>NC_139458.1:421855555-422503611 GCF_057233095.1 Heloderma suspectum
TGCCCCGTGCTTTGCTCGCTGAACCCCTGCTATTTACCTGACCCAGTGAGCAGTGTGGGGTGAGCCAATGGAGCTGTTGGTGTGTGTGTGGGGTAGCTTGGCAGCGGTGTGGGGCATCTCTTTGTTTCACTGCCGATGTGGTCTCCACGCAAGCCCCATTTTAGCACAAGATGGGGACTCTGATTTTTCATAGATCTACTGCAGAGAACAATGGTGGCCATGAAGGGCCATTTCAACCATATTAGATGTCTCCAATATGGCTGCAATGATCCTTCAGGGCCACCGTTTTGCGTCATAGTAGATCTATGAAAAATTCAGAGTTCCCATCTTGTGCTGAAATGGGGCTTATATGGGGACTCCAATGAGGTTGGAATCTTTAGAATCTGTCCCCCTCGGAGTCCGTGGTGGAACGGACTGCTCCCCCCCACCACTAAGGTCGGGATGGACCCTATCTGGCGCCGGCTGGTCTGGGTCCGTCCTCTTCATTCCGCAGCCCACGGAGAGGAACCGGCCAGGGAGGATTCTGGGGGGAGGGACGGATCGCCTCCCCCCCGCAGTGGACCCCAGAGCAGACTGGTAAGTGGGGTTCATACACCCCTAGTTAATTCTACTTTGAAGTCCCACATGCTAGCAAGAGTAGGATTAGCTGCACTCTGCATCACCTGTAGGTAATGTGGGTAACAGGCTGATGGAAGTGGACCAGCAGGAAGCTGAAACTGGAAAAGGTTTCTCTCAGGGAAAAGAGGCAGCTGAGAAAATTACAGCCTGGAACTGCAAGGCATCCAGGACCATATGTGAACACTGTCTTTCCTTACATAAGACAGGGGAGTCTGGGTCGAACTACACATGTGTTTGGGGGCTGGCAGAGAAAAAAATGAGGGCCCAGGGAGGGCAGTGGAGATAGGCAGTGGTGCTGGAAAGCTACCTTGTCCATGGGGCTTGTAATTAGCTCAACCCTCATTTGAGGTGGGATTTCACAGCCCCCTGAAACATTATTTTTGAGCCTGGCTCAGAAGAACCAGCTATGTCCCTGACATCCCTAGAATGGCAGGTTCAGAAATATTGCTGTATGATCCCACATATGATGCCTGCAAGTTACCTTTTTTCTTCCTACGCTGCATTTCTGATTTCCATCTTCAGTTGCCACTGTAGGGTTTAAAAGTAATGCCCTTAAAATCCTTCCTCTCTCCATTGATAACACAGCATTTGAAACCCATTCATCAGTTGCCTTCCTGTTCCTCCTGTCTTTGTTTTTTCCCCCCTTTGGCGAAGTACAGTTCTTTTCATTCTGTTAATTGCATGGGTAATAGCTGTATCTTATTTATTTATTTATAAAAATCCCAGGTTTGAGTGTGTGTTCAGCAAAACTGGAGTGATCAGAGAAGGGAGATTTAACCCCTCCCTCTGCACCTGCTCTGCTTCTGAAATTAGTCCCCCCCCCCAATAGCTATTAGCTACGTAACATGGGAGTGATTTTTTTTACAGCTAAACTATGGAATCTGCTACCACAAGGTTTAGTGATGGCCACCAATTTGGATGGTTTTAAAAGGGGATTAGGGGAAATTCCTGTAAGAAAATTCTGTCATTGGCTACTAGGCGTGATGGCTATGTGCTGCCTCTAATACCAGAGGCAGTATACCTATGTACACCAGTTGCTGGGGAACATGGGTGAGAAGGCTCTGTTTCACTTGTGTCCTGCTTGTGAGTTCCTGGTCTACAGCTGGTTGGCCACTGTGTGAACAATATGCCGGACTAGATGGACCCTTGCTCTGATCCAGCAGGGCTCTTCTTATGTTCTTATGGGGATCATGGCTGGGGAAGGAAGGGTTTAACTTCCCATCCCTGCATACTGTTATCCCAATGAAAATCAGGAGGACCATGACATCTATATGTATGTATGTATGTATGTATGTATGTGTATATATACACACAAGGGGCCGCGGTGGCTTAGTGGTTAAGACGCTGAACTGCAGACTGGAAGGTCGGCAGGAGAGCAGTTCAAGACCCGAGTGCCACGTGGCGGAGTGAGCTCCCGTCTTCAGTCCCAGCTTCTGCCAACCTAGCAGTTCGAAAGCAAGAAATTGCAAGTAGACAAATAGGTACCGCCTCGGCGGGAAAGGTAACAGCGTTCCGTGCACCTCGGTGTTCAGTCATGCCGGCCCAATGGCCACGGAAGCGTCTTCGGACAGCGCTGGCTCTTCGGCTTAGAAACGGGGATGAGCACCGCACCCTAGAGTCGGACACGACTGGTTCGGGACACCTTTACCTTTTTTACCTTTTTATATATACACACACACACACACATACACACACACACTGATGTGGCTGCCAGCCATGCAATTATTGTACTGTGTAGTTTGATCCTGTGAGGAAGAGATGAATTCAGAAGCCTCCTTAGCCATGGCTTCTTGCAGAAATCTTAAGGGGAAAGACAGCAGAAGTTTGGACTTTGTTTCTACAAGGTCAAATGTTAACACCCAGCAGTAGGAAACAGTACTGATTATGTCTTCCTTAGGTCTTACACACCTGCAATTTAACGATGGATCATGAACTCAAGCCCTCCTGTTATGAGGTGTCTCGGCAAAGCACATTAAGGGATTTAGAACCCTTTAGAACGCAGAATACCTTATTGCCTTGGTGTACCTTGAATGCCTGCGCCATCTTCTCATTTTCTCACTCTACCGGGGGGGGGGGGGAGAGCAAGAGAGTGAGCGAGAGAGAGAGAGAGCAGAGCAGAGAAGGATATATCCTGATCATGTACTTTTCACTCTAGAGGATCAAAGACTTTCCAGTTGATGGGGAGTGTAAGTCAGAACCAGGATGAATATGAATACTCTGGCATCTTTATGGTATATTTGTGGAAGATTTCTTGCTGCCTGAAGAATTTCATCTCAAGTTTGAAAGCTTGAGATGGATTGTTATCAAGGGCATTTGATGTTTTGCTGTTCATCTTCCAGTCAGATAAATGACCTTTCCTCTCTCTCTCTCTCTCTCTCTCTCTCTCCTGTAAATGGTGGATTGTTTCCTTGATGCACTTGCAGTTCTCAGAACTGCCATGCCTGCCTGAAGTTGGTGCCATCTACCATCATCCCCACCCATTGACCTAGGTCTGATGGGAGTTGTAATCCAAAACATCTGGAGGGCACCAGGTTTGGGAAGGCTGTCTAAAGACATATAGCTGATTGTTATCCTAATGCTCTCCCAGGAGTGTCTGATATATCACAGGTACCTTGCAAAAAAGTGATGCTGTCAGGTGTGCCCAGCAGCAGAACAGCAGCCTTTGGCTATACATACGGATACAATCATGACATTGTCTGGAGGACTCTCCAAGTTCTCCAACTTCTTGCCTATTTATTTATTTATTTATTTAAAAAAATTCAATGAACCATCAGTTCAAAGTCTGTCGCTGGGAAATCAGGTTCTTTCCTAGTTCGACAGAACTCCCTGTCTTGTACAACTCGCTGTGTCTATGAGCCGAGCTGCTGGAATTCCCCGAATTCCAGTAACATTTTAGTACATTTTGAGGGAGAAGATAGTGCAATCTGCACAAACTTCTGAGTAATTTTTGGAAATCATGGCTGGATTTGCAAAATTTGGTTGTAATTTGTGCAAATTTCAGAAACCCCCTAAATGTGCAAAATTCCTAGAAAAACTTAAAAAGTGGCCCAGCTCGCTACAGATCAAGTTGGGCGTTGCAGCAGGAACTGAAACAAAGACTGAGGGGAGGGGGCAAGCCTGCAAAAATTAGTCAAACTCTGCCCCCCAAAGGGATCTCTCCGACATCCCTATCACTAATGAAAACACAAGTTTGCTTATGCCTCGCTCTCCTTAGCTTAGCCTCCTCCAAGGTGGTGCCCTCCAGATGTGTTGGCCTACAACCTCCAATGGCCATGCTGGCTGGGGATGATGGGGTTTGCAACTGAACAGAGAAGACTGCTCTAGCCCTATTAATACAACAATCCTTTAGCATTCTACGCATGTAGGGAGAGTGGGATCTCGCTTCTTCCTGCCCCTGCCCTCAGTCTCTGGGCATCTGTTGGGTCTCCTTCTGAACAGAGCCTATGCAGATAAAAGCTGTATGCATATATGTTCTATCCATACATTCTCTCCCCTGCAAGTGTTTATGGGACAGCTTGTGCATTCTCAGTCTACATGCATATAGCTGGTAGACAGGTAGGTCTTGTTCAGAAAATCTGATCAATATGCTGTGTTTGGGACAGGCCTGAGGGGTGAGATCTAGGGATGTCACGGGAGTATGAGAGGGGGTGGAATACAGTAGACCCCCCTCCCACTCAGCTCCCTGGAGCCTGCTCACTGAGCTGCCACCACTGACTGGAGCAGTTCACTAGATGCTCATGCGGTCTACAGGTGCCCTGCAGCCATCCATCTCCTTAGCGAGCCACCATTTTTGTGTAGAAATGGTGGCTCGGGTTTCTCTGTAAAAGTAATGTTGCAGAAATGGCAACTCTAAAGGGGCCATTTACACAATGTTACTATTATGGAAAAACCGGAGCCACCATTTTTGCTCAAATGGCAGCTCACTAAGGGAATGGGTGGCCCTGTGGCACTTGCCGGGCACTCATTGAGCTGTCCAGGGGCTTACGGGCTGCGGCGAGCGGGTGTGAGTGGCAGCGGAGGCTCATCAAGCACCCAGTGACCATGGATGGAGGTGAGTCCATTGATCCCTAGTGAGATCCTACTTCCTCCCCATGTAGTGGAGGCTGGTGGCTCCAGTTTTGGTGTGGTGGTGAATCCATTCTGGGTTTCAGTCAGAACCAGCCAGAATGCTAAAGGAGCTATCCAAGGTGGTGATGGCTATCCCCTCAAATAGGTCCAGCCCTTGGATAGCTCCGTTAGAGTTACGGTTGGTTCTGACTGAAACCCAAGATGGATTCACAGCCCCACCGAAATTGAAGCCATCAGCCCCCATTGCCTCCATGTGTGTTCTTTGTCCCCTGAATTGACTGAAGAGGGTTATTTCTGTCTTCACAGCCCTCCTTACTCCCTTTTCCTACTTTGCAACTCCCCTTGATCTCTGGTTATCTTCTGCTGGGACTTGCATGTCTATTCCTGCATTCCTGACTGCTCCCACCTCTGTTCTGATAGATACCCAAGAATCCCATAGCATAGCAGTGATTCTACAAATGCAGTGGGCTGAATCCAATGGGGTGCTTAAGCCTCTGCTGGGTCTCTTGTGCCTCACTGATTCTGTTGTGGAAGTGGTAGGTCCCGCAGATTCCATTGTGTAGGACCCACCAGTTGCACAACAGAAGTTTAGTGCTTCCCAGAGAAAGCTGTAAAATGAGTGGAAACACTCATTTCTCAGTTGGGACTGGTTGGCAGACCTCCTCTTAGCAAGCTCCACTGACCTGCCCCATTCCAGAAACAAGTGTTTCCACTTGTTTCTAGTTGCTTTGGAACTAGAACACCCTTTTACAAGTGTGGGTCCAGCTTGCAGATGGGAATTCGCAGGGTGTCATTAAAGGAATCAGTGGAGACGTAAGCACCCTATTGGATTCTGCCCAAAGTGGCCATGGCTTTTCAGTTGGGTGGACATGTGCTGTTTGTTTGTGTCCAAAGCCATTTCTGACCATGAGTTATAAGCTAATATCCCACAGTCCATTGTGAGCAGTCTTGCTAAGACCAGTTAAAAGGAAACATCAGTGGTGACCTTTTGGGATACAATGCTATACACATTTGCAAAAGAGTAATTGGACACAGAGGGACTTACTTCCAAATAAACAAGCATGGGATTGCACAGTTAGGTAGCCATTTTTTAACAATTATGTTTTTATGGATCTGTTTTACTACATTTTAATTAAGATTTTGTCTTTAACCTGCATTTTATTATTGTTAGCTGCCTTGATCACTATTTTTGGTGGAAAGACAGGAATAAATAAAATAGAATAAAACAAATACATGACATTTTAGGTAATCTCAGTGAAGTTACACTTTTCATCATCAGCTATGTTTCAGTGTTGCCATGAGACTAAATGAGATCAGAATGGTAGAGAATGTTCTACACTGAAAAATCTATAGAAATCATTTATTAAAATTGGGCTGTATATATTCTGTAATTGCATAATTACACCGCCTGATCATATGAAGAGTCTGCTTGCATTCAAGCATGGTCTGAACTGCAGGTGATGGTGCCAGCATGCGCAGGAACTTAGGGATCATGGCCTATATGCACGGCCCCATACTCTACTTACACATTTAGCCTCCCTGAATAGGGCTAAGGAGATCTCATGAACAGCATATTCAAATGACAATCTTTATTTTTTACTAGAATAACAAATCAAATATACCTACTGATGTAAAACACATATTCTAAACATGTATTGTAATATCAAAAACATGTATTGTAATGTTTACGGCTGTACATAAATTACCCTTTTTCTAAGGCTTTGTGGAACAATTTTATAAATAGTTATGTATCCTTTAATTCATCTGGAAGTTTTATACCCCTCCTTTTGATTGAACAATCTTCAAGGCAGCTCAGTTATGATAGATTGTAATCAGTGGAGGTTGAAGGCTCTGATTTTGGGAGTAGGATTCAGCACCTTGTATAGCTCCTTTAGAGTCCCAGCTGGTTCTGACTAAAACCCAGAATGGATTCACAGCCCCACCGAAATCAGAACCGCCAGCCTCCACTGACTGTAATAATATGAAGAAACAAAACAAAATCCCACAGTCACACACACAACCCACCAGCCCTTGGTCCTCTGGCCAGCATGTGCTTCCCTTCAGCTCTGTGGTCCCAGGGCAACTAGGAGTTGGAGCCAAGTGCTCTTTCTGGCAGGAAGAGGGGAAGCAACTTGCTCGCAGCTGCTCCTCCCTGGCCAAAGGATGGGGCCATGTTGATCTTATGCTTACTGTTCTGTTCTTCCTGGGATTCAAGATGTGCAGCCTCCCAGTGGTCATGAGACCTCTGGCCAATGGTTGGGAAGAGTGTCCTTCTGTTTAGCTCTGCAGTCTGAGAACAACAGACAGTAATGACATCACTGGAGGCAACTGAGGGCAAGTGAAACATATAAGTGATGGTTTGAGCAAGACGTGTGGAAGAATGGCTGAAAGTGAACAAGAGGGGGAGGCTTTCTTTGGCCATCCTGAAAATATTCACAATAAAGTCATTTGGGTGCAATCTTGATATGTAATATATATGGCCCGAACTTCAAATACCATACTTGCACATTTCAAGGATTGTGATAATTGTTTGTCAAAAAAGAAGAAGCTTATTCTTCTTTTAAGAGATGTCCTGTTTACATTTGTCCATTCTTTTGAGGGTGTGTATGTTTGTGTGTGTGTGTATGTGTGTGTGTGTGTATATATATATATATATATATATACACACACACACACACACACATACATATACATATGCATATACATATATATATACATACATACACACACACACATACTTACACACACAAGTACACACACACACACGTATCATATATGTACAAAGTACAGGCAGATAGCACAGAATTGCAGGGATGGCGTCAGGAAGGCTAAAGCTGAGAATGAGCTGAGGTTAGCAAGGGATGTTAAAAACAACAAAAAGGCTTTCTTCAGCTACGTGCATAGTAAAAGGCAGAGGAAAGAAATGGTGGTTCAGCTATTAAATAAGGATGGCAAAATGATAACAGATGACAAAGAAAAGGCAGAGGTGCTCAATTCCTACTTTGGCTCAGTCTTCTCCCAAAAGAGGGTCTATGACCCCCCTGGCAAAGGCGAAGTACAGGCTGAAGGGGCAGGATTGCAGCTTGAGATCGACAGGCATATGGTCAAGGAACACCTCATTACTTTGAATGAGTTCAAACTCCAGGGCCAGATGAACTGCATCCTAGAGTCATAAAGGAACTGGCAGAAGAACTCTCAGAACCGCTGTCTATTCTCTTTGAGAAATCATGGAGGACGGGGGAAGTGCCAGATGACTGGAGGAGGGCTAACATTGTCCCTATCTTCAAAAAGGGTAAAAAGGAGGAACCTGGGAACTACAGACCAGTCAGTCTGACATCAATCCCTGGGAAAATTCTGGAGCAGATCATAAAGCAATCAATCTGGAAGCACCTTGACAACAATGCCATGATTACTCGAAGCCAACATGGATTTGTCAAAAACAAGTCCTGCCAGACAAATCTGATCTCATTTTTTGATCAAGTCACCTCCCTTGTAGACCGTGGGAATGCTGTAGACATCATATACCTCGACTTCAGCAAAGCTTTCGACAAAGTGCCCCATGATATCCTGATGAGCAAACTAGCTCAAAGTGGGCTAGATGAAACAACAATCCGGTGGATCCACAGTTGGCTACAGAATCGGACTCAAAGAGTGCTTATCAATGGGACCTTCTCAAGCCGGGGAGAGGTAACGAGTGGGGTACCGCAGGGCTCAGTCCTGGGCCCAGTGCTCTTCAACATTTTTATTAATGACTTGGAGGAGGAAGTGCAGGGAATGCTGATCAAATTTGCAGGTGACACAAAATTGGGTGGGATAGCTAATACTTTGGAAGACAGAAACAAAATTCAAAGTGATCTGGATAGACTGGAGCGCTGGGCAGAAAACAACAGAATGACATTTAATAGGGACAAATGCCAAGTTCTGCACCTAGGAAAAAGAAACCAAATGCACAGTTACAAGATGGGGGATACGTGGCTCAACCACACTACAAGTGAGAAGGATCTTGGAATTGTTGTCGATCACAAGCTGAATATGAGCCAACAATGTGATGTGGCTGCAAAAAAGGCAAATGCTCTTTTGGGCTGCATTCATAGAAGCATCGCTTCCAAATCCCGGGAAGTACTAGTTCCCCTCTACTCAGCACTGGTTAGGCCTCATCTGGAGTACTGTGTCCAGTTCTGGGCACCACACTTTAAGAAGGATGCAGACAAGCTGGAGAGGGTTCAGAGGAGGGCAACAAAGATGATCAGGGGACTGGAAACAAAGCCCTATGAAGAGAGACTGAAAGAACTGGGCATGTTTAGCCTTGAGAAGAGAAGACTGAGGGGAGATATGATAGCACTCTTCAAGTACTTGAAAGGTTGTCACAGAGAAGAAGGCCAGGATCTTTTCTTGATCATCCCAGAGTGCAGGACACGGAATAATGGGCTCAAGTTACAGGAAGCTAGTTTCCGGCTGAACATCAGGAAAAACTTCCTGAGTGTCAGAGCAATACGACAATGGAACCAATTACCTGGGGAGGTGGTGGGCTCTCCCACACTGGAGGCCTTCAAGACGAGGCTGGACAGCTATTTGTCAGGGATGCTCTGACTTGGATTCCTGCATTGAGCAGGGGGTTGGACTCGATGGCCTTGTAGGCCCCTTCCAACCCTACTATTCTATGATTCTATATGGGCCGTCACTATTTTTCTTCCTTTATTTGTAATATATTAGGCTTTCATTTTAACACAATTTTAAATATTTCTATCCTGACAGATCAGTTACAGCAAATTTAGGAAGCTAATTTGGGATATGTATCTATGTATGTATATATGTATGTATGTATATATATATATATATATATATAATCAGCACATGAGCCCAAAAGTGCATAAAGCACAATTAGACCATTTCTGCATTTCATCTTACCCACCAAAATTGCAGTTCATGCCTTAGTAAATATTTTTGGATGGATTTTGGGGACATTTTTTGTTTGTTCTTGAGATCAAAATATTTTCATTTTCATATAACACCTACACTAGTTGCTATGAAACTGGTGCAATCTCCAAAACTCCCCCCCCCCAAAAAAAAATATCAGCATTCAAACTCTCCTTATGTATGTGATAACTGTATCAAGTAAAAAGCCCTTCACACATTACTCACTTGAAAGATCAAGGTGGGTTGAAGGGGCTATGGGGTCACACATTTAGCCACACTATGGATGTCATGCAGATCCCCCTAGTTCCAACCATGCCATCCACATGTCAGCATGAATGTCTGAGGCAGGGGAACCTTTACATCATTTCTAGATATGAAACCTCCCCCAGGTCCTGGAAACCTATGAGATCAAGAGCTTAAGTTGTGACCATGTAGCCAGTTCTAACATGCTGTGCCTCTCTATGTGAGTAATGAATGAAGGAGGCTTACGTCTCTGTGCATTGAGGAACTACCTTTCAACCTTGATTTTTATTTCTGAATTTGCAACTGAGATTGGTACATTTCAACGATTACCAAAGAACAATGGAGGTACTTTTCATACTATAACACGGCAGTAATGTTCCCACCAATCACAACTCTGATGGTGGACCATATAGCTGGTGTAAAATGAAATATGGGTTCAAACCTTACCAATGTGGCTTCTATCTAGAAGCTTTGGATTTTTCTAGAGAGCATAAATTGGGTTTATGTACAGTTAATGGGCTGGATCCAACTCTCTCGTTGCACCCATAGAATGGATATCCACTGGGGGAATGGGACTTCCACATCCTCTCCTTGCCACCAGCAAAATTGGAGCCACCAGCCTCCACTGCTGTAATGTGTTATTCATGCGGCTGCCTTTGGAGATGGTTTTTGAACTGCAACTGTCCAAAATGCAGCAGTGAGGCTGTTAAATGGGTCTTCTGACTATAAGCATATTACACCTGGGCTTCACCAGCTGCTGTGACTCCCAGTTCAATTTGGGGCCAACTGCTGTGTTCATTTCAGGGACAACTGCTTCAATTTAAAGTGAAGGCCTTTGCCACTGGAATGCTTCATGTCTTCGGACCAAGATATTTAAAGGACCACTTCTCTCTATAACGTCCCTGCCCATATACTAAGATCCTCAGTAGTGGCCCTTCTTGGGTGCCACCTCCATCTGAAGGTGAAGGAAAGTCAGCGTGGTGTAGTGGCTAGAGTGTTGGACTGGGAGCTGGGAGATCCGGGTTCTAGTCCCCACTTGGCCATGGAAACCCACTGGGTGACTTTGGGCCGGTCACGAACTCTCAGCCCAACCTACCTCACAGGGTTGTTGTTGGGAGGATAAAATTAAGAGGAGGAGGAGGACAATATAAGCCACCTTGAGTTCCTTGCAAGAGGAAAAAAGGCAGGATATAAATGCAATAAATAAATAAATAAATAAATAAATAGGTGGCAACAGGACAAGGGTGTAATTGGTGGTGGCTCTGCAGAATGCTCTCCCCAGCGAGTCTCATCTGGCACCTACCTTGATGTCATTTCAGCACCAGGCAAAGACCTTTTAATTTCCCTCAGCTTTTTAATTCTCTGTGCATTGCTTTTATGTTGCATGGTGTGTATTTTTTTGCTCACATCTACTGGTAGGGATGTTGAGAGTGTCCGCAGGGGTGGGTGAGTGAATGGAGTCCAACAGACATCCCTTGCCCATACTCCCAGACCCCGCTCACTGAACCACAGGGTGCTTGTGGACCCACGTGGTGAGCTCCCTGTGGCTCAGGGAGTGCCTGGCATCTGCCCGTCCTCCCTAGCAAGCCACCATAGTGTGCAACAGTGGTGGCTTGGGTCCTTCTGGGTAGGTAATGTTGCATACTTGGGGGCTGTGAATTATTCCTGGTTACCTGGTCCCCTCCTCCTTGCCCTATCACCACAAAATACTCCCCCTTTTTCAAACAGTCCATGTGTGTCTGCAGCCCTACTTTTAGCCCTGGAACCTAGTTTCATCAAGAATGCAGCTAATTTTTCCATTAATGTACAGTTCTTGGTGAAGGCTAGGGTGTAGGGATGTCAGAGAATTCCGCCATGGATCTCGGTGAGGCTGAATGCCAGTGCATTCGGCCCTCCAAACTCCGTGGCGGAACGGCCTGCCATCCCCCGCCCCCCCGCGGATCTCCCCCGGGACGAGACTTACCTGGGGTGGATGTTCTGGGTGGCGGCGGCTCTGTGGGTGGCACCAGTGGCAGCTGGTCTTCCAACCGTCTGCCGCCGCCGCCATTTGCAGTCTTGTTGTTGTTGTTGTTTTTTTACAAGACATGATAGGCTACGTAAAAATTTACGTAGCCTATCATGGCTGGGTAAAAACAAAACAAAACCGTGTACACAAATGTAGTGGGCGCTATTTGTGTCCCTTTTTGATTCGCCGTTTTTGATTCGCCGGTGAATCAAAAAGGGATGCAAATAGCGCCCGCTACACTATTTGCGTTCCCTTTTATTTTCACCGTCATAGTCTACGTAAATATTTACGTAGATTAAGACGGCCAAAAATAAGGAATGCAAATGGTGGCTGCTGCAGCCACCGCCTACCCAGAGCCCTCCGCGGCCGGAAATCCGGCTGCGGACAGCTGTGGCCTGGGCCTGGCTGGCCACTCTGCAGAGCTGCCGCAGAGCACAGCCGGCTGTGGAGGATTCCGGGGGGGAGGAACAGATCGCCTCCCCCCCTGTCGAGGATTCCGGGGCGAGGGACGGAACGCCTCCCCCCCACCATCAACATAATCCGCAGAAGGGTAAGTACATTTCGTACATCCCTACTGGGATGTCCCCTACTGATGTGATATTTCATGCTGTATTTTCATTGCCAATGCTTTGTGCAATGCTAATTTCCTCCAAATCAGCTCGCACAGTTTAAATTCATGTTGGACTCAACAAATGTGTTGAGTGACATTACTCTGAAATCTTGTGGAAGTATGGATGTTTTGGGTGGGAGTTGCCTTCTTAGCTATAGACATTTTATGACCCATGTCAGAAAGTCCTGATTTAGTGAATGCATGTTCTGTGAGAACATGTGCAGTTTTGTACATGTGTCTTTTGGTAAAACTGTGCAACTTTGGTCCCTCTTATTACCAAAGCAGTGGTGGCTGGGGAATGCTGGGAGTAGTAGGAATTTCCTCTGTCTAAACATACATAGGATAGCACTCTAATATATAATAACATTAACAGAAAGGTGGGGGGTGTCATACAGATAACCTACCATGATAATTATTTTCACTTCTCTTAAAACAAAGACATGGCCTAGGCATTAGTAAATGATTCTACACAATTCAAACAATGGTATTTTTACATTTTTGTTTTATTTATTTTTCTCTATAATTTTAAGTGTTTCTTAGCTAATCTGGGAAATACTTCATGGGTGGGATGAAAATCAAATCAAATCAATTAATCAAATCAATAAAAAATGCTCTCAATGGTGGCTAATATCTCTGCATCAAATAAGGGCACCACGTTCCCTTCCTGTCAGTCGTTGTAGATGCGGGACTGGTTTTATACCTCTATATCTCTATTTTATACCTCTATACCTCTATATACTGGTTTTATACCTCTATATCTCCTCATGATCCACCATTGCTAAAGCTTATATAATTGTTTGCCTACACTGTTAACACACAGCCTCCTTCCTCTCCTTCTCGAGCTCTCTGACTGTTCTTGTAATTAACTGTATGGCGATCCTTTCTGGCAACTCACCATCTGCAGAGCAAGAAATACTGGCCTTGATGTGATTCTGCACATTTTATGGTCCCTCACCTTCCCCTTAATGAAGCTTAGTTTATGCCTGACTGTCATGGTGCAAGTCATATAACACAAGGTGGATATGACTTTGTTCAAAGCTGTGAAAAATGGACAGGAAGGCAGGGAAAAATAAAATAAACATATAAATAATAGGGCAGAGACAATCTGGAACACTAAATACTGTCATCCACATCAGTTCATTTCCTTTGGAGTGGAAAACCATGGGACGTCTGGGAAGAGGAGGGTGTGATTATGGTATCCTACATGATATTATGTCTCTACATTAATAAGAAACTGTTTTTCAAATGGAATTGGTGACTTGGAGAAATCTACTGATCTGATGGGCCTGTTTGGAAGGCCTGATGCTCTGGTGAAGATAGCACCCAAAAGCCAGCCATCACATTCATTCTCATTCCTAATGTGAGATTTTGGGCTCATCCAATAACCTCATGGACAAAGGAAGCTTTTTTCCCCTTCTTCACAGTGCATAATTTATGGAATTCATTGCCTCCAGCTAAGGGGGTGGCATCTCAGTTAACGGCTTTAAAAAGGATTGAGAAATTTGTGGAGTGTGGATCTGTCCGTTAGTATTAGTAGAGCTGTGTAGAAATGGTCTCTCAAAATTCTACACCCTGTTCATGGGCAGAAAAATTCCAGGGACCATTTCACCACATTTCTCCAGGGAGAGGAGAAATTCTGAACAGTTTCTCACCTGTAGGGCTCACAGTTGGCAGGGGCTGCAGCACAGCTTCTGTCTTTTTTCTCTCTTTTTTTGCAAGTGCTGTGTGTGTGTGTGTGTGTGTTGCCATTTCAAGTGGCAACGGCATCAACTGTGTTGGCAGGCTGGCCCCTGTTTTGCATCCACTACGATGTAGTGGTGGTGGTGAGGGGCAGTGTTGTGTGTGTCTAGGGAAGAGGTGGCGCGAATGCTGAGCCAAAATCTGTCCTCCAATTTCCTGTCCTCCAATTTCCTGTCCTCCTATTTCCTCCATGAAAAAGGCTTCCATTGATCTGCCTCATTTTCATGGTGCTTTATAATTTACTTTTGTGACATTTTTGAGATTACCAAAGCACTGCAAAGCAGCTGAGGGTGTTGTCTGTGCGTTTTCTTTCTATTACACATCTCTCCACTGCTCTGAAATCTCCCAGGCTGCCTGTACTTCCTGTTCTGAAAAGGCCCTATGGGAGGAATTACCTCATGATGTCTTCTTCCGGGCTTTAATTGAGCTGTGTGAAGCCAAGGAGGCTGTAATCTGCTGGAGAGATGATTGTACAGTGAAAAACAGGACATTTGTGCATATTTCTAAGCCACCTCCTAAGTAAAGTAAGCACAAGAAACCCAATCCTAACCATGGGAATTTCTCCAAAATGTTCTTCAACACTGAATTTCTTTTTGGAAGCAATTCCTTCTCCATCAAATTGAATGAGGATGGCCAAAAAAAAAAGGAGAAGTTTTCGGCACAGCGCTATTATCCAGCCATGGCAGCTAAAAGTAACTTCAGTGAATAGAGGCAGTATACCTCTCAGTTCCAAATGCTGATGACAGGGGAACAATAAGGGAAAGCTTCACACCCTGCTTGTGTTTTCCTGAGATGTCTGGCTTGCTATGGTTGAAGTCAGGGATGTTGAAATCAGCAAAACATGAGCTCCTTGAGGTTGCTCTGAATTCCACCTTGAAGCTCATTCTGACCTGTGTCCATCTCAGAATACAAGGTTTGCTTTCTTCTTTTCATATGAAAATCCATGTGCATCAATTGTGCACATTCTTAAAAGTACACAAGTTTCTCCCGTTGATGAAAGTGTATTTATGCACATTGTTCAAAAGTACATTTTTTCATGTACATTTTTCAGATGTATGCATTTTTCATACACATCTTTTGTTGTTTAGCTGATTGCATTGCAAGCTTGGAAATCCATGGACCTTGACTCCAGATCGTGTTCTGGTCCACATTTGTTTGTAGGAGGTGTGTGAGCTGGGTAAATTCTGGTCAAACATGAACTCCAATGAATCCCTCATATATCCCTACTGGAAGCATTGGCCTGGAAGATGGGTTTTCAGCATCCTCGAGTAGGAGTAGCTCCAAGAAGAAGATGGACTCACTCCCCAGCCCATCCTGAGTAGATCTGCAGGCACCAGATTCCACACAGAGCCCTCCAAAACCAGAGGATGTTGGCAATAGACCCTAAGTACTCTGAGGAATAGACCACCAGGTCTCTGAAGATCAAGAAAATCCTGCAGATTTTGCATCCATGGGTAAAGTCCTCACAGCCCGAAACTCACAGCCACCTAGAAGGAGACAACAGCTGCACCAAAGGACACTGGCCCTCATCAAGATCTTTGTTTCATGACAAGCACCATCAGAATAAGGATCAATAACAATGTGTTAACAATATCATTGTACTGGCTGTATCATCAGTTCTTATGTTTAGAAGTGTAAAATGTAATGGTTTTAGTAGCAGAGGGCCACCATTTTTCTCTGTAGAACCGGTGACCAACCACCATGGTTGTGTGGACCTCTACTGGGGAGGGGGAGACACACCCGATTGCAAGACTCTGCCTAGACTCTGAGAAGTTTGTATCACACAGAACTCTAGGGCTGTTATCCTGGGGAGAGAGAGGAAAACCCAGCATCCAGCTCCTATCAGACAAGGCCACCTTGTGAGCACCTCACCCAGGTAGTGGATGCTGCAGTTCCGCTTAGCTCAATCCCCACCAAGCTTTGCCTGCCTAAGCTAACCAACAGCCTGGCAAGAAAGGTCTGTGGCTTACGACCCACTAGCACAGGCCTATTTTTTTAAAGAAAAAAGTTAGATCTCAGCCAGCCAAGGCAGAGTTGCAATGCTCACCCATTTGCAGGAAAGGGCTTCAGCCCAGGACAAGGTATATAGTTCTTGGAGGTACAAAAATATCCTCCACCCCTACTATCCCCTCTTCTCTGCATGTGTAAATTGGCTCTGTTCCTTAACTAATATTTTGTCAGAGATCCAGCCACTAAACGCATGGCCAGAACTCCTGTTTTCCTCAGGCTGGTGCCCCTGTTTCCTGATCAAGCTATTGCTACCAAAACAAACTCTCCTGGAGAGGTTGTCTTAGGGATGTACGGAAGTGACTTACCTTTCCGCGGATTATGCTGATGCTGGGGGGGAGGCGTTCCGTCCCTCCTCCCGGAATCCTGGCCGGGGGGGGAAGCGCTCTGTTCCTCCCCCCCTGGAATCCTGGCCGGCCAGCTCCGCTCCACAGGGATTCTGTGGAGCCGCCGGCTGGCTCTGCCAGCAGCCGGACATCCGGCCGCTGGCTAGCAGGGATGCAAATAGCGGTGGCTGTAGCTGCTGCCGTTTGCGTCCCTGCAGTCAGCCGTGATAGGCTACGTAAATGTTTACGTAGCCTATCATGGCGTTTTTTTAAAAATCTAGTCATGATAGGCTACGTAAATCTTTACGTAGCCTATCACTTTTTTTGTTTTTTTGTTTTTTTAACTGGAAATGGCGGCAGTGGCATCCGGTCGAAACACCGGCTGCCGCAGCTGCCGCCGCCGCTGAACCACCGCCGCTGAACCGCCACCACTGAACTGCCGCTGGAGCCACCGCTGCCACCAGGAAGATCCGCCCAAGGTAAGTCCCGTCCCGAAGGGTGGCGGGGTGGTGGTGGGCCGTTCCGCCACCGATTTCGGGGGGCCGAATGCGCTGGCATTCAGCCTCCCCGAGATCCATGGCAGAACTTTTGTACATCCCTAGGTTGTCTTGACAGCTGAGGGCTGGTCTCCCAGTCTCCACAATAAATTCCTAGAAGAAAAAAAAAAACATGACCCATCTAGAAAGCTATGTACCTTAGACTGAACCCTCCTCACCCTCCTTTCTTAATAGAGTGAGTGGGTCTTAGGAACATGCCCAATCACATCACTGGTTAGCAGGACAACTCCCCCTCCAACCCACTCCTTCCAAATTATTCCTGGTTACCCAGTCCCCTCCTCCTTGCCCTTTCACCACAAAATACTCCCCCTCTTTCACACCAGCCAGTCTATGCATGTCTGCAGCCCCACTTTTAACCCTGGAACCCAATTTCACTGAGAATGCAGCTTCTTTTTCCATTGAAGTACAGTTATTGGTGAAGGCTGGGGTGTCCCCTACTGATGTTAGGGATGGTGGAGAATTCCACCATGGACTCCAGTGAGGCCAGATTCCTACATGCCTCTGGTGGGTCCGAATCCAGCTGCTGTGGCCTGCTGCTCCACTGTGCGGCCGCAAATGGCATCCATAGGCTATGTAAATAAAATGGGGACACAAATGGCATAGGGGACACCATTTGTTTAGCTGCTTTAGCCATGATAGGCTACGTGAAGATATACATAGCCTATCACATCTAAAGCGGCGATGCAAATAGCGTCCCCTACGCCATTTGCATCGTTGCTTTAGCCATGATAGGCTACATAAATATTTATGTAGCCTATCATGGCTAAAGTGGCGATGCAAATGGCATCCCCTATGCCATTTCTGTCCCCGCTTTAGCCATGATAGGCTACGTAAATATTTAAGTAGCTTATGACAGCTAAAACAGCGATGCAAATGGTGTCCCCTATGCAAGACGCCCTTTGCATCTGCAGCAGCCCGGCAGCGGACGGAGGATCTGCTGCGGATCAGCCTGGCCGGTGGCTCTGTGGACTCACCATGGAGCTGGCTGGGCAGGATTCTGGGGTGGAGGAATGGATTGCCTCCCCCCTGTAGAGGATTCTGGGGGGAGGAACGGATTTCCTCCCCCACTGGCCAACCCCAGGCGAAAGAAAGGTAAGTTTACATTTGTACATCCCTAACTATTGTGATTTTCATGCTGTATTCTCATTGCCAGTTAGGGATGTCAGAGAATTTTGCCATGAATCTCGGGGAGGCCGAATGCCAGCGCATTCGGCCCCCCGAAATTGGTGGTGAAATGGTCTGCCCCCCCCGCCCCCCTGGGACGGGACTTACCTTGGGCGAATCCTCCTGGCGGCGGCAGCTCTGGCGGCGGTTCGGCGGCGGTTTGGTGGTGGCAGCTGCGGCTGCGACAGCCGGTCTTCTGACCGGCTGCCGCCGCCGCCATTTACAGTAAAAAAAAAAAAAAAGTGATAGGCTACGTAAAGATTTACGTAGCCTATCACGGCTAGATTTTAAAAAAAATACTGTGATAGGCTACATAAATGTTTACGTAGCCTATCACGGCTGAGTAAAACAAAAACCAAAACCCACGCATACGCAAATGGTGGCGCCCATGGTTTGCATTCCTTATTTTGGCACGTCTAGTCTACATAAACATTTACGTATACTACGGCAAAAATAAGGGGAACGCAAATAGCGTAGTGTCTACATGCCTTATTTAGACATGCCAAAATAAGGAACGCAAATGGGCGCCACCATTTGCATATGCGCGTTTTTGTTTTGTTTTTTACTCAGCCATGCTAGGCTATGTAAACATTTATGTAGCCTATCATGGCTGACTTCAGGGATGCAAACGACGGCGGCTAGGGCCGCTGCCATTTGCTGCCCAGCCGGCCAGGATTTGGGGGTGGAGGGACGGAGCACCTCCCCCCCGGCCAGAATTTCGGGGGGGAGGGACGGAGTGCCTCCCCCCCAGCCAGAATTTCATGGGGAGGGATGGAGCGCCTCCCCCCCACTGCGAATCAAATTTCATTAAAGGTAAGTGACTTTCGTACATCCCTAATAATTCCCCCAAAATCAGCTCGTGCAACTTAAATTCATGTTGAACTCAATAAATGTGTTGAGTGGCATTACTCCAAAATCTTGTGTA
Organism: Heloderma suspectum; assembly: GCF_057233095.1. Lineage (NCBI taxonomy): Eukaryota > Metazoa > Chordata > Lepidosauria > Squamata > Helodermatidae > Heloderma > Heloderma suspectum. Next base: position 421,874,736 of record NC_139458.1, read on the forward strand.
AGTATGGATGTTTTGGGTGGGAATTGCCTTCTTAGCCATAGATGTTTTATGACTCATGTCACAAAGTCCTGGTTTAGCAAATGCATGTTCTGTGAGAACATGTGCAGTTCTGTACATGTGTCTTTTGGTAAAACTGTGCAACCTTGGTCCCTCTTATTACCAAATGTCTGAGTCAGGGGTATGGATGAGTGAACAAGGAATGTTTGAGATCATCAAGATTATCTGAACATCATCTTACATCTCATCTCATGTGCAATTCCCATTCATGTTTACCATCACTGCTCGCTTGGCATGAATAGAGATGTCAGAGAATTCCGCCCGAATTTTAAATGGGATTGAATTCTGACAAATCTGGTCCACGGAATCCTCCTCAGAATGGAGCGGCCTGGTCGACCCGGACTGGAGCTCACATGGACCCCCCCTTTTTTGTCTGCCAAAAGGCGGATTTTTTTTAATTATTTAATTTATTAATCACCCATCTGGCTGGTCACCCAGCCACTCTGGGCTATGTACAACATATAATAAAACAATAAAATTCTACAATAAAAACATTTTCTAAAATACCCTAACCCACCCCAAATGCCTGCCTGAACAACCACGTTTTTAATGCACGATGGAAGCTCATTAAAGAGGGGGTATGACGGAGTTCCCTAGGGAGGGAGTTCCAAAGAGTGGGGGCCACCACAGAAAAGGCCCTCTCCCTCGTCCCCACCAGTCTAGCTGTCCTGGCTGATGGGACAGAGAGAAGGCCATCTGAGGCTGATCTTGTTAAGCGGCCTGTCTGGTGCTGCTGGAGGCGTTCCTTAAGATAGGTTTTAAAGGTCAAAACCAACACCTTGAATTTGGCCTGGAAAACGACTGGTAACCAGTGCAACTCCTTCAGCACTGGAGTGATGTGATCTCACCGGCGGCTGCCTTTAATCAGGCGAGCCGCCGCATTCTGTACCAGCTGCAGTTTCCGAACTGTCTTCAAGGGTAACCCCATGTAGAGTGCATTACAGTAGTCTAAACGAGAGGAGACCAGGTCATGTACTACCGATGGGAGCAGATGGTCGGGAAGAAAGGGGCACAGCCGCCGTATCAGATGGAGTTGATAACAGCGCTGTCCGGCTCACAGCTGACACCTGAGCCTCCATGGACAGCTGGGAGTCCAAAATGACCCCCAGGCTGCAGACCTGGTCTTTCAAGGGTAGCCGTACCCCATTCAACAACAGGTCAACATCCCCCAACCTCCTCTTGTCTCCCACCAAAAGTACCTCGGTCTTGTCAGGGTTCAGCTTCAGCTTATTCCTCCCCATCCAGCCACTCACCATCTCCAGACATTTGGACAGGGATTCTACGGCCAACTTTGGTGAAGATTTAAACGAGAGGTAGAGCTGCGTGTCATCCGCATATTGATGACACTGCACCCCAAACCTCCTGATGATAGCCCCCAGCGGCTTCACATAGATGTTAAATAGCATCGGGGAGAGGATGGAACCCTGTAGCACCCCACAAGTAAGTGGCCATGGGTCCGAAACCTCCTCTCCCAGTGCTACCCTCTGGTACCTGCCGAAGAGGAAGGACCGGAACTACCTCAATACGGTGTCTCCAATGCTCAACCCCTCCAGGCAGTCCAGGAGGATACCGTGGTCAATGGTATTGAAAGCTGCTGAGAGGTCAAGGAGAACAAGGAAGGAGCATTCACCCCTATCCAGAGCCCTCCTCATATCATCTACCAAGGCAACCAAGGCTGTTTCTGTCCCATGCCCAAGCCTGAAGCCTGACTGAAATGGGTCTAGATAATCAGTTTCTTCCAAGTTTTATGAAAATAATTACGAAAATAGATCCGTAAATCGGAAATAGAGGAAGAAGAACGCAGACGGCTTTACCCTTTTTATGAGGCATTTTCCTGAGGCTTTCTTTTGCTGGGGCTGAGTCGTGAAGTCCACGGAAATCCTCCATCTTTTCTATTTACTGTCTGTGGAGGTGAGGTCAGGTGAGGTGAGGTGAGGTGAGGTCAGGTCAGCTCCGGTGAGGTCAGGTCAGCTCCGGTGAGGTGAGGTCAGGACAGATCCGGTGAGGTCAGTTGAAGTGAGATCAGGTCCGGTGAGGTCAGGTGACTGGAAGTTACATGGGGAATCCCTGCGAAGGGTTTTTCCCTTTATACAAAAATAAATAGGCTTATGGAGACTGACGGCGGGCAGACGGAAAAGATTTTTCGGTGGTACATACGGAATTATTTATGTAAGTTTGGGAAGCCAAAAAAAAAACACGGGGGAATCTGGGGCATGTAGATGGCAGAATGAGGCAGCCCTCAGCTCTGCGGAATCCTCACGGAGCAGACCCACTCCATGAGGATCCTGCAGGGAGGAACTGATCACCTCCCCCCCCACGAATTCCCCACTGGAACCGACAGTGGGGAATCCGTACATCCCTAGGCATGAATAAGAAAATTGCGCAAATTCAGCAGTGTTTGGATGGGAGATTTTTGCAAATTTCTCCAAATTTGTGGAAATTTCTTCTGTTGGCTAAAGTGGGCCTAATTCAGTCTACAGAAGAAATCTGTAGAAATTGGGAAATTTGTGCAAATCGAACTGGGAATTGGGAATGAGATGAAAGTGAGCATGGGTTCAACGATTTGGGAATATTTTTTAGGGATGTACGAAAGTCACTTACCTTTTCGCAACTTGGCTTCGCGGTGGGGGGGAGGCGCTTCGCTTCTCCCCCCGAAGTTCAGGCGAGGGGGGGAGGCGTCCCGCCTTGCCCGGCCGAAATTCAGGCTGGGGGGGGGAGGCTTCCCGCCCCGCCCGGCCGAAATTCAGGCCGGGGAGAAGCGCCCCGTCTCCCTGGCCGCGAAACAAAGTGTAAAAACAAAACAAAAACAAAAAACCCCGTCATAGGCTACATAACGATTAACGTAGCCTATCACGGCTAGATTTCCAAAGTCAGCCATGATAGGCTACGTAAATCGTTACGTAGCCTATCACAGGTGACTTTGAAAAAAAAAAGCGCATACGCAAATGGCGGCGCCCATAGGGCGCCGCCATTTGCGCACGTGCTTTTTTTTTTTTTCAAAGTCACCCGTGATAGGCTACGTAACGATTAACGTAGCCTATCATGGCTGACTTTGGAAATCTAGCCATGGTAGGCTACGTTAATCGTTACGTAGCCTATCATGGGTTTTGGTTTTTTTTTTACACTTTGTAATGGCGGCGGCGGTGGCAGCCGGTCGGAAGACTGGCTGCCGCCCCCGTCCCCGATGAAAGGCCGACGAACTGCCACCGGGACCCGCTGCCGGGAGGGACATTCGCCAAAGGTAAGTCCCATCCTGGGGGGTGGCGGGGGGGTGGCGGAGAATTTCACCGCTGATTTCGGGGGGCCGAATGCGTTGGCGCTCGCCCCCCCCGAAGATTCAGGGAGAAATTCTCCGCCATCCCTAATATTTTTGGCAGACACATGCTTGTGAATGTGCTTGTGTTTGGAGCTTCAAATGCAGTTGTCAGGGTTCCTCTTATAACCAGGAACCACTGGGTAATTCCTTAAGGTATTTTCTTGCCTCCTTAAGAGTCCCACCTTCCTTCTTTTAAACTTCACCTTCCTAATAACATGGGGTTTAGGCGTGGGGTGACTGACACTCTAGACACCTGGGGCTTAGCACAACAGTTTACTGGTAAATTTAAAACAAGCAAATCACAACTAAAGACATTTACACAATAGAGCTGAGTGATACAAAAGACCTTAAGAGATAATAAAAGTTGCAAAATGCAAGTTCTTTTATGACAGCTGCACTTAGACTACTCTAGGCTGCTACTTCCTGCTCTGGTCTTCTGACTCTGCTCTCACTACTCCGATCTTTTGGACTCTTTTTTTATACCCTCCTCCCCCCAAACCCAAAGTACTGCTTCAAACCTGAAGAAATGAAACTTAACTGGGGAAATGAAACTGGCACTTAACTGGGCAAATGAAACTACTTTTTGCAGGAATACCCCCTCCCAACAACTCCCCCCCTCCAGGCCTCTAAGCCCAGCTGTTTTTCCCTTTGCTTCTGTAGCCCTCAAACCTTCACAGGGGCATGCTCACATGTTTGTGAGCAAAAACAACCCCCCCATACATCCCTGGTCAGTGGTGCCATTCAATGATATAGGAAATGTTTGGGCTTGTATACCTGGACAAGCCCCAAATAAGTTCTGATTGGCTCAGGAGTGGCAGCCAATTTCTGTATTTATTAATATGGACCACTTTATTCTCCAAACACTGTCCCAAGAGATGAAAGTATACTTTGCCACACCCAGCTTCTTCACTAGTTGCCACCCACCAATTCCAGTTATGGAACACACATGCTCAGGTATGGCTTGTACACAGTATGCAAGATTCAAAATCCACACTGAGGTTGGGGAAGCCCCAAAAAGAGATATGTTAAAATGTGGAATCTCTCTCTTATGCACAATTTGGGAGAGGGGATAATCTTCTTTTCCTTATGACTGCAAATCTTGAAAAAACTATACCACATCTTAATTAAAATTTGGCAGGCATTCAAAAGGGATAAGATTGCTTCATATGCTGGACTCAGCACATGGATCAGCTGTGGGCCATTACTGAAAGCAGACACTGTTTAATCTTTTTTCCAAGAAATGAAGCTTTATAAACACAATTCACTAATATAAATAGCAGGGTGTGAAAAATAATTTTGAACAACGAAGACTGATAAAGAGGTCATTAAATAACAATGTGCTGACTCACAGAACCCAGTCAGAGTATCGGTTCCTTATCATTCCACCTCAACTTCGTATGTTGTGTCTGGTTTCAGTGGTGATTTCAGCTCAATGCAGGCCACCACCAGGAGGAATTACAACATCTCCAACTATGAACTGCCAGAGGTGGAATTCAGCTGTGATCAAGTGTTTTCCAGTGGCAGCCCAACATTGACAGGGAAAAATTACTCAGACTTTCACCTTTGTATGTACAAGTAAAACATTGGTAGCATGGCAGTCATTTTAGATGAAGAAACATTTGCTCCTTGCACCAAACTGTTGGCCATTTCTGATTTGCCCCATCTTTGACTTCTTACCTTCAGTCTATCAACTTATGTTTAGTTTTGGCCAACTCAGGCTGACCCACATTATCTAATCCTAAAGCTTTTATGGTACCTCAAATAAAATAAAAAATTGCCCATAGTCAACAAATAAAAAGATGTGCTGATCCAAGAACACAATTCCATCCGAATTTCACCCACAATGAAATCCAGGACAAACGTGGAAGGTCCCGCTCAGGTGAAACACTTGTGGGAATTTCTCGTTAAAATAATTTTGATAAGATTAGCAACATTTCTTGTGTTTAGAGTTGCCAAATGGTCTTGGATAGTATTTAAATGCAAGGTGGATTTGACAATCCTGTTACTTGCCCTGCTGAAACGGCTCAGGTGAGGGATGTTTTTGCAGCTGGGAGGGAAGAGGAAAGAGCATGTTAGTGTGCATGTGGATGCATGCCACACAGCATCATGGGGTTGACCCACAGGCTTTAAAAGCCAGCTCCTCCCCTCAGTTGTTTCCAGCTCCCTCCCCACCCTCCCCATACTCAGTGCAGGATTAGCTGGCTGCTACCTTGGGGGCGGGGGGTGAGTAGGAATATTATCCTGTTCACTTATTGGCTTTGTTCATTTTTTGTCTACTCTGCACTGTGCTTGATTTGGTTTTAGAGCTGAGAGAATGTTAAATAGGTTATCTGGCCAATTGGCAGGGAGGTCTAGAAATTTAGCAGATAAGCAGGATTTGCTGCACAACCTTAGGTACCTTTATGATGATTGACAAGTCCTGAGGTCTGCAGCTCCGGGCTGTGGGACCTGTGGACAGGGTTTGTCTACTCTTTAGGACTATCCTGCTTCACCTGCCTGGACTTGTGAGGCAACAGGTGGGGGTGATTCAGGAAGCTCCCCCCCCATGCACCTAGGTGTGGCTTAGGATAAGGGGCAGGGGTCCCAACCCATCCCTCTCCCAAAGAAGGGTTTCTTGCACAAAAAGGTGGGCCAGTCGCCAGCAGGTCCCTTGAGGATACTTTCCTGCACTTACACATGCTGATCCTGGTGGAGGGCGGATTTTTCCCGATGAAATAAAGAAACTCAATTTCACCCAAACAATTGTGTGTATCTTATTATGTCCTCTATTTCCTTCCTTCTCTGGGTGCAAAAATCTATTGAAACTTTGAAGGAACCTAAAAGATAAAGATGTGGGAAACCATCACGCCTCCTGTGCTCAAGAAACCTGAGTGAAATTATTACCTTTTAGAAGCATTTGATATTATGCCCTAGAAGAACTTTCTGAATTTATTTCACCATTTTGCTTTAGATAAAATTATGTCACAAATCTAATATCAGGTCTGGATGGAGCAGCCTTCCCCAACCTGGTGCCCTCCAAACTTGTTGGATTACAGCTTCCATTGGAAGTGAACAAGCTGGCTGGGATTATGAGAGTTGCACTGCAACACATCTGGAGGACAACAGCTGGAGAAGGATGGAATAGATTGTTTTTCTCTCCAGCAAGTGGGAACATCCAGGGCTTTGAAATGGAAGGGGATGTCCATAGCACAACTTGAGACTTGGGTAAAGGTTTTGTTATGGCTCTAGATACAGGGGACCCCTGCCCCATACACTTCAGACCTCTAAATTTACCTGGATTTTTTTCCCCTTAGGTGAATGTCCCTCGGAATTCACTGATTTGTATGAAATTTCAGAAGGACATTTTACACATCTCTTATTTAAAACAAACAACCAAACAAACAAACAAAACAGAAGAATGCAGTGGGGGCAAAATGAATAATCTTGCCTTTTGTCAGATGCTTGCCTTCTAACTTGTGCTTGCAAGCTTATTTCAAGTGTATTTTGAGATGTATACACATCTTCCATCTCCCAGCCCAGCTAAATGCTGTGCCTTTCTCTCAGAGGGAACAGGATGGTTCCTCATCAACATAAGCATTTTGTTGTCTTTGATTAAAGTAATCATTCTAACTTTGTGAATATTGCCGCAGTAGCACATTGCATCAATATATGGCTCTATTTTTGTCTGGTAGGAGGTTGTGGCTGCCCTAATCCATTTGGTTAATTTCCCTCTGTGTTGCTTTCTGTCCCTGAGTGTGTGCAAGAGCGGTGGGGGGGGGGGAGATGCGGCACACAAAACAACAGTACAAAAACAATGCAGTGCAGTTAGCGATTTCAGGGGACATGACAATAGGTACTGATGCAAATCCACTTCGTTTAAACAGAATGAATCTTTTCTAGGCATTTATGAAAATTTTGCTTTTGCTTGCAAAACACGACAGCATACCCTGCTCGAAGCGCTGAACGTGAGTGGGAGCATGTGTCCACCAAAACTCTTCGCAAATTGTTGAACACGTGCTTGCATTCATCTCATTCCTAATTTCCCAGTTTGATTTGTGAAAATTTCCTCAGTAGACTGAATCAGCCCAGCTTTACTCCATGGGGGAAATTTGCGCAAATTACATTTGCGCAAATTTGGGAAGATTTGCACAGATTCAATCGCTGCTCAGCTTGCTCAAGTTTCTCGTTTGCACAGAGTGAGCAGCAATCACAAGCATGAATGGCAGTTGGGCACAACACAAGCAGTAACACGATGTTCAGAGAATCCAAGCAATTTCAAACATTGCTTCTTCAGCCATCCCTAACTTTTTCATAAGTTATGCATTACACTATGGAGACCAGGGGTGGGGGAACTTTTTGCTATGAAGGGTGATGATTGACATGGGAAAAAAATCAGCCAAGGGGCTGCAGCTGATGGTGGCTGGAGCTAGAACCAAAAGTGGGCAGAGTTTGCAGCACTGAAGGACTGCATAGCTCCTTCTGTCTCTGTTCTACCCATCACTTCTCTGACTCTCATGGACTGACACAAATAAAGTTGAAAAGGAAGTAAGTCCCAAGGGGTGGTTTGGAGAGCAAGAGTGGACTTGCAGTGCCCAGAGAGCCAGGGGATGTGGAGAGCCACAGGTTTTCCCCTCCCTAGACAGTGAGAATCTGGCATTCTCAGATTTTGAGACAACAAAAACAAAACACATTTGCCCACGATCCATAGATGCAGCTAAGAAAAAGACTATAACCTTAAACTAGCTTTCTCCAACCTGGCACTTTCCGGATGTTTTAGACTACAACTCCCATCAGCCACAGCCAACAGGGACAATGGGCAGGGATGACGGGAATTGTATTACAAAATATCTGGAGAGAGAGGCTGCCCCAAATACACTTTGGGCAATTCCTAATAAATCTTTTTTGTACTTTGGTCTGAAAATCTAAGTACAAAATATGACATAAATATCAACCATTGCTGTTAGACCCATTAAAGGAATGGGAATAATAATACACACAGGGATGGTTTACATTTAACTAGGGTGGCCTGTGCAGTTTGTTGGACTCAGGCCCAGCTATGAACTTCGGGGGCTTTTCATGTTTTCCCTAAAGAAAAGGGAACCAAATTCTTCTCCAGCTTGGATAAAAAACTGGCTGGTCTTGCCTTCAGATCAATGGAAAAACAAAAACGAAGGAAAACTGAAAACAAATGACTCAAGAAGAAATGGAACATGAAACACATGGAAAATAAAACAAACATAACTTTTAAAATAAATGAAAAAATGTAATTAACATTCCTCACCCCTTTGCACATCTTTATAGTCTGTACATGGAATTTCTATTTTGCTATTATGGCCAATAGGCACTGATAGACTCTTATTCCATGAACCTCTCTGACCATCTTCAGCCATCAAAGCTGGTGGCCATCACTGCATTTTGTAGTAGTGAATCTCAGAATTTAACTACAACCAAGACCTCTGTCATTCAGGGCAGGACTTAGGGGCAGATGTCAGAGCAGCATCCTTTCCATTTTCCACTCTCATTTTCTTTAATAACCTCTAAAATGGGGAATCTTTGTCCAATCTCTCTGTAATGTGTGGCAGATGTGATGCCATGGGGTTGTAGTAAGAAGTTGGAAAAGGTCAAGCCAGTTGTATAGAAAAGACCAAAGTAACTGGCAGAAGAAAACAGAATGGGTCCCCGTTGCAATCAAATGGGGAAATGAAAAAGAAGGTAAAAATGAAAATGACTGCAGAGTGGGCTAAACATACATTAAATAATAAATAAATATTTAAACTGGTAGAAGGCATTACCTGGGGATGGGTACAAACTTTGCTGTCTTGGGGAAACTCGTTGGGCTTCCCTTCAATTTCTTCACATGATTTGCCTGAATGGGAAACTCCAAACTCACCTCGAGACATCACTTTCAGCAAGATGTAGTAATTACCCTAGACCATGGATTTAGAGAAGGGTCATCACATACTGTTCATGTAGGGTTGAGAATCCCAGGAAGGTAGCTCTGTTCTGGGACTCAGTTAAACCATGTGTAGCTTGCTTAACTAGGTTGTATGCTGTTCAAATGCTACTCTTTTTTTTAATTTACAAGTATGAGCCTAGTTATTTTCATCTCGTGTATTTCTTGAAATAGTCTCATAAATACACAGCTATCTTGTATAAGCACCTAACGGAAATCAAAGCAAAATAATAAGAATGAGAATTTTATTCATACATAAGCATAGAATAAACCTAATGGAAAAGTCACACAAATGTAATTCATGCACATTATGGTGTTATGTGAAAACAGCATTTCATTCCATTAAATGGGCTGTTTTTCTTCAAAATCACAGCACAAAGTCAAACACAACTTCTTGATAGTGGTACTTTCATTTTCATTTTGAACAATACATGTGCAATAAATAAATAAATAAATAAATAAATCTGCTTTTCACAGACTTGGGGAATCACAGAGTTTGGAAGGGATCCATGAGTTTAAACCAAACCAAAACAAAACAAAACACACCCTTCCCAGTCCTGAAGCAGGATCATCCATCCAGACAACAGCCTTTTGCCATTTAATGGATACAGTCTATACAGCTTCTACATTTGCTTTTTAGAGGTCAATTCTTTCACAGCAAGGTATCTACTATGCAACCAATTGATTACATTTGAGTGATCCCTCCTCTTCCTCTCAACTGGAATAAATGTCTGTGGGAGACCGAAGTTCCCTGTGAAGACTGGCTACAGAGTTCATTATGGCTGATAGTTCTTAGATGTGTAACAATTAGGGATGGGGGACAAATTCATGTGGTTCACATTTCAATGCAAACTTACCTAATTTTGCACCTTCAAACCAATATGCAAACCGAAACTCGGCTATTCCTCAAAATTCACACTTCTCCAAATTTTGTAATACACTTCTCCAATCAAAGAATTTGTACAACAATGTGTACATTAGAGAAAAGTGCATACAAACATGCATATAGTGAAAATACCATTAAAGTGCATTATAATAAGAAAATTGCTTGCAAAAATATGCATCTTAGGCAAAACTGTGTACAAAAATGGGTGTATTAGGAGAAATGCATACAAAAAAGCATACAACTTTTTTCATCTCTCTCTCTCTCTCTCTCTCTCTCTCTCTCTCTCTCTCTCTCTCTCTCAAAGGACAGGACCAATAGAGAGAAACCAAAACTGATTAATTCAGCCATCCCTAGAACCACTGGGCTGCCCAAGGTTGGGGGTGGGGGGAACCAGCAAGAAATTGCTGAACTTCGAGCCCCAACTGGACACCTGCAACATCCTTAAGAACAAAAGGAAGTACTTCTTCACACAGCACATAGTTAAACTATGGAATTCGCTACCACAGGATGTAGTGATGGCCACCAATTTGGATGGCTGTAAAAGGGGCTTAGACAGATTCCTGGAGGAAAAGCCTCCAGTGGCTTCTAGTCTTGATGGCTATGTGCCACCTCCAGTACCAGAGGCAGTAAGCCCACTTGCTGGGGAACATGCGTGGGAGGGTGCTGTTGCACTCACCTCCTGCTTGTGGGTCCCTGGTCACTGTGGTTGGCCACTGTGTGGCTGGTTGGCCACTGTGTGAACAGAATTCTGGACTAGATGGTCCCTTGGTCTGATCTAGCAGGGCTCTTCTTCTGTTCTTAATTCTTGGCATGTTCTTCAAAGTGAGCAGCTGCAAAGATTCTCAGCCACCTGGGTGCTTCCACTTCCCAAGTAGTAAGTCATCCCATCTGGAAAGTACTTGAGAGTGCAGCTCGGGGTTGATGTCTGGAGCTTTAAAATTGCTGCAGGAATGGGGTTTCTGCTTGTTCTTCAGTAGTTTAGCAGGGTCACACTTTCTGTCCTGGTTACTTCTCTCTGGAAGTAGCTTGCTCAGCTTGTGCTGCTGGTTCTTGAGATCTATCGCAGGGCATAGTCTGAAGGCACATGAGGCAGCCACCTTGCTGAAGCTAAGCAGCTCTGCGTCTGGTCAGTGCTTGGAGGGGAGACCACCTGGGAACCACATGTAGCCACCTTGAGTTCCATGATGGAAATAAGGTGGGATATAAATGTAATAAACAAACAAATAATCTATCTCCCAGTTTAGCTAATCCTTTGACCTTCTTCAAATAGTAGCTCTGTTATTTCAGCCAACAGTGAGGAAGAAGGCTTCAGGTCCCTCAAACACTTCCAACAAACATGTCCTCTTTGCGGCTTAGGGTTGGTTTAGCAAAGAGGAGGTAGGAATGCTGGAGAAATCTGTAATGGATTCAAATGAGTTAAATTTCCATGGATCTGGCCTGCAAATGCCGCAGTGGACTGCCTTTTTTCCGAATTGTGCAGATTCTGCGAACCTGACTGGTTTTTAACTTTTGGGAGGATTTGTGCAAGTGCAATAATGTTCACTTGCAAGCAGGAACAAAATTATCGTACATAAGACCCAATTCTGTCTATGACCAGAAGACAGAATGAAAGATGCCTGACAACCTGCAAAGCAAGACAGAAGGGATGTAACAAACTCCATACTTCCCTAGTGGAGGCCTTCTTTGGGCACATTCCTCTGTAGAAAACTGACCCATTCCAAACATGTGTCAAGGCTAGATTGCAACAACAGGAGCACAATGCAGGTCATTGACCAGGTACTTTATCAGATATCGCTCTTGGTATTCAGTGCATTCATGGTTTTCTTAATTTTACCCCCATCAGAAACTGAATTGCTTGATCCAGTGTTACATGATGGCTCTCAACCCCATTCTTGTGTCTTTTCCCCACCTTTGCTGAAGCTCGGGATGAAGACACCTGGCTTATTAGCTTTGTCTCAAAATGAAGTCAGTACTGAGTAGGGATGGGGGAGAATTTCTCCCCGAAACTTCGGGGGGCTGAGTGCCAACGTATTCGGCCCCCCGAAGTAGTTTCAGGGAGAAATTCTCCGCCCCCCCGCCCCCCCCCCCGGGATGGGACTTACTTTTCCTGAATGTCGCTCCCGGTGGCAGGACGCAGCAGAGGTTCGGCAGGGCTTCGACAGGGGCAGGGGAGGCAGCCGGTCTTTCGACTGGCTGCCGCCACCGCCATTCCAAGAAAAGTAAAAAAAACACAACGCCCCCGTGATAGGCTACATGACGATTAACGTAGCCTATCATGGCTAGATTTGCAAAGTCAGCCGTGATAGGCTACGTCAATCGTCACGTAGCCTATCATGGGTGACTTAAAAAAAAAAAAAAGCGCGTACGCAAATGGCGGCCCCCATAGGGAGCCGCCATTCGCGTTCCTTATTTGGTCGCTGTAGTCTATGTAAAGATTATGTAGACTACGGCGAAAATAAGGGCAACGCTATTTGCGTTGCCCTTATTTTCGCCATAGTCTACGTAAAGATTTACGTAGACTACAGCGACCAAATAAGGAACGCGAATGGCGGCTCCCTATGGGGGCTGCCATTTGCGTACGCGCTTTTTTTTTTTTAAGTCACCCGTGATAGGCTATGTGACGATTAACGTTGTCTATCACGGCTGACTTTGCAGATCTAGCTGTGATAGGCTACGTAAATCGTCACGTAGCCTATCACAGGGGTGTTTTTTTTTTAAAAAAAATTATTTCATGGCCGGGCGAGGCGAGGCGCCTTCCCCCCGGCCTGAATTTCGGCCGGGCAAGGAGGGAAGCCTCCCCCCCGGCCTGAACTTTGGGGGGAGCAGCGAAGCGCCTCCCCACCACCGCGAAGCAAGCTGTGAGACCAGGTAAGTGACTTTCGTGCAACCCTAGCGACGCGCTTTTTTTTTTTTTTAAAGACACCCGTGATAGGCTACGTGACGATTAACGTAGCCTATCACGGCTGACTTTGCAGATCTAGCCATGATAGGCTACGTAAATCGTCACGGGGGTGTGTTTTTTTTAACTTTTTATTTCGCGGCCGGGCGAGGCGAGGCGCCTCCCCCCCGGCCTGAATTTCGGCCGGGCGAGGCAGGAAGCCTCCCCCCCCCGGCCTGAACTTCAGGGGGAGCAGCGAAGCGCCTCCCCCCCACCGTGAAGCAAGCTGCGAGACCAGGTAAGTGACTTTCGTGCACCCCTAGTACTGAGCACTTAAAAGAGAGCTATTTCATAACAACTCCTTCTCCACTAATCCCCCATTCCTCATTTAAGTTGTCATCTTGGTGCAAGGAGCTTGGATTTGAGCTAGCATCTTCATGCAATATTCATGCTGAGGATTTCAGAAATTTCATCAATACATTGGATGTGTGTGTGTGAGAGAGAGAGAGAGAGAGAGAGAGAGAGAGAATGTGCAGTATGTATGCGCGCAACCATCAGGTTCAAAGTTATGCTATAGACTTTGAAAAAGGGGGAGGGACTCCACAGAATTTTCAACTGACTGGAACAGGTAGAAGATTTCTATATGATTCACCATCATCTACATGAAAGCAAAATCCATTCATCAAGGCCCTCCTGTATCGTTATGTAGAGCATCCCTTGAAACATGGGATCCTCTATATTCTGTGCTAATATAGAAGACCCTGTAATATGGTCCTCCTTGGCCTGTTTGCTGTGGATCCCATGCTCAAAAGTAGCATGCATGATGCTTCATGCTCAATGGACCATGACAAAGTAAGGATTTAAAGGGGTGGGCAGCGTGGTGCCCATGGGCACCAGTGTCTCTCTGGATGCTTTCCCTGGTGCACACCGAGACACTCAACTTCTCCCAATTTTTATTTTACAATGTTTTTGCATTTTCTTACTGGCCCCTGGAATTCAAAGTGACATGGGAGCCTGTTGGTACTCCCATCTCAATTTCTACTTCTCCTGTATGACTAGCCGTGCCCACCCATGGCAACCATTTTATGCAGGTTGTTTGCAGGATAATTTTTCAAGTTTCCAAATGGGCCCCAAAGGTCCCCTACTCTTGGTGTAATAGATCCCTTGGATGATATTGGTGTGGGGATCAAGTTCAGGGATTGTTCTGCTTAGGAATACTGGCCTGCTGTAAAAATTTGATCTATGCTAATATTTGTTTGCTTTACAACAGAACGAACTTATGTAACATGATTGATACAGTTGCTATTGCTGAATATTTGGTTGTTATCTGTTTAAATTTGTTGTTGGTCATTTATTGTGACGATTTTATACTGTTACAGCCAGTGCAGGCTGGTGGCTCTGATTTTGCTGGACTAGTTCTGACAGAAACCCAGGCCAGAATGGATTCACATTCACATAAAGTTGGAGCCATCAGCCTCCACTGGTTACAGCACAATCCTATACATGCTTACTTAGAAGTAAGCCTCATAGAGTTCCAAGGTAAGTGAATATTGGATTGCAGTCTGAGATTCTCAGCCACCTCAGGAATCTTTGTAATTAAGATGTGGGATAAAAACATTTTAAATAAATAAACACACCTCTTTTAACACTTACACAGAAGGAGGGAGGAGGAAGCATCAAAGATTACAGCAACCTAGGGTGGAGGTGAAGAAAACTCTGAAATGGGATAAGGAATTTTGGACTACCAAGTAGGGATGTCAGAGAATTCTGTCAGAGAATTCCGCCACGGATCTCGGCGAGGCCCAGTACCAGTGCATTCGGCCCCCCAAACTCCATGGCGCAATGGCCTGCCCCCCCGCCCCCCCATGGATCCCCCCTGGGATGAGACTTACCTGGGGCAGATCTTCCGGGTGGCGGTGGCTCCAGTGGCAGCTTCGGCAGCGGCGGCTGCGGCGGCTGGTCTTCCGACCGGCTGCCGCCGCCGCCATTTGCAGTCTTGTAAAAAACAAAACAAAACCCTGACGTGATAGGCTACGTAAAGATTTACGTAGTCTATCATGGCTGGGTTTAAAAAAAAACAACAACAGCGACATGCTAGGCTATGTAAAGATTTACGTAGCCTATCATGGCTGGGTTTAAAAAAAACAACACATACGCAAATGGCGGCGGCTACGGCCACCGCCATTTGCGTTCCTTATTTTTGGCCATCTTAGTCTACATAAATATTTATGTAGACTATGATGGCAAAAATAAAGGGGAATGCAAATAGCGTAACGGGCGCGATTTACGTCCCTTTTTGATTTGCCGTTTTAGCCTATGTAAATCTTTACGTAGGCTAAAACGGCGAATCAAAAAGGGACGCAAATAGCGCCCGCTACGCTATTTGCATTCCCCTTTATTTTTGCCATCATAGTCTACGTAAATATTTATGTAGACTAAGACGGCGAAAAATAACGAACGCAAATGGCGGCGGCCATACCGCCACCATTTGCGTATGCGGTTCCCCCCCCGAGCTCTCCGCGGCTGGAAATCTGGCTGAGGACGGCTCTGGCCTGGCTGGGCCTGGCCGGCTGCTCCGCGGAGCTGCTGCGGAGCACAGCTGGCCGTGGAGGATTCCGGGGGGGAGGAATGTATCGCCTCCCCCCCATCGAGGATTCCGGGGGGAGGGATGGAATGCCTCCCCCCCACCATCAACATAATCCGTGGAAAGGTAAGTTACTTTTGTACATCCCTACCAAGTGTCAAAAGTTTGGCTGTACTAAGTACTCCAATTCTCACATACTTGACTATAACAAATATGCTTGCACTGGGGCATCTACAATAATGGATCAGAAAAAAAACTTGCAGAATCCAAAGGAAGTTGTTTGGGTGTTTCTGTTCGTTTGTTTGTTTTTTAAAAATCACTTTCATCCTCATTCGCTATCGAAGGAACTTCTGTAAACCGGATTCAGTTTAGTTCAATATGTTTGTTTCAGTCAAGCAGTTTGCCAGACACTTACATTAATCCTCAATATTAAGCAGATTTTTATGTGTCTCTTCTCGATACACCAGATATATCCCTTATTAGTCAGACCCTTCTCTGATAATTTAGAACCTCCAGCATGTGGTTTTTGCTATAATTCCACTTGTCATAACAGTTCAGCTGCTGAACGTCTTCTCTTCACCCCACTCTTTTTCAGGGCCTGCTGGATATGGCTCAAATAATCACATGTTTTCTCTCCCTCCTTCCCAGAATTATTGGGGAATATTTTCACCGAAGGCAGCCATCTTTTCATCTGAGAATATCTCTGGAACAATCCTATGTCATCTTGCATTGTCATTCCCAGGGAGCATTCTGACCAGGAATGTGGTTGGAGCAGCCACACCAACACTTGATATCTGCCGGAGTTTTAGATATCCACTGGAAAATTAACCATTTGAAATTTGAAATCAGTTTTGTTTTTGTTTTTTTACACACACTGTTTTTGCTTTATATGATCAGCACAATGTGTTTCCTCCAAATGATGGGTATTTAAGAATCTTCTAGAATAAGAACAACTGTTTTATAACTACATATACCTCATCTTATTCATACAGGGATATCCAGTAGTATCCATTCCGCAAACTGAATCAGCTCTAGCAGAGCTCCACTGAATCTTTCCGTTCTGCAAGTGGTTGCCCATTATGGTTGTGCGAAAACTAAGGTTATGTTTGCATGAGCACAATTGCACAAGCAGTTGTGCATCATACTTGTGTAACCCATTGTGCAACCTGTTGTGCAACCCATTGCACATAACTCTTGTGCAACTCATTGCAACCAGTTGCACAACTGGTCTCCTAACGGGCTGCACAAGAGTTATGCACAGTGCACTACAGATTGTACAAATGGTTGCACAAGCAGCTGTGCTTGCAGAAACATAGCTTTAGTTAGATTCTTCTATTGAGCAAAGTTCAGAACCTAGTTTCTGCTAGTGCAACATCATTTGCACTAATGGAATGACAAAGTTGGATACTGCCCATTTGTTGTTGTTGTTCAGTTGTTAAGTCGTGTCCGACTCTTTGTGACCCCATGGACCATAGCACGCCAGGCCTTCCTGTCCTCTGCTCTTTCCCGGAGTGTGCTCAAATTCATATTCATTGCATCGGGGATGCTATCTAGCCATCTCATCCTGTGCCTTCCCCTTCTCCTTTTGCCTTCAATCTTTCCCAGCATCAGGGTCTTTTCCAGGGAGTTTTCTCTTCGCATTAGATGGCCAAAATATTTGAGCTTCAGCTTCAGTATCTGTCCTTCCAATGAGCACTCAGGGTTGATTTCCTTTAGGATTGACTGATTTGACCTCCTTGCAGTCCAGGGGACTCGTAAGAGTCTTCTCCAGCACCACAGTTGGAAAGCATCAATTCTTCGGCACTCAGCCTTCCTTATAGTCCAGCTCTCCTTATAGTCCTTATAGTCCTATCACGGCCTCCACAGGGATGCAAATGGCATCCCTGTGTTAGCCATGATAGGCTACATAAGTATTTACATAGCCTATCACGGCGTAAATGGGGAAGCGAATGCAAAGCAGCGCGAATGGCACCAGATTGCAAAGCAGCGCGAATGGTACCAGGTAAGTGCTCCGTTTCACGCGCCTTTCGTGGGGTGGTGGGGCGGGGGGCTTCATTCCACCATGGATTTTGGGGGGGCGAATGCATTGGCATTCAGCTTCACTGAGATCCGTAGCGGAATTCTCTGACATCCCTAAGTATTTCATAGGTGAAAGCAGAGTGGGCACACTCTCAGGAATCTGTGTTATACTGACCTGGATCCTTGGTGCCGGTAGCTCAAAATGATCTATGCCAGGGGCAGGCAACCTCTTTTGGTCTGCGGGGCTGGATTGCACCCCCAGAACAAGTGAGCAGCCTGGATCATGTCAAGGGGGCAGGGGCTGTTATACAGCTCCTCCCCTTATGTGACATCATCTGGCCTGGCCCGGTCCACTTCTCTTTTCTCTGTGCAGGGAGAGGCATGGAGCTCCGTGCCTCACTCTGTACAGAAAAAGGGAATTGGTTGGCCCTTGCAGGAGTTGACTCCTGCAAGGGCTGGCTGAGTCAGGTGAATCCTTCCCACACTGCTCACATCTAATTTGGGATGAGATGTGAGCATGGGAAAGGATCTGGCAGATGCTTCCATGGTAAG
This sequence comes from Heloderma suspectum, assembly GCF_057233095.1. Classification (NCBI taxonomy): domain Eukaryota; kingdom Metazoa; phylum Chordata; class Lepidosauria; order Squamata; family Helodermatidae; genus Heloderma; species Heloderma suspectum. The sequence continues at coordinate 421,892,960 of NC_139458.1, forward strand.
CACCTCCCCCAGGGTAATCCTTATATCTGACCTTTTGATCAGTAATATGAAAGGGATTCCCCTTTGCACCACTAACACTCCCATCACAGATCAAAGATGAGGATTCCTCCTTTCCAAGCCAGGGCTCAGGGCCTGGGTATTGAAGGGGCCCACAGAGGGCACCCAACCCTCTGTGAGGCATATTGGGAACCTCCACAGGCTGGATTAGTCCCATGGGCCAGAGGTTCCCTGTACCTGTTTGACAGCAGCTTTCTAAGGTCTTACACAGTGCTATCTGGGGATGCAAGGAACTGAACCTGGTACCTTCTGCTTGCAAATCAGGTGCTCTACCCATTGAGAGAACTCCCTTCCTGAATGTGAAATTTACTCTTCTGAATTTCTAACAGCTTTGCCCCCCACTCAGACTAGGTAGGGATGTCAGAGAATTCCACCACAGACTGAAATGGGATCGACTTCTCTTCAGTCTGTGCCATGGAATCCTCTGCGGAATGGCACCAAGAGGTCCTGCGGAGCCAGCAGCCATGCGGCTTTTCAGTTGTTGTTTGCAAGGAGTCACAGAATTTTCATAAATAAAAACGCGGTATGGTAAAATTGGGGCCGCGGTGGCTTAGTGGTTAAGACGCTGAATTGCACACCAGAAGGTCTGCAGGACAGCAGTTCGAGACCCGAGTGCCACGTGACGGAGTGAGCTCCCATCTTCAGTCCCAGCTTCTGCCAACCTAGCAGTTTGAAAGCAAGAAATTGCAAGTAGATAAATAGGTACCACCTCGGCGGGAAAGGTAACAGCGTTCCGTGCACCTCAGTGTTCAGTCATGCTGGCCACATGACCATGGAAGCGTCTTTGGACAGTGCTGGCTCTTCGGCTTAGAAATGGAGATGAGCACCACACTCTAGAGTCAGACACGACTGGTTGGGGACACTTTTTTTTAATAGTAATATTACAATAATAAATACGTAAGGTTTTTTTAAAAAATGAACTGTGCTTACCACCTTTTTTGTGGGTGCAGTTTTTAAATTGAAACCCTCCTTCTCCATTGGGGAGTTTACTTTCAGCCAAAACACTTCCTCTTCCTAGGGGCTTCCCCAAAGAAGGCTGTCTTAGGTGTGCCTGAGAGATAAACTATTTGTTTAAAGCAACGCTGTTTTAAAGAAAGAAAAAGGTCCTGGAGCCCTGCATGATGTATTATTCTCCCTGCTAAGCTCCAGGACTGGCATGGTCATTTTAAATGCTTTTGTCTTTCTTTAAAACAGTGTTGCTTTAAACAAATAGTTTATCTCTTAGGCACACCTAAGACAACCTTCTTTTGGGAAGCCCCTACAAGGAATAGGAAGTGTTTTGGCTGAAAATAATTACTGCACATCAGGGCAGGGGGAAAAAGATGTAAATATTTACGAAAAATAGCGATTCTTATGGAAGTTATGCAGACTCTCACGGAGACGGCTGGGCACAGGAATTATGTCTGCCAGTACGGATTTATCTATGTAATTTTTGGAGTGGAAAAAAAGAGGAGAATTCTGGGGGCTTGTGAACAGCAGAATGGAACACTGGACGCAAACAGCGGAAGTCAAGCGGCACGGAAGGTACACAATTCGTACATCCCTAACTAGGGATGTAATAACATGTAATAACATGTAATGCTCCTGGTTCCCCTGTATTACATGTTATTGGCACCTGTATTCTTCCCCCTGTATACATTTTCTCTGCCACAATACGTCCGCCACTAAGGTAGAAGCGGACATATTGTGGCAGAGAAAATAACACCCCAACCCCCGAGATTGCTGCCACTTGAAGTGGTGGCTTGGCTGATCTCAGTAGACAAGTCATGTTCATGGGACAGAATGCCACTGTGAATAATGCTATGTCAGAATGTAGCATCATTCCTGGGGCACCCTTGGAGGGAAAAAAGATAGCTGCCCCCATTGCAGTCAATGTAACCCCTAGAAACTCACCTTATTGCTCGCCTTCTTTTGAGGGACACATGGTTCCATGAACATGTATATGTGTGCAGCGGGGTGGGGGAGGGAGTATTTTTCAAACTTTTAAATAGGGTATATGATCCCTTACTTAAAAATACTTTGGACCAACCTTCCTCAACTTGGTATCCTCCAGATGTTTTGGACTTCAACTCCCATCAACCCCAACCAGCAGGAGTGCTGGCAATTTTTGTCCAAAGTGTAAGCGAGTCTGTTGAGCTGGATGCTATTTTTACTCTGTTGTTATTATTATTATTATTTTTAAAAAATGTGTTTTAATGTATTTGCTTATTGTTGTTTTTAATCAGTGATTGTGAGCCACCATTTTTGTGCCATAAATCAAAGAAAGAAAGAAAGAAAGAAAGAAAGAAAGAAAGAAAGAAAGAAAACATCTGGAGGGCACCAGGTTGGGGAAAACTGCATCAGGAAAATATAATTATCCTACAATAAGTTACCAATGGGATATTACTGCCTGTATATTTTCATATATCTATATAGAATTAAGATGCATCCACCCATCATCAAAGATTTCTACAAACTCAGCAGAGGGACAATTCTAGCAACTGCATATGTCTGCATAGCTCTCCCTCCCCATTCTTTGAGAGAACTACAGGATGATCTCATATATATATATATATATATATATATATATGTATATGTATATATATATATATATATATATATATATATATATACACATATGCATACACACACACACACACACACACACACACATACAGTACTGTGCAAAAGTCTTAGGCCACCACCAGCTTTGTTGTTTTAGCAAAGTTTTAATGACCATCCATAATTATTTTTTGGTCTCTGAATTAAGATACAAACAGAAAATACAGGAAATATGTACAGGCAAAAGCCAGTATTTAGTGTGACCTCCCTTGGCTCTAAGCACATCTTGAACTCTTGTGGGGAGACTATCCTGAAGTTTTCTGAAGTAGTCTTCTGGTATATTATACCAGGCTTCTTTCAGCACTTCCCAGAGTTCTTCTTTAGATGTAGGTTGTCTTTCATTTCTTTCTCTGTCCAGGTGATCCCATACTGCCTCTATAATATTCAGGTCTGGACTCTGTGGAGGCCAGTCCATGACTGTCAGTGTTTTATCAGCTGTTTTCTTCGCTAAATATGATTTCACTGCATTAGCAGTGTGCTTGGAATCGTTATCATGCTGAAAAATGAAACCATTCCTAATCAGGCGCTTTCCAGAAGGAATGGCATGATGAATTAAAACCTGTCTGTCTGTACTTTTCAGCATTCATGATCCCATAAATATGGACAAGATCGCCAACACCACTGGCAGAAATGCAGCCCCAAATCAGGACAGACCCTCCACCATGTTTCACTGAAGGCCGCAAGCACTCATTCATCCATCTCTCTCCAACTCTTCTTCTCACATATTGTTGACGATTGGACCCCAAAATTTCAAACTTGGATTCATCACTCCATAATACTCTTTTCCACTATCTTCATTCCAATCGTTGTGAGCTTTAGCATATCTTAGCCTTTTCACACTGTTCCCCTTCCGCAAAAGTGGTTTCTTGCCTGCTACCCTTCCACGAAGACCATTCCTGGCCAGGCACCTGCTGTTACTCTAGTGTAAGGGGAGGTCACACTAAATACTTGCCACTTAAGTCTATGGAAGCTGTTTTTTCTGATTTTTTTTCCTGTTGTTGAATACTGCATACAAATTTCCTGTATTTTCTGGTTGTATTCTAATGAAGAGACTGAGAAATAATTATATACGGTCATTATACCATTGCTAAAACAACAAATCTAATGGTTGCCTAAGACTTTTGCACAGTACTGTGCATCTCTCTCTCTTTCTCTATATCTATCTATATATCCCTTCCCTTGCTATGCAGACCTGATATTGGAATGCACTAGGAACTGGCCCATTGGCAATTGGAATTACTGAATTCTTTTTCTATGAAAAGGTAGTATGGCAATATCTGTGATGTGCCTTGCAAAATTAAATATTAATCCATTTTCCCATATATGTGCTCAATATGGCTCAAGTTAAATAAAACATAGCTAATGAAACTCCTTTGCGGCAAAGTGTGATCATATTCTGCAGTGCTTTGTTTATGGAAAGAAATTGTTTTTCCTTGACATTTTAATGTGACGATCACATGACCTCAGACATTAATTATTTCCATGAGCTAGTTAGCAGATGAGTCCTTCAGGGCCTATGGCATCTAAAAGTAAATTAATCCTTTGAGTTTTAATGGGATTCTTGTATAATATTTTAGCTGGTTATTAAGCAACCATGTGGAGTCTTTAGTTAGCTGGTAAGGGAGAAAGTTGCATAAATGTCTGTGGTGCTTATTGGACATGTATTGACGTGTGAAGTTAACATACAGATCATTACTTGATGCAAGCACTTTCAACACAATACATGCAGGGCCCACCACTGCACACATAGGAAGGGATCCCATAAGGCATTATTAAAGTGTTTCCCCTCTCCCTCCAGTTCTTGGGTGAGCTTTTCAAGGTTCTGCAAGTTCTACCTTGAGGCTCTGTTCATCTCAACCCCATTCCCAATCTTTGTTTCTGTTGTTTGAATAGGAAAGAACTTTCTTTTTAAAGTGTGCACCCAAATGTGTACTTTCCCCAAAGAACTAAATTGTGAAAATATGTGTTTTTCTAATGTGATTGCAAGTTCGGAATATACAAGTTTGCCCCCCTACCCCGCCTGCAAAATGTGGTCATGTCTGGGGTTCTGAACAGGGAACGTTCTGATGCTTAGTGAACTAAAACAAAATGTTCATACATCACTAAGCATGAGTAGAACGGGGCATGTTGTGATGTGCCTGCTCAAGGGATGCTCTAGCATCCCACTGCTTGCTCTGAATACGATTTACCCTTTGTAGCTGAATGCTCAAGGATCATGATTCAGAAAGCACCTGCCTCCACCATCTCTCCTATCTCTACACCCCACTGCCCCAAGTCCCAGAAATTTCCCTTGGGGTTATGTCAGGTGGTGAAGGTTGGCTCCCAGGTTTCAGTGGAGCATCTTTTCCCTACAGCAGTCTAGGCCTATATCCCAGAATCCTCAGTCAGAAACTGATGCTATGAGCATAATTCCCTCCTGAATATACAGTCATGGATTGCCCCAGTTCTGTTTTGGGGGAAATACACTTTGCTGGGGCATAGGAACAGTATTGTCTCCAAGTTTTGGGCAGCCCTTGGGCACAGCACCCTACCTGGAAGAGAAAAGACATGCACACTGAGAATTATTTGAGGCTGAATCTGATCTTCTTGGATACTGCAGAGCAGGGAGGATGGGAGTTGCCCTGGCTCCCAGCAGTGTAGGCCAGGATTAACCATTACCCAGGTAGGTTGCCTCCAACCCGTATATCCACCTCAGCCTGAGCCAGGGGACTCTCAGACCTCACAGGACATTCCTAAGGCTTAAGAAATAAGGGTCCAAGCTGGTTCCCTCTATTTCAAGCTCTAGGCCTGAAACTTAAACAGTAGCAATAACCAAACGAAAGGCTCTGCATTAGTACTAAGGTTTACTTGGAAAGAAGCACACACAACTCTTGAGGTGGGTGTTTAGTTTATATACATAATGTAAGGGGAAAATAGAATTAAAAGGCATACAAGAACCAGAACAATATTTGGAAACAATACTTCAGGCTGAATACATCAAAAGTTACCTACACCTGTCTTCACTTACCTAGGCACAAGTCTTCAATAGGACTGGGCCCCAGATGGTGATGCTCAAAGTCACAGGCCAAAAGCAAGTTGAAAGACCAAGGCAAAGCTTCCTTGCTCAGCTGTCATTTTGTGGAAGAATGGCAGCTCATCCTTGTTTGTAAACATCCATTTGCACAAATAGTAGTTGTAAAGGGGCCATTTATGCAAGATTACAGGCGTAAATGGCCCCTTTATGGCCGCTATATGTGTAAATGGATGTTTACAAACAAGGATGAGATGCAAAATGGCAGCTTAGTGAGGAAGTGGATGGCTGCACACTTGCCTGTCTCTACATGTGCCAAGCCAAGCGGGGGGATTCACAGACTGGCATCCGGGGGGTTGAGCTGGTGATTTCTTGTCAGGCTTCATTCGAGCCCCAGCTGGACACCTGCAACATCCCTATGCCAAGAAGATCTCTGTTAGCCAATCACAGACTGGCTAGAATGGTGTTCCCAAACACTTGGGGGGTGGGGGCAACAGGCCCCACAGGAATGCACCCAGTTCAAATAGTCCAATTAATGGAGTCTTGCTGTGACCTTGGAACTACAGACATCTTGAGATAACTCATATGTAGTTGGTAGTATCACTGCATGCAACTTCAGCCTGGCCAAATGGAGTCTTACAGGTAGTTAGAGCCTAAAAAGAAAGTAGGGGTTCTTGATAGTAGGAATGTCAGTTTCACTTTCTCCCATTTTTGAGTTTTTTAAAATCTCAAGTTCTTTCACTCCCAAACATGAAGAACTTTGCGATCATTGGTAAACTCTTACCAAAAGCAAACAAACAAACAAAATCCCCACCCATCTGTACCAACCAAATTCAATACATAAATTTATTCCCAGCATGGAGAGGACCACGATATACCTGCCTACCATGGAGTTACTAAAGATGAGGAGCCTGTAAAAAAAAAAAGAGGTGGGAACTTCCGGTCGGAGCCAATGTCGCCCTGGCAGCATTCCATGGAGCCTCCACAGGATGCTATCTCAAACAGCTGTTTAAAAGGTTGAAAAACCTTTTTATCTCTCCCCTGGAATGAAAAGGGGAGGCAAGGCAGCATCTGGATGAAGTCTTGGTAGATAAGTCCTCTCGGCGAAGCAGCAGGGGGGCTGGATTCCGAGACTACCCTCCCAGAGCTTGTTGTTGTTGTTGTTGTTCAGTCGTTCAGTCGTGTCCGACTCTTCGTGACCCCATGGACCATAGCACGCCAGGCCTTCCTGTCCTCCACCCTCTCCCGGAGCGTGCTCAAGTTCATATTCATTGCATCGGTGATGCTATCTAGCCATCTCATCCTCTGCTGTCCCCTTCTCCTTTTGCCTTCAGTCTTTCCCAGCATCAGGGTCTTTTCCAGAGAGTTTTCTCTTCGCATTAGGTGGCCAAAATATTTGAGCTTCAGCTTCTGTATCTGTCCTTCCAATGAGCAGTCAGGGTTGATTTCCTTTAGGACTGACTGATTGGACCTCCTTGCAGTCCAGGGGACTCATAAGAGTCTTCTCCAGCACCACAGTTTGAAAGCATCAATTCTTCCCAGAGCTTAATCATTGCCAAAAGTTGTTTTGAAACTCCTATCTAAATAGGAGAAATTAGGGCTGACATGCTCCATTGTAATGTATGGATTAAGAAATACCAACAGTATCTGAGGAATGGTTTAAGAGATATTAACAATATTTGAGGATATTTTAGGACCTGCAAGATCATGGCTACAGCAAGGAGAAAAAAAGGAAATGCATCTCCACCTATTCCCCCTGTACCTCCTTTGGCAAAGGTGCCGAGAACCAAAAATATAGGGGAGTTATTTATTCTGATAAAAACTTTGTCTTCGCAATTTACTGAACAGGCTAAGAGGTTGGATACAATTCAAAATTCCATCAGCACCCTGCAAGGGGCTGTGGATTTAATTAATGCTTCTTGGCAAAAAATGGAGGTGAAGGTTAACGAGCTGAAAGAGGGTGGCAGCGAATGGAACTGCATCACAAGTTTTTTTCAACAAGTCTTTTGTCAGAATTTCTCAACTGGAGGCTTTTACACTCAGGGCAAATGTACGTATTATTGGTATTAAGGATTTGCCTAGTGATGTAAATTTGTCTACTTTTGTAGATAAGCTTTTGCATGAGATACTCCCTGTGCCATCTGATTATTTACTTGATATTGAGCAGGCATTCCATGTGCCAAATGCCAAAGGGACTGGCTATACAATTATAGTCCAATTTGCAAGAATCTCCACAAAAAATTATATCTTGTGTTTGGCAAGAAGGAGTGGAAATCTTTTTTTGGAAACAAGATATAGTTATGTTATTTCCAGATTACACCAAAGACGTTGCTGAGAAAAGAAGGCAAATCATCAAGGCAAAAAATCTGGCAAAACCAATGAACTTAGAATATCACTTAAAATATCCTGCTACATTTTGCATTTTTTTCTGAAGGTCAGATGAAGAAGTTCCTAAATCACAAAATGGTGGAGGTGTGGCTAAATGCAAAAACACGTGTGATTTCTGTTCCAGCCCCATGAACTGGAATCCATAAACATGTTTTGTTAACCGACTATGTTTAGTCTGAATGATTCAGGCTAGACCAGAGTTAATTGCTTATATATATATATATATCTCCGTCTGCTTTCCCTCATTTTTCTCTCTTTTTTAAAAAATCCTTTTTTAAAAAATGGATACGATGTACTGTTAGGGATGGGTGGAAAACTTACCTTCCCTTCTGCTGGGGGTCCGCCGGGGGGGAGGTGATCTGTTCTTCCCCCCCAGAATCCTCGCTGGCTGGCTCTGTGGCAATTCTGCGGAGCCGCCGGCCAGCTCCGAAGTGCCAGCAATATGGTCGCCATGCCATATCACTGGCTGAAGGGGACGTGACGTACTGCAGCCACAAATGGCATCCGGGATGCCATTTGCGGCTGTAAAGGCCTTAGTTTAAGGTAAATGGAGCCATCTGGGGCTCCATTTGCATCCGTGCTTTTAATTAATGTGATAGGCTATGCAAATATTTGCTTAACCTATTGTGTGAATGAAAAGCATGGCTGCAAATGGCATCCACTATGCCATTTGTGGCCATAAAGGCCTTAGTTTAAGGTAAATGGAGCCATTTATGGCTGCATTTACGTTAAATTAAGGCCTTTACAGCCGCAAATGGCATCCCAGATGACATTTGCGGCCACTGACAATCCACCCAGCCAGCAATACGGCAATAGCGGCCATATCGCTGGTGCTCCGGAGCCGGCCGGCGGGGAGGATCTGCCTGGTGAGGATTTCTCCTGGAGGCAGAGGTAAGTCTTCTGATCCTCCACGGATTCCAGGGGGCTGGATTCTTTTGAATCCGGCCTCGCTGGGGTCCGTGGAGGATTTCTCTCCCATCCGTACATACTGTACCTAAATATACTGTTTGAGGGTGTATAGAAATGTGCACACTCATTTATATATCTAATGTAAAATATATTACTGATTGTTGTAAGGTTGTTTTTATTTATTATCATATCATATAACAATAATAGCTTTATTATCATATAACATTATAAAACGTATTAGTGATTTGTTATTATTATTATTTATCCTTTTTAATCTCCTTCCTTTTTATTATTATTATTACTATCATTATTATGAGACTGTCTAGTAAGATTTTTGACTGGTTAAATTGTTAAGCTTTATTATTATATGTTAATTGAAGAGCAATATATGGTTGTTGTTGTTCAGTCGTTCAGTCATGTCCAATGAGCACTCAGGGTTGATTTCCTTTAGGATGGACTGATTTGACCTCCTTGCAGTCCAGGGGACTCGTAATAGTCTTCTCTAGCATCACAGTTCGAAAGCATCAATTATTCGGCGCTCAGCCTTCCTTATAGTCCAGCTCTCTCACAGCCATACGTTGCTACTGGGAAAACCATAGCTTTGATTATACGAACCTTTTTCGGCAAGGTGATGTTTCTGCTTCTTACTATGCTGTCTTGGTTTGCCATGGCTTTCCTCCCAAGGAGCAAGCGTCTTTTAATTTCATGGCTACAGTCACCGTCTGCGGTGATCTTGGAGCCCAAGAAAATAAAATCTGTCACTGCTTCCATTTCTTCCCCTTCTATATGCCAGGAAGTGATGGGGCCAGATGCCATGATCTTCGTTTTTTTAATGTTGAGTTTCAAACCAGCTTTTGCACTCTCCACTTTCACCCTCAATAAGAGGCTCTTTAGATCCTCTTTGCTTTCTGCCATTAGGGTGGTATTGTCTGCATATCTGAGGTTGTTGATAATTCTCCTGGCAATCTGAATTCCGACCTGTGATTCATCCAACTCGGCGTTTCTCATGATGTACCCTGCATATAAGTTAAATAAGCAGGGCGACAATATGCAGCCTTGTCGTACTTCTTTCCCAATTTTGAGCCAATCGGTTGTTCCATGTCTGGTTCATACTGTTGCTTCTTGACCCTCGTACAAGTTTCTCAGGAGACAGGTAAGGTGGTCTGGTACTCCCATCTCTTTAAAAATTTGCCACAGTTTGTTGTGATCCACACAATCAAAGGCTTTAGCGTAGTCAATGAAGCAGAAAGAGACATTTTTCTGGAATTCTCTTGCTTTCTCCATGATCCAGCGAATGTTGGCGATTTGATCTCTAGTTCCTCTGCCTCTTCGAAACCCAGCTTGTACTTCCGGTAGTTCTCATTTCGCATACTGCAGAAGCCTAACTTGTAGGATTTTGAGCATAACCTTGCTAGCATGTGAAATGAGTGCAATTGTGCGGTAGTTTGAACACTCTTTGGCATTGCCCTTCTTTGGCATTGGAATGTAAACTGACCTTTTCCAGTCTTGTGGCCATCGTTGAGTGTTCCAAATTTGTTGGCATATTGAGTGCAGCACTTTAACAGCATCATCTTTTAGGATTTTAAATAGCTCAGCTGGAATACTAAATAACTTTCCCATTCTATTGTTTTCCTCAATTTCTTTGCATTGTTCATTTAAGGAGGCCTTCTTGTCTCTCCTTGTTAATTATTATTAATATTATTATTATTATTATATTTATTAATCGCCAATCTGGCTGGTCACCCAGCCACTCTGGGCGATGTACAACATACAATAAAACAGTTTAAAACAATAAAATTCTACAATAAAAACATTTTCTAAAATACCCTAACCCACCCCAAATGCCTGCCTGAACAACCATGTTTTTAATGCACTATGGAAGCTCATTAAAGAGGGGGCATAACAGAGTTCCCTAGGGAGGGACTTCCACAGAGTGGGGGCCACCACAGAAAAGGCCCTCTCCCTCGTCCCCACCAGTCTAGCTGTCCTGGCTGATGGGACAGAGAGAAGGCCATCTGAGGCTGATCTTGTTAAGCGGCCTGTCTGGTGCTGCTGGAGGCGTTCCTTAAGATAGGTTTTAAAGGTCAAAACCAACACCTTGAATTTGGCCTGGAAAACAACTGGTAACCAGTGCAACTCCTTCAGCACTGGAGTGATGTGATCTTGCCGGTGGCTGCCTTTAATCAGGCGAGCCGCCACGTTCTGTATCAGCTGCAGTTTCCAAACTGTCTTCAAGGGTAAACCCACGTAGAGCGCATTACAGTAGTCTAAACGAGAGGAGACCAGGGCATGTACTACCGATGGGAGCAGATGGTCGGGAAGGAAGGGGCACAGCCGCCGTATCAGATGGAGTTGATACAGCGCTGTCCGGCTCACAGCTGACACCTGAGCCTCCATGGACAGCTGGGAGTCCAAAATGACCCCCAGGCTGCAGACCTGGTCTTTCAAGGGTAGCCGTACCCCATTCAACAACAGGTCAACATCCCCCAACCTCCTCTTGTCTCCCACCAAAAGTACCTCGGTCTTGTCAGGGTTCAGCTTCAGCTTATTCCTCCCCATCCAGCCACTCACCGTCTCCAGACATTTGGACAGGGATTCTATGGCCAACCTTGGTGAAGATTTGAACGAGAGGTAGAGCTGCATGTCATCCGCATATTGATGACACTGCACCCCAAACCTCCTGATGATAGCCCCCAGCGGCTTCACATAGATGTTAAATAGCATCGGGGAGTGGATGGAACCCTGTAGCACCCCACAAGTAAGTGGCCATGGGTCCGAAACCTCCTCTCCCAGTGCTACCCTCTGTTACCTGCTGGAAAGGAAGGACCAAAACCACTATAATGCAGTTTCTCCAATGCCCAACCCCTCCAGGCAGTCCAGGAGGATACCGTGGTCAACAGTATCGAAAGCCGCTGAGAGGTCGAGGAGAACAAGGAAGGAGCATTCACCCCTATCCAGAGCCCTCCTCATATCATCTACCAAGGCAACCAAGGCCGTTTCTGTCCCATGCCCAAGCCTGAAGCCTGACTGAAATGGGTCTAGATAATCAGTTTCTTCCAAGTGTGCCTTCAACTGCACCACCACCACCCGCTCAATCACCTTGCCCCAAAATGGCAGATTTGAGACTGGGCGAAAGTTGTTCAGAACTTGAGGATCCAAGGAGGGCTTCTTTAAGAGCGGTCTTATCACTGTCTCCTTGAGGGCTGATGGCATCACTCCCTCCTCAAGGGAGGTGTTCACCACCACCCTGATCCCCTCACCCACTCTCTCTTTGCAGCCCATAATGAGCCAAGATGGGCAAAGATCAAGTAAGCAGGTGGTCGGCCGTACAGATGAAAGCACCTTGTCCACTTCATCAGGAGGAAGAAGCTGGAACCAATCCCACAAAACCGGTTTGCCACAGGCCGCCTCTTGCTCACTAACTGTATCCACAGCGTGCAGACTAACACACCTAATCTGATCAATTTTATCTGCAAAGTGCCTTGCCAAGGCCTCACAGGAGGCCTTAGAATGTTCCAGTGGTTCCAGAGCCACAGGACCGACCAGGCTCCGGACCACTTGGAACAGCCTCCTGGGACAGCACTCTGCAGATGCGATAGAGGCAGCATAATATTCCTTTTTTGCTGCCTTCACCGCCACGTGATAGGCTGAAGATACAGCTCTAGCCCGTGTCTGATCGTCTTTGGAGCGAGACTTCCGCCACCGGCGCTCTAGCTGTCTCACCTCCTGTTTCAGAGCTTGTAACCACAGATTGAACCATGGTGCAGTCCGAGCCCTGTTCAGGGGGAGAGGGCGTTTCGGAGCCACCCGATCTAATGCCCCAGTGATTGCGGCATTCCAGCCACCCACCTGGGTCTTGACTGAGTGGCCGTTGGCGTGCCCCAGAGAATCCCCAAGCGTGTTCAGGAATCCATTTGGATCCATAAGACGCCTGGGGTGGACCATTTTAATGGGTCCTCCACCCCTGCGGAGGGGTTGTGGAACCGAGAAGTCCAACGTCACCAGATAGTGATCTGACCATGACAAGGGGGTGGTGGATATACCCCCGACTTCCAGATCACTCGCCACTTCTCCAGATACAAACACAAGGTCTAGTGCATGACTGGCTACATGGGTGGGCCCAGTTAGAATATGGTGCAGCTCCCAGGAGGCCATGGTCTTAGGGATGGCGGAGAATTTCTCCCCAAATCTTCGGGGGGCCGAGTGCCTACGCATTTGGCCCACCAAAATCGGCGGTGAAATTCTCCGCCCCCCCACCCCCCCCGGGACGGGACTTACCTTTGGCAAATGTCCCTCCTGGCGGTGGGTCCTGGCCGCCGCCCCCGCCATTGCAAAAAAAAAAAACTAAAGTAAAAAAAACACACGCACACCCGTGATAGGCTACGTAACGATTTACGTAGCCTATCACGGCTAGATTTCCAAAGACAGCCATGATAGGCTACGTAAATCGTCACGTAGCCTATCACGGGTGACTTTGAAAAAAAAAAAGCGCGTACGCAAATGGCGGCGGCCCATGGGCGCCGCCATTTGCGTTCCTTATTTTAGCACGTCTAGTCTACATAAAGATTTACGTAGACTACGGCAAAAATAAGGGCACGCTATTTGCGTTGCCCTTATTTTCGCCGTAGTCTACGTAAATCTTTACGTAGACTAGACGTGATAAAATAAGGAACCCAAATGGCGGTGCCCATGGGCCGCCGCCATTTGCGTACGCGCTTTTTTTTTTTCAAAGTCACCCGTGATAGGCTACGTGACAATTTACGTAGCCTATCATGGCTGACTTTGGAAATCTAGCCATGATAGGCTACGTAAATTGTTACGTAGCCTATCACGGGGTCTTTTTTTTTTTTTTACTTTTTTTTTCACGGCCGGGGAGACGGGGCGCTTCTCCCCGGCCTGAATTTTGGCCAGGCGAGGCGGGAAGCCTCCCCCCTGGCCTGAATTTTGGCCGGGCAAGGCGGGAAGCCTCCCCCCCTTCACCTGAACCTCGGGGGGAAAAGCGAAGTGCCTCCCCCCCACCGCAAAGCCAAGCTGCGAAAAGGTAAGTGACTTTCGTACATCCCTACCTGGTCTCCATGAAGTCCCGAGGTGCTCCTGTGAGGATGGCCTCCGAATGTACGTTGAAGTCCCCCAACACCAATAAGTTAGGGGACTGTACACGCACATCAGAGACCACCTCAAGCACCTCGGCCAGGGAGTCAGTCGTGCAGCGGGGTGGACGGTACACGAGCAGAATCCCCAGACTGCCCTTCGGGCCCAACCTCCAGTACATGCACTCAGCAACCTTGGTCTCCCGGAGAGGGGGTCTGGTGAAGACCAAGGACTCTCGGTAGATAACAGCCACTCCCCCTCCCCGATCCCCAGCCCTCGGCTGCTGTGCATACAAAAATCCAGCTGGACACCTGGCCAGCCAGGTCTCCATAATACATGCCAGGTCTGCACCCTCATCCAGGATCATGTCATGGATGAGGGAGGTTTTCTGGGTAACAGACCTGGCATTGCAGAGCAGCAAACGAAGGCCAGAAGATGGGGTCACGCCTCCCCCAACCATCCTTTGGCTCTGGACAAGCCTGGAGCAGGGGACAGATATTACACATCTCTCCCTTGTTCCCCTTAGCTGGCATGGCCTGCCCCTAGCGCTCCGCCAGTTCCTGCCGCCCAGCCTCGGTATGTTCTGGCCCCAACACTCCCCCCACTGCCTCCATCAGGTGGACACATGCCCCCTCGCTCCCGCATATCAGGCAGGCTACCCACCCCTAAAAACACAACAAAATCCCCCAGAAAAACAAAACAAAACAACAACAACAAACAATTAAAAATCCCCTTAAAAATAATGCCAGGCAGGAGTCCACAGGGAAGGCCTGGTGGTGGTGGTAGTGGTGGCGGCAGCAGCAGCAGCAGGCCCAGCAGCAGCAGGCCCAGCAGCAGCAGCAGGCCCGCGTCTTCCCCGGTGGTGGTGGTAGCTTCTCCTGCAGGCCCTGGCTCTCCATATTCTTTGGAAATCTGCATTCAGTTGGAGATATCTTCCCCTTTCTCCCTTGCTTTTCACTTCCCTTCTTTCCTCAGCTACTTGTAAAGCCTCATCAGACAGTCACTTTGCTTTCTTGCATTTCTTTTTCTTTGGGATGGATTGAGTTGCTGCCTCCTGAACAATGTTACGGACCTCTCTCCATAGTTCCTCAGGCACTCTATCAGGTCCAATCCCTGAAGTCTATTCATCACCTCCACTGTCTATTCATAAGGGATATGATTTAGGTCATACCTGAATGGTTTAGTGGTTTTCCCTACATTCTTCGATTTAAGCCGAAATTTTGCAAGGAGCAGCTCATGATCTGAGCCACAGTTAGGGATGTACGAAAGTCACTTACCTGGTCTTGCAGCTTGCTTCGCGGTGGGGGGGAGGCGCTTCGCTTCTCCCCTCGAAGTTCAGGCTGGGGGGGGAGGCTTCCCGCCTCGCCTGGCCGAAATTCAGGCTGGGGGGGAGGCTTCCCGCCTTGCCCGGCTGAGATTCAGGCCGGTGAGAAGCGCCCCGTCTCCCCAGCCGCGAACTTCCAAAAAAAAAAGAAAAAAAGCCCTGTGATAGGCTACGTAATGATTTACGTAGCCTATCATGGCTAGATCTGCAAAGTCAGCTGTGATAGGCTACGTTAATCGTCACGTAGCCTATCACGAGTGACTTAAAAAAAAAAAAAGTGCGTACGCAAATGGCGGCCCCCATAGGGAGCTGCCATTCACGTTCCTTATTTGGTCCCTGTAGTCTACGTAAAGATTTACGTAGACTACGGTGAAAATAAGGGCAACGTTATAAGGGCAACGCTAAGACCGGCTGCCGCCCCCGCCCCTGACGAAGACCTGCCGAACCGCCGCCGGGACCCGCCGCCGGGAGCAACATTCGTAAAAGGTAAGTCCCATCCCGGGGGGTGGCAGGGGGTGGCGGGGTGGGTGGCGGATAATTTCTCCCCGAACCTTCGGAGGACCAAACGCGTTGGCACTTGGCCCCCTGAAGTTTCGGGGAGAAATTCTCCCCCATCCCTAGCCACAGTCAGCTCCAGGTCTTGTTTTTGCTGACTGTATAGAGCTTCTCCATCTTTGGTTGCAAAGTACATAACCAATCTGATTTCAATATTGACCATCTGGTGATGTCCATGTGTAGAGTCACCTCTTGTGCTTTTGGCAAAGCGTGTTTGCTATGATCAGCGTGTTCTCTTGGCAAAACTCTGTTAGCCTTTGTCCTGCTTCATTTTGTACACCAAGGCCATTCTTGCCTGTTATTCTGGTGCTGTCTTGACTGCCTACTTTAGCATTCCAATCCCCTATGATGAAAAGGACATCTTTTTTTGGTGTTAGTTCTAGAAGGTGTTGTAGGTCTTCATAGAACCCATCAACCCCAGCTTCTTCGCCCTCAGTGGTTGGGGCATAGACTTGAATTACTGTGATACTGAATGGTTTGCCTTGGATTTGTACTGAGATCACTGTCATTTTTGAGATTGTGCCCCAGTACTGCTTTTCCCACCCTTTTATTGACTATGAGTGCTACTCCATTTCTTCTCAGGGATTCTTGCCCACAGTAGTAGATATCATGGTCACCCGAATTAAATTCGCCCATGCTTGTCCATTTTAGTTCGCTGATTCCCAAGATGTCGATGTTCAGTCTTGCTATCTCATGTTTGACCACCTTGGCCCAGCCGCTTCACTCTTTCTGGCGCTACTTGGAAATACCCTCTGCTCTTCCCCAGTAGTATATTGGACACCTTCCGACCTGACGGGCTCATCTTCTGGCATCATATCTTTTAGCCTTGTGATACATTCCATGGGGTTTTCTTGGCAGGAATATTGGAGTGGGTTGCCATTTCCTTCTCCAGTGGACCACATTTTGTCAGAACTCTCCGCCATGACCTGTCCATCTTGGGTGGCCCTGCACGGCATAGCTTATGTCTTCACTGAGTTATGTAAGCCCATTTGCCACAACAAGGCAGTGATCCATGAATGGGAATATATGGTTACTGGAAATGAATTGTAGGCCTGCTTCCTTGGTATAAGATTGATGATATGATATGATTAATCATGCTGTATTGAAGTGTAATATTGCCAATGTTACAGGTATAATTTTTAAGTAGAATGGGATTTGAAGCCCATGTGTTTTGGAGTTTAAATTTAATCCTTTTAAATAATTTTTTTCCTCCTTTTTGGTTATTGCTGTGTCCTCTTAAGAATATTGTATTGTTGGGAAACTGTAGCTACCAATTAAGTTGTTCTTGGTACTGTTTATTTCATTTAGAAAAAGAAAAAAAAAAGAGGTGGCAAACTAACTAAGTACTAACATGACTGAATAGACCAGGTGTCAAAGCTAGACTTTTAAAAGCAAAGCACTTAAAGCCCTGGGCCAGGATGGACAAATGCATCAGTTTGGGTTTCTCCCACATTCAACTGTTTATTAATCTCAAATTCTTTTGTCACAATTATGGAGAGCTTTGTGAATTTTGGTACATTATGAGCTGAACTGAACTTAAATTCTCACCGATCCCTAATGCAGACTGGAAATGGTAGCAGAGTTATCTTTACTGAGCTTGGGGCCCCAGCAACTGCCCACGCTTGACACTGGAGCTAGCCTAAGGATGTTGGAGGAATCCGTTCTGGGGGTAGAGCTCAGTGAGTTCTTTCCAGCTCAGCCCCCCAGACTATGTCTCACTAATCCATGAGCTGGCCCAACCTATCACACAGCAAGTTGAGCCAGCTTGCAGTTTTTCGAGGTGTGTGTAATTTGCAGAAATCACAATTTGCATGAAATTGTGGGTGTAAATATTTATGGAAATAACAATTTATGCAAAACTGGGGCTTTAAATTGTGGGATTTGCCCAAAATTGCAGCTGTAAATGTCTACTTCAACCAATTACAACCACAATTTTGCTCAAATTGAGCTATTTACGGCTGTGATTTTGTGCAAATCACAATTTCCATAAATATTTAAACCCCTGATTTTGCAAAAATTGTGACCCACGAAGAAAAGAAAAAGCTGGTAAAGTGCCTGAGTTTTGGGAACTGATCCGCTGCTTGGCTTGTAAAAGCAAGCTGAGTCAGGGGTGCTGTGGGGATCCATGAGGCCCCAAAATGGACAGATTTCCCTGCGACAGCCATCCCTAAGCTGTCTTTGCTCAGGAACACCTGGAATTGGTGCCTTCCTCTGCCCCAAGTGAAATGGTTGTGCCTTTGGGTAGCAGTAAGGTGATGTGGTGGTTGACACACAGGAGCGAGGCAAGCTCAGGCTGCAGATA
Organism: Heloderma suspectum; assembly: GCF_057233095.1. NCBI lineage: Eukaryota > Metazoa > Chordata > Lepidosauria > Squamata > Helodermatidae > Heloderma > Heloderma suspectum. The sequence goes on from NC_139458.1 coordinate 421,911,197, forward strand.
TGGCTATTCTTACTTCAAGCTTGGTTATTTGAGCAGAGCTGCTTGCTTATGCATGCACTCCTGCTCGAATCCTTGTAACACCCCTAGTGTGAACATAATTTTCAGTGGGAGCTCCACCCATTCCTTCTGTAGATTTTCATAATGAAACATAATTTTCAGTGGCCCTACTTCTCCCCCGAGCTCTGTGCATACACTACTTATGGTCTCAGTACAGGACCCTGGTCCTTCCTAGAGTAGTGGTGATGGTGATGACTCATGTGGTTTGAAATCCTCCTGCTGAACCTGCTGAGGCCAGGAACTCTAGTTCTCGATGATCCCAGAGTGCAGGACACGGAATAATGGGCTCAAGTTACAGGAAGCCAGATTCTGGCTGCACATCAGGAAAAGCTTCCTGACTGTTAGAGCAATACGACAACAGAACCAATTCCCTAGGGAGGTGGTGGGCTCTCCCACACTGGAGGCGTTCAAGATGAGGCTGGACAGCCATCTGTCATGGATACTATGACTTGGATTCCTGCACTGAGCAGCGGGTTGGACTCAATGGTCTTGTAGGCCCCTTCCAACCCTACTGTTCTATGATTTTATGAACCTTACTGTTTACTTGCTTACTTATTAAACTGAGATACCTGTTTTCCATAAAGTGGTGTACAATAAAGGCAACAATAAAAAATACCCCCCACACACAAATGTATAACCCAGCAGAAAATATTAAAACCCAAACCCAATCATAACTCCTCCATAGTCATAAAGAGCAGTAATATGCATAGCTATGAAGGGATTCAGCCACAACAGCATTTCAGTACGCTCCTGAGTAAGACCAGTGCAGTCAGAGCTTAAGAGGGCTTCATTTTGCACCTGTCACACAGCATAATAGCAGGGAGATAGCAAATGTGTAAAAGATAGACATGGATTGGAAAAGTGATATTCAGTTGTGGGTAAGATATATATCCCCCGTTATCTGACAGGAAAAGAGAATAACATGGTTGCTTTTTTATCAAGCGCTCAATAAAACAACGATTCAATGATATTGCAATGTCCTGAAAATCGCTTTAGGAATTATTGTCAAACCCCTGCACCAGTAAGGAACACTATGTGCAGTACAAAGACATGCTGGATTAGAGGACAGGGATGGCACTATGGTGAGTGACACCACCTGGACATCCCTCATGATACCTTTTGTTTTGAATATTGTGTTCCTGTTGTATTTTTGGTTGTTTGAAAGTTTTATCTGAGTTTTTACTAGTGCTGTGCCAAAACTTTCTCCTACATCTTTTTTGACCATTCTCATTCAACTTGTTAGAAAAGAAATGGCTATAGAAAATGAATTCAAAGGAGAAGAAATTTCAGAGAAATCCCTGTGGGTTGGGTTCAGGGTTCTTGTGCTGAACTTACTTAAGAGGTGGCTGAGGAGTGTGTAGGACTGTTCTGTCTTTCATTGTACTATCACTTCCCTGCATTAGAGACAAGATATATCCACAATCACCCCTCAGAAATTTTATTCATTTGGAAAACCCTGGGGAAGGTGCTGAACCCTAAAGAATGACAACTAGAGCTGAGCCAAAATGTCTCAGAATACATTTTTCTCTGAAATACCCCGACATTTTTCTTTTCTTACTCCACTAGAAATAAAAGGCAACTTTGCAGAAGTTCCCTTTTCTTCCTTATTTCTGGTGGGATTTGCCTTTCCTCTCCCCCCTCCTCCCACCCCCCAATGCCCTGGAACAGTGCTAGGTAAGGGGTACTGTGGAGAATTCAAAATGGGGGCCAAGCTGCCAACGCAGTTGCTGCTGTTGCCACTTGCAGTAGCAGTGCAAAACAACAACAACAACAACAACAACAAACCCTTAGGGGGAAAAGAAGAAGCTGTGCTACCCTTGCCAATGGTGAGCCCTACCTGTGAGAAATTGTTGGAGAATTTCTCCTCCTACTGGAGAAATTCAGTGAAATTGTCTCCCCAGTTTCTCTGCCCACAGATATAGTGGAGAATTTCAAGATGTCATTTGTGCATAGCTCTAGGTTTTACTGCATTCTTATTTAACCTTCTTCTAACAATATCTTAGAGCAGCCTTATGGTATAACAAGCCACCCGCTCCCTGCTCCTAATCATCACCAACCACATAAGGTTATCTCACAGAGAAGTAGGGATGGCAGAGAATTCTGCCACAGATCACGGTGAGGCCGAATACCAGTGCATTCAGCCCCCCGAAATCTGTGGTGGAACAGCCTGCCCCCTACCCCCCATGGATCCCACCCGGGATGAGACTTACCTGGGGCGGATCTTCCGGGCGGCAGCAGCTCTGGCGGCGGCTCCGGCGGCTGGTCTTCTGACCAGCTGCCGCCGCCGCCATTTGCAGTTTTTTTTTTTTTTTTTTTACAGAGACGTAATAGGCTACGTAAAAACTTAGGTAACCAAAAACGTTAAACGTAAAAAGAAAAAGAAAAAAAGGCATATGCAAATGGCGGCGGCTATGGCTGCCGCCATTTGCGTACGCCTTTTTTTTTCCCCCCAGACGTTTTAGGCTATGTAAAGACTTACATAGCCTAAAACGACTGGGTAAAAAAAAAAAAAGGCATACGCAAATGGTGGCGGATATGGCCACCGCCATTTGCATTCCTTAGTTTGGGCCGTCTTAGTCTACGTAAATATTTATGTAGATTAAGATGGCGAAAATAAGGGGAACGCAAATAGCGTCCGCTACACTATTTGCGTTCCCCTTATTTTCGCCGTCTTAGTCTACGTAAATATTTACATAGACTAAGATGGCCCAAACTAAGGAATGCAAATGGCGGCGGCCGTAGCCGCTGCCATTTGCGTACACGTTTTTTTTTGGTTTTTTTCCCAGAGCCCTCTGCGGCCGGAAATCCGGCTGTGGACGGCTCTGGCCTGGCTGGGTCTGGCCGGCTGCTCTGCGGAGCTGCCGTGGAGCACAGCTGGCCGCGGAGGATTCTGGGCGGGAGGAACGGATCGCCTCCCCCCCGTTGAGGATTCCGGGGGGAGGGACGGAACGCCTCCCCCCCCACCATCAACATAATCCACGAAAGGTAAGTGACTTTCGTACATCCCTAGAGAAGGAATAGCTTAATATTTAGGCCTTAGCTATTCACTTTTTCCGCAGCTTTCAGATAGTCCTTCTTAGGGATAGGGGACAATTTCTCCCCGAAACTTCGGGGGGCCAAGTGCCAACGCATTCGGTCCTCCGAAGGTTGTTCGGGGAGAAATTCTCTGCCCCCCACCCCCCCCCGGGATGGGACTTACCTTTCACAAATGTCCCTCCCGGCGGCAGGTCCCGGCGGCGGTTCAGCAGGTCTTCGTCAGGGGCGGGGGTGGCAGCCGGTCTTTCGACCGGCTGCCACCACCGCCGCCATTACGAGAAAAGTAAAAAAAAAACAAAAACGCCCCGTGATAGGCTACGTAACGATTAACATAGCCTATCACGGCTAGATTTGCAAAGTCAGCCATGATAGGCTACGTTAATCGTCACGTAGCCTATCACGGGTGACTTAAAAAAAAAAAAAGCCCGTACGGCTAATGGCGGCCCCCATAGGGAGCCGCCATTTGCATTCCTTATTTGGTCCCTGTAGTCTATGTAAAGATTTATATAGACTACGGCGAAAATAAGGACAATGCAAATAGCGTTGCCCTTATTTTCTCTGTAGTCTACGTAAATCTTTACGTAGACTACAGGGACCAAATAAGGAACGCGAATGGCGGCTCCCTATGGGGGCCGCCATTTGCGTATGCGCTTTTTTTTTTTTTCAAAGTCACCCGTGATAGGCTACGTGATGATTAATGTAGCCTATCACGTCTGACTTTGCAGATCTAGCCATGATAGGCTACGTTAATCATTACGTAGCCTATCACAGGGGTTTTTTTTTCTTTTGAAGTTCGCGGCCGGGGAGACGGGGAGCTTCTCCCCGGCCTGAATTTTGGCCGGGCGAGGCGGGAAGCCTCCCCCCCGGCCTGAATTTCGGCCGGGTGAGGAGGGAAGCCTCCCCCCCTGGCCTGAACTTCGGGGGGAGCAGCGAACCGCCTCCCCCCCACCGCCAAGCAAGCTGCGAGACCAGGTAAGTGACTTTCGTGCATCCCTAGTCCTTCTATAACACCACCCACCAACCAGCGGATCTTCTCCCTCCCTAACTACCCACAGACTCTCTTTGTTAACTGCCAACTGCCAACTCCTTAACTGTAATTTCCCAACCAGTCTTTTCCACCTAGCTAGAATCCCCAAAGAATCAGTATTGAATTTACCTGATCCAGACCCCATCAAAGTGATTTCTTTCACCCCCACTTCAGAACGTCACTAAGCAACTACCACACAGGTCTTTCACAATAATAAAGCAAGGCCTCAGGCCTACTCAGATTGATTATAGCCTCACAGAGGCCACACAAAGTAAACATTACAGAACAGCAACAGTTATATGCATCACATTTCTTCACAGTCGCCCTGATGAATGACTTACACTGGAAAACTGATGCAGGGAGTGCAACCATGTTCATTCCCCTGGGCTGCTCAGCAGCTTTCAGACTTCTGGACCATCTATCCAGGTTGGGCTTGGGAGGCATGACTTCTTCAGCTATTGGACAGTATAGAAATGTAATAAATACATACATTTGTAAGGAAATAGCTGATTTTTGGCTTCCTTGGAATTACTGGGAAGCCTACTGAGAAATTGCTAACCCAACTCTCTCAAAGTAAGGTAAGATGTCCTTTTATAAAAAATCAAGTGAAGAGTCACTGAAAATGCTTAATGATACATAGTTAAGAATTTGGAGATATAAAGAAAAAAGGATAGTAATTGTATTAAAGAGAAGACACACAAAGACACAAGCAAATTCATAATGAATTCTGGGTAACTGAGATCAAGAATTAACTGGCAAAGAGGCCTGGATAATAATAACTAAAGAAAGATGTTGAGTCAATGTCCATTACACAGGGTCAAGGAATGAAGAGTTGTAAAACTTAATGTCTGGTGTCAGTGTTCATCTGAATCGTCTTGGGCTATAAAACTTTTATTACTTTATTACTCATGGTCAAAGGTGTACTAAGAGTTTTGCTTATCAGTTAATGGATGATAATTAATGGGCAATAAATATTGTTTAGGGTATAAACACTATAAAACACAATATGGTCCCAGGGCAAAGTCTGAAGGCACAGGAGGCAGCCACCTTGCTGAAGCTAAGCAGGTTTGGGTCTGGTCAGTGCTTGGAGGGGAGACCACCTAGGAACCACATGTAGCCACCTTGAGTTCCATGACGGAAGCGAGGTAGGATATAAATGTAATAAATAAAAATTATAAATAAAAATAGATAGACGTTAAGGAATGTATATACATGGGCATGAGCACTAAGGAACGACATCACATGTATTTGCCATTTTATTATAGTACCTTTTTTGGTTTTGTTTTTAGGAGGAAAAGAAAAATGAAAGAACAAAGACCTTTTTCGTGGTTAGATCAGTACAGGACAGGCTATTGCAGAATGCAGAGCCAATAAATGCATCACACAGTAAGTGGAGAAAGGCCTTCAGTAATTGTGGCTGAGAGGTGGGCTCTCTGACTGCAATCCTTGGGATGAGAATACACAAAAGTGCCTCTGTCTTCACCTGTGAAATGTTGGGAGGTATGGAACAGCCACCAACTCTTAAACTGTTCTACAGAATCAGCCATGTGAAAAGTGGAATGTTCAGAGCACTTGCTGGGAGCACCCAGGCCAGAGATAGAGACCCATCACAAGCTTGAAACTGAATGGAGAGCGACAGTGTCTGGTAGATGATGCTTGCTGACCATTGACTATCAGGAGGACTGACATTTTAATTGCAACCTGTCTTATGATTATGACAGGTTTCTTCTAGCTGTACATAGGGAGGACAGCAGCTTGCATGATCACTCCACAATTCTCTTCCCCCGCCCATACTGCTCATCACATACAGTGCTACTGCAATCTGTTCCTCCATGTCGATTGCCATCGGTTCTTCAAAACTTCCCACCATCGAAACAAAGCGTACTTCTGCATCACCGTCTGATGAGCTGGCACAATGCTGAGTGTCCTCAACCTCCCTGTGAGGGAACGCAGCTTCTCACTGTGAAAGCCTAGCTGATTGTCGGGTTTGGACTTTTGGAGATGAGATGCTCATGGCCTGCCCTAAATTACAGGTACCAAAGTGGATGCATCTGTCCTGTACTCAGGGGCAGTCTAGGGCTATTAATGATCCTTTCGCTGCATTAATAGATGGACTAATTTCTTCATCAGTCCATGCTATGCAGATGATCACAGGGCACTTCATGGAAAGGAGAGGAATTTGCATAGAGAGCGTTAATCAACAATCACTCCCTCTCTGAGAAATAGCAGAGCAGATGGTTGTAGCGCTGGGACGAGCGACTGTCTCTTGCCTCAGCAGCCTGGGTGCACAGTCAATCAAGGAAATTAGTTTATTGTGGCTGTGATTTATCTAGGCTCCAGCTATCATTTCCCAAACAACTCCAGAAAACCATCTTCTTTTTAAAGAAGAAAGGAAATCAGGCATTCTCTCTGGTTTTCCAGTAAGTGATAAAGCAACTTTTGGGGGTTAGAAAAAAGAATTCAAAAAATTGCAACAGAACCGCAGTTTTCTCACCTGGGCTGAATCTACACATAGCAGTTATACCGTTATCATAACTATTGGTGCCCATTGGTGTCATGTGTACCAATAGTTATGATAATGGCATAACTGCTATGTGTAGATTCAGCCCTGCACTTTCACATAGTCAAAGGTTGCTCCGATGTGCCCCCCAAACAGCAGTTTCTGGAGTTTAGTTTGAGGTAGAGCAGTACAGAAATGACACCTTCAAATTCTCCACCCTATTTGTGGGCAGAGAAATTGGGGAGACAATTTCTCCTAATTTCTCCAGCGGGAGGAGAAATTCTCCAACAATTCCTCTTAGGTAGGGCTCACCTTTGTGCTTGCCTTCCAACACAACTTTGCGAGAGGAGATGGGTTAAAGAAGACATAGACAACAAGCTTGGGTTGAAAATTGGGCCACATTTATTGAAATAGCTGCAAAGGGGTAACTAGGACGGGCATCTAACTGTGTCAGCGGCTAGCTGGCACTTCTTGGGTGAAAACACACCCAGCCTGAGGGATGGCGGTGATCTTGCCATCCCTCCGGACTGCCCCTTCTGGGGGAGGTAGACCTTCCAGTGTCACCCCCAACCCGGTGCCGCACAACACCTGGGTGAGTGAGTAGGGTTGGTCTCCCAGGCAACCCTTATCCCCCCGCTGAGCTGCACAACCCGTTCGGGGGGCCTCAGGTGTCATCTGTCACCATAAGGTGCCTCTGCATGCACATCATCCCTACTTTCCTGTTTTTGCCCGTCCTAGCCACCACCTGGAATGTGACCGATGATAAAGACCATATTCCCTTACAGGACACACTCGACCCGCAAAAGAGTGTGACGTAGGCAAAAAAGACGCACAGTAATAGGCCAATCGAACTGTGAGCCAAAAAATTCCTACATGGCTCCCAAAAGGGCAACCGGTAAGAAAACCCACACTGCTTAGGGGAGGGTGGGAGGCAACTGCGTCGAGCCAGAGAGCTGAGATTGGGAGGGGGGCTGAGTTTAAGGCAGTTCAGCCTGCCCCTCCCTGCATGGTGGTGCCACTGGGGTGCACCAATCAGAGGCCCCTACGTCTTGTCACCCCACCCGCCTGCAATGCCCCCCCCCTTTCAGCCAGACAAGCTGGCGCCGGGGTGAGGGCATTTCTTTTCTTTTTTTGTAAGGATTTTTCTTTTTTTTTTGTTTTTTTTTTGCACTGCAACCAGCAACAGCAGCAACTGTGTTGGCAACCTGGCCTCCATTTTTGCATTCTCCACAATACTCCATACCTAGCATTGTTCCAGGGCATTGGGAGGTGGGAGGAGGTGGGGGGGAGGGAAGGCAAATACCATCAAAACTGAGGAAGAAAATTTGGGGAACTTCTGCAAAGTTGCCTTTTATTTCTAGTGGAGAAAAAAACTCAGAACATTTCTGAGAAAAATGTCTTCTGAGACATTTTGGCTCAGCTCTAGTGGTAATTCTTAAGGGTTGAGCACCTTCTCCAGGATCTTCTAAATGAATAAGATTTCTGAGCGATGGTTGTAGATGCAACTTGTCTCTAATGCAGGTGCAGATAGATGATTGTACAGTGAAAGACAGGACATGCATACACATTCCTCAACCACCTCTTCAGTAAAGTGAGCACAAGAACCCTGAACCCACCCCACAGGGATTTCTCTGAAATTTCTTCTCCTTTGAATTCATTTTCTATAGCCATTTCTTTTCCATCAGACTGAATGACAGTGGCCAAATAAGATGTGGGAGAAATGTTCAGCACAGCACTAGGTTGAGGCCAAGCTTGTGAGGGCTGAGCCCCGGAATCAGTTTTAAGTAATATCATTGATATTATTTCTAGCAATAATAAAACAGAGTATTAGGTCATAAGAAAGAGTGTTATTGATCATGCTTTATCTTCCATTCTCATTTTACCACATTCCACACTAAGATAGCTTTTTAAGCAGGCACTTCCCAAGACCTGCTCATCTATTGGATCAGGAATTAACATATCAAAAAAGTGTCTAATACATCCAAGGGAAATGCAAAGCTATGCTCAGAGCCAGCAACAGTGTCACCATATGATGGAATAAAGTCTGTCTTCTTTGTCTGTATCATCCTTCCCCCTTTTCTACCATTACCTCTCATACTTAGTTCTCCATTTCCCTCTGTCCGCATCAAGAGAGATCGAGGAACACTAACCTGAACTCCTCCCAGGGGTAAATCATTCCCAGACTGATCATCTTTCTTTTTAAAATCTGAGAGCAGAGTAATAACTAAAGGAACACTTCTTTGCAACTGGTGGATTATTGGAGGAGACGAGCTAAACTCCAACGCCTCCTCACAATCTTCCACAATTGGCTGCCCCATTTCATAAGATAAAAACAGACATATATAACCCACTAAAACCACAATACAAATCAACCATCAGAAACAATAACATAATTATGCTAAAACAACCAAGACCTTTCAATATTTAGAATATTTAGCCCTACCTTCCATACCTGTTAGGGAGCAGAAGACACTGAATTGAGCCTTGAGTGGCAGGCAGATGGTTCAACAGATGCAGCTCAGCCACTCTTCTCCAAACTGTTCCCTCTCGAGTGCTTTATCTTCACTATTCAATAACAACAACCTTCTTCACACAGAGCCGGGGAAAACGTGAAGGGCTTAACGTAATATTTCTTTATTACATTTATATTCTGCCTTTCCTCCACAGTTCTGAAGGTGGTGTATGTGATCCTCCTCCTCTCCGTTTTATTCTCACAACAACCCTGTGAGGCAGCTTAGGCTGACTCTATCTATCAATTGTCTATCTCAGAGGCAGTCTCTGCCAAAGCCTAAGCTGGCTAATAATCAACAATAAATGCCAAGGAACCAAATGCGCAATTACAAGATGGGGGATACGTGGTGGCTCAACAACACTACAAGCGAGAAGGATCTTGGAATGGTTGTAGATCACAAGCTGAATATAAGCCAACAATGTGATGTGGCTGCAAAAAAGGCAAATGCTCTTTTGGGCTGCATTAATAGAAGTATAGCTTCCAAATCACATGAAGTACTAGTTGCCCTCTACTCAGCACTGGTTAGGCGTCATCTGGAGTACTGTGTCCAGTTCTGGGCACCACACTTGAAGAACGATGCAGACAAACTGGAGAGGGTTCAGAGGAGGGCAACAAAGATGATCAGGGGACTGGAAACAAAGAGACGGAAAGAACTGGGCATGTTTAGCCTTGAGAAGCGAAGACTGAGGGGAGATGGGATAGCGCTCTTCAAGTACTTGAAAGGTTGTCACAGAGAGGAAGGCCAGGATCTCTTCTCGATCATCCCAGAGTGCAGGACATGGAATAATGGGCTCAAGTGACAGGAAGCCAGGTTCCGGCTGCACATCAGGGAAAACTTCCCGACTGTGAGAGCAATGTGACAATGGAACCAATTCCCTAGGGAGGTGGTGGGCTCTCCCACACTGGAGGCGTTCAAGATGAGGCTGGACAGCCATCTGTTGGGGATGCTCGGACTTGGATTCCTGCATTGAGCAGGGGGTTGGACTCGATGGCCTTGTAGGCCCCTTCCAACCTTACTGTTCTATGATTCTATGGAAGCTCACTGGGTGACTTTGGGCCAGTCACAGACTCTCAGCCCAACCTACCTCACAGGGTTGTTGTGAGGGTAAAATGGAGAGGAGGAGGAGGATTATGTATGCCACCTTGGTTCCTTGCAAGAGGAAAAGAAGCGGGATATAAATGCAATAAATAAAGAAATAAAGAAATAAATAAAATTAGAGGAACAGTAAGCACAATAAAATCCAGCTTATTTTGCTTATTGGTAAAACTGAGTAAATGCATTTTAAATTTCTTCCCAAAGTACAGGACTTGGAGAGAGGAACACCATCTGGTAAATCATTCCATAGTCTTAGGGCAACTGCCGTGGAGGCCTTTCCCCACTGAAATTCTGATTTCATTTAGGGTGCAATCCTATGGGGATAGCTGGCTACCTCTGAACTGACTATCCAATGCAAGGTGGGCGGAGCACAGAGGGGAAACTCTCCTCCACGCTCCAGCCACCCTGCATTTGCAGTTAAACAGCCGATTTTGGCGGTCTTGCCTGGGCATGTTGGAGCAGGAGGGGGGGACAGCACAACGGAAGTGTCATAATGACACTTCTGTGGTCTCCTCCCCTCCCTGCCCCCAAGAGCGCCCCGTTTTTGCCTGCTCCATGCTGCACTTATGACCACAAAGATGGAGAAGACCCACTCTGCTTATGAGGAAGCGGCGGAGGGGGCAAGGAGTGAGGTTTCCGGGAACTGATAAATCCTATGGCTGTCTACATGCTATCTAGACAGGATGGCTGTTGAAGGATGGCTCCCTTAATGTTGGAATTCACAGCCTGACTGTGAAAACCTAATGAGCAATGGAGCACTGTGGACACCATATACTGTCAGAGAAAAATAGATCCATTTGATTTTTGCAATTATTTTTATAGTGAGTGGGGCATATCTGTTGGCAACTGTAGAGAGTCTCTGCCATTGGATTAATGTGACTTCATGTTTTTGGACAGTGTAGTTGTGTAGCTGTCAGCATGGCCCATCCAAAGCACTTATATCCTGCCCCAGGAAAATTCAGCATGTGCCTACTCCTTGGATTACTAGTTTTTAACTTGTCTGTGGGTTTGATGTTTTCTGCATGCTCTCAAATAGGTTCTCCTTGTTCCCCTGGAGCGGGGTGTCAGGTTGTTCACTGGGAGGGAGTACTCACCCTATTAAAAAGGGAGCTGTAAGTTAAAAAACAAAACAAAAGGAGAAAAGGTCAGTGTTTATAGTCTCACAGTCTCACTGCCTTTCAAATCATGGGACATTTGAAACGGTGCTTTAGGGATTTAGAATGGATGAGAAGCGGGTGGCGATAATGCTGAAGGTTGTGGTAGAAGAAAGTAGGATGGAACAGAGATGAATATCTCAATCACAAAATTTGTTGGTGGTTTGGAGACGCGGGGTCGGCACTTCAAATGTTGCTTTCTTGATTGTATGAGGAAGGATGGGACAATCAGTGGCTTGGCTCAGCTAATTGCTCATGTGTGGCCTGATTTATGGAGTGGTGGTAAGCATCTCAGAAGTTGACAGGGAGGCTTACAGAAGAGAGGATACCTTCTGAGTAGGGATACATTTTTTATTATTATAATTTAAAACATTTTTTGGTCACCTTTGTGGGCAGAATCCCTCCCAAGGCGGCTTACATCAATAAAATACATAAAACAGTCAAAATATTAAAAGCTATAGAAACCTAAGGCTCCCTCATGTGTGAGCACACACACTAGGGATGTAGGGATGGCGGAGAATTTCTCCCCGAAACTTCGGGGGGCCGAGTGCCAACGTGTTCGGCCCCCCGAACAAGTTTCGGGGAGAAATCCTCCGCACCCCCCCTGCACCCCGCACCCCCCCAGGACGGGACTTACCTTCCCTGAATGTCCCTCCCGGCGGCGGGTCCGGCTAGCGGTTCGTCCGGTGTTCGAGTGGGGCGGGAGCGGCAGCCAGTCTTTCGACCGGCTGCCGCCCCCGCCATTGCAATCAAAGAAAAAAAAAAAACCCGTCCCCTGATAGGCTACGTGACGATTCACGTAGCCTATCACGGCTAGATTTGCAAAGTCAGCCGTGATAGGCTACGTGAATCGTCACGTAGCCTATCACGGGTGACTTTAAAAAAAAAAAAAAAAAGCGCGTACGCGAATGGCGGCCCCCATAGGGAGCCGCCATTCCCGTTCCTTATTTGGTCGCTGTAGTCTACGTAAAGATTTACGTAGACTACGGCGAAAATAAGGGCAATGCTATTTGCGTTGCCCTTATTTTCGCCGTAGTCTACGTAAACATTTACGTAGACTACAGCAACTAAATAAGGAACGCGAATGGCGGCTCCCTATGGGGGCCGCCATTCGCGTACGCGCTTTTTTTTTTTTTTAAAGTCACCCGTGATAGGCTACGTGACGATTCACGTAGCCTATCACGGCTGAGTTTCCAGATCTAGCCATGATAGGCTACGTTAATCGTCACGTAGCCTATCAGGGTTTTTTTTTTTTTTTTACTTTCGTGTTCGCGGCCGGGCGAGGCGGGAAGCCTCCTCCCCGGGCTGAATTTCGGCCGGGCGAGGCGGGAAGCCTCCCCCCCAGCCTGAATTTCGGCCGGGCGAGGCGGGAAGCCTCCCCCCCCGGCCTGAACTTCGCGGGGGGAGCAGCGAAGCGCTCCCCCCCACCGCGAACAAGCTGCGAGAAAAGGTAAGTGACTTTCGTCCACCCCTATAGGGACGTACGAAAGTCATTTACCTTTGTGGAGCTTGGATTCCGGGTGAGGTTGGTGGAGCATGGATTCCGGGGGAGGTTGGAGCTTGGTGGGGGGGAGGCGCTCAGTCCCTCCCCCCGGAATCCTCCCTGGGCCAGCTCCGCTCCGCGGTGGCTCCGCAGAGCCGCCGGCCAGGGCCGTCCGCAGCTGGAGTTCCGGCCGTGGGTGGGCTGCTGCGGACGCAAATGGCGGCCACTGTAGCGGCCGCCATTTGCGTCCTGCGAAGCTACCGTAATAGGCTATGTAAGTATTTACGTAGCCTATCACGGCAAGCCAAAAAAAAAACAGTCTACGCAAATGGCGGCAGCTATGGCGGCCGCCATTTGTGTTCCCTATTTTTAGCTGTTTTAGCCTACGTAAATATTTACGTAGGCTATTACAGCGGAAAACAAGAGGAACGCAAATAGCGTAGTGGGCGCCACTTGTGTTCCTCCCCCCCCGTAAATATTTATGTAGGCTATTATGGCTAAGGATGTCAGAGAATTCCGCCACGGATCTCGGGGAGGCCAAATGCCAGCGCATTCGGCCCCCCAAAATCAGTGGCGGAACGGTCTGCCTCCCCGCCCCCCCAGGATGGGACTTACCTTGGGCAGACCTTCCTGGCGGCGGCGGCTCCGGCGGTGGTTCGGCAGCGGTTTGGCGGTGGCGGCTGCGGTGGCTGGTCTTCCGACCGGCTGCCGCCACTGCCATTTCCAGTTTAAAAAACAAAAAAATGTGATAGGCTATGTAAAGATTTACATAGCCTATCACGGCTGATTTAAAAGAAAAAAAAAAGCACGTATGCAAATGGCGGCGCCCATGGGCGCCGCCATTTGCATTCCTTATTTTGGCACATCTTAGTCTATGTAAACATTTATGTAGACTAAGACAGCGAAAGTAAGGGGAACGCAAATAGCATAGACGCTACGCTATTTGCGTTCCCCTTATTTTCGCCGTCTTAGTCTACGTAAATGTTTATGTAGACTAAGACGTGCCAAAATAAGGAACTCAAATGGCTGCGCCCATGGGCGCCGCCATTTGCCTACGCACATTTTATTTCTTTTAAATCAGCCATGATAGGCTACGTAAACATTTATGTAGCCTATCACGGCTGACTGCAGGGACGCAAACAGTGGTGGCTACTGCCGCCGCCATTTGCGTTCCTGCTAGCCAGTGGCCGGATGTCCGGCCACTGGCGGAGCCGGCCAGCAGCTCCACAGAATCCCTGTGGAGCGGACCCTGCCGGCCAGGATTCGGGGGGGGGAGGGTTGGAGCGCCTCCCCCCCTGGCCAGAATTTTTGGGGGAGGGATGGAGCGCCTCCCCCCCTCATGAATGTCACCCTTCAAAAAGGTAAGTGACTTTCGTACATCCCTAATTACAGCAAAAAAACCTGTCCATCCTACCTCCCCTCAGTCTTTTCTCAAGGCTAAACATGCCCAGTTCTTTCAGTCTCCCCTCATAGGGCTTTGTTTCCAGTCCCCTGATCATCTTTGTTGCCCTTCTCTGAACCTTCTCTAGCTTGTCTGCATCCTTCTTAAAGTGTGGTGCCCAGAACTGGACACAGTACCCCAGATGAGGCCCCTAACCAATGCTGAGTAGAGGGGAACTAGTACTTCCCAAGATTTGGAAGCTATGCTTCTATTAATGAATTTTATGATTCTATGATTCTGTATTTCATGGACTGTCAGATGTCTTTCATTCCATTGTCCACTCATGGATGGAATTGGATTTTTCTCAGTTTCCCAAACTTGTGTTCACATTGGAAAGTCTGCACTTGCCCAAATGTGCACTTCTGAAAATGTGCATTTGTGTAAATGTGCAAATGCACAAATCCCCCTCTCCCATCTAGGGATGCTGGAGAAATCTGAGACGGAGTAAAATGCATGGACTTCACCAGACGGTCAACACTGAAATCAGATTGACTACATCCTTTGTAGCCAAAGGTGGCGGACATCTATGCAGTCGGTAAAAACAAGACCTGGAGCTGATTGTAGTTCAGATCACGAACTTCCTATTGCACAATTTAGAATCAGGCTAAAGAGAATAGGGAAGACCCACAGATCAGTTAGATATGAGCTCACTAATATTCCTCTAGGGATGTACGAAATTGCCCTTACCTGTCTCCGCTGGGTTCTGCTGGGGGGGGAGGCGCTCCGTCCCTCCCCCCGGAATCCTTGCCAGGGGTGGAGGCGCTCTGCGCCTCCCCGCCGGAATCCTGGCTGGCCGGCTCCGTTCCCCGGGAATTCCACGGAGCCGCCGGCT
Source organism: Heloderma suspectum (assembly GCF_057233095.1). NCBI lineage: Eukaryota > Metazoa > Chordata > Lepidosauria > Squamata > Helodermatidae > Heloderma > Heloderma suspectum. The sequence goes on from NC_139458.1 coordinate 421,926,335, forward strand.
GGCCGGCTCTACCAGCAGCTGGACATCCGGCCGCTGGCTAGCAGGGACGCAAATGGCGGTGGCCGTAACTGCCACCATTTGCATCCCTGTAGTCAGCCATGATAGGCTACGTAAATCTTTATGTAGCCTATCATGTCTGACTTAAAAAACAAAAACAAAACACACCTGAGCATATGCAAATGGCGGCGTAGCGGACGCTATTTGTGTTCCCCCTTATTTTCGCCGTCTTAGTCTACGTAAATATTTATGTAGACTAAGATGGGCCAAAATAAGGAACGCAAATGGTGGCGGCCGTAGCTGCTGCCATTTGCGTATGCGCAGTTTTCTTTAAAAAAGTCAAACGTGATAGGCTACGTAAAGATTTACGTAGCCAAACTTTTTTTTTTTTAACCTAGCCATGATAAAAGGTAAAGGTAAAGGTGTCCCCAACCAGTCATGTCCGACTCTAGGGTGCGGTGCTCATCCCCGTTTCTAAGCCGAAGAGCCAGCGCTGTCCGAAGATGCTTCCGTGGTCATGTGGCCGGCATGACTGAACACCGAGGTGCACGGAACGCTGTTACCATTCCTGCCGAGGCGGTACCTATTTATCTACTTGCAATTTCTTGCTTTCGAACTGCTAGGTTGGCAGAAGCTGGGACTGAAGACGGGAGCTCACTCTGTCACGCAGCACTCGGGTCTCGAACTGCTGTCCTGCTGACCTTCCGGTCTGCAATTCAGCGTCTTTTTTTTTTAATACTGGAAATGGCGGCAGCGGCAGCCGGTCAGAAGACCGGCCGCCGCCGCTGCCGCCGCCGCCGTAGCTGCCACTGGAGCTGCCGCCGCCACCTGGAAGATCCGGCTCAGGTAAGTCTCATCCCGGGGGGGATCCGCGGGCGGGTGGGGGGGTGGCAGGCCATTCCGACACGGAGTTCGGGGGCCCGAATGCACTGGCATTTGGCCTCACCGAGATCCATGGCAGAATTCTCTGCCATCCTTATATTCCTCATGAATATGCAGTGGAGGTGAAGAATAGATTTAAGGGACTAGATTTAGTAGATCGGGTTCTGGAAGAACTATGGACAGAAGTTCGCAACATTGTTCAGGAGGCAGCAACAAAAAATGTCCCAAAGAAAAAGAAAACCAAGAAAGCAAGATGGCTGTCTGCTGAGACACTGGAAGCAGCCCGAGAAAGAAGGAAAGCAAAAGGCAACTGTGATAGGGGGAGATATGCCCAATTAAATGCAAAATTCCAGAGGTTAGCCAGAAGAGATAAAGAATTATTTTTAAACAAGCAGTGCACGGAAGCAGAAGAATATAATAGAATAGGAAGGACAAGAGACCTCTTCCAGAAAATTAGAAACATCGGAGGTAAATTCCAGGCAAAAATGGGTATGATCAAAAACAAAGATGGCAAGGACCTAACAGAAGCAGAAGTGATCAAGAAAAGGTGGCAAGAATATACGGAAGATCTGTATAGGAAGGATAATAATATTGGGGATAGATTTGACAGTGTGGTCAGTGAGCTATTGCCAGACATCCTGAAGAGTGAGGTTGAATGGGCCTTAAGAAGCATTGCTAATAACAAGGCAGCAGGAGATGATGGTATCCCAGCTGAACTGTTTAAAATCTTGCAAGATGAATTAAGGATGGGGGAGAATTTCTCCCCGAAACTTTGGGGGGCCGAGTGCCAACGCATTCGGCCCCCCGAAATCGGCAGTGAAATTCTCCACCCCCCCCGGGATAGGTTTTACCTTTGACGAATGTCCCTCCGGGGGCGGGTCCTGGCGGCAGTTCGGCGGGTTTTCGTCAGGGGCGGGGGTGGCAGCCGGTCTTTCGACCGGCTGCCACCGCTGCCATTACAAGTGAAGTAAAAAAAACAAAAAACCCCGTGATAGGCTACATAACGATTAACGGCGTTGCCTTTATTTTCGCCGTAGTCTACGTAAATCTTTACGTAGACTACAGGGACCAAATAAGAAATGCAAATGGCGGCGCCCTATGGGGGCCGCCACTTGCGTACGCGCTTTTTTTTTCTTTCCCCAAAGTCACCCGTGATAGGCTATGTGACGATTTACGTAGCCTATCACGGCTGACTTTGCAAATCTAGCCGTGATAGGCCACGTAAATCGTTACGTAGCATATCACGGGGGATGGTTTTTTGTTTTACTTTTTTTTTCGTGGCCGGGGAGACGGGGCACTTCTACCCGGCCTGAATTTCGCGGCGAGGGATGGGGCGCCTCCCCCCCCTCGCATGAACTTCGGGGGGAGAAGCGAAGCACCTCCCCCCCCACCGCAAAGCAAGCTTCGAGGACAGGTAAGGGACTTTCGCCCATCCCTAAAGATGATGCTGTCAAGGTGATGCATGCCATATGCCAGCAAATTTGGAAAACACAAGAATGACCAACAGTGTGGAAAAAATCAACTTATATCCCCATACCAAAAAAGGGAAATGTTAAAGAATGTTCAAACTAGTAAACAGTGGCACTTCTTTCACATGCCAGTAAGGTCATGATCAAGATCTTGCAAGGTAGACTCCAGCAATGCTTGGAACGAGAATTGCCAGATGTACAAGCTGGGTTTAGAAAAGGCAGAGGAACTAGAGACCAAATTGCCAATGTCCACTGGATAATGGAGAAAGCCAGGGGGTTTCAGAAAAACATCTATTTCTGTTTTATTGACTATTCTAAAGCCTTTGACTGTGTGGATCATAACAACTTGTGGCAAGTTCTTGGTGGTATGGGGATACCGAGTCATCTTGTCTGCCTCCTGAGGAATCTGTATAATGACCAAGTAGCAATGGTAAGAACAGACCATGGAACAACGGACTGGTTTAAGATTGGGAAAGGAGTACGGCAGGTTTATATACTCTCACCCTACCTATTCAACCTGTACAAAGAACACATCATGCGACGTGCTGGGCTTGATGAAGCCAAGGCTGGAGTTAAAATTGCTGGAAGAAACATTAACAATCTCTGATATGCAGATGATACCACTTCGATGGCTGAAAGCGAGGAGGAGCTGAGGAACCTCATGACGAAGGTGAAAGTGTAGTAGCAATGTAGAAGGTCAGACTAAGTAGCCTCATGTCTCATGTTCTTGCTGAGCTCTTGCTCTCTTGAATATATGTTTGTAAGCTGATGAGACACAAGAATTTCTTATCTTGTCAACAAAGCTAAGGTCAGAGTTATCATGTTCTCTGCTTATCATGCCCTATAACCCACTTCCTGTGTTATAAACAATTGTGTTAGGAGAGGAAATGCTGAAGACTGCAACCCCACACGGGAGGGAGAGGAGGAGCCATTTTCTATGTGTCACAATGTCTATAAAAACAATTTGTTGATGTACCTCAGGGCTTCTGGCTCTTTGGAAGTTATTCCAGCCATAAAGCCCGCGCGTTAATAAAGAGAAACTCTTTTTCCTTCACTCCGTGGTCTCTCTGACTCTGATTTCTGCAACATAAATGGTGCCGTGACTCGGATTGTGGCAGGCACTGAGACAGAGAGGTGGCAGTTGCCTGCTCTTAATCGCCGCACCAGGAGGGAGAGCTCGGTGCACGCCTCCCTTTCTTGGCGCCACCGACCTCTTTGTCGGGTGAACGGGAGAAAGCCTGCGCCGAGCCTGCCCGAACGGCTGTGCGTGTCAAGAGAACCTCGGGAAGCAGAGGAAGGAACTTGAGCCCTGCCCATATTGCAGCTGCAACTGAGTTGAAACCCACATTAAAGCCTTCAGGGGAAAGGCAAGTATATGAAGTTGAAAGTGGGCCCCGCCTTTAGGAGAAAGGCAAGTGTATGAGGTTGAAAGTGGGCCCCGCCTAAGGGAGAAAGGCCAGTGTAAGTATACGTATACAAGGGAATAGACCCACCCAGTTAGGGTGGAAGGGGGACCTGATCACTCCCCGAGCAGGCACTAGTACTCAGCAAGGCGCTGAGGAAACTGCTTCGCTCTAGTGGAAAAAGTGGGATAGTGGGCGGCAGAAACGTATAAATGAAGTGTTGAAAAATTGTGTGAGTGGCTACTGCGGTTCCTGTCGCATACCGTTGACCGTCCGGGTGCCCAGGCCAGTGGCAAAGTGCGTGGTGTGAAAAGTCCTCTTGTGTTGGCCAGTGAGACCCCTTACTCGCTGACCAATCCCCTTCCCTCTTTGTGTCCATCTTCATCTTAAGTGGGAGGCTATGGGAGGTGGGGGAAGCAAGACTTGCACCCTCTTGAGATGTATGTTTAAAAAAAAAAAGGAAAAAGACTTTTTAAGAAGGATTCAAAATAGAGAGGAAACAGCAAAAAAGCTCAAGGCCGAGCTGAGAGAGAAAAAAGAACAAGATCTGAGGCTGTCAATTAGAGAAACATTGCAGGATAGCCTGGCTTTTAATGAAGCGTGGGAGTGTGAGGCTGAAGAAGTAGCCGCTAGCCTAGTGCGCAGGGAGGGGGGGCAGGAGAATTGCCCACAACGTTCTGAGTTGTGCAACATCATCACCTCGCCTAATTGGGATGAAATCCCTAAGAAATGGAAACTGAAAATGAAGACCCAGAAGATGAAGGTGCAAAATGGAATAAAGGTGAAGAATCAGCCCCCAGGGCACAGGCTAGACCCCTCTTCGAGTAGAAAGTGCGCCATAGGACGGTCCCAAGGCAGAATGAAGTGGAGAGACCATGTTGAAGATCTCTGTCAAGGTAACCATGTTTAGCTTTGAACTGTCCTAGAATTTCATAGAGCCTGTAGACCATCAGCTATATGATTTCTGAAGAGTGTAACCATTAAACTTTTGCCGTGGGATTCCCTGCAATAAAGAAATCTCACTGATTCGAGTGTCCAGTGTTGGACTGCCTGAGTGTGTGTGCTGAAGAGACCGAGAAACCAGACAGCATGTTCCTAGCCAAGCCAAAATCACGCTACTACCATGCTCCTGGAAGCTGCAATAAACTGTGTAAGCTGGGATACCCAACCTGATTGAGAAGAAAAGAAGATATTGGAGTAACTGTCTTAAAAAACAGTGAGATCTGTGTAGCTGGCTGGCTGACGCTGCCAGTGATGTTACAACTTTAAATTAAGACTGTTTTCCTGTTTGAGACCCCAGCGAAGAAAGCTAACCTGAGTTATTTGTTGCCCGTGCCAAAGCAAAGATTTGGCTGCCCTGTACCTCATCGTGTCCTGTTTTAAGCTTGGGATTTACAAATACAAACAAACTGGGAAGCTTGCCTTTGAAGTCCTGCACATCACCCCACCACCTCCCTGAAGAAGATTAATGGCTGCCTGAAAAATGCAAGTATAAGGCGATGCCCATCACCCCCCAGCATCCTGAGTTTCGGCACTTTGCTTTCATGTGCCAAGTTGAAGGAGAAGAGAAGAAAAGAGGTGTGTGTGTGTGTGTGTGTGTGTGTGTGATATTGTAAATCCCTGGCTAGCTTGTCTAGTGATAGATAGCCCCGAGAGCTTTTCCCCTGACTTAGCCATGCAGTTTAAAATTGCCTTGTAGCTTTAAGTTTACTTTTGCAAAAGAGAGGGGATCATAGTCAATTAGCTCCTTCTCTCCTTGCAAAAGAGAAAGTTGTGTTGTTTTTAATGTTTTTGAAATAGCTTAAATTGAGATTTCTATGTCGACCCATTGAAAACTCAGAAGCACTGGCAATGTGTTTACAAGCTCTCTAGTTCAGACAGTGCTGTGAGGCTTTTCATAAACTTGAACCCTCATTGCTGTAGACTGTGTGTCTGTGTTTGTAGTCAGCTCCGTGTACAACAGGCTGAGTTTGATCTATGACTTTTAGATTTCCTTTTGCTAGAACTCATGCAGCAGAGAGTTGCCGATGCAAAAATGGTGACCTAGAACTCTTTGCGTGTGTGGGTATGCCCGTCCCTTGATTTTGATGAGCCCTGAGCATGCAGCCAGAGGAGCAGTATGATTGCTAGATCTGCTCCATCATGCCTTACCATGCAAAAAGTGTTTTCCATTCATTGTGTTAAATTGCAAAAAAAAGTTTGTTGTGTGTATTTTATGATTTCTTAGATATCATAAAATATATGTGATATTTGCAGATGTTTTTACTGTTAGTTGCAACTCCAAATGATACTGAGTGTGGTTCCCAATGGTTGACAGTGGCAAAGACAGAGACAAGTAGAGAAAGACAGAGACAAGTAGAGAAAGACAGAGAAATAGAGAAAGAGGCAGACAGATAGAGAAGGGAAAAAAGAAGAAAGAAGAGGCAAGAGGCAAAGAGAAAGAACATTTGTAGAGAAAAAGCGTGGCCATAGTTGCCCCCTGGGTGAATTGGAAACAGCTGATTATGCCTGGAGCTTATTACCTGGGGGTAAAGTAGCCACCCATTCATGGATCACTGCCTTGTTGTGGCGAAGGGGCTTGCGTAACTCAGTGAAGCCATAAGCTATGCCGTGCAGGGCCACCCAGGACGGACAGGTCATGGCAGAGACTTCTGACAAAATGTGGTCCACTAGAGAAGGAAATGGCAACCCACTCCAGTATTCTTGCCAAGAAAACCCCATGGAACGTATCACAAGGCTAAAAGAGATGACGCCGGAAGATGAGCCCCTCAGGTCAGAAGGTGTCCAATATACTACTGGGGAAGAGCAGAGGGTATTTCCAAGTAGCGCCAGAAAGAGTGAAGCGGCTGGGCCAAAGCCGAAAGGACACTCAGCTGTGGATGTGTCTGGTGGTGAAAAGAAAATCCAATGCTGTAAAGAACAATATTGTTTAGGGACCTGGAATGTCAGATCAAGGAATCAAGGTAAGCTGGAGGTAGTCAAACATGAGATGGCAAGATTGAACATTGACATTTTGGGAATCAGCGAACTAAAATGGACAGGCATGGGCGAATTTAATTCAGGTGACCATCATATCTACTACTGTGGGCAAGAATCCCTGAGAAGAAATGGAGTAGCACTCCTAGTCAACAAAAAGGTGGGAAAAGCAGTACTGGGGTACAATTTTAAAAATGATAGAATGATCTCAGTACAAATCCAAGGCAAACCATTCAACATCACACTAATTCAAGTCTATGCCCCAACCACTGAGGCCGAAGAAGCTGAGGTTGATTGGTTCTATGAAGATCTACAACACCTTCTAGAACTAACACCAATAAAAGATGTCCTCTTCATCATAGGGGATTGGAATGCTAAAGTAGGAAGTCAAGAAATCACTGGGATAAGAGGCAGGCATGGCCTTGGTGTACAAAATGAAGCAGGACAAAAGCTAATAGAGTTTTGCCAAGAGAACATGCTGATCATAGCAAACACTCTTTTCCAACAGCACAAGAGACGAGAGACGACTCTACACATGGACATCACCAGATGGTCAATATCGAAATCAGATTGATTATGTCCTTTGCAGCCAAAGATGGAGAAGCTCTATACAGTCAGTAAAAACAAGACCTGGAGCTGACTGTGGCTCACATCATGAGCTGCTTCTTGCAAAATTTCAGCTGAAATTGAAGAACGTAGGGAAAACCACTAAACCATTCAGGTATGACCTCAATCATATCCCTTATGAATATACAGTGGAGGTGAGGAATAGATTTCAGGGATTAGACCTGATAGACAGAGTGCCTGAGGAACTATGGACGGAGGTCCGTAACATTGTACTGGAGGCAGCAACGAAAACCGTCCCAAAGAAAAAGAAATGCAAGAAAGCCAAGTGGCTGTCTGATGAGGCTTTACAAGTAGCTGAGGAAAGAAGGGAAGCGAAAAGCAAGGGAGAAAGGGGAAGATATATCCAACTGAATACAGAGTTCCAGAGAATAGCAAGGAGAGACAAGAAGGCCTTCTTAAATGAACAATGCAAAGAAATGGAGGAAAACAATAGAATGGGAAAGACTAGAGATCTCTTCAAGAAAATCGGAGATCTCAAGGGAATGTTTTGTGCAAAGACGGGCATGATAAAGGACAATGAAGGCAGGGACATAACAGAAGCAGATGAGATTAAGAAGAGGTGGAAAGAATACACAGAAGAACTATACAGGAAAGATCTGAATGTCCCTGATAGCCATGATAGTGCGGCCACTGAACTTGAGCCGGACATCCTAGAGAGTGAAGTCAAGTGGGCCTTAGGAAGCATTACTAACAACAAAGCTAGCGGAGATGACAGTATTCCAGCTGAGCTATTTAAAATCCTAAAAGATGATGCTGTTAAAGTGCTGCATTCAATATGCCAACAAATTTGGAACATTCAACAATGGCCGCAAGACTGGAAGAGGTCAGTTTAAATTCCAATTCCAAAGAAGGGCAATGCCAAAGAGTGTTCAAACTACCACACAATTGCGCTGATTTCACAAGCCAGCAAGGTAATGCTCAAAATCCCACAAGCTAGGCTTCAGCAGTATGCAAACCGAGAACTACCAGAAGTACAAGCTGGGTTTCGAAGAGGCAGAGGAACTAGAGATCAAATTGCCAACATTCGCTGCATCATGGAGAAAGCAAGAGAATTCCAGAAAAATGTCTATTTCTGCTTCATTGACTACGCTAAAGCCTTTGATTGTGTGGATCACAACAAACTGTGGCAAATTCTTAAAGTGATGGGAGTACCAGACCACCTTACCTGTCTCCTGAGAAACCTGTACGAGGGTCAAGAAGCAACAGTAAGAACCGGACATGGAACAACCGAGTGGTTCAAAATTGGGAAAGGAGTACGACAAGGCTGCCTATGGTCACCATGCTTATTTAACTTATATGCAGAGTACATCATGAGAAATGCCGGGTTGGATGAATCACAGGTCGGAATTAAGATTGCTGGGAGAATTATCAACAACCTCTGATATGCAGACGATACCACCCTAATGGAAGAAAGTGAAGAGGATCTAAAGAGCCTCTTGTTGAGGGTGAAAGAGGAGAGTGCAAAAGCTGGTTTGAAACTCAACATTAAAAAAACTAAGATCATGGCATCTGGCCCCATCACTTCCTGGCATATAGAAGGGGAAGAAATGGAAGCAGTGACAGATTTTACTTTCTTGGGCTCCAAGATCACCACAGACGGTGACTGTAGCCATGAAATTAAAAGACGCTTTGTTCCTTGGGAGGAAAGCTATGGCAAACCTAGACAGCATACTAAGAAGCAGATACATCACCTTGCCGACAAAGGTCCGTCTAACCAAAGCTATGGTTTTCCCAGTAGTAATGTATGGCTGTGAGAGCTGGACTCTAAGGAAGGCTGAGCGCCGAAGAATTGATGCTTTTGAACTGTGGTGCTGGAGAAGACTCTTATGAGTCCCCTGGACTGCAAGGAGGTCAAATCAGTCAATCCTGAAGGAAATCAATCCTGAGTGCTCATTGGAAGGACAGATACTGAAGCTGAAGCTCAAATATTTTGGCCACCTAATGCGAAGAGAAAACTCTCTGGAAAAGACCCTGATGATGGGAAAGACTGAAGGCAAAAGGAGAAGGGGACGGCAGAGGATGAGCACACTCCGGGAGAGAGCACAGGACAGGAAGGCCTGGCGTGCTATGGTCCATGGGGTCACGAAGAGTCGGACACGACTGAACGACTGAACAACAACAACAACAAAAGTAGCCACAATAATGTAATAGTTCTTTAAGATGAGAAAATGTAACTAGAAGGGGAAAAAGAGCCTATCCCAAATGTGCATCATTGGGACTAGTGTAGGGCAAAAAGGTTTTAAGTAAGTGAATTTAACTTGCAGAGAAGACAAGTAAAGAGACAAGGCTGGTGCATGGAGTGGAAAGTTTTATGTAAAAAGTTTAAAACATGATCTGCAATACAGGCAGATCAGCAAGAGAGAGAAAGCAAGAGAGGGAGAAAGAGATTTCTCTTCCCAAACAGGGGGAAGAAGTAATAGCCTGTCTTTGGGCTGTTACATACATGCAAAGTGTGATGAATCACAGCGACAAGGCTCTGTATGTGCAAAGTAAAAAATACAGCACCTAAGAGGGGAGTCCCTCTTCGACCTGATTTCAGACTAGTTTCAAGAGGTCAGGGGGTGATAAAAGTGAGTAGTTGCAATAATTCTTACTGTTATTGGCTGCTTTATAACTTTGTGTGCTTGCTTCTATGGCTATCGCATTTAAAGTGTACACTGAAGTAGATATCAACCCCCTGGTGATAAAACGGCAGGGCAAAAAGATCCGGCCCTCTGGGCAAGACTGCTAGTGGCCTTTGATCATCTGAGGGTAAAATGTATTGGCCCCAAGAGCGTAGCCAAGTCATTTGCAGTGTAAGAGGGGCCTAGAGTTCCACAGTGCTTGCTTAAGTTCATTATTGTTGCAATTCCCTTACTAGTAAGCCTCTAAGCCTTCTGAGCATGTGAAAATGATTCAAAGGGCAGATAGCGTGGTCTAGCACATTCCAGACTAATGAGTGAGAGTGTTATCAGGCACTCTGCCTGGGAAGCGAAGTTTGTTTACAGGAGGCTGTGCCTGAGAACCAAACACGTCTAGCCTATGCTGAAAATGAGCGCTGGGGGTGCTTGCTGGTGTTGTGTTGCCTCATGGGTAACATGTTAGTCTACGTAAAAGATTTACGTAGACTACGGTGAAAATAAGGGCAACGCTATTTGTGTTGCCCTTATTTTCGCCGTAGTCTACGTAAAGATTTACATAGACTACAGCGACCAAATAAGGAATGCGAATGGCGGCTCCCTATGGGGGCCGCCATTTGCGTACGCGCTTTTTTTTTTTTAAAGTCACCCGTGATAGGCTACGAGACGATTAATGTAGCCTATCATGGCTGACTTTGCAGATCTAGCCGTGATAGGCTACGTTAATCGTCACGTAGCCTATCACGGGGCGTTTATTTTTTTAACTTTTTATTTCGCGGCCGGGCGAGGCGAGGCGCCTCCTCCCCGGCCTGAATTTCGGCCGGGTGAGGCGGGAAGCCTCCCCCCCGGCCTGAATTTCGACTGGGTGAGGCGGGAAGCCTCCCCCCCGGCCTGAACTTCGGGGGGAGCAGCGAAGCGCCTCCCCCCCACCGCGAAGCAAGCTGCAAGACCAGGTAAGTGGCTTTCGTGCACCCCTACTGGAATCCCAACACACAAGTGGGGCTAGAGCGCCTCACCCAGTATCAAACCCTGCTGTTAGAAGCCATGAGGGCAGGTATGAAAAAGTCAGTTAATATGACCAAGGTGTCTAAAGTGCTGCAAGGTGCCACCGAGGCCCCAGAGTGTACTTGGAGCATCTTTTAAATGCCTATCGTCTACCCCCCTCGACCCAGAAGCCCAATAAGATGTGAACGAGAAAATGAAAGAAGACCCAGCAGAGGCAGAGGATTCTTAGAAAAGAACCAGTGTGCCCAGTGCGGACAAGATAGACATTGGTGGCATAAATGCCCAAATGAAATGAATCAAATATACAAAGGAGAGAACCAAAGGAGCCAGAACGGGCGAGAGAGAAGACAGCTTGAGAGGGGCCGTGACATTGACTGTGAGGGGCCGTGACATTGACTTCATAATTGACACTGGAGCAGCATCAAGAGCAAGAAAACATTAGCCTTAAACAAGAAGTCCAAACACTGGGCAAGGTTCTTCAAGCCCAGCATCGCTTTGTCTTAAAAATAGGCCCCAATTCCCATCACAGAAGTTCATCCTTTCCAACCAGGAGATGAAGTATGGGTTAAAGAGTGGAAAAATGACCCTTTAACTCCCAAGTGGAGAGGACCAAAAACTGTCATACTTTCCACCCCCACAACCATGAAGATAGCTGGAATTAAACCCTGGATACATTGGACACGAGTCAAGAAAGCAAAGGTGGACTGTAGCTGAAAATCCTTTAAAAGTCATTCTAAAGAAACAGTAAGAAAACTCAGGCTAGACCCTACTGTGGGTGTACCTGGAGACGGCCCACCCAGCGTATGGTCAGACCTGCAACTGGAGAAAATTGAAGAAGGAGACTAGACTCTACTGCAGCTAGCCAGGTGATAGCTGCCTGGCGTATGGTCAGATCCCAAAGAAAACAAAACATGCGGGTTGTAGTAGTAGTGTTATGTTGTTGTTGTTTTTAATAACGTGTACTAAAGGGGGGGTTTGCCCCTGGAGGGGGAAGTCTGTCCCAGCGATTTGCTGATAATTACTGGCTTCACCTGGCTAACATCACGGGAGTAGAACATTTTTGTTTGCCAAGAGATATACCTGCAAACAGGCTTTTAAAAACCTTTTTCTCCTCCATCATTTAGGCTGTAAAGTACACCAGACGCTTTGTTGTTTTAATTTGACTGATAATAGTAATGCTATAAATGTTCAAATCAATAATCTGCATAATATAGTAGCTGACATAACAATGGGACAAAACAATTGGCTAAATTGGTTAACCTCTTGGCTCCCAAATTTTAGCTGGCTTAAAGCATTGTTCATCCTAATTCTACCAGTGTTGTTCATAAAAGTACTGTTATGCCTTTGCATTCCTTGTCTTATGCGCTGTTTAACCAATCTGTTTTATGTCTCGACTAGTAAAACTGCCGCCCTCTATGCTCTAATAGCCCAACAGAGAATTAAGTGATATGTCTGTTATAAAAAGTTTTGTATTGTGCTTTGCAGACTATTATGAGCATTCGCTTATCAGAAATGTTATAATTGTAATAAAATTATGCATTTAAGGGGGGAAATGTAGTAGCAATGTAGAGGGTCAGACTATGTAGCCTCATGCCTCATGTTCTTGCTGAGCTCTTGCTCTCTTGAATATATGTTTGTAAGCTGATGAGATGCAAGAATTTCTTATCTTGTCAACAAAGCTAAGGTCAATCATGTTCTCTGCTTATCATGCCCTATAACCCACTTCCTGTGTTATAAACAATTGTGTTAGGAGAGGAAATGCTGAAGACTGCAACCCCACACGGGAGGGAGAGGAGGAGCCATTTTCTATGTGTCACAATGTCTATAAAAACAATTTGCTGATGTACCTCAGGGCTTTTGGCTCTTTGGAAGTTATTCCAGCCATAAAGCCCGCGCGTTAATAAAGAGAAACTCTTTTTCCTTCACTCCGTGGTCTCTGACTCTGATTTCTGCAACAAAAGAAGAAAGTGCAAAAGCTGGGTTGCAGTTCAACCTCAAGAAAACCAAGAGTATGGCAACCAGCTTGACTGATAACTGGCAAATAGAGGGAGGAAACATGGAGGCAGTGACAGACTTTGTCTTTCTAGGCTCAAAGATTACTGCAGATGCTGACTGCAGCCAGGAAATCAGCAGACATTTACTTCTTGGGAGGACAGCAGTGACAAATCTTGATAAAATAGTGAAGAGCAGAGACATCACACTGACAACAAAGGTCCGCATAGTTCAAGCAATGGTATTCCCTGTAGTAACCTATGGCTGCGAGAGCTGGGCCATAAAGAAGGCTGAGCGAAGGAAGATCGATGCTTTTGAACTGTGGTGCTGGAGGAAAATTCTGAGAGTGCCTTGGACTGCAAGAAGATCAAACCAGTCCATACTCCAGGAAATAAAGCCAGACTGCTCCCTTGAGGGAAGGATATTAAAGGCAAAACTGAAGTACTTTGGCCACATCATGAGAAGACAGGAGACCCTGGAGAAGATGCTGATGCTAGGGAAAGTGGAAGGCAAACGGAAGAGGGGCCGACCAACAGCAAGGTGGATGGATGATATTCTGGAGGTGACGGGCTCGACCTTGGGGGAGCTGGGGGTGGCGACGGCTGACAGGAAGCTCTGGTGTGGGCTGGTCCATGAAGTCATGAAGAGTCGGAAGTGACTGACTGAATAAACAACAACAAAATGAGCTCAGATTTCTGAGAATCTGACCTGCAGAATCTGCTGTGGAGCAACCCCCTCAGGCCACATGGAGTCTGTGGACTTCCGGGTGATGTTTTTTACTTTCCAGAAATTTACGCATATAAATTTGTAGGAAAATACTTAAGTTTTTGTTGAGGAAAGGTTGAATGGAATGGGGGACAATATGCTAAATGTTTCTTACTAAGGTAAATTATTCAAATACTTATGTAAATACTTAGGTAATAATTTGCATATTTTTCTGCATGCCAAAAAAATATTCACATCCATCTGTGGGTGAATGATAGAACAAAAGGCACCTGACAATCCACGAAACACAGACAGAGGGGATTTTACACAGTCTGTACATCTCTACTCCCATCCACATTTTCACACTGTAACCTATGGGGGAAAATACACATTCCTGGTCAGTAATTCCCCCCCTCCCTGGAAAAATTAGAATTTTTACAATTCTGGAAAGTAAAAAAACAGTCTGCAAGTCCATGGAATGGGCGTGTTTCAGAAAATGCCTGTCTGTTGCAGAATCTGTAGGTTAGATTAATAGAAGTCCGAACTCATTCAAATCTGTTCTAGATTTCTCTGACATCCCCACCTCTGATACAGCAGATAACTGGAGAAACAAAGTGTAGGAAGCAAAGCACTGAACAGAGAAATAGTATTCTCAACTTGCACATATTTGTGTACGTCAGACCCAAAGTTGGAGTAATACGTCCCTCAGGACCACCTACACCCAGGACAATCTTTCACTTTTCCAATAGAGTAAAGAAATCATGCTATTCCCAGAAGCCCAGGGAATGAGTGTGGTGAAATATTCCAGGGGCAGTCCACCCGTCGCCTGTTTGCAACCAGTTTATAAGAGTTTACAAATGTTTATATGACATTTTTGTTGCAACATTTGTTGCCATGGGAAAATAACTTGAGAACAATTTCTGAGAACTATAACTGGTTGGCATGTGTTAGTTCAGAATCAGCAAATTGCTGGGAAGCTGGAGAAAACAACTTTGCATCAACCTCAAAAACATGTCAAACTGGATTAGGGGGGCAGGGGGCGGGGCTTTTTTTGAGTGCTACTCCCAGGCAGAAGCCTTCAAATCTGTCTTGAAATTTTACTTTAGGAGGAATTTGGTGGAAGCTGTACTCCCAGATTCTACAACATTCTACAACTCTCCATCTACATGGAGAGTTTCTTCACCAGCCCTGAATACGCATCTTTGCAGAGGGCAAGTAACAGCTTGTTAATAAAAAGGGAAAAAAATGTCTCTGGAGACGAGAGGTTCAAGGAATATTGCAAAGACAATATCTCGTTGGAATACTATTTGTTTTGCCTATACAAAAGTCTGGGAACACGGAGTAATATTGAGCTTCTAAGAGACATTAGCATATCACTTTTGAGTGGTTGGTTCCTGTAGTATTTGATGCTCTGGGAAAATAACATTAGGAAGGTTTAGGAGAATTAGATTCATTTGGAAAGGGTTTTGTTTTGCTTTGACTGTCAAATGCACTTGTAGAAACCTGGATTAAATATCTTCGCAAAGGGCAGATGGTTTCATAAAAAAGTCAAACTCGTGTACTTCACCTAATTATAGTCAAGTATTATCCTTCCTTGGCCAGTGTGTTTTGCATGGCATGTGCTAACAACAAAATATGAAAATCTGACACCTTGAATCTAAGCTGCCAAGGCACAGTCTACAGTGAAGGGACTTGTGCAATTCTAGGGGTGGGTGAGAAATTGGTTGGGTTTGCATTTTTATGAGAGGTTAGCCATTTTCCACCTCCCCAAACTAAACACAGACACAAACGCCATTTGTGATCAGGAATCTGTATATTTCCAAGCTTGCAATGCATTTCTTAAATGAAAGAAAAAGAAAAACAGGTGTTTGTCAACACAGGCATATTTGGAAAATGGGCCAAAAGTGCATATATTTCTAAAAGACACAAACACACTTCAGTCAGTGGGTGCATGAGTACAAACATGCAAACACGAAAAAATGTGCACAAAAAACAATAAGAATTTATGTTCAGGGGAAAAAAACACACAGCTTACATGGAACCAGAGTGGAACATGTTTGATGGTAGAAAAAGAAGAACCTTGGGGAGGTCAGGCTAGACAGATTTGGCCATTCCAACTCCTCATATTCCTACTAATGGGGCAAAACTGCCTGGCTCAAACAAGTTCCCTTCCTTACCATAATAAATGGTTCAGACAGTGTTGTGTAACAGTCCATGCTTGGCAGCAGGGATGTGTAGAACCTCCCCAATACATTTCCTAGCTTCAGTCTAAACTCTTTGGGTTCCTCTCAGCTTTCTTGATCATTGCTTCCAGGAAGAAACTGCCAAATTTCTCAACGTTTCACTTCGGGAGAAATTTGACTGAAGCTCAGCTTGGCTGCTTTATACCTTTGCCCAATGTATGGAGAGTTTGCTCACCAGCCCTGGACTCCCACATCAGAAAGCATAGATTTCATTTCTCATATTGGCAGGGAGTGGGAATCCATAATGGACCAACATGGGAGCTACAGTTTTTCAGTCCTGCTGAGAGACTGCTGACGCTTGCCATGCTGCTTAACTCAACAGCCTGCTGTGTAATCACTGAATTTAACTGACCAAACTCTGAGAAATAACCTGACCTAATCAGTATATGGCTTTTGCAAAGGTGTGTGTGTGCTTTGTATTGCATTCTGTATTAGATATCCCCCAGTTTACATTTCCTTGACCTTTTCGGCTTATGGCAAGGCTGAGAAAAGCTTTTCTTCCAGAAGCCTCGGTGTTTTACTTGCAGATTAAAATATTTGCATCATATAGGATGTATGTACACACTGGAAAAGCACACTCTGATTTCTTGAAGAACTTGGATACTGTCGACTGTTACCTCTCTGTAATCCTCTGCTAAAGGATATGTTATTATTTAATGAATGTTTAAAGCTGCCATTCAGGATGGATTATCCCCCCCCCCACCAGGCAGTATAAAGTGACTGTACTGAGATGGAACAATAAACTATGGTTTATCATTATGTACACGAGGTTTAGGCTAATATGCTCCCTCTCCCCTCCCCAGTGTTGTCATGAGGGGAGGATATGAAATCTTTGCTTCCATTTTCAATTAAGCACGGTTTAACATTATGTGATATCCACACCTGTATAAACTGTAGTTAATCTTAACTATGGTTTATTGAAGCCAGCCAGTTTTGTAAACCAAGATTTTAAGTTTCAGTATTTAAGTATTCAGTTTGTTTCAGTAGGCCATCATTAAGTCTAAGCACAGGTTGTCTGGGTTCAGATATACTAGTAAACTGTGGTTATTTAAGAATGGAAGTGAAAGCTTCTGATGGCTGGGCTGGAAGAGGAGATTGGAAAGATGGAGTGTGCAAGCCAAAGGCCTAACCAGTTTCATTTGCTTAATGTCTGGTTTATGTATGGTTTATTTAGAAATCAGAGATGATAAAGAACTGTGTGCGTCTCTGTGTTAAGAATGGACTAAAAGATCATATTTTCCAGTAACTTTCATATTTTTGTACAACTAAATTTGCATAAAATTCCAGAAAGTTTAAAAAAATGATCTGCAAGTTGTAGGGATGGATGGACTCACCTACATCCGGGGATGCAGATCGCTGGCTGAGGCACTGCCACTGCTCGCACCCACCCGTTGCATTGTGAGAGACCCTAGACGGCTCGGTGAGTGACCAACAAGTGCTGCTGGGCTGCCTGCTCCTTCCCCGAGCCACCATTGTTAGACAAAATGGTGTCTCAGGTCTTTCTGGAAAACTAGTGTTGCATAAATTGCAACCATAAAGGGGACATCTAGAATCATAGAATCATAGAAACATTGAACAGTAGGGTTGGAAGGGGCCTACAAGACCATTGAGTCCAACCCGCTGCTCAGTGCAGGAATCCAAGTAATAGTATCCCCGACAGATGGCTGTCCAGCCTCATCTTGAACGCCTCCAGTGTGGGAGAGCCCACCACCTCCCTAGGGAATTGGTTCCATTGTCGTATTGCTCTAACAGTCAGGAAGATTTCCTGATGTTCAGCCAGAATCTACCTTCCTGTAACTTGAGCCCATGATTCTGTGTCCTGCACTCTGGGATGATCAAGAAGAGATCCTGGCCTTCCTCTCTGTGACAGCCTTTCAAGTACTTGAAGAGCACTATCATATCTCCCCTCAGTCTTCGCTTCTCAAGGCTATACATGCCCAGTTCTTTCAGTCTTTCTTCACAGAGCTTTGTTTCCAGTCCCCTGATCATCTTCTTTGCCTTCCTCTGAACTTTTTCCAGTTTGTCTACATCCTTCTTAAAGTGTGGTGACCAGAACTGGACATGGTACTCCAGATGACGCCTAACCAGTGCTGAGTAGAGAGGAACTAGTACTTCCCAGGATTTGGAAGCTATACTTCTATCAATGCAGCCCAAAATAGCATTTGCCTTTTTTGCAGCCACATCACCTTGTTGGCTCATCTTCAGCTTGTGATCTACCACAATTCCAAGATCCTTCTCGCTTGTAGTATCATTGAGCCATGTATCCCCCATCTTGTAACTGTGCCTTTGGTTTCTTTTTCCTAGGTGCAGAACTTGGCATTTATCCCTATTAAATGTCATTCTGTTGTTTTCTGCGCAGTGCTCCAGCCTATCAAGATCTCTTTGAAATTTGTTTCAGGGTATTAGCTATCCTGTCCAATTTTGTGCCAACTGCAAATTTGATAAGCATTCCCTGCACCTCCATCCAAGTCATTAATACAAATGTTGAACAGCACTGGGCTCCATTCATTACTTCTCCGCAGTTTGAGAAGATCCCACTGATCAGCACTCTTTGAGTCTGATTCTGTAGCCAACTGTGGATCCACCTGATCGTTGTTTCATCTAGCCCACTTTGAGCTAGGGATGGACGAAAGGGACTTACCTGGTCCCACAGCTTGCTTTGCGGTGGGGGGGAGGCGCTTCAGTTCTCCCCCCGAAGTTCAGGCAAGGGGGGGAGGCGCCCCGCCTCGCCCGGCCGAAATTCAGGCCAGGGGGGAGGCGCCCCAGCCCTCGCGGCCAAAATTCAGGCCGGGGAGGAGCGCCCCGTCTACCCGGCCGCGAAAAAAAAAGGAAAGTAAAAAAACAGCAACACACACCCGTGATAGGCTACATAATGATTTACGTAGCCTATCACGGCTAGATTTCCAAAGTCAGCTGTAATAGGCTATGTAAATCGTCACGTAGCCTATCACGGGTGACTTTGAAGAAAAAAAAAGCGTGTACGCAAATGGCAGCGCCCATGGGGCGCCGCCATTTGCATTCCTTAGTTTGGCACGTCTAGTCTACGTAAAGATTTACGTAGACTACGGCGAAAATAAGGGCAACGCAAATAGCGTTCCCTTATTTTCGCCATAGTCTACGTAAATCTTTACGTAGACTACAGGGACCAAATAAGGAACGCAAAGTAGGAATTGAGCACTTCTGCCTTTTCCTTCTCATCTGTTATCATGTTTCCATCCTTATTTAGTAGTTGAACCACCCTTTCTTTCCTCTGTCTTTTACTATGCACGTATCTGAAGAATAGGGATATACGAAAGCCACTTACCTTTTTGCAGCTTGGATCCGCAGTGGGGAGGAGGCGCTCCGTCCCTCCCCCCAGAATCCTCCCTGGGCTGGCTTCGCTCTGCGGTGGCTCTGCGGAGCCGCCGGCCAGGGCCGTCCGCAGCCGGAGTTCCGGCCAGCAGTCTGGCAGGACGCAAATGGCGGCTGCTATGGCGGCCGCCATTTGTGGCTGCAGCAGCCAGCCGTGATAGGTTACATAAGTACGTAGCCTATCACGGCAAGCCAAAAACAACAACAACAGCGTACGCAAATGACGGCAGCAATGGCGGCTGCCATTTGCGTTCCCTATTTTTTGCTGTTTTTGCCTACGTAAATATTTACATTAAATATTTACGTAGGCTATTATGGCGAAAAAAAGGGGAACGCAAATAGCGTAGTGGGCACCATTTGTGTTCCTCCCCCCCCCCATTTTAGCCTATGTAAATATTTACGTCGGCTATTATGGCGGAAAAAAAGGAACGCAAATAGCGCCCACTACACTATTTGCGTTCCCTTTTTTTCGCCGTAATAGCCTATGTAAATATTTATGTAGGCTAAAACGGCTAAAAATAGGGAATGCAAATGGCAGCCGCCATAGCCGCCACTATTTGAGTACGCTGTTTTTTTTTTTTTTTTTGGCTTGCTGTGATAGACTACGTAAATACTTACATAGCCTATCACGGCCTCCGCAGGGATGCAAAAGGCATCCCTGCGTTAGCTGTGATAGGCTACCTAAGTATTTATGTTGCCTATCATGGCTATGATGAAGAAGTGAATGGCGGCTGCAGGGCGGCCACCATTCGCAAGTCAGTGCGGACGGCAGCAGGTAAGTGCTCTGTTTTGTGCTCCTTTCGTGGGTTGGGGGGGCGGGGGCTTCTTTCCGCCATGGATTTCGGGGGGCCGAATGCACTGGCATTCGGCCTCACCGAGACCTGTGGCAGAATTCTCTGACATCCCTACTGAAGAAAGCCTTTTTGTTGCTTTTAGCATTCCTTCCTAACCTCAGCTCGCTCTCAGCTTTAGCCTTCCTGACACCATCCCTGAAATTCTGTGCTACCTTCCTGAACTCTAGGGATGTCAGAGAATTCTGCCACGGACACAAATGAGGCCGGATTACAAGAATCCAGCCCTATTGGGGTCCGTAGCGGAATGGAGCACTCACCTCCGTGACACTCCGGAATCCATCCAGGCCGGCTCCTCCATGTGGTGATGCTGCGGAGCCTGCTGCTGGCTCCGCAGCACTGGCAATACGGCTGGCCACCATTGCCATGCCGTATTGCTGTGCTAAGTCCGGACGCAAATGGCACCCACTACGCCATTTCCATCCCTGTTTTCACATAATAGGCTATGCAAATATCTACATAAATATAATTTGCGTAGCCTATCGCGTGAAAACAGGGACGTAAATGGCTTAGTGGATGCCATTTGCGTCCAGACTTAGCACAGCGATACAGCACGGCAATGGCAGCTGGCTGTTTCACCAGCGCTGTGGAGCCAGCCGCCTGCATCACCATGGAGCGGAGCTGGCCAGGACAGATTACAGGGGGAGGGACAGATCGCCTCCTCCCCCCCCGCGGACTCCCCCACCCAGAACGGGGTAAGTGATCCGCCCATACCTACTGAACTCTTCCTTTGTAGCTTGGCTTTCCTTCCACTTCCTATATGTGTCCTTTTTTGTTTTCAGGTCATCTCTAAGCTTTTTGTGAGACCACATTGGCTTCTTCCATTGTCTTTCACTGTTTTTTCTTGTTTGAATAGTTTGTAATTGTGCCTTTAGAATTTCCTTTTTAAAAAACTACTATGCATCTTGGACTCCTTTTCTCATTAGAGTCACTTGCCATGGGACCATACTTATCATTGTTGTGAGTTTATTAAAATTGGATTTCCTAAAATCCAGGGTAAGGGATGTACGAAAGTCACTTACCTGGTCTCGCAGCTTGCTTCGCGGTGGGGGGGGAGGCGCTTCGCTGCTTCCCCCGAAGTTCAGGCCTGGGGGGGGAGGCTTCCCGCCTCGCCCGGCCGAAATTCAGGCCGGGGGGAGGCTTCCCGCCTCACCTGGCCGAAATTCAGGCTGGGGAGAAGTGCCCTGTCTCCCCGGCCACGAACTTCAAAAGAAAAAAAAAACTAAAAAAAACGCCCCTGTGATAGGCTACGTAACTATTTACGTAGCCTATCACGGCTAGATCTGCAAAGTCAGCCGTGATAGGCTACATTAATCGTCACGTAGCCTATCACGGGTGACTTTGAAAAAAAAAAGCGCGTACGCAAATGGCGGCCCCCATAGGGAGCTGCCATTCGCGTTCCTTATTTGGTCCCTGTAGTCTACGTAAAGATTTATGTAGACTACGGCGAAAATAAGGGCAACACTATTTGCATTGCCCTTATTTTCGCCGTAGTCTACGTAAATCTTTATGTAGACTACAGGGACCAAATAAGGAACGTGAATGGCAGCTCCCTATGGGGGCCGCCATTAGCCGTACGCGCTTTTTTTTTTTAAAGTCACCCGTGATAGGCTACGTGACGATTAACGTAGCCTATCACGGCTGACTTTGCAAATCTAGCTATGATAGGCTACGTTGATCGTTACGTAGCCTATCACAGGGGCGTTGTTTTTTTTTTACTTTTCTTGTAATGGTGGTGGCGGCAGCCGGTCAAAAGACCAGCTGCCGCCCCCGCCCCTGACGAAGACCTGCCGAACCGCCGCTGGGACCCGCCACTGGGAGGGACGTTCGTGAAAGGTAAGTCCCATCCCGGGGGGGGCGGGGGCGGAGAATTTCTCCCCGAACAATCTTCGGAGGACCGAATGCATTGGCACTCGGCCCCCCGAAGTTTCGGGGAGAAATTCTCCCCCATCCCTATCCAGGGTACGAGTTAGGCTACACTTGGCTTTTGCTTCCTGTAGAACCAAGAACTCAAGTATAACGTGGTCACTTTCCCTGTAACTGCTACTTTATCCACTAAGCCATCTCTGTTGGTTAGGATTAAGTCAAGGATAGCCGATCCTCTAGTTCCGTCTTCTGCTTTCTGTAGGAGGAAGTTATCAGCAACACAAGTCAGGGATTTCTTGGAGGGGCCATGTTTTGCAGAATGTGTCTCCCAGCATATATTGGGGAAATTGAAATCCCTCATTACTACTACATCATGCTTCCTTGAAACATTGGCAATTTGCTTTTCAAACGTTTCATCCCCATATTCTCTTTGATTGGGTGGCCACTAGTAGACTCCGAGTCTGACCTAGGGATGTACGAAAGTCACTTACCTTTTATGAAATTTGATTCGCGGTGGGGGGGAGGCGCTCCGTCCCTCCCCCCGAAATTCTGGTCGGGGGGGAGGTGCCCCGTCCCTCCCACCACGAATCCTGCCGGCTGGGTCTGCAAATGGCGGCGGCCATAGCCACCGCCATTTGCATCCCTGCAGTCAGCCATGATAGGCTACATAAATGTTTACGTAGCCTATCACGGCTGAGTTAAAAAAAAAAAATGCGCGTATGCAAATGGCTATTTGTGTTCCCCTTATTTTCGCTGTAGTCTACATAAATGTTTACGTAGACTAGATGTGCCAAAATAAGGAATGCAAATGGCGGCACCCATGAGCGCCGCCATTTGCGTACACGCGGGTTTTTTTTTTTAACTCAGCCATGATAGGCTACGTAAACATTTACGTAGCCTATCACGGTATTTTTTAAAAATCTAGCCGTGATAGGCTACGTAAATGTTTACGTAGCCTATCACGTTGTTGTTGTTGTTTTTTTAAAACTTGGAAATGGTGGTGGCAGCAGCCGGTCGGAAGACTGGCCGCCGCCGCCGCTGTTGCCAGGGAGATTCGCCCAAGGTAAGTCCCATCCCGAGGGGGGGCAGGGAGGGCAGACCATTTCGCCACCGATTTTGGGGGGCCGAATGCGCTGGCATTCGGCCTCCCTGAGATTCATGGCAAAATTCTCTGACATCCCTAGTCTGACCACCATGATCTATGCAACGTTACTGGCGTAAATGGCCCATTTATGCCTATAATGTTCTACAGATGGCCCCTTTACAACTGCAACCTATGCAACATTTGCTTTCCAGAAAGACCTGGAAATTTTGCATAAAAATGGTGGCTCAGGGAAGGAGTGGGCGTCCGCTCCCCATTTGTGGACCATGGTGAATGGGTCCGATAAGTGCTGCACAGTCAGTGAACAGGAGTCTGGGGGCCAAGCAGGGGTGGGGGGAGTCCGTCAGACTCCACCCCTGTATCGGACACTCATGACATCCCTAGCAAGTCAGTGGAATCTGTGAAAATTGGAAGATTCCAGTCTGCTGTAGGAGCATCTGCAAGTCATATAAATCCAAACAAGTCATTTGAATCCATTTTGGATTTCTCTGACATCCCTAGCTATGACCCCTTTAGGAGGACACACATCTAGGGATAGTGCAGGTGCCTGTCTCGGTCCAGGATTCCAGTGGACCACCTGCACTCAGGGGGTTGGACTCGATGGTCTTATAGGCCCCTTCGAACCCTCCTCTTCTATGATTCTATGATTCACCCTCTCCCGCCGAGCTGCTCCCACCAAGCCCCTGCCCCCACTTGACCCCCTGCCATGGTCACCGAGCCACCCACAACTTACCCAGGCCCTGTCCACTTCCATCGTGATCATCATGTTTTGAAAAAACATGGCAATTGCAATACTGTACCCATAGACTTATACACAAAATGGCGCCATGAATCTTGGATATACGGATAATTCACAGTGCCATTTTGCATATATGTCTATGTGCACATTTTTTGCACCATGAATTGCTCATCTACACAAGATTCAAAGGGCCATTTTGTGTATAAGTCTATGGGTACAGTATTGCGATCACCATGTTTTTTTCAAATCATGGTGATCGTGACAGAAGCAAAAAGGCCCCAGGCAAGTGTGGGCAGCTTGTTGAGCAGGTGTGGGGCTTGAGTACGGGTCTGGGGATGCCTGAGTGGGGGCAAGGGGTGGGTGGGCACCTGGAGAGCCCAGACAGGGGGGCATCTGTCCATCACTACACACATCCAATGATGCAGCTAGGTGATTTTACCAAAGGTCTTACATGCTCCCCTTCGACGCCCATGTGTATGATTTCAGTTGTAAACCCAACTAACATTTCTATTGCCCCCCCATCAGACACACACACACACACACACACACACACACCATTCCATCTTTACAAGCACATCTACATTCCTTATATGTTTTGGGCCAAAAAACAATACCCCCCCCCCGTATGTCAACCCTGATAAAAGCAAACGAAAGAAAATGAGCATGTGCAGTTTTTCATTTTGAATTCCCTGAAGTCAGCACCATCATAATTACAGGAATAAAGTTGAGTTTAATTCTGGTGACTGGTCTATTAATGCTAAAAAAAAAACCCATCTACTTGGGAATCAGCATCATTTTGTTGCAGAAAAGGATAAGTGTCCTTAGACCAGCTTAGCCTGGTGCAACAGCTGCCATCACAGCTTGACAGGGATTGCCTTGCCACAGCGATCCGTGCACAGTGATCCAGACCTCAAGACTGGACAAATGTGTTGCGGTGAAGCTTTTTTATGGAGCTGAAATGTGGATAGCCTGGAGTTCACAAAGGAGGGAGGCATAGTTCAAAGGAATGGGCCATAGCTCAGCGATAGGGCATATATGCTTTGCATGTAGGACATCTCTGGTTCAATCCCTAGAATTCCTAGTTCATGGATCTTAGGTAGTAGTTGTGGCAGAAATAAGGAGGGGGGGTACTTATGTTTAATCTCCTACTTCTACATCCTGCTCCTTTCTGCTAATCCTCAAATGTTCAAACTCATACAAATATACCAATTTTTTGCTGCTGTATAGCTTTTTAACAGGCAGCTAGAATGCTGTGACCTCCTCATATAAAAACAACCCCAATATTATCTGGGGAGCAAAACATCATAATATGATTCCAGCACTGGAGGAGAAGGCAGAGTATATGCAATTTTACAAAAGTAACATGTAATTCATTTAAGGGAATCAGGATTGACATGTAATTTAAAATTTAAAAGTAAAAGGCAGAAAACTTTTTAAAATGGCAGCACCTCCCCCATGCACGTGCACACACACACACACACACACTCCATCAATGAAATCCATTGCATCTGTGTTTCATGGATTGTCAGGCATCTTGTGTTCCATCATCTGCTAATTGATGGAATATGATTTTTTTTAAGGGTATACTAGAATGTTATTCTAGTTGCACAAGTGCACATCAGTATTAATGCGAATGAGTGCAAGTGTGCAAATCCCCCCTCCCAAGTTAAAAAAAACTGTGTGGAATTGACATGACTCAGAAAAAGTCGGTCCACTCTGAATTAGGGATGGGTGAACTTATCATGGCCTGGGTCGTGCACCATGCACTGGACCCCTCTACTCAGCTGGTTAGGCTTCATCTTCAGTTCTGTGTCCAGTTCTGGGCACCAGGGATGGCGGAGAATTTCTCCCCGAAACTTCAGGGGGCCGAGCGCCAACGTGTTCAGCCCCCCGAACAAGTTTCGGGGAGAAATTCTCCGCACTCCCCCGCCCCCCGCACCCCCCCCGGGACAGGACTTACCTTTGCCGAATGTCCCTCCTGGCGGCGGGTCCGGCCGGCGGGTCCGGCTGGCGGTTCGGCGGGTGTTCGTGCGGGGCGGGACTGGCAGCCGGTCTTTTGACCGGCCGCCGCCGCCGCCATTCCAATAAAAGAAAAAAAAAACGCCCCCGTGATAGGCTACGTGACGATTAACATAGCCTATCACGGCTAGATTTGCAAAGTCAGCCGTGATAGGCTACGTAAATCGTCACGTAGCCTATCATGGGTGACTTAAAAAAAAAAAAAAGCGCGTATGGATAATGGCAGCCCCCATAGGGAGCCGCCATTCCCGTTCCTTATTTGGTTGCTGTAGTCTACGTAAAGATTTATGTAAACTACGGCGAAAATAAGGGCAACGCTATTTGCGTTGCCCTTATTTTTGCCGTAGTCTACATAAATCTTTACGTAGACTACAGCGACCAAATAAGGAATGCGAATGGCGGCTCCCTATGGGGGCCGCCATTAGCGTACGTGCTTTTTTTTTTTTAAAGTCACCCGTGATAGGCTACGTGACGATTTACGTAGCCTATCACGGCTGACTTTGCAGATCTAGCAGTGATAGGCTACGTTAATCGTCACATAGCCTATCACGGGGGCGTGTTTGTTTGTTTTTTTTAAACATTGGAGTTCGCGGCCGGGCGAGGCGGGAAGCCTCCCCCCCGGCCTGAATTTCAGCCGGGCGAGGCAGGAAGCCTCCCCCCCCGGCCTGAACTTCACGGGGGGAGCAGCAAAGCGCCTCCCCCCCACCGCGAACAAGCTTCGACGACAGGTAAGTGACTTTCGTCCACCCCTAGGCACCACACTTTAAGAAGGATGTAGACAAGCTGGAGAGGGTTCAGAGGAGGGCAATGAATATGATCAGGGAACTGGAAACAAAGCCCTATGAGTAGAGACTGAAAGAACTGGGCATGTTTAGGCTTGAGAAGAGGAGACTGAGGGGAGATAGGATAGTGCTCTTCAAGTACTCGAAAGGTTGTCACAGAGAGGAAGGCCAGGATCTCTTCTCGATCATCCCAGAGGGCAGGACGGAAGAATGGGCTTAAGTTAGAGGGAGCCAGTTTCTGGCTGCACATCAGGAAATCTTCCTGACTGTTAGAGCAGTACGACAACGGAATCAATTACCTGGGGAGGTGGTGGGCTCTCCCACCCTGGAGGCCTTCAAGACAAAGCTGGACAGCCACCTGTCAGGGATGCTGTGACTTGGATTCCTGCACTGAGCAGGGGGTTGGACTTGATGGTCTTGTAGGCCCCTTACAACTCATTGGGCCATATGATCCTATGATCCAATGATTCTATCACCCCAACTGGCTGTCAGCTCCTGTTTGCTGTGTGCAGCGAGCCACCAGGCAATCCATGAGTGTGAGGAGCATGTGGCCTCCTGATCCCTCTCCGAGTTGCCATTTTGTGTAAAAATGGCTGTTCGGCCTTTTTCAGCCATTTATGCAAGACTACAGGTGTGAATGGTGAGGAATCGGAGGGTCCCCATGCCTTCTCAACCCAGTGTGCATTTTGCAGCTCAGCACTTTGCAGTTCAGGTGCAGGGATCCACAGACTGACATCTGGGGGGCCAAGCTGGCAATTCCTTGCTGGGCCACAAGCCCCAGCCAGACACCAATGTAAGCCCTCTTCTGGAATCCACAGGTTGGATTCACAGAAATCTGATTACATTTGAATCCTTTGTGGATTTCTCTGACATGCTTAACACACACATACGGATACACATAGCAATATGACATTTCTAAAGCCTGAAGTCCACTTTATACTTCCTAGCATGGTGGTTTGCATGGTATTTTTAGTTTCCCCTAAAAATTAAGAAGCATGAAGTGGAATCTCTCCCCAAAGGACTCCCCCTTTCCATTTAATCTGCTCTTTAATATACAGAAATGGCCTGATAGAGGGGATAGCCAAACCCAGTTTTGAAACTGGGCCAATTGTTGTCAGACTTGGTCATGCAGGTCCAGGCTTGTCAAGACCAATCAGAGGAGGTGACTGCACATACCCAAGAAACAAGCTTGGTAAGTATAGATGAGAAATTAATCAGACAGGGATAGCCCACCCTGAACATCAGGAAAAGCTTCCTGACTGTTAGAGCAATATGACAATGGAACCCATTACCTAGGGAGGTGGTGGGCTCTCCCACACTGGAGGTGTTCAAGATGAGGCTGGACAGCCATCTGTCAGGGATGCTCTGACTTGGATTCCTGCATTGAGCAGGGAGTTGGACTCGATGGCCTTGTAGGCCCCTTCCAACCCTACTACTATTCTATGATTCTATGAATCCAGTTTATAACAGCAGTTATATAGGGCTACGCTGAATGTTCTCAGGCAAACATTTCTGGTATGGCAGGGATTTGGGGGGTGGCCAGAAATGTTCCCCAGAAGGCTCTTTGATTCTTACCTTTTTCATGTCTGGTGCTGAAGTCATTAGTTTTTGCTTCAGTGCTTTCTTTATTATTCCCACTGGGCTTTTCCATCCTCACAGAATAATTTCAGTGCATTGGGAATCATACTGTGAATGCTGTGTGTCACAACTCCAAAAAGTCAATCAGATCTGTCATTGGGACAGCATCTCTGAAGGCAAATAAAGCCAATTCAGAGTAAGGGCAATGCTTCCTGTATCCCATTCATCTCTCTCTGGATGGGTAGGATGTGGATGGTGGGGAACAGGGCTATGTTTGAAGTTGAACTCACATTGGCAGAAGGGTTATGTGGCCACTATTATGGTCATTATCACCATCAGGCCCCTTCATGGATCACTGCCTTGTTGTGGCGAAGGGGCTTGTGTAACTCAGTGAAGCCATAAGCTATGCCATGCAGGGCCACCCAAGACGGACAGGTCATGGCAGACAGTTCTGACAAAATGTGGTCCACTGGAGATGGAAATGGCAACCCACTCCAGTATTCTTGCCAAGAAAACCCCATGGAACGTATCACAAGGCTAAAAGAGATGATGCCGGAAGATGAGCCCCTCAGGTCAGAAGGTGTCCAATACACTACTGGGGAAGAGCAGAGGGTATTTCCAAGTAGTGCCAGAAAGAGTGAAGCGGCTGGGCCAAAGCCGAAAGGACACTCAGCTGTGGATGTGTCTGGTGGTGAAAAGAAAATCCGATGCTGTAAAGAACAATATTGTTAGGAACCTGGAATGTCAGATCAATGAATCAAGGTAAGCTAGAGGTGGTCAAACATGAGATGGCAAGATTGAACATCAACATCTTGGGAATCAGCCAACTAAAATGGACAGGCATGGGCGAATTTAATTCCGGTGACCATCATATCTACTACTGTGGGCAAAAATCCCTGAGAAGAAATGGAGTAGCACTCCTAGTCAACAAAAGGGTGGGAAAAGCAGTACTGGGGTACAACCTTAAAAATGATAGAATGATCTCAGTACGAATCCAAGGCAAACCATTCAACATCACACTAATTCAAGTCTATGCCCCAACCACTGAGGCCGAAGAAGCTGAGGTTGATCGGTTCTATGAAGACCTACAACACCTTCTAGAACTAACACCAAAAAAAGATGTCCTTTTCATCATAGGGGATTGGAATGCTAAAGTAGGAAGTCAAGAAATCACTGGGATAACAGGCAGGCATGGCCTTGGTGTACAAAATGAAGCAGGACAAAAGCTAATAGAGTTTTGCCAAGAGAACACACTGATCATAGCAAACACTCTTTTCCAACAGCGCAAGAGACGACTCTACACATGGACATCACCAGATGGTCAATATCGAAATCAGATTGATTATGTCCTTTGCAGCCAAAGATGGAGACGCTCTATACAGACAGTCAAAACAAGACCTGGAGTTGACTGTGGCTCACATCATGAGCTGCTTCTTGCAAAATTTCAGCTTAAATTGAAGAACATAGGGAAAACCACTAAACCATTCAGATATGACCTCAATCATATCCCTTATGAATATACAGTAGAGGTGATGAATAGATTTAAGTGATTAGACCTGATAGACAGAGTGCCTGAGGAACTATGGACAGAGGTCCATAACATTGTTCAGGAGGCAGCAACTGAATCCATGCCGAAGAAAAAGAAATGAAAGGAAGCCAAGTGGCTGTCTGATGAGGCTTTACAAGTAGCTGAGGAAAGAAGGGAAGTGAAAAGCAAGGGAGAAAGGGGAAGATATATCCAACTGAATGCAGAGATCCAGAGAATAGCAAGGAGAGACAAGAAGGCCTTCTTAAATGAACAATGCAAAGAAATGGAGGAAAACAACAGAATGGGAAAGACTAGAGATCTCTTCAAGAAAATTGGAGATCTCAAGGGAATGTTTTGTGCAAAGACGGGCATGATAAAGGACAAAGAAGGCAGGGACCTCACAGAAGCAGATGAGATTAAGAAGAGGTGGAAAGAATACCCAGAAGAACTATACAGGAAAGATCTGAATGTCCCTGATAGCCATGATAGTGCGGTCACTGAACTTGAGCCAGACATCCTAGAGAGTGAAGTCAAGTGGGCCTTAGGAAGCATTAGTAACAACAAAGGTAGCGGAGATGACAGTATTCCAGCTGAGGTATTTAAAATCCTAAAAGATGATGCTGTTAAAGTGCTGCATTCAATATGCCAACAAATTTGGAACATTCAACAATGGCCGCAAGACTGGAAAAGGTCAGTTTACATTCCAATTCTGAAGAAGGGCAATGCCAAAGAGTGTTCAAACTACTGCACAATTGCGCTCATTTCACATGCCAGCAAGGTGATGCTCAAAATCCTACAAGCTAGGCTTCAGCAGTATGCGAACTGAGAACTACTGGAAGTACAAGCTGGGTTTCGAAGAAGCAGAGGAACTAGAGATCAAATCGCCAACATACGCTGCATCATGGAGAAAGCAAGAGAATTCCAGAAAAAATGTCTATTTCTGCTTCATTGTCTATGCTAAAGCCTTTGATTGTGTGGATCACAACAAACTCTGGCAAATTCTTTAAGTGATGGGACTACCAGACCACCTTACGTGTCTCCTGAGAAACCTGTACGAGGGTCAAGAAGCAACAGTAAGAATCAGACATGGAACAACCAATTGGTTCAAAATTGGGAAAGGAGTACGACAAGGCTGCATATTGTCACCCTGCTTATTTAACTTATATGCAGAGTACATCATGAGAAACGCTGGGTTGGATGAATCACAGGTTGGAATTAAGATTGCTGGGAGAATTATCAACAACCTCCGATATGCAGACGATACCACCCTAATGGCAGAAAGTGAAGAGGATCTAAAGAGCCTCTTGTTGAGGGTGAAAGAGGAGAGTGCAAAAGCTGGTTTGAAACTCAACATTAAAAAAACTAAGATCATGGCATCTAGCCCCATCACTTCCTGGCATATGGAAGGGGAAGAAATGGAAGCAGTGACAGATTTTACTTTCTTGGGCTCCAAGATCACTGCAGACGGTGACTGTAGCCATGAAATTCAAAGAACCTTGCTCCTTGGGAGGAAAGCTATGGCAAACCTAGACAGCATAGTAAGAAGCAGAGACATCACCTTGCCGACAAAGGTCCATCTAATCAAAGCTATGGTTTTCCCAGTAGTAATGTACGGCTCTGAGAGCTGGACTATAAGGAAGGCTGAGTGCCGAAGAATTGATGCTTTCCAACTGTGGTGCTGCAGAAGACTCTTATGAGTCCCCTGTACTGCAAGGAGGTCAAATCAGTCCATCCTAAAGGAAATCAACCCTGAGTGCTCATTGGAAGGACAGATCCTGAAGCTGAAGCTCAAATATTTTGGCCACCTAATGCGAAGAGAAAACTCTCTGGGAAAGACCCTGATGCTGGGAAAGACTGAAGGCAAAAGGAGAAGGGGACAGCAGAGGATGAGATGGCTAGATAGCATCACCGATGCAATGAATATGAACTTGAGCACACTCCGGGAGAGAGCGCAGGACAGGAAGGCCTGGCGTGCTATGGTCCATGGGGTCACGAAGAGTCGGACACGACTGAACGACTGAACAACAACAACATCACCATCAGAAGGCTACCTGGCAGTCAGTATTTCCCTGCCTGGTGTCTATATGGTGGGTTGATACTTCATCCCTGTTGCAGCCTCCTCCACAAACTGCTAAAAAGTCGAAAGCCCTTGCATAACCTATGATGAAGGTTTTATTTCAGCACAGTCCTGTTATTAATATCTTTGTTGCAATGTTTGTTGCCATGGGGAAAGAAGTTCAAGGCGTTTTGCATGAATGTTACCCGGTTGGAATGCAGTTTGTTTTGCATGGAGTAGCATCCAGTTTATAACAGCCATTAAAACATCACTTTTGAGTGGGTGGTTATTGTCATCTTTGGTAACCTGTGGGGGGGAACTTATGGGAGTATTAGGGAAATTAGGTCTAGCTAGAAAGTGGTTGGCTTTGCTTTGACAGATTTCTTGAAATGTGGAATAAACAGCTTTGCAAAGGACAAGAAACAGACAGCTTGTTTCATAAAAAAAGGTCAAACTGGTGTACATCACTCAGTTAATAGCCAAATATTGTTCTTCCTTGGCCAGCATAACTGTTTTGCATGGGATATATGCTAACAGCAAAATATGAAATTTTGACACCCTATGGGTAAATCTAAGCTACCAAAGCACAAGCCACAGTGAAGGGAATTGTATCTTTGATGCTGAAGCTTGCTCCCTTCCCTAATAATGGGGCAAAAGTGTCTGGCATGATCTGGTTCCATTCCTCACTTAAGGAAATGGATGTGCAGCACCTCTCTGAGAAATTTCCTTGGCTCCATCTAAACCAGCCTTCCACAACATAGGACCTTCCAGATATGCTGCACTGAACTTTTCATCAGCCCCAGCCAGCATGGCCAATGATCCGGGATGATGGGTGTTGTAGTCTAAGGCATTTGGAAGGCACTAGGTTGGGGACAGCTGAGCTAAACTCTTTTGGTTCCTTGATTTTTGCTTCCAGGTTGTTGTTGTTGTTGTTGTTGTTGCTGCTGCTGTTCAGTCATTAAGTCATATCTGACTCTTCGTGACCCCATGGACCATAGCAGGCCAGGCCTTCCTGTCCTGCGCTCTCTCCAGGAGTGTGCTCAAGTTCATATTCATTGCATCGGTGATGCTATCTAGCCATCTCATCCTCTGCCGTCCCCTTCTCCTTTTGCCTTCAATCTTTCCCAGCATCAGGGTCTTTTCCAGGGAATTTTCTCTTCACATTAGGTGGCAAAATAGTTGAGCTTCAGCTTCAGGATCTGTCCTTCCAATGAGCAGTCAGGGTGATTTCCTTTAGGATTGACTGATTTGACCTCCTTGCAGTCCAAGGGACTCATAAGCATCTTCTGCAGCACCACAGTTCGAAAGCATCAATTCTTTGGTGCTCAGCCGTCCTTCCAGTCCAGCTCTCACAGCCATACATTACTACTGGGAAAACCATAGCTTTGATTATACGAACCTTTGTCAGCAAGGTGATGTCTCTGCTTCTTACTATGCTGTCTAGGTTTGCCATAGCTTTCCTCCCAAGGAGCAAGCATCTTTTAATTTCATGTCTACACACTGTCTGCGGTGATCTTGGAGCCCAAGAAAGTAAAATCTGTCACTGCTTCCATTTCTTCCCCTACTATATGCCAGGAAGTGATGGGGCCAGATTCCATGATCTTCGTTTTTTTAATGTTGAGTTTCAAACCAGCTTTTGCACTCTCCTCTTTCACCCTCAACAAGAGGCTCTTTAGATCCTCTTCGCTTTCTGCCATTAGGGTGGTATCGTCTGTGTATCTGAGGTTGTTGATAATTCTCCCAGCAATATTAATTCCGACCTGTGATTCATCCAACCTGGCATTTCTCATGATGTACTCTGCATAAATTAAATAAGCAGGGAGACAATATACAGCCTTGTCATACTCCTTTCCCAGTTTTGAACCAATTGGTTGTTCCATGTCCGGTTCTTACTGTTGCTTCTTGACCCTCGTACAGGTATCTCAGGAGACAGGTAAGGTGGTCTGGTACCCCCATCTCTTTCAGAATTTGCCAGAGTTTGTTGTGATCCACACAATCAAAGGCTTTAGCATAGACAATGAAGCAGAAATAGACATTTTTCTGGAATTCTCTTGCTTTCTCCATGATCCAGCGAATGTTGGCAATTTGATCGCTAGTGCCTCTGCCTCTTCAAAATCCTGCTTGTACTTCCGGTAGTTCTCAGTTCACATGCTGCTGAAGCCTAGCTTGTAGGATTTTGAGCATCACCTTGCTGGCATGTAAAATGAGTGCAATTGTGCGGTAGTTTGAACACTCTTTGGCATTGCCCTTCTTTGGAATTGGAATGTAAACTGAACTTTTCCAGTCTTGTGGTAACTGTTGAGTGTTCCAGATTTGTTGGCATATTGAGTGCAGCACTTTAACAGCATCATCTTTTAGGATTTTAAATAGCTCAGCTGGAATACTGTCATCTCCGCCAGCTTTGTTGTTACTAATGCTTCCTAAGGCCCACTTGACTTCACTCTCGAGGATAT
Organism: Heloderma suspectum; assembly: GCF_057233095.1. Taxonomy (NCBI): domain Eukaryota; kingdom Metazoa; phylum Chordata; class Lepidosauria; order Squamata; family Helodermatidae; genus Heloderma; species Heloderma suspectum. Next base: position 421,960,577 of record NC_139458.1, read on the forward strand.
CCGGCTGAAGTTCAGTGACCGCACTATCATGGCTATCAGGGACATTCCGATCTTTCCTGTATAGTTCTTCTGTGTATTCTTTCCACCTCTTCTTAATCTCATCTGCTTCTGTTAGGCCCCTGCCTTCTTTGTCCTTTATCATGCCCATCTTTGCACAAAACTTTCCCTTGATATCTCTGATTTTCTTGAAAAGATCTGTAGTCTTTCCCATTCTATTGTTTTCCTCGATTTCTTTGCATTGTTCATTTAAGGAGGCCTTCTTGTCTGTCCTTGCTATTCTCTGGAACTCTGCATTCAGTTGGATATATCTTCCCCTTTCTCCCTTGCTTTTCACTTCCCTTCTTTCCTCAGCTACTTGTAAAGCCTCATCAGACAGCAACTTGGCTTTCTTGCATTTCTTTTTCTTTGGGATGGATTGAGTTGCTGCCTCCTGAACAATGTTACAGACCTCCATCCCTAGTTCCTCAGGCACTCTGTCTATCAGGTCCAATCCCTTAAATCTATTCCTCACCTCCACTATATATACATAAGGGATACGATTTAGGTCATACCTGAATGGTTTAGTGGTTTTCCCTACATTCTTCAATTTAAGCCAAAATTTTGCAACAAGCAGTTCATGATCTGAGCCACAGTCAGCTCCAGGTCTTGTTTTTACTGACTGTATAGAGCGTCTCCATTTTTGGCTGCAAAGGACATAATCAATCTGATTTTGATATTGACCATCTGGTGATGTCCCTGTGTAGAGTCGCCTCTTGTGCTGTTGGAAAAGTGTGTTTGCTATGATCAGCATGTTCTCTTGGCAAAACTCTATTAGCCTTTGTCCTGCTTCATTTTGTACACCAAGGCCATGCTTGCCTGTTATCCCGGTGATTTCTTGACTTCCTGCTTTAGCATTCCAATCCCCTATGATGAAGAGGACATCTTTTTTTGGTGTTAGTTCTAGAAGGTGTTGTAGTAGGTCTTCATAGATGTTATAGAACTGATCAACCTCAGCTTCTTCAGCCTCAGTGGTTGGGGCATAGACTTGAATTAGTGTGATGTTGAATAGTTTGCCTTGGATTCGTAATGAGATCATTCTATCATTTTTGAGATTGTACCCCAGTACTGCTTTTCCCCCTTTCGCTTTAGAAGAAATTTGGTGAAACCTATGCTCCCAGGTATAATAACATTGCCTTCTGCATGGAGAATTTCTTCACCAGCCCTGGAATTCCAACAAAGACGATGCATTTTTAATGCTGGTGGGACATGGTAGGCAGATGCCAATATCTCAATGCTCGACTAATAACTCAACGGACACTAGGGATGGCGCGGGCACCCGATTCCCTCCAGAAATCCAGGGGAATGCCCCCTGCCTGTACACTGAGCCCCACTCTTTGAGTCCCTGCCCCTGCTTGCCCCCTGCCCATGTTCAATGAGCAGCCCACACTCACCTCGGCAGCCTTATTGAGCTCTGCAGTCACCATTTTTTGAAAAATAAAATTTGCACAAAATTGCGCATTTTGTAAAAGCACATATTTGCATGTGCAAAAATGCACATTTTGCGAATGCCATAGATGTGCGTGCACAAAAATGTGTGTTTTGCAAAAAAATCCACATTTCCGCGCATATGCAAATATGCACATTTTTGTGATCACCATTTTCTTTTTCAAAAAATGGTGACTGCAGAGCTTGACAAGGGTGCCAGGGCAAGTGTGGGCCGCTTGCCGAGTGCAGGAGGGGCTCGAACATGGTCTGGGGACAGGTGAGCAGGGGCATGGGCTGGGTGGGCCCCCGGTGAATGGACAGGGCTGGGTTTACACGTCCCTAACTGACACCTTCAGTACCTATGTGGACACTGAAGAGCAGTTTTATGGAAAACGGTTCGGCTTCACAAAAAATCCCACAGTTATTTTGCCTGATTTTTGAATCTTGGAATTCACACAGAATTCTGATTTCATATTTGGATGAAATATGAAAATTATGTTGTAATTGGCAAGGGTGGACACCCCTCCCTGGGATGCCAGAGACCAGCAACACCATGGCTTTTGCTTTCATCCTTGTGATCATGCCAATGCCCTTTGACACACAATAAGAACACACAGAAAATGAAAGTAGACTGGGGAGCCTCTCTTCCTTTTTTTTTTTTTTTGCTAAAGGATGATCACTTCATCAGTTGTAGAACTCACTTCATTGTGCGTAGAGTTACTGTATGACCAATGTTTATGATTCCCAACCCAGCTGGTGCTGTCAGTGCAAAAGAACCGCAGTCGTTTGACTTTTGGAGGATAAACACAATGAAGCCCTAATTTGTTCTGCTACTGTTCCAGCTTGTTACCCACCTCTGGCAGCTAGAGAGGTGCTTAATTACTACAGCAAGCATCCAATAGTTCAGAGTTCTCCAGTTAAGGTTTGATGAAGCCAGAAAGATGGAACACAACTAATTCTTAATGTCCTGGTGTAATAGTTTAGAGTCGAAGCTGGGAAGTCAGACTGTATGCAAATGGCCTTTCAAAATTCTCCACCCTATTTATTTATTTATTTATTTCTATACCGCCCAATAGCCGAAGCTCTCTGGGCGGTTCACAAAAACTAAAACCAAACAACACACAATAAAACAATTTAAAATATATAGAACATTAAAACCACAATATAACAATACAAACACAATAAAACCTAGCAGCAGTACAGGAGTTTAAAATACAGATTTAAAACAGCAAAGATAAAAATTTAGAAAGCTAAAATGCCTGGGAAAATAAAAAGGTCTTCACCTGGCGCCGAAAGGAGTACAATGTAGGCGCCAGGCGAACCTCACTAGGGAGCTCATTCCAGAGCCGGGGTGCCACAGCAGAAAAAGCCCTCCTCCTAGTAGCCACCCGCCTCACTTCCTTTGGCAGGGGCTCACGGAGAAGGGCCGCTGATGATGATCTTAAGGTCCGGGCAGGCACATATGAGAGGAGGAGATCCTTCAGGTAACCTGGCCCCAAGCCGTTAAGGGCTTTGAATGTTAACACCAGCACTTTGAATCGGGCCCGGAAATGGACCGGCAGCCAGTGCAGCTGGAAAAGTCCTGGAGTAATATGAGCTCGCAGGCCAGTCCCTGTTAACAATCTTGCTGCCCTATTTTGGACCAGCTGAAGTTTCCGGACCGTTTTCAAAGGCAGCCCCACGTATAACGCATTGCAGTAATCCAGACGAGAAGTTATCAGAGCATGGATAACTGTAGCTAGGCTATCTCTGTCCAGATAAGGGCGTAGTTGGTATACCAGCCTAAGCTGATAAAAAGTGCTCTGTGCCACTGAGTTCACCTGTGCCTCAAGTGACAGTTCTGGATCCAAGAGCACCCCCAAACTACGAACCTGATCCTTTAGGGGGAGTGCAACCCCCTCCAGAACAGGTTGATTATCACCTAGAAGGGCAGACGAACCACCCACTAACAGTACCTCCATCTTGTCTGGATTGAGTTTCAGTTTATTGGCCCTCATCCAGTCCATTACCGTGCCCAGGCACTGGTTCAGAACAGCCACTGCCTCACCTGGTTTTGATGAGAAAGAGAGGTAGAGCTGGGTGTCATCCGCATATTGATGGCACCTCAGCCCACACCTCCGGATAACCTCCCCCAGCGGTTTCATGTAGATGTTAAACAGCATGGGGGATAGAATAGAGCCCTGTGGAACCCCATGGCACAATTGCCATGGCACAGAGCAATAATCCCCCAGCACCACCTTCTGGAATCGGCCATCCAAGTAGGAGCGGAACCACTGTAGTACAGTGCCTCCAACTCCCAACCCAGACAACCTATCCTATTTATGGTCTATTTACAACCAACCTATTTATGGGAAGAATAATTGGGGGAACTATTTCACCAAATTTCTCCAGGGGGTGGGGAAATTCTCCAACAATTTTTCACAAGTAGGGCTCACCATTGGCTTGTAGTACAGCTTCTCTCTTTTTTCTTAAGGTTTTTTTTTAAAAAAATGTTGTTTCTTTTGTGATGCCATGCCAATGCAAGTGGGAACATCAGCCATTGGGTTGGCAGTCTGGCCCCCATTTTACATCCTCCACAATGTCCCATACATAGCATCATTCTGGGGTATTGTATGGGGAATTGGGGGGGAGAAGGAAGGTTGCCACCACGCACACGCACGCACGCACGCGCGCACGCGCACACACACACACAGAATGGTGACAAAAATGTCAAAAGTTCTGCAATATTGCCTCTTATTTCTAGGGTGGTAAGAAAAGAAAAATCTCAGAATGTTTTTGAGAAAAGATGTCTTCCAAGAAATTTTGACTGAGCTCTAGTTGTCACTCTCCAGGGTGCAGCATCTCTGCCAGGGTCTTCCAAATATTCAATTTTTGAGGTGGGACTGTGGATACAACTAGTCTCTATTGCAGATGCTTATAATACCACTACTTCTCTGAAGTGTGTAGCAGGTGTAAAGGGGCTGATGATGTGTCCAGCTCCAGGGAAGAGGTGAACTTAGTGCCGTGCCAAAATTTGTCCTCCAATTTTCTGAAAGTTTTCTTCCCCCATGAAAGAAGCTTCCATTTCTTTCTTTCCATTCCATTCTCAGGGTGCTTTATAATTTACTTTGGATTTATTTGGCTGGTGTTTATGAGCTTACCTAATCACTGCAAGGTGCCCAAGGGTAATACACATTTTTCCATCACTCTGCAGCTTCCCAGGCTGCCTGCATGTCCTAATCTGGAAAAGCACTGTGGGAGGAGTTAGGATGTCTTCCCATGGGCTTTAATTAAAGTGTGGGAAGCCAAGGGGCCTACAGGCTGCTGGAGAGATGATTGTTCAGTGAAAGGCAGGACACTTGCACACACTCCTTGGCCACCTCATAAGGAAGGTAAGCTCAAGAACCCTGAACCCAACCCATGAAAATTTCTCTGAAATTTTCTTCTTCTCTGAATTTCTTTTCAGAAGCAATTTCTTTTCTATCAAATTGAACGAGAATGGTCCGAAACATGTGGAAGAATCTTTCAGCTGCACAGCACTGCAGATCTCTCTTCCACCAAGTACTCTAGCAGGTGGCTGTACATGCACCTCAATCTTCCCTAAGGCTCAATCCCAAACCCTTCAAACCCCAACCCTGAAGGAAGTGGTAACAGTAAGATCTCATACAAAGTAATAGATGGTTTGATTTTGACAGAGCTGGGTGCTTCACCAACTATAGAAGATGGAAAATTCTTCAAACCAGGCCCGTGACACAGGTTGACTCACACATACATGTACATTATTTGATGTGTCATCAGCGCTATTACTTGATGTTTCATTACTTACAGCTGAAGGTCACAGCTCACTGGGGCATGCTGGGAGTTGTGGTCAAACACATCTGGAGGGCACAAGGTTGGGGAAGGCTGAGGTAAACCATCTCCACTGAAAACTATTCATAGAAGCAAACCAACATTATCTAGTTATTTATTAATCTAAGTCTTTTTAATTATAAAAAAGCCCTTTATTTCATTTCAACTCCAAAACCATGAAATTTTCAATTAAGTTAGGTCAGTATAGTAATATATCTGATGAAACAAGGCTTTGCTTGAGTGGTCCAGGAGCTATTGATCATGAACTTGCTCATTATATATTGTTTTGCTCCTTTTTCAGGGCTTTTGGAGTAGAACTGCTCTGTCCTTTTTGTCTGGAATGGTAGAACAGCTGTTGTTGTATAAGTGCACATAAATAACTTCAATAGAGAAATACTTAACTTTAAAAGTGGCCAAGTTTAGGGATGGGAAAAAAGAATATCTGGGGTTTGTGATCTCAGTTCCTTGTGAGAGGGTAGGGTACTCAAAAATCTTCAAGGGAAGGTTGAAGATTTGCAACTTGGAAATTATCACAACATTCAGATGGAACCCTTATTATTTACAAAGATGAAAACAATCTTGTTTAACCTTCACCATAATAGTCTATCTTGAAACAAACAAAAACAGTTCCTAATATTGTGCCACTGTTCTGTTTCCCTTTCAACACTGATGTTGAAGGCCTTAGAGCAGGGGTCTCCAACCTTCGCGGACCCGTGGGCATGTTTGGGAATTTGAGATACTGCCATGGGCACCTTCACAAAATGCCTAATCAATGTCATGTCAATGGCTCTAAGGCTGCATCTTATTCAGCAAAAACGTTTGCCTCATTGGACACCACAATGGCTCTTTAATAAGGGATTGCATAATTCAGCTATTTGCTGGCAGTGCAATACAGCTGATGCTTCTTTAACATGTTTTGGCAATGTCCAGTAGTTGCTTATTTTTGGAAAAAGGTTATTACACACAAATTGTTTTGTATTGGAAGAGTCTTTAATATTCATTGATGTACATGCTCTTTTTAATTGTTTACCTGCTTCATGTAAATTAAGAAATGGTTGGAGTAAATGGATTCTCTGCACCCTTTTGACAGCTAAAGAGTGAGAGCCGGTAGTGGTGAGACTGTTGGACTGGGAGCTGGGAAATCTGGGTTCTAGTCTCCACTTGGCCATGGAAGCTCACTGGGTGACTTTAGGCCGGTCACAGACTCTCAGCCCAGCCTTCCTCACAGGGTAGTTGTTGTGAGGTTAAAATGGAGAGTAGGATAATGTCAGCCACCTTGGGTTCCTTGAAAGGGGGGGGGGGAAGGCGGGATATAAATGCAACAAATAAATAAATAAATAACTGGCTGATATTACAATATTGGCAGGATAAAAACTCACCACCTGAAATGCAATGGATTGAGGACTGTTCATCACTTTCAGTATGTGAAGGGGTGGAGACAGACATCATCTTCAACTGGAGACTTATTTAGATATTTGGTCCACTTTTGTTGCCGCCCATGTACAGCTGCTAGATAGCTGTATGAATTTCATACAGATACAGGGATATATATTAAAATGTGTGTGTGTGTGTGTGTAATAAAAAAAAAATAAAAATGGGTGCCTGCAAGCACCACACAGGGATCCCTGCATTACAGGGCTAGCAAGACTTAAACCATTCCTATGAAACTGTGTGAAGTATAACGCCAGGGGTTCAAAACCTCAGGCCCTGGGGCCAAATCTGGCTCTCTGGGAATTTGCTCTCTTAGGGTTCCCCAGATAGCCATGCCCCCTTCCTCTGGCACCACACCCCTCCCTGGCCCATTCATTTGCTGGTTTCCTGGCTTTTGTGCATTTTTTTTCTAAAGGCTGAAAAGGTTTCCTACTTACCAGCAGGAAGAGCATTAAGCTAAAATATGCCAGTGATATTGGGCATTTGACCCCACCCCTTTTTCCTTTGGCTCCACCCACCACTAGAATGTGGCCCCCGAGAGTTGATGTCAAACTTTGGCCCTTGGGCCAAAAGACCTTCTACAACCCTATATTATGCTTGTATTGAATACAAGGAGGGATGTACTGTGGGTAGTGATGAACAAACCCCCCACTGTCCGGTCTGGGGGGAATTCATGGAGGGGGAATCCAGGCCACTTTGGGCCCTGCAGAATCCCCTGGAGCCCAGCCGTGTCCATTGAAGTTGGTGGGGTGGCTCTCCGGCTCCCTATATGACATGATATGCTAGTGGCAGCTTTGTTGTTGTTCAGTCGTTAAGGCGTGTCCGACTCCTCGTGACCCCATGGACCATAGCATGCCAGGCCTTCCGGTCCTGCGTTGTCTCCCGGAGTGTGCTCAAGTTCATATTCATTGCATCGGTGATGCTATCTAGCCATCTCATCCTCTGCCGTCCCCTTCTCCTTTTGCCTTCAGTCTTTCCCAACATCAGGGTCTTTTCCAGGGACTTTTCTCTTCGCATTAGGTGGCCAAAATATTTGAGCTTCAGCTTCAGTATCTGTCCTTCCAATGAGCACTCAGGGTTGATTTCCTTTAGGATGGACTGATTTGACCTCCTTGCAGTCCAGGGGACTCATAAGAGTCTTCAGCACCACAGTTTGAAAGCATCAATTCTTCGGCGCTCAGCCTTCCTTAGAGTCCAGCTCTCACAGCCATACATTACTACCATAGCTTTGATTATACGGACCTTTGTCAGCAAGGTGATGTCTCTGCTTCTTACTATGCCATCTAGGTTTGCCATAGCTTTCCTCCCAAGGAGCAAGCGTCTTTTAATTTCATGGCTACAGTCACCGTCTGTGGTGATCTTGGAGCCCAAGAAAGTAAAATCTGTCACTGCTTCCATTTCTTCCCCTTCTATATGCCAGGAAGTGATGGGGCCAGATGCCATGATCTGAGTTTTTTTTAATGTTGAGTTTCAAACCGGCTTTTGCACTCTCCACTTTCACTCTCAACAAGAGGCTCTTTAGATCCTCTTCACTTTCTGCCATTAGGGTGGTATTGTCTGCATATCTGAGGTTGTTGATAATTCTCCCAGCAATCTTAATTCTGACCTGTGATTCATCCAACCTGTCGTTTCTCATGATGTACTCTGCATATAAGTTAAATAAGCAGGGCGACAATATGCGGCCTTGTCGTACTTTCCCAATTTGAACCAATCGGTTGTTCCATGTCTGGTTCTTACTGTTGCTTCTTGACCCTCATACAGGTTTCTCAGGAGACAGGTAAGGTGGTCTGGTACTCCCATCTCTTTATGAATTTGCCACAGTTTTTTTGTGATCCACACAATCAAAGGCTTTAGCATAGTCAATGAAGCAGAAAGAGATGTTTTTCTGGAATTCTCTTGCTTTCTCTATGATCCAGTGAATGTTGGCGATTTGATCTCTAGTTCCTCTGCCTCTTCGAAACCCCGCTTGTACTTCCGGTAGTTCTCAGTTCACATACTGCTGAAGCCTAGCTTGTAGGATTTTGAGCATCACCTTGCTGGCATGTGAAATGATGAGTGCAATTGTGTGGTAGTTTGAACACTCTTTGGCGTTGCCTTTCTTTGGCATTGGAATGTAAACTTGTGGCCACTGTTGAGTGTTCCAGATTTGTTGGCATATTGAGTGCAGCACTTTAACAGCATCATCTTTTAGGATTTTAAATAGCTCAGCTGGAATACTGTCATCTCCACTAGCTTTGTTGTTAGTAATGCTTCCTACGGCCCACTTCACTCTCTAGGAAGTCCGGCTCAAGTTCAGTGACCGCACTATCATGGCTACCAGGGACATTCAGATCTTTCCTGTGTGGTGCTTCTGTGTATTATTTCCACCTCTTCTTAATCTCATCTGCGTCTGTGAGGTCCCTGCCTTCTTTGTCCTTTATCATGCCCGTCTTTGCACAAAACGTTCCCTTGAGATCTCCGATTTTCTTGAAGAGATCTCTAGTCATTCCCATTCTATTGTTTTCCTTGATTTCTTTGCATTGTTCATTTAAGCAGGCCTTCTTGTCTGTCCTTGCTATTCTCTGGAACTCTGCATTCAGTTGGATATATCTTCCCCTTTCTCCCTTGCTTTTCACTTCCCTTCTTTCCTCAGCTACTTGTAAAGCCTCATCAGACAGCCACTTGGCTTTCTTGCATTTCTTTTTCTTTGCATGGATTCAGTTGCTGCCTCCTGAACAATGTTATGGACCTCTGTCCATAGTTCCTCAGGCACTCTGTCTATCAGGTCTATTCCCTTAAATCTATTCATCACCTCCACCGTATATTCATAAGGGATAAGATTTGGGTCATACCTGAATGGTTTAGTGGTTTCCCCTACGTTCTTCAATTTAAGCTGAAATTTTGCAAGAAGCAGCTCATGATGTGAGCCACAGTCAGCTCCAGGTCTTGTTTTTACTGACTATATGGAGCTTCTCCATCTTTGGCTGCAAAGGACATAATCAATCTGATTTCGATATTGACCATCTGGTGATGTCCATGTGTAGAGTCGCCTTTTGTGCTGTTGGAAAAGCGTGTTTGCTATGATCAGTGTGTTCTCTTGGCAAAACTCTATTAGCCTTTGTCCTGCTTCATTTTGTACACCAAGGCCATGCCTGCCTGTTATCCCAGTGATTTCTTGACTTCCTATTTTAGCATTCCAATCCCCTATAATGAAAAGGACATCTTTTTTTGGTGTTAGTTCTAGAAGGTGTTGTAGGTCTTCATAGAACCGATCAACCTCAGCTTCTTCGGCCTCAGTGGTTGGGGCATAGACTTGAATTAGTGTGATGTTGAATGGTTTGCCTTGGATTCGTACTGACATCATTCTATCATTTTTGAGATTGTACCCCAGTACTGCTTTTCTCACCCTTTTGTTGACTATGAGTGCTGCTCCATTTCTTCTAAGGGATTCTTGCCCACAGTAGTAGATATGATGGTCACCTGAATTAAATTTGCCTAGGTTTCTCCATTTTAGTTCGCTGATTCCCAAGATGTCGATGTTCAATCTTGCCATCTCATGTTTGACCACCTCCAGCTTACCTTGATTCATTGATCTGACATTCCAAATTCTGAAACAATATTGTTCTTTACAGTGTCGGATTTTCTTTTCACCACCAGACACATCCACAGCTGAGTGTCCTTTTGGCTTTGGCCCAGCCACTTCACTCTTTCTGGCGCTACTTGGAAATACCCTCTGCTCTTCCCCAGTAGTATATTGGACACCTTCTGACCTGAGGGGCTCATCTTCCGGCGTCATCTCTTTTAGGCTTGTGATACATTCCATGCGGTTTTCTTGGCAAGAATACTGGAGTGGGTTGCCATTTCCTTCTCCAGTGGACCACATTTTGTCAGAACTCTCCGCCATGACCTGTCCGTCTTGGGTGGCCCTGCACAGCATAGCTATGGCTTCACTGAGTTACGCAAGCACCTTCATCACAACAAGGCAGCTACCATTAGCTTATTGTGGGGAAAAATATAGCCGTAAATCGCATATTGTATGCCATTTGTGGCTGTAAAGCATGGAGTTTGAGCTAAATACAGCCATGAACAGCTACAGTTTAGTGCTTTACAGCCAGTGCTTTATGGTCAGTAAAGCACTTTACGTTCATGCTTTATGGCCCCAAACGGCATACAATCTGCCATTTACAGCTGCATTTTTCCCCGTGATAGGCTACTGGCAGCCGCCATTAGCATACCGCGTCCTATAGGGAGCTGGAGAGTCACTGTGCAGGAACTCCTCCAGACCTAGAAGTAAGTGCAGCTGCTGTGCCACTGACTCTGGAGGTTGGATTCTTTGGAATCTGGCCTCATTTGGGTCCATGGTATGGAATTCTCCAGCATCCCTAACAGTGGTTCAGTGGGTGGAGCAAAGAGATGCTGCTCTGATCAGATTTTGACAAGGCTGAACTAGGATGTATGAAAGTCACTTAGCTTTTCACGGATTGTGTTAGTGGTGGGGGGGGAGGTGCTCTGTCCCTCCCCCCAGAATCCTCGCTGGGGGGGAGGTGATCCAGTCCTCCCCCCCGGAATCCTGCCCGGCTGTCTCTGCTCTGCTGCGGCTCCGTGGAGCAGCCAGCCAGGGCCGTCCGCAGCCGGATTTCCTGCTGCAGACTGGCTGGTGCGGATGCAAATGGCGGCCGCCGTAGCGGCCGCTATTTGCGTCCAGCCAGGCAGCCATGATAGGCTACGTAAGTCTTTACGTAGCCTATCACAGCTGGGCAGAAAACCCCACGACGTACGCAAATGGCGGCGGTTATGGCAGCCGCCATTTGCGTTGCTTATTTTTTGCCATTTTAGTCTACGTAAATATTTACATACACTATTACGGTGAAAAAAGGGGGAAACGCAAATAGCGTGGTGGGCGCTATTTGCGTTCCTTTTTTATTTGCCATTTTAGCCTACGTAAAAAAAAATTTTTGGATGGCTTACTGTGATAGGCTACGTAATGACTTACGCAGCCTATCACGGCAAGGACCAGGATGTAAATGGCGGCCACGGCAGCAGGTCAAAAGACCAGCCACTGCCGCCAGACCCGCCCCTGGAGCTGCTGCCATCCAGAACATCCGCCCCAGGTAAGCCTCATCCCGGGGGGAATCTGTGAGGGGGGGTGGGGGGGCAGGCCATTCCGCCACGGATTTTGGGGGGCTCAATGCCAGTGCATTCGGCCTCAATGAAATCCATGGCAGAATTCTACGCCATCCCTTGGCTGAATGAGTTTGAACCAGATGGTCCACCTGGCACTTTGAGAAAACAATAAGGAAAGCAGGATGTGTGATGCACGTGGAAGCAATCTGGCCTTGGGGTCCAGAAAAATGGAAGCTGAAATTATTATCCTTCTGGCTACTATTCTTGATGGCTATGTGCTTCCTCCAGTACCAGAGGCAGTAAGCCTGTGTATACCAGTTGCTGGGGAACATGGGCGGGAGGGTGCTGTTGTGCTCATGTCCTACATGTTGGTTCTTGGTCGACAGCTGGTTGGCCACTGTGTGAACAGAGTGCTGGACTAGATGGACCCATGGTATGAACCAGCATGGGCCTTTCTTATGCTCTTATTTTATTTATTTATTTATTTATTTATTTATTTATTTATTTCATTTCTATACCACCCAATAGCTGAAGCTCTCTGGGCGGTTCACAAAAATTAAAACCAAACAACACACAATAAAACAATTTAAAATATATAGAACATTAAAACCACAATATAACAATACAAACACAATAAAACCTAGCAGCAGTGCAGGAGTTTAAAATACAGATTTAAAACAGCAAAGATAAAAATTTAGAAAGCTAAAATGCCTGGGAAAATAAAAAGGTCTTCACCTGGCGCCGAAAGGAATACAATGTAGGCTCCAGGCGAACCTCACTAGGGAGCCCATTCCAGAGCCGGCGTGCCACAGCAGAAAAAGCCCTCCTCATAGTAGCCACCCGCCTCACTTCCTTTGGCAGGGGCTCACGGAGAAGGCCCGCTGATGATGATCTTAAGGTCCGGGCAGGCACATATGAGAGGAGGCGATCCTTCAGGTAACCTGGCCCCAAGCCGTTAAGGGCTTTGAATGTTAACACCAGCACTTTGAATCGGGCCCGGAAATGGACTGGCAGCCAGTGCAGCTGGAAAAGTACACTGGCGTAATATGAGCTCGCAGGCCAGTCCCTGTTAACAATCTTGCTGCCCTATTTTGGACCAGCTGAAGTTTCCGGACCGTTTTCAAAAGCAGCCCCATGTATAACGCATTGCAGTAATCCAGACGAGAAGTTATCAGAGCATGGATAACTGTAGCTAGGCTATCTCTGTCCAGATAAGGGCATAGTTGGTATTCCAGCCTAAGCTGATAAAAAGTGCTCCGTGCCACTGAGTTCACCTGTGCCTCAAGTGGCAGTTCTGGATCCAAGAACACCCCCAAACTACAAATCTGATCCTTTAGGGGGAGCGCAACCCCCTCCAGAACAGGTTGAATATCACCTAGCTGGGCAGACGAACCACCCACTAACAGTAGCTCCATCTTGTCTGGATTGAGTTTCAGTTTATTGGCCCTCATCCAGTCCATTACTGTGCCCAGGCACTGATTCAGAACAGCCACTGCCTCACCTGGTTTTGATGAGAAAGAGAGGTAGAGCTGGGTGTCATCTGCATATTGATGGCACCTCAGCCCACACCTCCGGATAACCTCCCCCAGCGGTTTCATGTAGATGTTAAACAGCATGGGGGATAGAATAGAGCCCCGTGGAACCTAATGGCATAATTGCCATGGCTCAGAGCAATAATCCCCCAGCACCACCTTCTGGAATCGGCCATCCAAGTAGGAGCGGAACCACTGTAGTACAGTGCCTCCAACTCCTAACCCAGACAACCTATCCAGAAGGATACCATGGTCGATGGTATCGAAAGCGGCTGAGAGGTCCAGGAGAATCAACAGGGTCGCATTCCCCCTGTTCCTCTCCCAGCAGAGGTCATTCCACAGGGCGACCAAGGCAGTTTCCATTCCAAAACCAGGCCTGAAGCCCGATTGAAATGGATCTAGATAATCCGTTTCATTCAAGAGTGCCTGGAGCTGTCCTGCAACCACCCACTCAAGCACCTTGCCCAGGAAGGGGATGCTGGCCACTGGCCTATAATTGTTAACATCCTCTGGGTCCAGGTTAGGCTTTTTCAGGAGTGGTCTAATTACTGCCTCTTTTAAAGCGGCAGGCACCACTCCCTCTCTCAAGGAGGAATTTACAACCTCCTGGACCCAGCCGGACAACCCCTCCTTGTTTGATTTAATAAGCCACGAAGGGCAAGGGTCAAGCACACAAGTGGTCGATCGGACTTGGCCAAGCACCTTGTCCGCATCCTCAGGCCTCAGTAACTGAAACTCATCCAATAAAACTGGACCAGACGGTGCTCTGAACGCCTCTACCAATGGAACTGCATTAATGGTGGTGTCCAATTCATGACGAATCTGAGCGACTTTATCCTCAAAGTGCCGCGCAAACTTGTCACAGTGTGCTACCGAGGGTTCCACCGTCTCTCTCCCTGGCCCAGAATGTAACAGGCTGCGAACCACTCGGAAAAGCTCCACTGGACGACACTGAGAAGATGCAATGCTGGTGGAAAAGAACTGCCTCTTTGCCACCCTCACCGCCACAGAGTAGGCTTGATAGTGGGCTCTTACCTGTGTTCGGTCAGACTCAGCACGAGTTTTCCTCCACCTGCATTCTAGCCATCTCCCCTCTTGCTTCATTGCCCTCATGTCAGGTGTATACCAAGGAGCTGGCCAGGCTCTGCTCAGAGGGAGAGGGCGCTTGGGCGCGATCGTGTCAACCGCCCGAGTCATCCCTGCATTCCACAGAGCGACCTGGGCTTCGACAGGAGCACCAGCCATACCAGCAGGAAAATTCCCCAGAGCCCTCTGGAATCCATTGGAATCCTTTAATCTCCTGGGGCAGTCCATTTTAATAGGTCCCCCACCCTTGCAGAGGGGAAAGGCTGCCAGGAGTCTAAACCTCAGCAGGAAGTGATCTGACCATGACAAAGGGACAGATGTTAATTCCTCCACTTTCAGATTACCATCCTCCTGCCCAGTCAAGAAAACCAGATCAAGTGTATGTCCTTTTATATGCGTTGAGCCGATGACATGTTGGGACAGCCCCATGGTTGTCATGGTGGCCATGAAGTCCTGAGCCACCCCGGATACAGCAGCCTCGGCATGGAAGTTGAGATCCCCCAGGACCATCATCCTGGGGGTCCTCAACACCAAGTCCGAGACCACCTCCGTCAGCTCAGGCAGGGAGTCTGATGGGCAGCGGGGTGGGAGGTACACCAACAGAATCCCTAATCTGTCCCGGGTACCCAACACAAGGTACAAACACTCAAGATCTGCACTTGAATGAGCAGGAAGCCTGGAGAGGGAGATTGAATTCCTATAGACCATGGCAACCCCCCCTCCCTGACCCTCAAGTCGGTGTTGGTGCTGCACCGAGTACCCAGGAGGACACAGCTGGGAGAGATTGACCCCTCCCAGTTCCCCCACCCAGGTCTCAGTAATACATACCAGGTCAGCCCCCTCATCCACAATCAAATCATGGATGAGGGAGATTTTATTTTGGGCCGACCTGGCATTCAGCAGCAGCACCACCAGACCCGAGGGCAGACTGGTAAGGCTGCCAGGAACCATCAGGTTGGGGGAAGAACCAGAAGAGGGGACAGCTGTAAGGTGTCTAGCCCCTCTTCTCCTCAGCTGGCCTGTTAATTCCCCAACGCCATACCTCCCCCTGCCCGTGACCACAGTTATGGTGGCACCTCCCCCACCCCCTGAGTTGCCCAATAGTCCTCCCAGGCACATATTAAAATGTTAGGATATAAAATGCAAAACAGTTTAAAAGAATATAAAAGATAAAAGAGATAAAAGAGAACAGCAGCTAAGAAGGAGCAGATAAAGTCCACGTTTGCCCCTTTCCCCTTATCTTTAAAGCTGCTGCCCTCTGCTGCTGCTATTTGCTGCTGGTATTGTGGCTGCTGGTGTCTCTGGAGAGGCAGGTGGGTAGGTCTTCAGATCCTATGCGACTCCAAGTGTGACGCTAAGTGTGGGCGGGGGCGGGGGCAGGGGCAGAAGCAGGCTCAGGCTCATAGGGATGGCGGAGAATTTCTCCCTGAAACTTCAGGGGGCCGAGCGCCAACGTGTTCGACCCCCCGAACAAGTTTCGGGGAGAAATCCTCCGCACCCCCCCGCCCCCCGCACCCCACCCCCAGGACGGGACTTACCTTCGCCGAATGTCCCTCCTGGCGGCGGGTCTGGCCGGCGGTTCGGCAGCTGTTCGTGCAGGGCGGGAGCGGCAGCCGGTCTTTCGACCGGCTGCCGCCGCCGCCATTCCAACAAAAGAAAAAAACAAACAAACGCCCCCGTGATAGGCTACGTGACGATTAACGTAGCCTATCACGGCTAGATTTTCAAAGTCAGCCGTGATAGGCTACGTCAATCGTCATGTAGCCTATCACGGGTGACTTAAAAAAAAAAAAAAGCGCGTACGGATAATGGCGGCCCCCATAGGGAGCCGCCATTCCCGTTCCTTATTTGGTCGCTGTAGTCTACGTAAAGATTTACGTAGACTACGGCGAAAATAAGGAACGCGAATGGCGGCTCCCTATGGGGGCCGCCATTAATGTACGCGCTTTTTTTTTTTTTTAAGTCACCCGTGATAGGCTACGTGACGATTAACGTAGCCTATCACGGCTGACTTTGCAGATCTAGCCATGATAGGCTACGTTAATCGTCACGTAGCCTATCACGGGGTCGTTTTTTTTTTTTTTTAAACTTTCAAGTTCGCGGCCGGGCGAGGCGGGAAGCCTCCTCCCCGGCCTGAATTTCGGCCGGGCGAGGCGGGAAGCCTCCCCCCCCGGCCTGAATTTCGGCCGGGGCGAGGCGGGAAGCCTCCCCCCCAGCCTGAACTTCGCGGGGGGAGCAGCGAAGCGCCACCCCCCCACCGCGAACAAGCTTCTGCGAAAGGTAGGGGACTTTCATCCACCCCTACAGGCTCAGGATCCACCTGGTGCAGCTGCTGGCTGGTCCTCTTTCCCCAGGCTCCTTCCCGAGCAGCCTCTGGCAGCCCCGCCTTAAGTACCTGTGGGCAGGGGCAGAAGCATGTTCTTACCTTGGCCTTTGCTCCATATTTCATACAGATGCTTCCAAAGACATTCCTTCATGCATCATGTATTTCATGTGCTACAAATGTATCATGGCACAATGTCATTTTTAATTATTTATTAAACAAGGTATATTTGGAGCTCACAAAATGATCAGAAATAATAGGGATGGGGGAGAATTTCTCGCCGAAACTTCGGGGGTCCGAGCACCAACGTGTTCGGCCCCCCGAAGTAGTTTCGGGGAGAAATTCTCTGCACCCCCCCACCCCCCGCACCCCCCCGGGATGGGACTTACCTTTCCTGAATGTCCCTCCCAGCGGGGGGTCCCGGCAGCGGTTCGTCAGGTCTTCGACAGGGGCAGAGGTGGCAGCGGTCTTTCGACCGGCTGCTGCCGCCGCCATTCCAATAAAAGTAAAAAAAAACAAAAAACGTCCCCGTGATAGGCTACGTGATGATTAACGTAGCCTATCACGGCTAGATTTGCAAAGTCAGCCGTGATAGGATACGTAAATCGTCACGTAGCCTTTCACGGGTGACTTTAAAAAAAAAAAAAGCACGTACGGCTAATGGTGGCCCCCATAGGGAGCTGCCATTCACGTTCCTTATTTGGTCGCTGTAGTCTACGTAAAGATTACGTAGACTACGGCGAAAATAAGGGCAACACTATTTGCGTTGCCCTTATTTTCACCGTAGTCTACGTAAATCTTTACGTAGACTACAGCGACCAAATAAGGAACGCGAATGGCGGCTCCCTATGGGGGCCGCCATTTGCATATGCGCTTTTTTTTTTTTTTAAGTCATCCGTGATAGGCTACGTGACGATTAACGTAGCCTATCACGGCTGACTTTGCAGATCTAGCCATGATAGGCTACGTTAATCGTCATGCAGCCTATCACGGGGGCGTTTTTTTTAAAAACTTTTTATTTTGCGGCCGGGCGAGGCGAGGCGCCTCCTCCCCGGCCTGAATTTCGACCGGGCGAGGCGGGAAGCCTCCCCCCCAGCCTGAATTTTGGCTGGGCGAGGCGGGAAGCCTCCCCCCCTGGCCTGAACTTCGCGGGGAGCAGCGAAGCGCCTCCCCCCCACCGCGAAGCAAGCTGCAAGACCAGGTAAGTGGCTTTCGTGCACTCCTAAAATATAATTAACTATCCAATTCATATTACAGTGTATCATGCTAAGTTACAATGCATATTTACATAATTTTAAAAAAACTATTAAAATTTAATTAATATATTATATGAATCATTTACAAACCTTATGAAAAATCTATCAAAAATATAGATACAAAATTGTTATTGTTGGGAGGAAACATACTCATACATAATGCATAATATAAATATATAATATACAGTATATTATATTAACACATACATTTACTGTGCAATTCTATACGTGTCCACACAGAAGTAAGCCCCATTGAGTTTAATGGGACTTACTCCCAGGTAAATGATTAGAGGATTGCGGCCACTCCCCCATATAACACACATACATATAACAAAATATATTTTATAAGCTATAAACATACATATAAAATATAAACAAAACAATTTTATACCTAGAGTACTAATATTTATCAACAGATAGATTATACCTACATTTAGAGAAGCCTGTTTTTTTAATTAAATGACCCTGTTTTCTGCTTTCCATTTCTCTGTTTTATATATTCTGTGAGTATAACCGTTCCTACTACATTCCAGATCTTCAACAATGACTCAAGTTATGCCACTGAAACACTTCTTCACTTCTGTGCTACCAGACATTTTGCGGCTGTTCATAATTCTTCCCTCCTCGACAACCAATATGATCATCCAAATATCCTAAGAAAGAGTAGTACCCAACAGGGCTGTTGCCCAAGCAGCTCCTCCCACTTATTCTGTTACACTTGTGAAGGGAGATTTAACACTCCCTATAGGAAGCCCCGAAACCAGTGGAAATGTTCATTTCTGGATCTGGACAGGTTGGCAAAGCTCTCTTATTTGAGCTGCCCTGCCCTGCTCCAGGAACTAGCATCTGTGCTTGTTTCTGGTTGCTCCCAGAAGTGCTAAAGCTCTGTTGTGCGAGTGGTGGGTCTTGGTTGTGCACAACGGAATCGGCAGGGGCACACTACCGCCCTATTGGGAACTGGCTAAACTTACTAAGGAGTCTTGAGGTATTGTTGAAGGATTATAAACAATACTGCATTAGCCACTTCCTCCAAAAAGGCCTTTATTAATGGGTGCTCCCTCAACACTTGCTTAAAATTGGTTCTTAATCATTTTTACCAAGGAGTGGAAGTGATCTGGTATGAAGGAAAGGGGTGTACAAAGTAGGGAGAGACAAAGGAGTTGTGGTGATGAAGATGAGGTGACACACATCCAATAGACTCCTGGCCTCTCCCAGCATGAACCGACCTGTATGCTACGCTCTGCGTCTAAGGCCCTCCTCTGGGGGCCCCTTTGATTGTCTCTGGCTCATTGTTTTAAATTGTTTTAGCTATATGTTGTTGTTGTGTGCTATTTGTTCTATGTCATTATGTGAATGGCTTTATACTTTATATACAACTATTTTAATTTTTTTTATTATTCTTATTTTGTGAACTGCCCAGAGAGCTTCGGCTATGGGGTAGTATAGAAATATAATAAATGAAATGAAATGGTTCAGTCGAAACTAGGACAATCTGTCTGTTCCATCTGAAGGGCCTTGCCCTGGGCCAATGCCAACCCTACCATCAGGGAGAGTGAGTAAGCAGCAAACTTTTTGTTATGGATTTATTTTTGTTGTATTCTGACTGCCAGGGAGGGGAAAAAGTGCTTGTGGGATTTTCAGCCTCAGGTGCCAAATAACATGGCTGGCTTTGGATACTATGCATTTGGACCTGGCAGGTGGCTGGTGTTATTTGCTGCTCCACCTCAGGCAGCAAAATTTCTTCGGTTGGCCCTGCCCTGGGCTGATTGGAAAAGATCCAAGTTTCACTTCCACTTGACGGTTGGAAGCCCTGGCTGTCCCCCATTCCTGAATGTGTTAACTGTACTCACAAGCGGTTGTTGTTCTATAATTATCTCCGTTGTGGTTGGAATTTATACTGATTAAACTAAGATGTATATTTTCCTCGTTTGTGGTCTGGATTCCTGTTTACACAGTCTCTTCAGTTCTCATTGCTGATGTGTGTCATCACTTGCAATGTGAATACACCTTTCAAGAAAAGCAGGACATTGTGACATTTGAAAGAAAACAATAATTTTGTTTGCTTATGTTTTTGGCTTTTTTTTTTTTTGTAGTAATCCAAGAACAACTTTTCATCATAGCTCTATAATAGTAAGAAACATTTCTCCCCTATATGAGTGTGCCTGTGTATGCACATGCTTGGGGGGGGGGGCAGAAATAATCAATAAGGAAGTTGGAAGTCACCTCAATAATAAAAAAGACCTTTGTATTTTCAGTTGATGGTATTGCAGAAAGGTCTAGTTTTGGTGTCAAACTATTATTCTTTGCCTTTTCCCACTGACGGAATTTTCTTGATACAGCTATACATTTAATGAAATGGAGGCCATTCCTTATTAAAAAAAAACAACCCTCAGATGTTTATAGTTCTCTTTGACTTTTGGGTAAATGAGACTTTACGCTAAGTCAGGGATGGGGAACCTTCCTTCCTTCCTTCCTTCCTTCCTTCCTTCCCACCCCCCAGAATCATCATTGCTTTCCTAATATGGCTTCCTAAATTTAACAGCAGCTTCATGATGGAATAAGCTGCCTCTAGAGGGTGTGGCATCTCATTCCTTGAATGCATTCATTATTTAGGCTGCAGTGTCCTCACATTCCTGGGAGTAAGCCCCATTGAACTCAATAGGTCTTACTTCTGAGTAGACCACATGCATAGGATTGCACTGTCAGTTATTGATTGATTGATTGATTGACTGAATGATTTTTTGGGGGGGGATGTTTCAACTCGCATGATTTTCCAAGTAGCTTTCAGTGGTCAAACAGACAAAGAAAACCCAGTTAAAAACTAAAGACACAATCTGTCTCCTCCTGTGTGTATAGAAGGTATTTATATTGCTCAGTGTACTCACCCACTGGTAGGGTGGCTGGATGCAAAAGAGAATATGTTCCTGCACCTTTAATAGTTATGTAGAAGAGGGGATTTCAGCATGAGAAGCTTGCAGTTCATACACTTGCTGCAAATTTCCTTCTCTACACAACTATCAAAGGTGCAGGAGCTGTGTTCTGTTTTGTATCTGGCCACCCTACCTATTGGTTTTTACCAATCTGTCTGTCATTCTGTGGTTCTCCAGTATGCCCTTTCCACAACAGACTCCAGTGTATTGGCCCTCCTAGCTTGCCATACCGGGAAGTGCCTGAGTCAGCTCTCAGGCACTGTGCTTTCAGTTTCATGTTCAGCCTTGCTGCATGGCCTGTTCTCAATATGCGTTCATTATTGGAATTATTGGTTCTGCATTATCTGTGTGGCCTTCTCTTCGTGATCTGCTTTAAACACCATAATGCATTCCAAACTCAGAAGCTCATGGTATCAATGTTTCTCCAAGTCTTTTGTCTCTCAGCCTTTCCAAGTTATTCCGTGCATGGAGTACAGTGGAGAAGGGGACTCTGAACAGCCCGTTTTCTCTGGAAGAGAAGTTTGCTTACACAAGAAGTTGCACTGTTTTCTTCCAATTTATTTCTTAATCATTTTAATTCTGCTTCATTACATCTCAGAAATTGCCAAACGCTAATGCTTTTTCATGGGGTCATTCATTTTAATAAACTGTACATTTTCACACTGCAGTGAAAGCTGTCTAGCAGCCAACTTTATATTAATCATACATTTTAAATTAAGAAATGTAAAGGAAATGTACATCCTTATAAGCCATGGCAAACCCAAGTCTCTCAAGTAATTTAATCACTCTCTGCTCATGGTAGTTTAATTACTTTCTGGCTACCAAGTTCAATTTTGTCATTGTGTCTGGAGTAAATGCACTCTTGCTAACCTCTTGTCTGCCACACTGTTCTTTGCTCATAAAAACCATGCGGAGTCCAAATTAAACCCAGTAAGGTGTCAAGGAGCTAACTGTACATGGCTCAGATGTCCAATGTGATATTTTAGATTCATGGAATGGATTTTGGATAATCTAATGTACATCAAGATGAAAAATGCTTCATCAGAAAATGTTATCCATGCAACTTACTCATGCATGTTCTTCTAAATGGACCTACTCAGGAACTGACCCATGGATGGGGTGGGTTTGGGTGGGGGGAGTAATGGAGAAGAAAAACTATCACAAGAACATAAAATGAGCTATTCTGAATCAGACCAAAGGCCTATCTAGTCCAGCATTCTGTTCACACAGTGGCCAACCAGATGCCCCAATGGGAAGCCTATAAGTAGGACATGAATGCAACAGCAACCTCCTGTTCATGTTCCCCAGCAACTGGTATACAGATGTATTCTGCCTCCAGTACTGGAGTCATGTTCAGGTATCATGACTAGTAGCCATTGATAGCCTTATCCTCCATGATAAGGTTGCATGAAACAGGTATATATTTTCAAAATATTCAAAACAAAGGGTCACTCAAGAAGTGAAGATCTCCCTTTGTATCTTAACAGGACATTGAGCCTTACTTGGCCTGAAGTCCAATTTCACTGCAGAACCAGAAATCAGATAACAGATGCTTATACCAAATGCCAGGAAGTTGCAGAGGTTCAACAGCTAGCTACTGTTATGTTCCATTGTTTTTTTATTGCTTGCTTGGCCCAATATCTTCAGCACTGTTTCCAACAATTATTTCATTTCATTTCTATACCGCCCAGTAGCTGAAGCTCTCTGGGTGGTTCACAAAAATTAAAACCAAAAAGCACATAGTAAAACAATATAAAATATAAAAAACATTAAAGCCACAACATAACAACACAACCAGAATAAAACCAAAATAAAACCTAGCAGCAATGCAGAGACTGCTGGAGATTACAAAAGGTAATTCAGAGGCATGCTGCCTTTGAACTTGGAGATAGCATATGACCATCATGACCTGTAGCCACTGGATTTGCTTGAGGGCACAATCCTATGGTTTGCACCCTGGGTACTTGTAAGCCCCTGAACTCAAGAGGTTTATGAATATCCTATGCAGAGCTAGATGGGCAATTTTGCCCATCTAACAGAGGCTTTGGGGAGAGAGAGGAGAGGAGGCTGCGGCAGTGATAGGAAAAGGCATAACCAGGCCCATCTGGTCTACTCTTCTTTCCACCCCCAGGAATGCCCCCTTTCCCCTGTCTCTGCATTCCATTTACCAAGCATGAAGAGGTAGCTGGTGTGGTTCTCTCTGTGCTGGCTATGTGGTTCTCTCTGTGCTGGCTATTCTCCGCCGAAATGCCGCCAAAACGCCGCTGGGACCTGCCGCCGAGAATGACATTCGAAAGAGGTAAGTCCCATCCTGGGGGGCGCGGGGGGGCGGAGAATTTCACCACCAATTTCGGGGGGCCAAATGCGTTGGCATTCGGCCTCCCGGAGATTCGTGGAGAAATTCTCCGCCATCCCTACTTATACTCTCTGAGATCAGCAGACTTCATTAAGCAATTCTAATACTTACATTGGATTGTGGCCTAAATATTATTGAGGGTACAATACACAGTGTGAAAGGAAGATGAATTATTTTTAAATGTGTCGTGACAGTCTGGAATATTTCCAGATTTGTTTTTATTTTGCTGCTGTTAGTGAATATGTGTATTTCTGAGAAAATGTGTTTTAACACTCACACCAGAAGAAGAAGAAGAAATCTTGCAATATAGCAATGTGGTGAGGTAACTGTAACAAACCAAAGCAAATTTGGGATTGGCTTTCACCATAGCCAGCTAAGGAAGATAACTCTGGGAATAACATACGTTACCTGTGCTTGATCCCTTATTAGCTGGGATGGGTAACTTGACAGCTTTCTTACCCATTCAATAATTTCCGGGGTTGTGTTAGCTCCTTGAATTGAGCAACTTCTTATATAGTAAATATATATAAAATACATACTGTATTTGCTATTAAAATATAATGCATCACGAATTGTCTCTCTTTAGATGGAGGGCTCCAAGACTGGTGTCCTCTACCCATCCAATGCCCTGCTAGCAAGACCCATGTAGAATGGGAGGAATGGCACAAGCTTTTACAGATAGGGATGTTGGAGGAATCCGTTTGGGGATGGAGCTTGATGAGCTTTCATTGTCTCAAGCCCCGGACTTCATTCCATCTTCCACTAACTGGCCTGACTGGGGCTGCTGTGAGTAGGGGCCAGCTAGCAGATTTTTGGTGTTTCTAAATTTGTACAGATTACGACTGCAATTTGTGCAAATGGCTCAAATGGTGCAAGTTTGCACAATTTGGAGCAGCAATTTGCACCGGTAATTTGTGCAAATCTCTAATTGTGCAAATTACAGCAGAGAACACACACACACACAAATAGTCCCTTGAATTTGGGCAAAACCCGAATTGCCTATGTACCCCAGTTGCTGGGGAACATGGGCAGGAGTGTGCTGTTGCACTTGTGTCCTGCTTGTGGGTTCCCAGTTGATAGCTGGTTGGCCACTGTATGAACGGAATGCTGGACTAGATGGACCCTTGGTCTGATCCGGTATGGCTTGTCTTCTGTTCTTCTGTTCTAAACCCCACAGCTCAGCTCTCAAAGACAAGCTGAGTCAGGTACATCGTGGAAGTCTAGCGAGCCCCCAAAGGGCTGGATTTCCCAGTGCCTGGAGCCTCAGAGGCCTTTGGATCTGGCAGATCCTTAACCTCTCATCTCTCCTGATCTCAGGCGAGCAGCCACCACAGCACTTTCCATGGTGACTGGGGAAGGAGGGAAGAGAGCCAAAATCAGATCTCCACCTCCAAGGCCAGAGCTTTTAGGGGATCTGCAGCATTCAGTGGTGCCCCGCACACTGCCTAGGGCAATAGCATTGCCCTGTTGGTGCCTTACCTTCAAATCACTGGTGTCAGGGTTGCCTCTGAGCACAGGGAGTAGCAGAGTAGCTCAGAGTCTGAAGACGAATTGCAAGATGTGGGGGAGGAAGTTTCCCAAGCTTGTCCAGAGATGGAGACACAGACTCCTGAGGCTTCAAAGGCCCAGCTGGACGGAGAGGGCCCCTCTTTACCCCCTTCCCCCCATGAGAGATAGCGAACAGGGAGAGGCAGGGCTTGGAGAGCCTGAATTCTTAGACACCAGGCGCAGATGCAGAGCCAAGAGAGAGATGGCAGGGGCAGAGCTTAGATGGTCTGCCTGATTGGCAAGGCGTGAACAGTGGTGCTTAGAAGCCTCATGAGAGAGAGGGAGATCCCCCCACTTAAGTTAGGATAGTAGCCCGCCTTTTCTTCAAACAGTGGGCAACTTTCATAGCTTTCTTTTGAATTCCCTGAAGACATTTCCTTTGTAGACTGTGAGTCACTGACAGTTTGCATCTGTATGACCCATTGAAGTAAGTGGATTAAAAGCCGTGGATTGAAGCCTCTTGTCTGTGTTTTGATCTGGCTTTTGAAGTTTTCAGCAGGGGCAAGGGGAATCCTGACAGCTGGCTTTCATGTAGCCAAAACAATAATATACTATATATTATTATATAGTATAATAATAAAAAGGTTAAAGGAGAAACGTTAAAGGAGATAAAAAGGTTATTGGACAAAAAAAACCAAACACCATACAAGTTAAAGGAGAAAAAAAACCTTGCAATTTGCACTCTAAGAAGATAGCAATTCTTGAATAAAAATCAACCTTATGAAAAGTTAATAAAACAGTTACATTTGTTTATGTCTAGCTTGTATCAACATTTCCAGAAGTTAACAAACGGGTACCAAGCTGTTTCAAAACTTTGTTTTTCTCTCTCCTTCCATTAATGGGACAATCTTAGTACATTCTTTTGCCATTTCAGCGATTTTTCCATGTTTTACGCAGCCATTCCTTAGTAGATGGTATGGCTTGGATGCGCCATTTAGAGGCAATTAGAATCTCTGCGGCTGTTATTAGGTTCTAAAATAGTCCATAATGATCTTTTCTTATAGAATTATCTAGACACCCTAACAGAATGTTAATTGGACTGGAGGGAATATCAAAGCTTGCCTTTAGTTTGATTGTGGCTGCTATCCTGTGCTCACTTACGTGCTAACAGTGAACACAGTGGGACTTACCTCTGAGTAAACATCCCTAGGATTCCACTGCACAGATACTATATTTTTTCAAATATACACAGATTTCAGGACAGGACACCCAATCTATAAAATATTCACTTCATGTCTATTGCAGTTCCAACATTTATCATTACTACTCTTGTAATTCTTGTTTACCTTTTATGGGATAAAATACCAACAACACACAATTTTATAATGGCATTCTGTAAAGTTGATACAAGGAAATGCTGTTGGGCTTCAAACTCTTTCCCCCATCCCCCCATCCAAGGAAAACTAGCACTAGTAATCTTCTCCCATTATTTTTTAATGTATGTTCAATTTTTGAAAACAAATGCTATAAATAAACCATTTGAAGCCTTTCTGTTTCTAAAGGTTGCATCATATTGAGACTACCTTCAACATAACTTACCTGGGCATAGGGATGGACGAAAGGGACTTACCTCATCTCGCAGCTTGCTTTGCAGTGGGGGGGAGGCGCTTCGCTTCTCCCCCCAAAGTTCAGG
Source organism: Heloderma suspectum (assembly GCF_057233095.1). Lineage (NCBI taxonomy): Eukaryota > Metazoa > Chordata > Lepidosauria > Squamata > Helodermatidae > Heloderma > Heloderma suspectum. Next base: position 421,987,067 of record NC_139458.1, read on the forward strand.
CGAGGGGGGGACGCACCCTGCCTCGCCCGGCCGAAATTCAGGCCGGGGGAGAGACGCCCCATCCCTCACTGGCGAAATTCAGGCCGGGGAGGAGCACCCCGCCTCCCCAGCCACGAAAAAAAAAGTACAGAAAAACAAAACAAAACACAAACCCGTGATAGGCTACGTGACGATTTACGTAGCCTATCACAGCTAGAATTCCAAAGTCAGCCATGATAGGCTACGTAAATCATCACGTAGCCTATCACGGGTGACTTTGGAAAAAAAAATGCATACGGAAATGGCGGCGCCCCATGGGCGCCGCCATTTGCGTTCCTTATTTGGACAGTGGTAGTCTACGTAAAGATTTATGTAGACTACCACGAAAATAAGGGCAACTCAAGTAGCGTTCCCTTATTTTCGCCGTAGTCTACGTAAATCTTTACGTAGACTACCCCTGTCCAAATAAGGAATGCAAATGGCTACGCCCATGGGGCGCCGCCATTTGTGTACGCACTTTTTTTTTTTTTCAAAGTCACCTGTGATAGGCTATGTGATGATTTACGTAGCCTATCACGGTTGACTTTGGAAATGTAGCCATGATAGGCTACATAAATCGTTACATAGCCTATGAACGAGTGTTTTTTTTTTTAACTTTACTTTTTTATTTTGTAATGGCTGTGGCGGCAGCCGGTCAGGAACCGGCCCCCGCCCCCACCGAACCGCTGCCAAACCGCTGCCGGGACCCGCCGCCGAGAGGGACATTCCCCGAAGGTAAGTCCCATCCCGGGGGGGCGGGGGGCCGGCGGAGAATTTCCCCACCAATTTCAGGGGGCCGAATGCGTCAGCACTTGGCCTCCCAAAGAGTCGTGGAGAAATTCTCCGCCATCCCTGCCTGGGCAATGAATTAGGATCCCATTCCAAAACTAAACATTCTAAACATAAGCAAACAGTTATACATATTTTTTCCTAGAATGCATTTCTTCCAAGTAAAACTTCACAGCTCTTATCTCAACTTTTACAAGAACCATATCATAACATAGCTAAATAAATTAACTTCATAGGGTTACATCCATACTTAGAGTAGACACACTGAAACCAATAGGAAGCCCCATTGATTTCAATGGCTCCACTCTAAATATGACTAAGCCTGAATCCAACCCAATGTTTATGCATTGTTTTTTGTAAACAACTGATAAGCAAAACTCTAACTCAGGTATGGGGAACTGGTGGCCCACAAGATGTTGCTAGACTCCAACTCCCATCAAACCCAACCAACTTGGCCACATGGTCAGGGATAATAGGAGTTGTAATCCAGTAACATATTGAGGGCCACAGGTTCTCCACTCCTGCTGTAAGTAAACCTGTGACCTTGAGTGAACAAATCTTACAACCCAACATTCTTTAAGTAAACCCTTTCAAACACATCATAATCTGCTTTGTCTCTTCTCTAAGAAAATCAATACTCTGATCTACAAATTCTTATTTATCCACTATGAACCATTTTCAGTTGCTTTCTGCTTGGCATTTCATAACAGAGCCATTTAAAAGAAGATGTTTATATTGCTTTGAGGGATGCTAATTAGCATTTTCTCCAGTAACCTTCCTCAGCCTTTCCAAAAGAGCAAACCCAACTGCTTTTTCAAAACCTGTGACAACCTCCCCCACCCCCCCAAGATAATTTATCTCCTGAATGTTCTTCTAATTCCAATAACAGAAAATAAAATTTAAAATATCCTGCTACATTGTCTATTGTTTCTGAAGGTCAGATGAAGAAGTTCCCAAATCATGAAATGGTCGAGGCATGGCTAAACGCAAAAACATGGGAGATTTCTGTTACAGCCCCATGCACTGGAATCCACAAACATGATTTGTTAACTGGTTATGTTTAGTCTGAATTACTCAGGTTAGGCCAGAGTTAATTGCTTATATATACATCTGCTTTCTCTCATTTTTCTTTCTCCTTTTTTTTTTTTTAAAAAAAATCCTTTTTCTTTAAAATGGATATGACATACTGTACCTAAATATACTGTTTGAGGGTATATAGAAATGTGCACACTCATTTATATATCTAGTATAAAATAGATTACTGATTGTTGTAAGGTTATTTTTAACCTTTATTATCATATAACATTAAAAAAATTATTAGTGATTTGTTATCATTATTTATCCTTCTTAATGTCCTTCCTTTTTATTATTATTACTATCACTATTATGAGACTGGCTATATGGTCACTGGAAATGAATTGTAGGCCTGCTTCCTTGTTATAAGACTGATGACATGATAAGATTAATTGTATTGAATTGTAATTTTGCCAATGTTATAGGTATAATTTTTACGTGAATGGAATTTGTAGCTCGCGTGTATTGGCGTTTAAATTTAATCCTTTTAAATTTTTTTTTTGCTCCTTTTTGTTATTGCTGTGTCCTCTTAAGAATATTATATTGTTGGGAAACTGTAGCTACCGATTAGGTTGTTGGTATTATTTCATTTATAAAGATAAAAAAGAAAATAAAAAGTATTTTAAAAAAATAAAATAAAATTTAGACATTGTCTTAGTATCTTCATTGTCTTAGGGTGCAATCCTATGGGAATAGGCGGCCACTTCTGAACTCGGAAGCAACCGTCTATCCAATGCTGGGCAGGAGAAGCACGAAGGGATCATTCCCTCCGTACTACTCCTGCCCTGTGTTTGCACCTAGACAGCCAATTTTGGAGCAGCGGAGGAGGCTGCCGGATGACATATAGGATGTGTCGTACCAGCATTTCTGCCTTCCCCGCCCCAGAACACCCCCTGGAATGCCCTGTTTTGGCCGCTCCACGCTCTTCTTCCGAATGTGGCAGACGAGGCCATTCCACACTGCCTGCGAGGCAGCACAGAAGTGTGTGTGGGCAGGGAGGTTGGTTCCCAGAAACCCATATATCCTATGGCTGTCTAGCCACTGACTAGTGGCCATAGGAATGCTCCCTTAGTAGCTTCAATAATTATTTTGAACTAGGGATGGCAGAGAATTCCGCTACGGCTTTCAGTGAGGCCGAATGCACTGGCATTCGGACCCCCAAAATCCGTGGCAGAACGGCCTGCCCCCCCACCCCCCGCGGATTCCCCCCAGGACGAAGCTTACCTGGGGCAGATGTTCCGGATGGCAGTGGCTCCGGCAGCGGCGGCGGCTGGTCTTTCGACTGGCTGCTGCGGCCGCCATTTGCATCCTGGTCTTTGCCGTGATAGGTTACATACGTATTTACATAGCCTATCACGGCAAGCCAAACAAAAAAAAAAAACGGCTACGGCGGCTGCCATTTGCATTCCCTATTTTTTGCCGTTTTAGCCTATGTAAATATTTACATAAGCTATACGGCAAAAAAAAAGGGAACGCAAATAGCGTAGTGGGCGCTATTTGCGTTCCTTTTTTTTCACTGTAATAGCTTACGTAAATATTTACGTAGGCTAAAACGGCGAAAAATAGGGAATGCAAATAGCGCCCATTACGCTATTTGCGTTCCCCTTTTTTTTTTGCCGTATAGCTTATGTAAATATTTACGTAAGCTAAAATGGCAAAAATAGGGAACGCAAATGATGGCTGCTGTAGCTGCTGCCATTTGCGTACGCCGTTGTTTTTTTTTTGTCTGCCGTGATAGACTACATAAATACTTACGGACCCTATCACAGCAGCCTGGCTGGATGCAAATGGCGGCCGCTACGGTGGCCACCATTTGCGTCCGCACCAGCTAGTCCGTGGCCAGAACTCCGGCTGCGAACAGCCCTGGCCGGCTGCTCTGCGGAACCGCCACAGAGTGGAGCTGGCCAGGCAGGATTCTGGAGGGGAGGACCAGATCGCCTCCCCCCCATTGAGGATTCCAGGGGGAGGAATGGAGCGCCTCCCCCCCACCGCGAATCAATCTGCGAAAAGTAAGTGACTTTCATACATCCCTATGAACATAGTTAAAGAAGATAATTTTGTTCACCGCATTTATTTCTTGAATTGGTTGGTATAACATTCCTTATCTGGAAATATTGATATCACTGGACACTTTTGTTGCTCGTTTGAAGACTTAGCACATGCAGAGTTCATGGCAACTTTCATGTATCACATCTTTGAATCTAGTTAAACAGTGAACAACTCAGTTTGGCCTGTTTCCACACAGATGCACACATTGACTAAGGGAAGTTTGTACTGAGAATGCAAGCGATGAGGACCTTCTCAATGTATTCCAGACAGAAAATATTGACACTCACCTCCACCTCCCTCCAAAATCCGTCCGGGCCAGCTCCTCCATGTAGTGATCCTGCAGAGCTGGCTGCCGGGTCTGCATTGCTGCGAATACGGCCGGCTGCCATTGCCGTGCCGTATCGCTGGGCTAACTCCGGACGGAAATGGCATCCACTACGCCATTTGCAGTCATAAAGCATTTATGGCCATAAAGGCCATAAAGCTAAATAACAGCTAACATAAAGCTGTTATTTAGCTGCTAAATAACAGCTGCATTTAGGTTAATCTAACAGCTTTATGGCCGCAAATGGCGTCCACTACACCATTTGCATCCCTGTTTTCTCATGCAATAGGCTAGTCTATCTGGGGGGGGGAGGAATGGATCGCCCCCCCCCGTGGAACCCCTCCAGAACAAAAGGTAGGGGTTCTGTACATCCGTACTGTAAATAGCCCCATTCACGCCAAGAATGTTGTGTAGATGGCCTTTACGGCTGCAATCTATGCAACATTCCCTTCCTGGAAATGCCTGAGCCACCATTGTTGCAGAAAATGGCAGCTTGGGGAAGGAGCGGATGGGCCCGTGACACTTGTTGGTCACCCACTGAGCTGTCAAGGGACTTGCGTGGCATGGCAAGTGAGTGTGGGGGGTGGGGGTGGCTCAGTGACTGACCTATGGTCCTGGATGGAGGTGAGTCTGTCCATCCCTTTATATAGGCGCCACTCGTGAATGGATAAATATATGGATATTTGGTCTGCTTTTCTTGATCGTTATGCATCATCTTCTGTCTTATTTTAGAATTTTGTATTTAATGGAATACTGACATTTTTATGTATGTAGTTTTCTGTCCTTCCCCCTCTTTCTCTCTTTTTTCTTTTCCCTTCACTATTTGTTTTGCTTTGTTCATTAAAATCACAATAAAAAGATTAGTGAAAACACAACAACAACAGAAACACCCGATGTTCTATGAGCCTCCAAGTTTGTAGGCTGACAGGCCTGCCAACAGGATTGTGCCTTTCATCTCTTACATCGAGGACCTGTCTGTACCTTGAGTACTAAATGTTCTATCACATCCATTTCTCTTTTCCTATTGTGAAAAGAGATTCTGTCTCATCATCCCCAAATTGTGGCTATTTTCATCCCTCAAAATCATAAGCAAATAGTTTCTTCCCTCTGTTGATTATTTTAAAATAGTAGGTACATATTTGTAACCTGCCTGCCTGGACCTTGTGTGAACTGGCCCTCTGGCAAAAACTCCACCACTCTTCCTTTTGTCCTTGCTCTTCAAATATATCCTGCTTGTCTTCCTTGTGCTCTATTTACAGGCATGACACTGAATATAAGATTTACTGGAATATAAATATGTGCTGCTGGAAGTGTATCACTTATTTAGGATGTGTGATGTTCGCCAACCCAATTTTTAAAAGAGTGCATATACAAATCGGTGGGGGCTGCTTTACCAAGCTTACCTCTTTTCTTTTTTAATGAATACAATTTGAGCAAGTGAGTGTTAATGTTCAGTTTCTGTATTAACATTTACATTAATTAGCTAATTGAAAGATTAAATTGCTTACATACATTATGTAAATTTGATTTACACACGTTTAAAGAGCAGCTACTGATTAATAAATTAGACACTTACAAAATCATGTGTAAATCAATGTAAACTGTTCGTTTTCAATTTCATTCCCTTTTTAATGGCATTTTGAGGAACACCTGGATTTGAACTTATCAGCTGCTCTGCACTTCTATTTCTTATGAGCAATTAATGTTCTTCAGTGGATATTATGAACAAATGAAGGATGATGGAGATCCAAAGTGGACAAGATCCAAAGTGGACACTGTTATCATAACTATTGGTGCCCATTGGTGTCATGTGTACCAATAGTTACGATAACGTTATGATAATGGTATAACTGCTATGTGTCGATTCAACCCTACTATCAACTCTCCCATCACTTTAAATTTTGGCTAGCTGCAGGGACCCCCAATTTCGACTGGGCTCTTGGCTCTGGGGAAAGATTTTTAAAGCCATTGCTGATTTCCTAAATTTTATGTTTGCTTTATCTGCTTCAGTCTATGTTCCAGTCTGTTGTTTGGGTAACAAAAGTAGGACTTATGTTTAGGGGTGGGTGGATCACTTACCCCGTTCTGGCTGGGGTGGTCCACAGGGGGGAGGCAATCCCTCCCTCCCTCTGGAATCCATCCAGGCTGGCTCTGCTCCATGGTGATCCTGTGGAGCCAGCTGCCAGCTCTGCAGCGCTGGTGATATGGCCAGCCGCCATTGCTGTGCCCTATCACTGTGCTAGGTCCAGACACAAATGGCATCTGCTATGCCATTTTCGTCCCTATTTTCACGTGATAGGCTATGCAAATTATATTTAGGTAGATATTTGCATAGCCTATCACATAAAAAAACAGGGATGCAAATGGCATCCACTACTCATCTTGATTTCTGTGTCCAGTTCTGGGCACCACACTTTAAGAAGGATGCAGACAAACTGGAGAGGGTTCAGAGGAGGGCAACGAAGATGATCAGGGGACTGGAAACAAAGCCCTATGAGGAGAGACTGAAATAACTGGGCATGTTTAGTCTTGAGAAGAGAAGACTGAGGGGAGATACGATAGCGCTCTTCAAGTACTTGAAAGGTTGTCACAGAGAGGAAGGAAAAGGCCTCTGCTTTCTTGGCAGGAACTGTTTGTATACATGTATCTATCTAACTATACATATATAAATGTACAGTGAGTAAATTTAAGATAGAAGGATTAATGAATTAATGCAGGGGGTAGGCAACAAAGTGCCCATGGGCACCAATGCACCCCTGGACACCTTTCTTGGTACCCACTAAGTTGTCCTACCTACTCCTCCCACTTTTATTTTTAATTAACACTTTTGTCTTACCAGTAGGGATGTACGAAAGTTGCTTACCTTTTCACAGGGGTGCTTCATGGTGGGGGGGAGGCGCTTCGCTTCTCCCCCCAAAGTTCAGGCGAGGGGGGGGGAGCTGTCCCTCCTCACCCGGCCAAAATTCAGGCCGGGGGGGAGGCTTCCCGCCTCGCCAGGCTGAAATTCAGGCTGGGGAGAAGCGCCCCGTCTCCCCGGCCTCGAACAAAGTGTAAACCCCCCCCCCCAAAACCATAACCCCGTGATAGGCTACGTAAATCGTTACGTAGCCTATCATGGGTGACTTTGAAAAAAAAAAAGCGCGTACGCAAATGGCGGTGGCCTATGGGCGCTGCCATTAGCGTTCCTTATTTGGTCCCGGTAGTCTACGTAAAGATTTACGTAGTTTGCTCATCAGGATATCATGGGGCACTTTGTTGAAAGCCTTGCTGAAGTCAAGGTATAGTATGTCTACAGCATTCCCACAGTCCACAAGGGAGGTTATCTGATCCAAAAATGAGACCAGATCAGTCTGGCAGGATTTCTTCTTGACAAATCCATGTTGGCTTTGAGTAATCACTGCCTTGTTTTCAAGGAGCTTACAGATGGATTGCTTTATCATCTGCTCCAGAATTTTCCCAGGGATTGATGTCAGACTGACTGGTCTGTAGTTCCCAGGTTCCTCCTTTTTGCCCTTTTTGAAGATAGGGACAACATTAGCCCTCCTCCAGTCATCTGGCACTTCACACATCCTCCATGATTTCTCAAAGATATTAGACAATGGTTCTGAGAGTTCTTCTGCCAGGTGCTTTATTACTCTAGGATGCAGTTAATCTAGCCCTGGAGATTTGAACTCATTCAAGGTTATTAGATGTTCCTTGACCTATTAATCCTTGACCTATCCTCAGCCTATCAATCTCAAGCTGCAATCCTGCCCCTTCAGCCTGTACAGCATGAGATTATGCACTGAGTTTTCCTTACCCCAAGCCTTGTGTGTAGGGATGGCGGAGAATTTCTCCCCGAATCTTCGGGGGGCCAAGCGCCAACGCATTCGGCCCCCTGAAATCAGTGGTGAAATTCTCCGCCCCCCGCCCCCCCGGGATGGGACTTACCTTTGGCGAATGCCCCTCCCGGCGGCGGGTCCCGGAGGCGGTTCATCGGCCTTTCGTCGGGGGCGGCAGCCGGTCTTAAAAGTGTTAAAAAAACCAAAACCCCGTGATTGGCCACGTAACGATTAACGTAGCCTATCATGGCTAGATCTCCAAAGTCAGCCGTGAGAGGCTACGTAAATTGTTACGTAGCCTATCACGGGTGACTTTGAAAAAAAAAAAAAAGCGTGTACGCAAATGGTGGCAGCCTATGCAAATCAGCAAAACATGAGTTTGCCAATTTCTCTGAATTCCATGAAGCTCATTCTAACTCAAGTCCATATCAGATTGCAAGCTTTGTTTTTGTTTTGTTTTTCTTTTCGCATGAAAAGCCACGCACATTGTTGTGTGTGTTTTTCCAAATGTACACATCAGTTGTGTGCGACTTTGAAATGTACACATTCTTCTCCCATTGATTAAAATGTAGTTGTGTGCATTTTTCAAAAGAATGTTTTTTTCATGCACATTTTTAAAATATACACATGCTGCCAAACATATTTGGGGAGGGGGGGTCTGCAAATGACACTGCAAGTGCAAGCTCAGAAATGTGCAGACTTCGACTGCAGACTGAGTCCGAGTCTGGTTTCATCCAGAACAGAAGAAGTGAACTGGCTAAATCCTGATCAAAAATGAACTGAAACAAACTTCTCATACATCCCAACCAGGGAATAGGTCCCATTGAAGTCAGTAGGTCTTACTTCTGAGTAGATACAAATAGGATTGCACTGTGAATCATCTTCTCCCCAGAGCATGGGTCCACACATTGTCAGTTCAAATTGCTTTTCCAGACACAATGTGTTAACTGCACAAGGCTTTTGAGAAAGGACAACAGCTAATTCTGATTGTTCCTCTGACTGCATCTTGGGCTTTGGTGATGTGAGCTAAGACTTTGTACCCTAGTTGCATTAAATCTTCCTCCGTAGTGAGAAGCAAATGCATTAAAAATAATAATGGGGCTTTCTCCAGTAGAGACAATCCAAAGAGAAACTGCTTGACCTTTGGCCATTGTCCAGGAGTCTTCTCCATGACTTTATTTATTTATTTATTTATTATTTATTATTAAATTTATTAATCGCCCATCTGGCTGGTCACCCAGCCACTCTGGGCGATGTACAACATACAATAAAACAGTTTAAAACAATAAAATTCTACAGTAAAAACATTTTCTAAAATACCCTAACCCACCCCAAATGCCTGCCTGAACAACCACATTTTTAATGCACGATGGAAGCTCATTAAAGAGGGGGCATGGTGGAGTTCCCTAGGGAGGGAGTTCCACAGAGTGGGGGCCACCACAGAAAAGGCCCTCTCCCTCGTCCCCACCAGTCTAGCTGTCCTGGCTGATGGGATAGAAAGAAGGCCATCCGAGGCTGATCTTGTTAAGCGGCCTGTCTGGTGCTGCTGGAGGCGCTCCTTAAGATAGGCTGGGCCGGAACCATATAGGGTTTTAAAGGTCAAAACCAACACCTTGAATTTGGCCCGGAAAACAACTGGTAACCAGTGCAACTCCTTCAGCACTGGAGTGATGTGATCTCGCTGGCGGCTGCCTTTAATCAGGCGAGCCGCCGCGTTCTGTACCAGCTGCAGTTTCCGAACCGTCTTCAAGGGTAACCCCACGTAGAGTGCATTACAGTAGTCTAAATGAGAGGAGACCAGGGCATATACTACCAATGGGAGCAGAGGGTTGGGAAGGAAGGGGTGCAGCCGCTGTATCAGATGGAGTCGATACAGTGCTGTCCAGCTCACAGCTGACACCTGAGCCTCCATGGACAGCTGGGAGTCCAAAATGACCCCCAGGCTGCAGACCTGGTCTTTCAAGGGTAGCCATACCCCATTCAACACCAGGTCAACATCCCCCAGCCTCCTCTTGTCTCCCACCAAAAGTACCTCGGTCTTGTCAGGGTTCAGCTTCAGCTTATTCCTCCCCATCCAGCCACTCACCGTCTCCAGACATTTGGACAGGGATTCTACGGCCAACCTTGGTGAAGATTTGAACGAGAGGTAGAGCTGCGTGTCATCTGCATATTGATGACACTGCACCCCAAACCTCCTGATGATAGCCCCCAGTGGCTTCACATAGGTGTTAAATAGCATCGGGGAGAGGATGGAACCCTGTGGCACCCCACAAATATGTGGCCACGGGTCCGAAACCTCCTCTCCCAGTGCTACCCTCTGTTACCTGCTGGAAAGGAAGGACCAAAACCACTATAATGCAGTTTCTCCAATGCCCAACTCCTCCAGGCGGTCCAGGAGGATACCGTGGTCAATGGTATCGAAAGCCGCTGAGAGGTCGAGGAGAACAAGGAAGGAGCATTCACCCCTATCCAGAGCCATCCTCATATCATCTACCAAGGCCATTTCTGTCCCATGCCCAAGCCTGAAGCCCGACTGAAATGGGTCTAGATAATCAGTTTCTTCCAAGTGTGCCTTCAACTGCACCGCCACCACCCGCTCCATCACCTTGCCCCAAAATGGCAGATTTGAGACTGGGCGAAAGTTGTTCAAAACTTGAGGATCCAAGGAGGGCTTCTTTAAGAGCGGTCTTATCACTGTCTCCTTGAGGGCTGATGGCATCACTCCCTCCTCAAGGGAGGTGTTCACCACCACCCTGATCCCCTCACCCAGTCTCTCTCTGCAGCCCATAATGAGCCAAGATGGGCAAAGATCAAGTAAGCAGGTGGTTGGCCATACAGATGAAAGCACCTTGTCCACTTCATCAGGAGGAAGAAGCTGGAACCGATCCCACAAAACCGGTTTGCCACAGGCTGCCTCTTGCTCACTAACTGTATCCACAGCGTGCAGAGTAACACCCCTAATCTGATCAATTTTATCTGCAAAGTGCCTTGCCAAGGCCTCACAGGAGGCCTTAGAATGCTCCAGTGGTTCCGGAGCCACAGGACCGACCAGGCTCCGGACCACTTGGAACAGCCTCCTGGGACAGCACTCTGCAGACGCGATGGAGGCAGCATAATATTCCTTTTTTGCTGCCTTCACCGCCTCGTGATAGGCTGAAGATACAGCTCTAGCCCATGTCTGATCGTCTTTGGAGCGAGACTTCTGCCACTGGCGCTCTAGCTGTCTCACCTCCTGTTTCAGAGCTCGTAACCGCGGATTGAACCATGGTGCAGTCCGAGCCCTGTTCAGGGGGAGAGGGCATTTCGGAGCCACCTGATCTAATGCCCCAGTGATTGCAGCATTCCAGCCACCCACCAAGGTCTCGACCGAGTGGCCGTTGGCGTGCCCCAGAGAATCCCCAAGTGCGTTCAGGAATCCATTTGGATCCATAAGACGCCTGGGGCGGACCATTTTAATGGGTCCTCCACCCCTGTGGAGGGGTTGTGGAACCGAGAAGTCCAACATCACCAAATAGTGATCTGACCATGACAAGGGGGTGGTGGATATACCCCCAACTTCCAGATCACTCCCCGCTTCTCCAGAAACAAACACAAGGTCTAGTGCATGACCAGCTACATGGGTGGGCCCAGTTATGGTGCAGCTCCCAGGAGGCCATGGTCTCCATGGAGTCCCGAGGTGCTCCTGTGAGGATGGCCTCTGAATGTACATTGAAGTCCCCCAACACCAGTAAGTTAGGGGACTGTACACGCACAACAGAGACCACCTCAAGCACTGCCGCCCAACCTCGGTATCTTCTGGCCCCCAACACTCCCCCCACTGCCTCCATCAGGTGGACACATGCCCCCTCGCTCCCGCCTATCAGGCAGGCTACCCACCCCTAAAAACACAACAAAATCCCCCAGAAACACACACACACACATACACACACCAAAAAAAAAAAAACAATTAACCCCCCCTTAAAAATAATGCCAGGCCAGAGTCCACAGGGAAGGCCTGGTGGTGGTGGTGGTGGTGGTGGTGGTGGTGGCGGCGGCGGTGGCGGCGGCGGCGGCGGCAGCAGCAGCAGCAGCAGCAGCAGCAGCAGCAGGCGTGCCTCTTCCCCGGTGGTGGCTTCTCCTGCAGGCCCTGGTTCTCCCAGGCCACCCCAGCCAGCCAGCCTATGTAGCCCCTCCAGGGAGGGGCAGGTGGAGCAGCACAGCTGGCTCGGTACCTGGGGGCCTGGTCCTGCAGGGACTGGCAGTCTGCCAGGCAGAAGTCCACAGGGAAGGCCTGGTGGTGGTGGTGGTGGCAGCAGCACCAGGCCCAGCAGCAGCAGGTGCACCTCTTCCCCGGTGGTGGTGGTGGTGGTGGCGGCTTCTCCTGCAGGCCCTGGCTCTCCCAGGCCACCTCAGCCATCCAGCCTATGTAGCCCCTCCAGGGAGGGGCAGGTGGAGCAGCACAGCTGGCTCGGTACCTGGGGGCCTGGTCCTGCAGGGACTGGCAGTCTGCCAGGCAGAAGTCCACAGGGAAGGCCTGGTGGTGGTGATGGTGGTGGTGGTGGCAGCAGCAGCAGCAGCAGCAGGCCCAGCAGCAGCAGGCGCACCTCTTCCCCGGTGGTGGTGGTGGCTTCTCCTGCAGGCCCTGACTTCACAATAATGGGTTCAAATTGGGAACCTGCAAATGTACAGTGAAACAGACACTTTCTCCTCACCAGTCCATAGCCATCTACACAGAATCCCTGCTCAGCCACCCTTCGATAATAAATCTGTGTTGACATATGCTGTCATGCAGTTTTCAACGCACTCAGCAAATCCTTCCTCCATCTCAGCTTGTTTCACAGCTTCAGGGTTACTGTATGAAGATCAGCAATGGCTAGTGATATTGATCCCCTCTCTTCTTTGAAGAATTCCTCATACCTCACGATACTTCTCAACTTGGAGTCCTGTCTGTCCCTGTTTTGCACTTCTCTGTGTTTCTCTTGGGGATGTTAGAGGAATCCAGCTTGGTGAAGCGGAGGGCTCATGAAGCAACCCGAAGTGGGCCGGGAGCTCTCCGAATTGCTTTGGCGAGCTTCGGAGCTTCAGCACTCCAGCCCAGCCATGTCAGGGCCTCCAGCTCCTTTCCTGAGACACCCATCACTGTCGTCATTGCTGCATTTAAAATGGAAGCAGAAAGCCCCATTTTAAATGCGGGTTTTTAGGCTCGTGTAGAGAGGCTCTAATGTGACTTCACTACTGAGATGAGATTTATCCTTCCCTCAAAGCAACATTATCTTCCTCTCCTAGCCACACACCCCCAGACTTTTTCAAATATCATCCTAGACCTGGAACTCCTGTTACGTCTTCATTCACACATTGAAATCCTCATTCACACATTACCCCACAAATGTATCTCCCCCACCCCCAGCTGCTTAACCTTGGTCCATGTCATGTGCCCTTCTCAAAATGGGAAGTGTTTGTTCAGTTAAAATAATAGGGAAGATCTACATGCCTGAAAAGTTCCAACCTCTTCTCCCTCCCCACCCCCATGGGTGGGAAGACACCTTGGGTCTGCATCAATGTTCATTAGGCAAATAGCAGGAAGGAGAATAAGCATAAGCAACACCACTTTTCTCTCTCTCTGCTCTTTTCCTCTTGGTTGAATCCTTGGTGGCTTCTTTTCAGAGAGAAGAAAAATCTTGATAGTGGGGGGAGGGGGGAGTTTGTAGCACTATAATCTGCAAAGTCAGCCGTGATAGGCTACGTTACTCATCACGTAGCCTATCACGGGTGACTTAAAAAAAAAAAAGCACGTACGCAAATTGCGGCCCCCATAGGGAGCCGCCATTCGCGTTCCTTATTTGGTCCCTGTAGTCTACGTAAAGATTTACGTAGACTACGGCGAAAATAAGGGCAACGCTATTTGCGTTGCCCTTATTTTCGCCGTAGTCTACGTAAATCTTTACGTAGACTACAGGGACCAAATAAGGAACGCGAATGGCGGCTCCCTATGGGGCCACTATTAGTGTACGCGCTTTTTTTTTTTTTTCAAAGTCACCCGTGATAGGCTACGTGACGATTCACGTAGCCTATCACGGCTGACTTTGCAAATCTAGCCATGATAGGCTACGTTAATCGTTACGTAGCTTATCACAGGGGCATTTTTTTTTTTTACTTTTCTTGTAATGGCGGCGGCGGCAGCCGGTCGAAAGACCGGCTGCCGCCCCCGCTCCTGACGAAGACCTGCCGAACCGCCACCGGGACCCGCCGCTGGGAGCGACATTCGTGAAAGGTAAGTCCCATCCTGGGGGGGGTGGGGGGGCAGAGAATTTCTCCCCGAACAACCTTCGGAGGACCGAATGCGTTGGCACTCAGCCCCCCGAAGTTTCGGGGAGAAATTCTCCCCCATCGCTAGTTCAAACTACACATTCCATTATTCTTGCCCCCATGGGCTGCTCTTGAAACCACAGCAGAATAGGCAGGCTGTGAATCTGAGTGGGAAAAGGCATGGTGGCTGTTTGACCCCTTTTCCTTCTTTGATTTTGGAGATAACTTTCCCAAGGGAGTTTTGGGAAAATATATATCTTTGGGCTGAAAAAAAAAATGTGGAGGACAGACAATTCAACAGAATTCTGTGTAAAATGTGATTTAAGCCACAGTGAAATTAGTGAATTTGAGCCTCAGTGAAATAGCCAAGTTTTCATGTGCTTTCATTTTGTGGTCAATAGGTGCATGTATGATGAGGGAACACGTTTTTCTTGGTTTTTCTCCCTTCATGAGGAAAAACACCAGCTGCCTTTACCTTAAAGAAAAAAAATCTGCAGTCCTACAATTATGGAGCCCATCCACGTTTACACTGGGCTCCCAAATGGCGACCATGTGGTTGCTGAGAGGGAAAGTTTTTAATTTTCAAGGTTCCATAAAACTCAATGAAACATCGCCATCTGGTGGCTGTTTTAATAGGGCAACAATCTGGTGTATTTTAATATTTCATTATTTCCAGATCTATTTAACATGGAATAACTAGGAAATACCTCTGGATCTGCCCTGGAGTTGACAACATCATGAAATGGACCTGCAAACTTCCTTGAGTGAGCAATCTCAATAGCAGGATAAAACCTCCATGTAAAGAAGTCCACCCTTTTGGAAAACAGTTAAAAAAATTACATAGAAATCAAAAGTCTCTCTCAGATTTCCATCCACATCCTGGAAACTAATTGGAGCTCAGATAGAGATTTGGAAAAGCCTTCAAGACATTTTTTTAAGTCTCCAAGGAACTATGGGTTAGAATCATAGAATAGTAGGGTTGGAAGGGGCCTACAAGGCCATCGAGTCCAACCTCCTGCTCAGTGCAGGAATCCATGTCAAAGCATCCCTGACAGCCTCATCTTGAATGCCACCAATGTGGGAGAGCCCACCTAGGGAATTGGTTCTATTGTCGTATTGCTCTAACAGTTAGGAAGTTTTTCCAGATGATCAGCTGGAATCTGGCTTCCTGTAACATGAGCCCATTATTCTGTGTCCTGCACTCTGGGATGATCAAGGAATCTTTACGTAGACTACCGGGACCAAATAAGGAACGCAAATGGCGGCACCCATAGGCCGCCGCCATTTGTGCACGCGCTTTTTTTTTTTCAAAGTCACCCGTGATAGGCTACGTAACGATTTACATAGCCTATCACGGCTGACTTTGGAAATCTAGCTGTGATAGGCTACGTTAATCGTTACGTAGCCTATCATGGGTTTTTTTTTTTTTTTTACATTTTGTAATGGTGGTGGCAGCAGCCGGTCGGAAGACCAGCTGCTGCCCCCACCCCAGATGAAAGGCCGACGAACCGCCGCCGGGACCCGCCGCCGGGAGGGACATTCACCAAAGGTAAGTCCCGTCCTGGGGGGGCGGGGGGTGGAGAATTTCACCACAGATTTCAGGGGGCCGAATGCGTTGGCGCTCGGCCCCCCGAAGATTCGGGGAGAAATTCTCTGCCATCCCTTCTTACCAGCAGCTGGGATTGCTGTGAAAGAGGTTTCTGTTGGTGATGAAAACTATAACTTGAATTCGAAGGAGGTGTTTTGTGTGTTTTGTGCTGACACTCCACCTCTGTTTTGTACTCATTCTTTTGGGCAGGTTACTTGTCTTTTGCCATGCCTCCCATGGCAACCATTTTGTGGTGGTGTCCAGGGCAGCTTCTTAAATGGCCAAATGTGCCCATAGCCCAAAAATGTTTGCCTATCCCTGAATGAATAAGTGTGAAGGGCATTTTTCATATGGGGAGCATTCAGACATGTTATCTAGGGATGGACGAAAGTCCCTTACCTGTTCTCGAAGCATGCTTCGCGGTGGGGGGGAGGCGCTTTGGTTCTCCCCCCGAAGTTCAGGCGAGGGGGGGGAGGCGCCCTGCCTCGCCCGGCCGAAATTCAGGCTGGGAGGAAGGTGCCCCATCCCTCGCCGGCGAAATTCAGGCCGGGGAGGAGTGCCCCGTCTACCCGGCCACGAAAAAAAAGTAACCCCCCCCTAAACCACACACACCCGTGATAGGCTACGTAACAATTTACGTAGCCTATCATGGCTAGATTTCCAAAGTCACGTAAATTGTGACGAAGCCTATCACGGGTGACTTTGAAAAAAAAAAAAGCGCATATGCAAATGGTGGCTCCCATGGGGACCGCCATTTGCATTCCTTATTTTGACACGTCTAGTCTACATAAAGATTTACATAGACTACGGTGAAAATAAGGGCAACGCAAATAGTGTTCCCTTATTTTCGCCGTAGTCTATGTAAATGTTTACGTAGACTAGACGTGCCAAAATAAGGAATGCAAATGGCGGCGCCCATGGGCCGCCGCCATTTGCGTACGCACTTTTTTATTTCAAAGTCACCCGTGATAGGCTACGTGATGATTTACGTAGCCTATCATGGCTGACTTTGGAAATCTAGCCGTGATAGGCTACGTAAATCGTTACGTTGCCTATCACGGGTGTGTTTTTTTTAATTTACTTTTTTTTTTTGCAATGGTGGCAGCGGCAGCCAGTCAAAACGCCGCCGAAACGCCGCCGAAACGCCGCCGGGACCTGCCGCCGAGTGGGAGATTTGGCCACGGTAAGTCCCATCCCGGGGGGGGGCGGGGCCGGCGGAGAATTTCCCCACCAATTTCAGGGGGCCGAATGCATTGGCATTCGGCCTCCCGGAGATTCGTGGAGAAATTCTCCGCCATCCCTAATGTTATCCTATCACCTATAACTAGAATCTCAAGAGGTACAGTGCTCAGTGCTCACAAGGAATTACATGTGTGATGTGTATTTCAGCTCTGTGTTAGGATACTGTATATGACGTGTCAATGCTCCTGATTTCTGCAGTATATGTAGCCCGTGTTGGTCTTTGGGTAATCTACTGGGTGGCTAACAGAATACACAGGTTTATTGTGGACAGTGTATTCTGCATGGCTGGCTTCTCTGTTTGAGCCCAGGGTTATAGTAGAGGAAAGGGTACTAGCCTATAATAGGGGTCTTTCCTGCCCCCCACTGTTTTACAATATGTAACCAAATTAGGAGCTGCCAATGGGTTATGTCATACTTTCCCAGCCACTGACAACATGATCTTTCTCTAAAATATATATGGTCTCCACTTAGCAAAATTTATTATACACTGTACTGTTGCCCACAGCTTTTTTCAATATGGTTGCACTTGACAAGAGTGCATTCATTATCTTATCATAAATGTAGGCCCATGGATTTCAAACTGACACAGCCAGCTTGAGCATTCACTGAAGCAGTTCATTCACTGAAAGGAAATGCCACATAATTAATTGAAACTGGTTGCAGGCAATTATGACATTCTGGCAAGGAAAAGCCTTGGTGGAAAAGCGCATCAAATACTTCAACCTCATTGCATTTGGAATAGGCGGGGAGACAGCCTGCCCTAGGCTTTAATAAACTTTGGGGACATGCTACGGTATGAGTAACGCATATTGCAAAACCAATCAGATTAACATTCCCCAGTAAAAAGGTACACAGTTGTAAATCTGTCCATGTGTTCTTTTAATTTTAATGGCTTGAATATGGTTGAGATAAAAATTACTCTTTTGTGAAAGGGGAATGCTATAAATCTAGGTACTTGGAGTAACCAAATGTTTGTGTGTATGTAGTGTGTGTGTGTGTGTGTGTGTAACTAACAATACACACTTTCTCCTGAGGTATAATCTATTGAGGTCTTCAAAAATGAGCAACCCTAGTGAAGTTGGAGCATGTAGAAGAGGAACCCCAAAGGGTCGGAGGATGCTTCCCTATGGAATAATTACACCCACTTCACTTTCTGTATATATAATAATAGGGGCAGCCTTTGGCTGGAGACCTGCTAAGACAGATTTGTGAAACCTTCACTGTCATTTCCTTGGATATTTCCACCTTGCCAAAAAGTGACATTGCATGGTCACGTCAGGATATTTACAGTACTTGCAGAACTGGATATGTAAGTGGAAAGACCGCCTGCATCTAGGGGTGGACGAAAGTCACTTACCTGTCCTCGAAACTTGTTCGCGGTGGGGGGGAGGCGCTTTGCTGCTCCCCCTGCGAAGTTCAGGCCGGGGGGGGGGAGGCTTCCCGCCTCGCCTGGCCGAAATTCAGGCTGGGGAGGAGGCGCCTCACCTCGCCCGGCCGCGAACTCAAAAGTTTTTTTTTTTTTTAAATGCCCCCGTGATAGGCTACGTGACGATTAACGTAGCCTATCACGGCTAGATCTGCAAAGTCAGCTGTGATAGGCTACGTAAATCGTCACGTAGCCTATCACGGGGGCGTTTTTTTTCTTTTTCTTTTATTGCAACGGCGGCGGCGGCAGCTGGTCGAAAGACTGGCTGCTGCTCCCGCCCCGGACAAACACCTGCCGAACTGCCGTCCGGACCCGCCGCCGGGAGGGACATTCGGCAAAGGTACGTCCCGTCCCGGGGGGGTGCGGGGTGCGGGGGTGTGTGGAGGATTTCTCCCCGAAACTTGTTAGGGGGGCCGAACACGTTGGCACTCGCCCCCCCGAAGTTTCGGGGAGAAATTCTCTGCCATCCCTACCTGCATCCATATCGTGAACCTACTCAAGTGTTACGATCAGCCAAGGCTTGGAAGCTCTGCTATCTGTCCTGTCTAGGGATGCTTGAGAAATTTGGGACAGACTAAAATGAGCTCTGATTTCCAAGGATCTGCCCTGTGGAATCCGCTGCATAGTGACCCCCTCCGGCTGTGCAGAGTCTGTGAACTTTTGGATGATTTTTTACTTTCCCAAAATTGTATGCATATAAATTCATAGGAAAATATGTAAGTTTCTGCTGAGATAATGTTGAATGGAATAGGAGACAATACGCTAAATGTTAATCACTCAGGTTAATTATGTAAATACTTACACAATTATTTGTGTATTTTTCTTCATGATGAAAAATAATGACATTCACATCCATCTGTGGGCAGATGACAGAACAAAAGGCACGCAACAATCCACGAAACACAGGCTGAATGGATTTTACACAGTCCGCACATCCCTAGTCCTGTCACAATGTGGGAGTGGCAGATCCGAGGCACAGGGCCTAGTAGAGCTGTGGCTCCAGCACTGTGAGATTCACTTCCCCAGAATCTTCACCATGCCCCCCTCTCTACTGCTACATACTTATCATTCCGCATTACCTTGTTAGGTTGTTTATAGGTTGGATCTTCAATGTTTCACTGCAAAATTGTTTTTGCTTCGCATTTTGTGATGTATGGTTTCAGCGTGGCTTTTATTCTTCTTTTTTTCTAAATGCTTAAAGCCTTTCTAAAACAACAACACCTTATTGAATCACAGATACAATATCGCAACACGACAAAATGAATAACAAAAACAAATATGCATAGAAAAGATATAACAAAGAAGAACAAAAGCAGGGCTTCGAACATTTAGAAGGTAGGTTACAACATTATTATTATTATTATTATTATTAAATTTATTAATCGCCCATCTGGCTGGTTACCCAGCCACTCTGGGCGATGTACAACATACAATAAAACAGTTTAAAACAATAAAATTCTACAGTAAAAACATTTTCTAAAATACCCTAACCCACCCCAAATGCCTGCCTGAACAACCACATTTTTAATGCATGACGGAAGCTCATTAAAGAGGGGGCATGGTGGAGTTCCCTAGGGAGGGAGTTCCACAGAGTGGGGGCCACCACAGAAAAGGCCCTCTCCCTTGTCCCCACCAGTCTAGCTGTCCTGGCTGATGGGATAGAGAGAAGGCCATCCGAGGCTGATCTTGTTAAGCGGCCTGTCTGGTGCTGCTGGAGGCGCTCCTTAAGATAGGCTGGGCCGGAACCATATAGGGTTTTAAAGGTCAAAACCAACACCTTGAATTTGGCCTGAAAAACAACTGGTAACCAGTGTAACTCCTTCAGCACTGGAGTGATGTGATCTCGCCGGCGGCTGCCTTTAATCAGGCGAGCTGCCGCGTTCTGTACCAGCTGCAGCTTCCGAACCGTCTTCAAGGGTAACCCCACGTAGAGTGCATTACAGTAGTCTAAACGAGAGGAGACCAGGGCATGAACTACCGAAGGGAGCAGATGGTCAGGAAGGAAGGGGCGCAGCCGCCATATCACATGGAGTTGGAACAGTGCTGTCTGGCTCACAGCTGACACCTGAGCCTCCTCCTCCTAATAATAATAATAATAATAATAATTCTTAGTCAAGTAAGTGTACCTTTTCAAAAGGATAAATGAGATGATGGAGGGCAAATCTGAGGGATGTACAAAAGTGACTTGCCTTTTCGCGGATTCTGTTCATGGTGGGGGGGAGGCATTCCGTCCCTCCACCCCGGAATCCTAGCCGGGGGGGGGAGGTGATCCGGTCCTCCCCCCCGGAATCCTCGAAGGCCGGCTGTGCTCTGCGGTGGCTCTGTGGAGCAGCTGGCCAGGCCCAGGCCAGGGCCATCTGCAGCTGGATTTCTGGCCGCGGAGGGCTCTGGGTTTAAAAATAAAAAAAAAACTCATACGCAAATGGCGGCGGCTACGGCCACCGCCATTTGCGTTCCTTATTTTTCGCCGTCTTAGTCTACGTCAATATTTATGTAGACTAAGACGAAGAAAGGGGAATGCAAATAGCGTACTGGGTGCTATTTGCATTCCCCTTTTCTTAGTCTACGTAAATATTGACGTAGACTAACACGGCGAAAAATAAGGAATGCAAATGGCGGTGGCCGTAGCCGCCGCCATTTGC
Organism: Heloderma suspectum; assembly: GCF_057233095.1. Lineage (NCBI taxonomy): Eukaryota > Metazoa > Chordata > Lepidosauria > Squamata > Helodermatidae > Heloderma > Heloderma suspectum. Next base: position 422,008,326 of record NC_139458.1, read on the forward strand.
GTACGAGTTTTTTTTTTTAAAACCCAGACGTGATAGGCTACATAAGTCCTTACGTAGCCTATCACATCTATGTAAAAAAAAAAGCCAGAGGCGACCAGACTGCAAATGGTGGCGGTGGCAGCCGGTCGGAAGACCAGCCGCCGCCGCCACCACCGCTGAAGCCGCCGCTGGAGCCGCTGCCATCCGGAATATCCGCCCCAGGTACATCTCATTCCGGGGGTGGATCCGTGAGGGGTGGGGGGGTGGCAGGCCATTCCGCGATGGATTTCAGGGGCCCGAATGCACTGGCATTTGGCCTCACCGAGATCCGTCATGGAATTCTCTGACATCCCTAGCAAATTCCCACCACTTTGTTGACATAGGTGACGAAGGGAAACCCGTGGTTCAAAGAAGGAATTATGTTTAGCTATATATTTTTTCAGTTTACTTCAATATATTAACTTTCCAGACAATGCCAAAAACAAGTTATTATGGATCTCTTCTGGATTAAATATCCGGGATCCAGTTTATAGCTGCCTCCATTCTGCTGTAAGGAGGAATAGGATGAGGTCTTTGTGGAGAAGCTATTCATGATTCTCTTCATATTTGCAGCCAGGATGCTTAGTGGGCTTCCTGGCCAGTGTTGACGCAATTGCACTAGCTGCCTATGAGCTTCTGAGCCAAGTTCAATGCCTTTCTGTTGGCATATAATGTCCAGAATAGGGATGTCGGAGAATTTCTCCATGAATCTCCAGGAGGCCGAATGCCAACGCATTCGGCCCCCCGAAATTGGTGGAGAAACGGTCCGCCCCCCCACCCCCCTCGGAATGGGACTTACCTTTGCCGAATGTCCCTGGTGCTGGCGGTTCCCGGTGGCGGTTCGGCAGCGGTTTGGCCCTTATTTTCGCTGTAGTCTACGTAAATGTTTATGTAGACTATACGTGCCCAAATAAGGAACATAAATGGCGGCGCCCATGGGTGCCGCCATTTGCGTACGCGCTTTTTTTTTCCCCCAAAGTCAGCCGTGATAGGCTATGTAAGGATTTACGTAGCCTATCATGGCTGACAGCAGGGATGCAAACGGCGGCGGCTATGGCCGCCGCCATTTGCGTCCTGGCCGGCCAGGAAGATTCGTGGCCGGAGAGATGGGGCGCCCTCCCACCAGAATTTTGGCCAGAGGGATGGGGCGCCTCCCCCCCGGCCAGAATTTCGGTGGGGAGGAACGGAGCACCGCCCCCCCATCCAGGATTCCGGGGGGAGGGACGGAGTGCCTCTCCTCCACCATTAGCATAATCCCTGAAAGGTAAGTGATTTTCGTACATCCCTACTTCAAATGTTACAACATTTTAGGGTATAGCTATATTCATTTTCTGAATCTGAATCAGCTCTTTGGCCCGCATGCTCTTGATTCCACTTCCTGGCACTTTCTGATTGTGATCTTGTGAACTGATGGCATCCTAAATCCTACATGGGCTGGCATACTGCTGGCAAAACAATGGTGCTGCTGGAAGAGTTTCTATGGGGCTTTTATCCCTCACAGGCTTTTATCTCTCACCTTTACCGCACCTTCTGCTTCTGGTTTCTTTGCGGGATTAAGATTTGTTCTTTACACAGTTGATTTTTCTTTTACCGCATAATGCCACCTGCCACTTACACTGGTGTGTGGAGCCTGGTGGGATGTTACCGGACATCAGCAGCATTGTATGCCCCTGTCCACCTCCTCTGGAGTAGCTCCTCCCTGCTCTTGGCATGACTTTTCCATTTCGACTTCCTTGCCTCCCCTTTTCACTTCTGCTGCCTCCAATCCCTACCTCGGCAACTTCTATATACAATTCACAGTACTTTTGCAACTTCCAAAGTCTGCTCTCTCCCCTCACCCCCCCCCCCCATGTATGCAAGTCAGTATTGACTCTGTACAAGCAAGCAGTAACACTTTTCTCATTTGTGTATACATTGGGAGAGGGGAATGAGTGGAAAGGGGTTGCATGTATATACTATCCACAGTACTTTTCAACTTCAGAAGTCTGCTCTCCCCCTCCGTCCCCATGTGCAAAAGTCAGTATTGTCCCTGTAAAAGCAAGCAGTAAGATATTTCTCATTTGTGTAAACATTGGGAATGAGTGGAAAGGGGTTGGATGTGCTCAAGTTTGCCTGTATCATGTAGGGGCCACTGCAATCCCCCCCTCCCCATTGCCCATGTGCTTAGACATCCCTGAGACATGGACCTGAGCACCACTTGGCTCCATTTCAGTCCTATCCCTCACTCGCTGCCAATTTGCTCACCTCCACCTGACTGCCATCCACCTCCACAGCCGATTTGTCTGGAAGCAGCAACTGCAGAGCAGAGTGAAGCACTGGCTCTGTTCTGTTGTAAAGTGCTGCTGTGCGGCCCCTCCCCCCATGTTTGGGGAGGAGGTGGTGGACATTGATGGGGGAATTGGTGGTGGAGGTGGCAGCAGGCAAGGAGGAGAAATGGAGGCGAAATAGAGGAGGTGGAGGCAGCAGCAGCTGAAGTGTTGGATGGGGAGGCGGCAGCACGGGAAACTCCTATTTAGGGGTGCACAAAAGTCACTTACCTGGTCTCGCAGCTTGCTTCGCAGTGGGGGGGAGGTGCTTCGCTGCTCCCCCCGAAGTTCAGGCTGGGGGGGAGCCTTCACCCCTCGCCCGGCCGAAATTCAGGCTGGGGGGGAGGCTTCCCGCCTCGCCCGGCCGAAATTCAGGCCAGGGAGAAGCGCCCCGTCTCCCCGGCCGCGAACTTCAAAAGAAAACAAAAAACAAAAAACGCCACCCTGTGATAGGCTACGTAACTATTAACGTAGCCTATCATGGCTAGATCTGCAAAGTCAGCCGTGATAGGCTACGTTAATCGTCACGTAGCCTATCACGGGTGACTTTGAAAAAAAAAAAGCGCTTACGCAAATGGCGGCCCCCATAGGGAGCCGCCATTCGCTTTCCTTATTTGGTCCCTGTAGTCTACGTAAAGATTTACGTAGACTACGGCGAAAATAAGGGCAACGCTATTTGCGTTGTCCTTATTTTCGCCGTAGTCTACGTAAATCTTTACGTAGACTACAGGGACCAAATAAGGAATGCGAATGGCGGCTCCCTATGGGGGCTGCCATTAGCCGTACGCGCTTTTTTTTTTTTTTAAGTCACCCGTGATAGGCTACGTGACGATTAACGTAGCCTATCACTGCTGACTTTGCAAATCTAGCCGTGATAGGCTACGTTAATCGTTACGTAGCCTATCACAGGGGCGTGGTTTTTTTTTTACTTTGCTTGTAATGGCGGCTGTCACCCCCGCCCCTGACGAAGACCTGCCGAACCGCCGCCGGGACCCGCCGCCGGGAGGGACATTCGTGAAAGGTAAGTCCCATCCGGGGGGGGGGTGGGGGGCAGAGAATTTCTCCCCGAACAACCTTCGGAGGACCGAATGCATTGGCACTCGGCCCCCCGAAGTTTCGGGGAGAAATTCTCTCCCATCCCTACTCCTATTGCTTCATCATTGCTGACATCACACCAAGACATAGTGGATCTAAGTGCAATAGGAGAAGTACAAGGGCAGGCAGTCGTGGTGTCATTGCAGAACTGCAAAAAATACCACATTTTCCTTATTCAGAGAAAACATGGGAAAAGCAGGTAGAAGGCAGGGGACGAACACTGTAGGAGAAGAACGTCGTGTAAAGAACCCAGAAAACACCATGCCTGAAGAATGATGATCATACTACAAAACCCTCATGTAGAGAAGCCCTGTGTCGTCTCTTAATACCATTCTTCTGCATGTGCCATCTGGTGGGATGTTCCTGTAACTCCAACAAGACTCCAGTTTACAATAGAGGTTGATATGCTGCTCTGATGTGATGTGTCCTATTTTCCTGACAGAAAATGATGGGATAACACAAGTTGCCAATGCCTAGCTCCTCCTCCTCCTCCTTCCATAATTGGAATCTTTCTTTATGACCCTGTGGATCTTTCAGGAGTCTCACAGCTCACTTTGGCACCTGCCTTGTAAGAGAACAAAATACCCCTAAAGATGATGGCTAAAAATACAGTTCGACATAGCCAAGTAAGCACAGCGTCAGGACTTTTATGCCTTTAGTGTGCACCACAGAAGTGAACTAATTAACATTCTCATTATTCCATTACATAGGCTAAGCACTAATACTGAATGAAATGCCTAGAGTCCTATCTATTATATTGTCTTTGCTACTAACAGCCTTGTATGTTAAGTCATTTCACTGGCAATATTGGCAAAAATTGCATTAAAAAAATTAATGTTTGACACGGCCAGTGAAGATAAATACGGAATTCAATAGACTTGCCACTAGACTTCACCTAAAGTGACATTGTTAGATGAATGCTGATGTTCCTGCCAAGATAACAGATCCAAGGAATTTTGTACTGCTGAACCAGCCCCTCATGTTTTGCTGCTGTGTTCAGAGAAGGAGAAATGGGGCGGCCATTTCAGCAATATTTCAGGAGGTGGCAGAAATACCCCCAAATTTTTCAGGGGGTTAAAATAATGCTCTATCTCTCTCCCTTTCCCCCTCTCTCTCCTTCTCTCCCTCTCCCTCCCTCTCCCCTCCCCCTCTCTCCCTCTCCCTCTCCCTGTCTCTCCCTCTCTCTCTTCCATCTCCCTCTCTCCATCTCCCTCTCCCCTCCCCCTCTCTCCCTCTCTCTTCCATCTCCCTCTCTCCGTCTCCCTCTCCCCTCCCCCTCTCTCCCTCTCCCTCTCTCTTCCATCTCCCTCTCTCTGTCTCCCTCTCTCCCCCTCTCTCTCCCTCTCCCCCTTTCCCCCTCCCCTCCCCCTCCCCTCTCCCCCCTCTTGTAAATGAGCCTTTTTGGCAGGCCTGCTGCTAGCTGCCATTTCTGTTCCCAGAAGGCAATGGCACTGGTCCCACATCTTGACTCAAGATATAGTGCTGAAGCCATTGCCTTCTTTGAGGTGAAATGGCAACCAGTGGCCCTGCGGACCACTCTCTCAATCTCAAAAAAGACAGTGCTTTTAAGACCTGGATGTGTGTGTGCGTGTGCGCGTGTGTGTGTGTACAGCAGTCAATACAAAAACATAAAGCCCCTCCTGTTTGGGGATGTATTTCTCTCAAATCTCCCCTCCCATTCAGCCATGAAAATGGTTCCATGTGGTTGGCCAAAATCATTCAACCTGGACTGTTTTGGCCCACACCTAATTTCAGGGCAGTTTCCTGTGTTCATACTCAAAACAATGCTCTCTTGCCTTGATCCAGCTCTGCATCCCCTTACACATTAGTCCCATGTAAGGACATGAACCAGTTGCAGAATACCTCCCTTTCTGCCAATTTGTCACCCCATGGGACAAACTGAGGAGGGGATCCTGCAAATATTGTGTTGGCACTGAGAATAACTTAACTGGTTTAAGAGGGAGTAAAAGCTGCATGTTGTCTCTGTCTTTACTTTGTTTGTCTAGCATGGTGAGTAGGGATGTTGGAGAAATCTGCAATGGACTCCAGTGTGGCCGGATTCTTTGGAATCCAGCCACCTAGAGTCCATGGTGGAACGTTCTCCCCCCCACCCCCTGAAATCCCCACCCATGGATGGACCTACCTGGTGGCGGATGCGGCGACGGCAGCGGATGCAGTGGCAAATGCAATGGCGGCAGTGGCTCCGGCTTGTCTTCCGGCCTCTGCCAGGCCACTGCGGCCACAAATGGCTGCCGTCATAGCGGCCACCATTTGCGTACCTGCATTGGGCCATGCTAGGCTACGTAAATACTTACGAAGCCTATCACGGCAAAAAGCAGGGGCACAAATGGTGGCCGCTACATAAATACTTATGTAGCTATCACAGCATAATGCAAGGACGCAAATGGCGGCCGCTACGACGGCCGCCATTTGCAGCCGCAGCAGCCCAGCCGTGGCCTGAAGTCCGGTTGCGGCCGGCCCTGGCTGGCAGCTCTGCGGCCTTGCCACAAAGCGGAGCCAGCTGGGGAGGATTCCGGGGGGAGGGACGGATCACCTCCCCCCCAAACGCAGATCCCTGGAACGGAACAAGGTAAGGGATTCGTACATCCCTAATAGTGAGTAGTGGTCTTCCTTCCTTCCTATTCTCCACTGTGTCAACAGAATGCTGGATAGATGGACCCTTGATGGACCCTTGTTCTGATCCAGAATGGCTCTTCTTATGTCCCCCCTTCTTTGTCATTCCAGATGAGGGAGGCAATGTGCTTAGCTAGCTGGCCAAGATACTAAATTTGGTTCCCCAGCATCCAAAAGTAGGATGCCAGTTGAGATGTCAGGGCATCACATCAAGTTGTGATTCAACATGTCAGGTCAATTCAAAGGACCCTTTTGATCCATGGTTTTTACCAAGAAGTCAACCCTAGCTCTGCCACCTGCACAGTCCACAGGTTGAGTGTGTGCTGATAGCCATGCACTGAACTCAGATGACTCAGCTTTTTGTCCAGTTGTAATCAGGCAGGAAAAGCTGATCCATGCTTAGTTCAGCACATAGTAGATAGCATGTGAGTGCAACCATTTGGCTCAGTGCATGGCACTGATGGCAGCAGGTGAACTGAAAGTGATCCAGCTGCTACTGTAAGTGACTAGTCATGTCTAACAACTAGGGATGGGCAGATGCCCCCCAATCCAGATTCTCTGGGTGCCCACCAAGCCCCTGTCCCTGCTCGCATGCCCCCAGACCTGCCCCCAGCCCTCCCCCCTGCTCACCAAGCTGCCCGCACTAATCCCAGGCACATCTGACAATCTCTGCAGCTGCCATTTTGCGGAAAAAATGGCCAGTGCAGATATGCACACATTTGCTCTTATACACTGTGAATGGCTGATCTGTGCAAAGTTACAGAGATCACCGGATGGGCCTGGGGTGAGTGTGGGAGGCTTGGTGAGTGTATGTGTGTGTGTGTGTGTGTGTGTGTACGGGGGCATTGGGCTGGGCTGGTGGCTCTGTGGGCACAGCTTGGGGCAGCAATCAGAAGGGTGTCTGCCGGATTCCCGGACCCAATTGGGTGCCCATGCCATCCCTACTGACATCTGATGGCCTCAGATGTACATGCAATTCCCCATTCATACCAAAGCAATCAGGATTCGGATGGATGTTACAATATGGATGAGGATGTGTTTCCAGATGTATAGCCATATGGGTTGAGCTCTCTTTCTGAATTGGGGCAATGGGTGGCCACAGGTTCGAAAGCCTATGTGAATAGGCCTGTCCTAGTATTACTGACCGGAACAGGGCTCATGGAAATCGGCCACAGAGAACATCTTAGCTATATATTTTTGTCTATGTTATGTAGACCACTTTGAGAATTTTACTAGAAAAGTGTTTTAGAAATACTACACATAAATGCAACAAATAATAGCTTTATGTGATGTATTATTATATTTGAGGTTTGAGGAATAAAGAACAACCTTTTTTTCATTCATTGTGTTCTGACAAATAAAATATAGTATTCTATAGGATGTTCTATGGTCTTAGTAGGAGACTAAGAGCAAGGTGGTATTGGCTGCTAAGGGAAATGTGAGATACAGCATATACATATTTCTACAGCCACATACACACATTAAAAGACTTAAAATACAATGCTGATGGGGTAACCTCTTAGTAAAGACAGTACATTTTACCAACAGGAGGATAGAATTTTAGACTAATACTTTCTCATAATGGTGGCTGGCTTTTCCCTTACAGCTATTGAGTAATATGATGACTTTATCTAACCAAGCCATCTCTTTAGAAATCATTGGGTTTTATTTATCTCAGAACGAAAGCTGAAGCAAAAACACTTTGGTTATTTTTCTTCACAAAAGCTACAAGAATGGCATCTTATGTAGCTTTTGAGACATTGTTTTATGCTTATTGGCATCTGAGTCTTTATCAGTTGCCTTTGCTTGTCCTACTGAATGTTAAATTTGGACTTGTTTAAAATGTTTCATTGAAACGTCCATGCAACAGCAAAAATGTTGCGGGGGGGATGGAAAATGCTTATCATATTCCATCACGGGGTGGAGGTGTCCTACTGATGTATTTATTCATTCATTGTATTTACGTTCTGTCTTTCTTTATAGAATGTCTCCAGTGGATTACAACTACAAATTCTAATAGAAAATGTTAAAACAAAGAGAACAATAACAAATATCTGAGAATGTACTGCAGGCTCTCATGAGAAGCTCCAGGTAAAAGAAGTATTTAATACTACATGGGGTGAAGATGCTGGTGAAGTAAGTCGCTGGGAGTGCCTTTTATTAGCTTCAGCTCGTTTTGTCAACTGCATCCCTTTCTAGAGGAAGTGTACATCCAGACTAGTCTACTGTGGTCTATTAGTCTACCAAATGTCTGGATTTTGTGAAATCTCGAGTGCATTTCGTGGATTGTGTGGTGTCATTCATTCCAGCATCCATTCACAGGCAGATTTGACTCTTTTTTTTGGTTATGTGGAAAAATACACAAATAATTCCATAAGAGGATTCACAACAATTTACATAATTTACCTTAGTACGTCACATTTACTACATTGTCTGCATTCCATTCAACTTTTCCCTGTGTAGCTTTACCAGTCTCATCAGAAACTAGAATATTTTCCTACAAATAAATTTGCATGAATTTTGGGAAGTAAAATTTAGGGATGTAAGAAACCCCTACCTGGCTCCACGCTGGGCAATCCACAGTGGGGGGAAGCGCTCCATCCCTCCCCCCAGAATCCTCAACGGGGGGGAGGCGCTCCATCCCTCCCCCTGGAATCCTTCCAGGCTGGCTCCGCTCCACAGGGATGCAAATGGTGGCTGTCATAGCCGCCGCCATTTGCGTCCCTGTAGTGAGCCATTATAGGCTATGTAAATACTTACATAGCCTATAATGGCACAGGGAAAAAAACCCCAGCGTACGCAAATGGCGGCGGCTACCGCCATTTGCATACACTGGGTTTTTTTCCCCGTGCCGTGATAGGCTACGTAAGTATTTACGTAGCCTATCACGGCACGGGAAAAAACCCCAGTGTATGCAAATGGCGGTAGCTGCCGCCATTTGTGTATGCTGGGTTCCCCCCCCCCTGCCGTGATAGGCTACGTAAATACTTAGGTAGCCTATCACGGCCTCTGCAGGGACGCAAATGGCGTCCCTGCGTTAGCCGGGATAGGCTACGCAAGTATTTACGTAGCCTATCACGGCGGGGGGGGGGAACCCAGCATACGCAAATGGCGGTATAAGTATTTATGTAGCCTATCATGGCTATTGAGACGAGGAAGCAAATGGCAGCCGCAGGATGGACGCCATTCGCAAAGCAGCGCGGACGGGAGCAGGTAATTGCTCCATTTCGCGTGGCTTTCGTGGGGTGGGGGTGGCGGGGACTTCGTCCCGTGCCCCTTTCATGGGTTTGGGGGAGGGGGCTTCGTTCCACGATGGATTTCGGGGGGCCAAATGGACTGGCATTCGGCCTCACCGAGATCCGTCAAGGAATTCTCTGACATCCCTAGTAAAAATTTTTTTTAAAAAATCTGGAAGTCCATGGACTCCGTGCAGCCTGAGGACGTTAGTCCACAGCAATTCCGCAGGCTGGATTCTTAGAAATCCGAGCTCATTTTAGTCTGTCCCAAATTTCTCCAGCAACCCTAGTCTACTGTAACACACTTTACATGGGGCTGTCCTTAGAGATGGTCTGGAAGCTTCAGCTCAGGCAGCTCATCTGCCCAGAGCTTTAGAGGGCTATTTGAACAGAGCATGCAACACCCAGCTGCATTGGTTGCCAGTGCATTCCCAAGCCCAATTTAATGTGCTGGTGATTACCTTTAAAGACCTAACCTACTTTGGAACAATTTTTCTGGAAAACCACCTGCACCTGTATGAACCTGCCCAGGACTTATTGTAGAGTATTATCCAGTTAAAACGCTTTGTGTCTGTGCTGATTAGATGGCCAAAGCCTTTGCTGTCTGAGCCCTCCATCAATCCTAAGCCCTCCTGGGCTCTTGTCAGCAGGGTGTAAAGAGTGGCAAAAGCTATTTTTGCTTGTCCATCATCTGAAATAGCTTTTTCCACTAGAGCCTTCACTGCTGGGGATGGGAATGTGAAATGAGAGGCCATGGCCTCTCCCCTCCCCTCCCACTGGTCTGCCCACAATACACCCATTTCCTCCCTTCCTGAGCTCAGAGTCCTGACCTCAGGAGAGGGAGCCTACATGGAGTTTTCCATGGCATTTGAGAGGGGCTTCTGGGGTTGATGAGATCCAAAGTTGAATCTTCTTCTCCAAGGTTAGAGCTCTGTCTCCAGCCTCAGAGGAGGAGATCCGCTTCAGCCTATGCTCTCAGATGAGTCTAGGGGCATAAGATTGCTTCTTAGAGGTCAAATGTTTAGTTTAAGTGTAGAGGCCAGGAAGTTTGCTCAGGGGAGCAGGAGATTTAAAGGTTAGAGGAATAGAGAAGAAGTCTCAATTCAGGAAATAGAAACTTAGTTTGCAGAAATGAAAAAGGAACTGTTAGGTCTGTGCACTGCTTTGGATCTGAATCCAAATACTGAAGTGAATAAAACTGCTTCAGGGATGCCTTGTTGAGATCTGAAGTGGATCAGAACAGCACTGAGGTAATCCGAAGTTTGGTCCACCTCAGTGCTTCAGACCTATTCTGACGCTATCTGAAGACCACACAGCTTGTCCCTAAAATGCATCAACTTGCAAAAGATCAGGGAGGGGGCAAGGAGGAAGAGGGAGAGGGGAAGGGGAAAGGAGGAGAAGGGAGGGGGGAAATGGTGAGGCTTGACAAATGACAACTCCACTTGCCAAATTAGGGCTGAACTTAACCCAGCCATCTCCAATCAGTGATAGCCATGGAGGAATGGAGGGGAGATACTCTCTATACTGAAGATCAGCCTGCTTTGTTTTATTGTTTATGTGTGAGAGAGAGCTGGTTAGAGTTGGTTAGAGAGAGAGTCGGCTAGATCTGTGGTGTGTGTTTGTGTTCTACTGCAGCTTTGTTGTTCTTCTTCCTTCCCACCCAGCCCATCTCAGTTCAACTATTCCCTTTCTTTCTTTTATAGATTCTTTATTTAACCCCACCCCACCCCAAACAAAACATTCAAGTACATTATTTTCCTTGCCTAGCCTTGTTCTTTGGCTCCCCCCTCTTCTAAATTAAACTATTATTATTTTCTTTCTTTCTTTCTTTCTTTCTTTCTTTCTTTCTTTCTTTCCTTCTTTCTTTTGTTCTTTCTTGGAGCTGCCAGGTGCCCAGATTTCATGCACTTCTGTGCAACCAGTGAAAAGTTATATGTCTTTGCTTTGAGAGTTTCTGTTGAAAAAAAGCACATAGCACAAAATTATTCTGCCAGCCTGCCTGTATTTCATTTAGGGATGTCAGATAATTCCACCATGGATCTCGGTGAGGCTGAATGCCAGTGCATTTGGCCCCCCGAAATCTGTGGCGGAACGGCCCGCTCCCCGCCCCCCCCCCCGCAGATCCCCCCAGGGACAAGAATTACCTGGGGCGGATGTTCCGGGAGGCTGCAGCTCCGGCAGCAGCTTCAGCAGCGGCGGCTGAGGCGGCTGCTCTTCCGACCAGCCGCCGCCACCACCATTTGCAGTCTTGACATTCCCCCCCCCATTTGTAATAGGCTACGTAAAGACTTACGTAGCCTATCACGGCTGGGTTAAAAAAACAACAACCTGCGTACGCAAATGGCGGCGGCTATGGCCGCCACCATTTGGGTTCCTTATTTTTCGCCGTCTTAGTCTACGTAAATATTTACGTAGACTGTGATGGCGAAAATAAAAGGGAACGCAAATAGCGTAGTGGGCGCTATTTGCATCCCTTTTTGATGCGCCGTTTTAGCCTACATAAATATTTACGTAGGCTAAAACGGCGAATCAAAAAGGAACGCAAAAAGCGCCCGCTATGCTATTTGCGTTCCCCTTTCTTTTTTTGTCTTTTTTTATTTTTTACCCAGAGCCCTCCACGGCTAGAAATCTGGCTGCGGATGGCTCTGGCCTGGGCTTGGCCGGCTGCTCCTTGGACCTGCCTCGGAACACAGCTGGCCATCGAGGATTGTGGGGGGGAGGAACGGATCTCCTCCCCCCCCTCAAGGATTCCGGGGGGAGGGACGGAACGCCTCCCCCTCACCATGAACATAATCTGTGGAAAGGTAAGTGACTTTCGTACATCCCTAATTTCATTCAGCCAAAGACAGTCTGACATCATCCACTGTGAAGATGAATAGGAAAGTAGTACTAGGGGAGATTAGGGATAGTGACCTCCTCCTAATCACCACCTAATAGGGATGTTGCGGGCACCTAACTGGGTCCGGGATGCCATTGGGCTCCCTCCTGCCCATGACCCTCAGACTGTGCCCACCAATACGCTCACCCCTCACTCATGCCTGCTCACCCCCTGCTCACCCCTGCTTGCACCCTGCTTGTGTCCTCCAGGACTCACCGCGATCCCATTCGGTGAACGCCTGCATAATGCCTCTAGTATTGCATAAGCTTTCCTGGCCCTCAAACTGTGCACACAAACTTTTTTTTTTTACTTCCTTTCTGTCCACACAACAAAGGCTGGAAAATGGTGCGCACTCACCAGGATTGTGGTGAGTCTGGGCAACTCGCTGAGGTCGTGGGTGGCCTAGGTGGGGTGGCAAGCAGGGGGGCACACTTCAGCAGGTGCCTGGAGAGCCTGAACTGGGATGGGTTCTCACATCCCTACCACCTACACACTTAAATTTGCTGGTTATCCCTTTATGACCTTTGGTTTGAGTTTCTGAGAACAGCACATTTTACCTGTGCCTAGTACAACACCTCCTGGGACAAACTGTCTGAGGTTTGTCTGCTTGAATTACTCACATTGGGGCTGCCAGATGTCCAGATTTCATGTATTTCTTGCAACCAGTGAAAGGTTATACCTCTTTGTTTTGAGAGTTTGTGTTGAAAAAAATCAAATTTTACCTGCACCTAGCACACAAACTACTGGGCCAAACTGTCTGAAATTTGGCAGGTAGAATCCCCTCCATGGGGGCTCACAGGTCCCCATACTTCCTTTATTTATCATGAAAACTGAAAAAAGGTATGGCCATTTCTGTTTTCAAATGCAAGTTAACGGGGGAAAAACATCAAATCCAAATAATTCAGATATCTGAATCTTGCTTCGGATCTGAATCTGAAGTGAAGAGGATTGGGTCTGAATTGGTCTGAAGTGAACCGGGGGGGGGGGGGTCTGTGCACAGCCCTAGAAACTACTCTCCTGATTGGTTGGAGTGGGGGAAAGAAAACTTTTTTTTAGGAGATATGAAGATATAAGCTAAAGCCAGAGTGGCAGGGGGCAGTGAGAAGGAGAGAGAGAGCAGGAAGGAAGGAGGCCAGAGTCCTAGAGTGGTCAGAGCTGCTAGAACTGGAGAACTAATTGAAAGATCTGGACCAATCTGACAGTAGATATTGGTGGATAAGTGGACCTTATCCATGGTTGTTTTGTGTGTTTTAATTATTACAATTATGCTCATATGGAGTTTGGTGTTGTAATAGGGATGTCAGAGAAATCCTCTGTGGATTCAAATGAGGAACCCGCAGCGGATTGGAACTACTTACCTCTAGGGATGGCGGAGAATTTCTCCACGAATCTCCAGGAGGCCGAATGCCAATGCAGTTGGCCCCCCAAAATTGGTGGGGAAATTCTCCGACACCCCCCCGCCCCCCCGGGATGGGACTTACCTCTGTCGAATGTCCCTCTTGGCGGCGGGTCCTGGCAGCATTTCGGCGGCGTTTCGGCTGTGGCAGGGGTGGCAGCTGGTCTTCCGACTGGCTGCCAAAGCCGCCATTTCCCTGTAAAGTAAAAAAAAAGTGATAGGCTACGTAACGATTTACATAGCCTATCACGGCTAGATTTTCAAAGTCAGCCGTGATAGGCTACGTAAATCTTTACGTAGCCTATCACGGCTGACTTTGAAAAAAAAAAAAGTGCGTACGCAAATGGCGGTGCCCTTATTTTCGCTGTAGTCTACGTAAATCTTTACATAGACTACCCATGCCCAAATAAGGAATGCAAATGTCAGCGCCCATGGGCACCGCTATTTGCGTACGTGCTTTTTTTTTTTTTCAAAGTCAGCCGTGATAGGCTACGTAAAGATTTACATAGCCTATCACGGCTGACTTTGAAAATCTAGCCGTGATAGGCTACGTAAATCGTTACGTAGCCTATCACATTTTTTTTTTCAATTTACTTTTTTATTTCGCGGCCGGGGAGACAGGGTGCTCCCCCCCGGCCTGAATTTCGGTGGGGTGGGATGGGGCGCCTCCCCCCCGCCAAGAATTTCGGCGGGAGAAACGGAGCGCCTCCCTCCCCCACCGAAAACAGCTGCAGGACCAAGTAAGGGACTTTCATCCATCCTTACTTACCTCTGCTCCGGAAGGACTGGAGGCAGAATGGCACTTGGGTGCTACTTGCCAGCCAGATCCATTCACCTCCTCCCTGCCGATTGCCATGTCATTTTTTAAAAAATAAAAAAATGGCGATCGGCAGGATGTGCCCATAGACATATATGCAAAATAGAGCTGTGAATCGTGCATATAAACCTATGGACACATAGACTTAGACATAAGATTCATGGCTCTATTTGCAGATATGTCTATGGGCACATCCCACTGATTGCCATTTTTTTTTTAAAAAAGACATGGCGATTGGCAGGGAGGAGGCGAACAGATCTGTCTGGCAGGAGGGAAGGTAAGCGGCACCCAAGCCGTTTCCCCCCCCCCTGGAATCCTCATGGAGCGGAGCCGCTCCGGAGGATTGGGGAGGGAGAACAGATTGCCTCCCCCACACACACAGATTCCCCACTGGAACAGATGGTGGGGAATCCGTACACCCCTAATTGTATATGCATGTCTGTATCTATTCAAATTTAAAACTTTTTCTGTCGACATTTTTCTTCAGTAAAATTTGAACCTTATTAACTGAAATTGTGTGGTTTGATTTCTTGGTTAGCCAACCCATATCTAATAGCCAACCTCCAGGCTATCTAAAGTAGATACCTGAGACTTGGGGCATATGGGAATTTCACTCTTGTTCCCAAATTATGTAGGGATGTACGAAACCCCCCATACCTGGCTTGTCCGGGTTCCGCTGGGGGGAGAGGCACTCCATCCCTCCCCCCAGAATCCTCGCCGGGGGGGAGGCATTCCGCGCCTCCCCCCGGAATCCTGGCTGGCCAGCTCTGCTCCGTGGGGATTCCGCGGAGCCACCAGCCAGCTCCGCCAGCACCCGGACATCTGGCCACTGGCTAGAAGGGACGCATATGGCAGCAGCCATAGCCACCGCTGTTTGTGTCCCTGTATTCAGCTGTGATAGACTATGCAAAGACTTACGTAGCCTATCACGTCTGGGTTAAAAAAAAAACGCGTAGGCAAATGGCGGCAGCTACGGCCACCACCATTTGCGTTCCCTAGTTTTGGTTGTCTTAGTCTACATAAATATTTACATAGACTAAGACGGCGAAAATAAGGGGGAACGCAAATAGTGTCCGCTACGCTATTTGCATTCCCCCTTAGTTTCGCCATCTTAGTCTACGTAAATATTTACGTAGACTAAGACAACCAAAAATAGGGAACGCAAATGGTGGCGGCCGTAGCTGCCACCATTTGCGTACGCGTTTTTTTTTTAACCCAGATGTGATAGGCTACGTAAGTCTTTACGTAGCCTATCACGAATGGGGGGGGGGAGACTGCAAATGGTGGTGGTGGCAGCTGGTTGGAAGACCAGCCGCCGCTGCCGCCTCCGCCGAAGCCGCCACTGGAGCCGTCGTCAGGAACATCCACCCCAGGTAAGTCTCATCCTGGGGGGGATCCGCGGGGGGCGGGGGGGTGGCAGGCCGTTCCGCCACAGAGTTTGGGGAGCCGAATGCGCTGGCATTTGGCCTCACCGAGATCCATGGCGGAATTCTCTGACGTCCCTAAAATTATGTGGACATGTCTTGTTTGCCACCCCGAATGTGAACACAAGCAGGAATGCAATTCTCAGGAAATGTTCACAACTGCTTGAATTTGTATTGTGTTAGCATTAGGGTTGCACGAAACCCACTTACCTGGTCTCGCAGCTTTTCGCGGTGGGGGGGAGGCGCTTCGCTGCTCTCCCCCTGAAGTTCAGGACGGGGAGGGAGGCTTCCCGCCTCGCCCGGCCGAAATTCAGGCCGGGGGGGAGGCTTCCCGCCTCGCCCGGCCGAAATTCAGGCTGGGGAGGAGGTGCCTCGCCTCGCCCGGCTGCGAAATTAAAAGTTAAAAAAAAAGACGCCCCCGTGATAGGCTACGTGACGATTAACGTAGCCTATCATGGCTAGATCTGCAAAATCAGCCATGATAGGCTACGTAAATCATCACGTAGCCTATCACGGGTGACTTAAAAAAAAAAAGTGCATACGCAAATGGCGGCCCCCATAGGGAGCCGCCATTCGCATTCCTTATTTGGTCACTGTAGTCTACGTAAATCTTTACGTAGACTACAGCAACCAAATAAGGAATGGGAATGGCGGCTCCTTATGGGGGCCGCCATTATCCGTACGCGCTTTTTTTTTTTTTTAAAGTCACCCGTGATAGGCTACGTGACGATTTACGTAGCCTATAACGGCTGACTTTGCAAATCTAGCCATGATAGGCTATGTTAATCGTCACATAGCCTATCACGGGGGCGTCTTTTTTTTTTAGTTTTATTGGAATGGTGGTGGCGGCAGCCGGTCAAAAGATTGGCTGCCGCCCCTGCCCCTGACGAAGACCCGACGAACCACCACCGGGACCCGCCGCCGGGAGGGACATTCGGCAAAGGTAAGTCCCATCCCAGGGGGGGGTGCGGGGGGCGGGGTGTGTGTGGAGAATTTCTCCCCGAAACTTGTTCGGGGGGCCGAACACGTTGGCACTTGGCCCCCCAAAGTTTGGGGGAGAAATTCTCCGCCAACCCTAGTTAGCATTTGAAAGTTTGCACTTGCACAAGTATGTGCTCCCAAAAATGTGCACTTGTGCATAAAAATCCAATTTTTCACCCTTTAGCCAATTGGCAATTTTTTTTCCTGATTTACAATGCACTCTTTTTTTTTTAATGTGCAATGTAATTTATGTTAATGCTAATGCCAAATTAGATACTGCCTGGTGACCACAATCCAGCAAAAGTAAGTTGTATAACTATAAGCCCCATTAAAAGAACTGGAATGGTTCTTCATTGCAATTTACTTCCAACTAATTTTTGCTAGATTTTGCCCATTTAAATCAATGGGGATTACTTTAAATACGCTTATGGTGATGACAGCCTGGATTGCTAGCATGCCAATTATACAAGGTTGTGTAATGTAGCTAGCTATGTTGTTCCACTGCAAGGTAATTTTCTTTCACAAGGGCCCAGGAAAAGTAGAAAACTTGAGTTGTACATTGCAGGGAAATAAAGCCTCTTGGGGAGGGAAGAAGTACAGTAAATTAATGAGTGCTCTTCCTATCTCTCCTGTGTGTTAAGGGGAGAGAGGGAGAGAGAGAGAGAAATCACCATTGCAGAAGCGTATGTCACACAAGCAGATGTTCATGTTTCACAATACATGGCAGCACTTGGCATCCAATTAGAGCTGAGCACATCATGTTAAATAAAAATTCAGGACCATGGGAGAATAACAACTAGGAGTTAGTCCCACATGTTTGCACTGCAGTCTTAGCTTGTGAGACAGAATAATGTGTAATGAATTCCTTTGTCCCAGGTTAGGCAGATGAATGTTCGCGGAAAGTCAATGACTGCTCTCATATTAGCTGAAAGAATTCAGGATGAGTAAGAATTTTGTGTGGTTTCTTTTTTAATAACAACTTACCGAAATACACATATTTCTTTATAAATGGGGCAGATATATATGTATGTATGTATGTATGTATGTATATATATACACACACACACACGTGTGTGTGTGTATGTGTGTGTATATGTGTATATATATATATATATATAGAGAGAGAGAGAGAGAGAGAGAGAGAGAGAGAGAGAGAGGCTGGTGTAAAACAACACAACGTGAAAGCAACAAAGAAGTTCTGAATCCATTGTGGATGTAGTAAGTCTACAGGCAAAAGATAGATAGATAGAAAGACCAGCAACAGAGTATTAAATATATATGCCCTAAAGAACTTGTGACCAGGATACCTGAGAGGGCGCCTTCTCCTTTAGCAACCTGCCTGGTCACTGAGGTCATGAGTGGGCTCGCTCTTGGTGGTTCCACATGGACCTATGGCCCGAATGGAGTCCATCAGGAGAAGAGCCTTCAGTGTGGTGGCCCCCTTTCTTTGGAATTCCCTGCCCTTGAAGGTCAGGCAGCAGGCACCAACACTGTGCTGTTTCTGGCACCTCCTGAAAACAGCACTGTTCCAGGAGACATTCCTTAATTGACCAGTCATGGTTTCTACTGGTATTCTGTTTTTTTGTGGGTTTTTTTAATAGCATAATTTTAATTTGGTGTTTTAATCTTTTAATCCTTTTACTGTTTTATCTCTTGTGTTCACTGCTCTGAAATCTGTTCTACATATGGAGCAGTATATAAATATTGTAAATAAATAAATAAATTAAGCCAAAAGTTTTGGCTTCTGTGGCGGAAGCCAAAACCTACATACACACACACACACACGTATGTATGTGAGTGTGTATGTGTGTGTGTGTGTATATATATATATATATATATATATATGGGCCACGGTGGCTTAGTGGTTAAGTCGCTGAACTGCAGACTGGAAGGTCGGCAGGTCAGCAGTTCGAGACCCGAGTGCTGCGTGACGGAGTGAGCTCCTGTCTTCAGTCCCAGCTCCTGCCAACATAGCAGTTCGAAAGCAAGAAATTGCAAGTAGATAAATAGGTACCGCCTCGGCGGGAAAGGTAACAGCATTCCGTGCACCTCGATGTTCAGTCATGCTGGCCACATGACCACGGAAACGTCTTCGGACAGCGCTGGCTCTTCGGCTTAGAAACGGGGATGAGCACCGCACCCTAGAGTCGGACACGACTGGTTGGGGACAGCTTTACCTTTTATATATATATATATATATACATATATATATACACACACATACATATATTACTCTGTTGTTAGTCTTTCTATCTTTCCTATCATCTATCTATCTATCTATCTATCTATCTATCTATCTATCTATCTATATCAAATTTAGAAGAAAGTGAAACTGACAAATGCATCCATCCATGCCCTGAGTGCTTTGCTCTTAGAAGTCTGGGTATGAATCCCTGTGTATTCAACCATGTTAGTTCTGAATTACGGTTGCTGCCGCTTTTTTTCTGACTCTTTTTGTCATACTCATTGATCATTCAGGCAGAACTTTCAGGATTCCAAAAGTTTGCCCCAGCATTGGACTCTTGGTCTGATCCAGGTGGACCCTTGGTCTGATCCAGCATGGCTCTTCTTATTTTCTGCTTATTGGTCCAGTCAGGTGCAAAAATTGTAGAAGGCCTGCACTAGGCATAAAAACTATGCATCTGTTCAGTTGGGTAGGGAGGGGGCTCTCCTTTTTCACAGAATGGAATCAGGATACAAGCACATATGCCCAGAGGCATGCACACTCAGAGCCCAGTTTCCCTGTGCTTGGAAACCATGCTGTGGCCATCCCCAGACATTTTGCTACCTGAAGTGGAGGAGAAAATGGTGGAACTCCAGCCCCATTAATCCAAGTCAAGGTTACGGATGTATGGATTTTGAAATAAAAATTCCGTCTGT
The DNA here is from genome assembly GCF_057233095.1 of Heloderma suspectum. Lineage (NCBI taxonomy): Eukaryota > Metazoa > Chordata > Lepidosauria > Squamata > Helodermatidae > Heloderma > Heloderma suspectum. The sequence continues at coordinate 422,027,991 of NC_139458.1, forward strand.
ATTTTGCGGACTGACAGGTGCCTTTCGTTCTGTTGGGGGAACTGGATTTTTGCCAATTTCCTAAATTTGCACAAATCCACATTTACACAAATTCACATTTGGAAACATGTGCAACCCCCCCCTCCGATGTGTAAACCCTTCCCAAATGTGCAATTTCATGCTTTACCCTATGTCAGAAATGTGCATTTTCAGCCAGTGGCAAAGAAGAGGAAGAGGAACTACAGATCAAATCGCCAACATTTGCTGGATCATGGAGAAAGCAAGAGAATTCCAGAAAAACGTCTATTTCTGCTTCATTGACTACGCCAAAGCCTTTGATTGTGTGGATCACAACAAACTGTGGCAAATTCTTAAAGAGATGGGAGTACCAGACCACCTTACCTGTCTCCTGAGAAACCTGTACGAGGGTCAAGAAGCATCAGTAAGAACTGGACATGGAACAACCAATTGGTTCAAAATTGGGAAAGGAGTATGACAAGGCTGTGTATTGTCACCCTGCTTATTTAACTTATATGCAGAGTACATCATGAGAAACGCTGGGTTGGATGAATCACAGGTCGGAATTAAGATTGCTGGGAGAACTATCAACAACCTCAGATATGCAGACGATACTAGCCTAATGGCAGAAAGCGAAGAGCCTCTTGTTGAGGGTGAAAGGGAAAATGCAAAAGCTGGTTTGAAACTCAACATTAAAAAAACTCAGGTCATGGCATCTGCCCCCATCACTTCCTGGCATATAGAAGTGGAAGAAATGGAAGCAGTGAGAGATTTTATTTTCTTGGGCTCCAGGATCACTGCAGATGAAATTAAACGACGCTTGCTCCTTGGGAGGAAAGCTATGGCACACCTAGACAGCATAGTAAGAAGCAGAGACATCATGTTGCTGACAAGGGTTCGTATAATCAAAGCTATGGTTTTCCTGGTAGCAACATATGGCTGTGAGAGCTGGACTATAAGGAAGGCTGAGCGCCAAAGAATTGTTGCTTTCGAACTGTGGTGCTGGAGAAGACTCTTATGAGTCCCCTGGACTGCAAGGAGGTCAAATCAGCAAATCCTAAAGGAAATCAACCCAATCAACTGTTCTTTGGAAGGACAGATACTGAAGCTGAAGCTGAAATATTTTGGCCACCAAATGCGAAGAGAAAACTCCCTGGAAAAGACCCTGATGCTGGGAAAGATTGAAGGCAAAAGGAGAAGGGGACGGCAGAGGATGAGATGGCTAGATAGCATCACTGATGCAATGAATATGAACTTGAGCACACTCCGGGAGAGAGCGGAGGACAGGAAGGCCTGGCATGCTATGGTCCATGGGGTCACGAGGAGTCGGATACGACTTAATGACTGAACAACAACAAATTTTTCTATTACTAAATCTGCATATAATTTTGGAAAGTAAAGAAACCGGTCTGCAAGTTCACATGCAACTCAGGAAAAGCTAGTCCACTGCAGAATCTGTGGGTCAGATTCATAAAAATCCAAACGCAATTGATTCCATTGCAGATTTTTCCAACATCCTTATTCAAGGTACACAGTACCCACGTTATCTTAACACCTGGCAGCAAAAATCCCACAAACACCTCTCCCACTTCCTCGAAATACAACAATAAAAATTAAATAACTAACCATTTGCTGTCCTTTGATGGCACCCAAAATCAACTGCCTGAAGCAGTGGCCTTGCTCTGCCTAATGGTAGGGCCGGCTCTGGCAGGTGTAGGACTCCTTCACTACTGAAAGTGTCCTCAGGTGCAGATATTGTGTTTTCAGGGTCTGTGCAACAGGATCTTTGGTCCCTACACACACACACAGAGACACACACACACACATTCCTATCCACAGCAAACTGGCAGCATTTTTCCATTTGTCACCGAAAAGATCCTTGCACATTCCACCCTCTCCCAAAGAAGAAGCATTTTCAGCCAAAGCTTGCTTCATTTAATACAAATACTTTGGCTGATGTGGCACAATAAAGGTTTCAGTTAGGTAAGACCAGCCTAAATGTTTTTAAAATGTGTTGCTATACAACAGGAATGTAATTATAATAATGCAAAAAATCTAAATGGCTATTTAATCCCCCATAGGTCTTTTAGCTCTGAAAAGCCATCTCGAAGCATATAATCTCCTCCTGATTTGAAACAGAGCAGTCTGAATGTGCTTTCATGTGCAGCCAAGAGCAGCTCCCACCCCCAACGATAATCAAAGATGATGGAAAAGGAAATGATGCAGAATAATGCCAAGAAAATATTATGATAACAGAATAGCTATCATCAGGCATTGTATTTATATATGCATTTAAAAAAATAATAATTAGCACTTGCATACACTATGTATGACTGGTAGAATTTAGATCCTAGTAGCTGTCAGAGTTATCTGCTCGAATCCAGCACCGGTGTTCTGAAAATGGAACACCCTTCTAAGTACACAGTGCTTGCATATCCACATCTGGAGTTACATGGGCTTTGATGTGGATGGGGCTGAATGTCCCCACCAAGGACCAATAGCTGTTGCGCATGACTAACTGCACATGGCTAGAGCTGGAATGGAACCATTCCTATATACCAGCCATTCCCAATTTGCTGGCCTCCAGATGATTTCGGCTTCAAAACCCATCAGTCCTAGCCAACATGGCCCATGGTCAAGAATGCTAGGAATTGTCATGCAAAACATCTGGAGGGCTGGGGAAGGCTAGTATATATAATTGCCTGTGTACAGCCTATGTGACAAAGCTGATATTCCTCTTAGCTCTGACAATTGTCAAAACTAAACGAATGTTTCCAATACAGCTGTAGAGACACATCCAGAAAACAAACAGCTTCAAGCCATTGTAAAAACAAAAGAAACCATCCTCAGACATTAACAGAACATGAGTGGGGGGACGGGGGCAAACTGCGGGCGCCTGTTTCGGTCTGTAAATCTGTCAGACTGCTGGCGCCCGTGCCCCCCAAGCTGCGCCTGCCGAGCTCCCCCCCCACTCACTGGCCCTCCGGGCTGCAGTAGAGTCCCCCTCCATGCTCAGTAAGTAGCCCGCAACATACCCAGGCCTGTTCGTCTCTATCCTGATTGTCATGTTTTTTAAAAACGTTGTGATCGGCAGCATTCGCCCATACACTTATACGCAAAAAGCACCTGGATCACCCATATACCCTAATTTCACAGTGCTATTTTGTGAATGAGTAGGGATGGCGGAGAATTCCACCACAGATTTCAGTGAGGCCGAATGCACTGGCATTCAGCCCCCCGAAATCCATGGCGGAACAGCCTGCCACCCCCCCCCGCCACCCCCCGTGGATCCCCCCGGGATGAGACTTACCTGGGGCGGATGTTCCAGATGGCGGCGGCTCCAGCGGTGGCTTCGGTGGCGGTGGAGGTGGCTGGTCTTTTGACCAGCTGCCGCGGCCGCCATTTTCAGTCTGGTCTATTTTTTTTTTACCCAGACGTGTGATAAGCTACGTAAAGACTATCACTACCGTGATAGGCTACCTAAGTCTTTATGTAGCCTATCATGTCTGGGTTAAAAAAAAAAAAAAAAAGGCGTACGCAAATGGCGGCTGCTACGGTGGCCGCCATTTGCATTCCTTATTTTTTGCCTTTTTAGTCTACATAAATATTTACGTAAGCTATTACAGTGAAAAAAAAGGAACTCAAATAGCGCCCACTAGGCACTTTTTGCATTTAAGTGTATGGGACCCGCAGGGCTCCTTGTTCAAGCTCTGTGGCTCCTGGAAAATGCACGGCTACCTCAAAATGGTTCCAAAGATGGGTTCAAGGGTGATGTAGCCCAACCTTTCCCAACCTGGTCCCCTCCAGATGTTCCAGACTTCAACTCGCATCAAACCCAGCCAGCATGAGCAACATCTGGCAGGCAGCAGGTTATGGAAGGTTGGTGTAGCAAGCTGTAATCTGGATTTGCTAGGGATGTACGAAAGTCACTTACCTTTTCGCAGGGGTGCTTCGTGGTGGGGGGGAGGCTCTTCGCTTCTCCCCCCGAAGTTCAGGCCGGGGGGGAGGCTTCCCGCCTCGCCCAGCCGAAATTCAGGCCGGGGAGAAGCGCCCCGTCTCCCCGGCCGCAAAACAAAGTGTAAAAAAAACCCCCAAACCCCGTGATAGGCTACGTAAAGATTAACGTAGCCTATCACGGCTAGATTTCCAAAGTCAGCTGTGATAGGCTACGTAAATCGTTACGTAGCCTATCACGGGTGACTTTGAAAAAAAAAAGCACGTACGCAAATGGCGGCCCCCATAGGGAGCCGCCATTCGCGTTCCTTATTTGGTCCCGGTAGTCTACATAAAGATTTACGTAGACTACGGTGTAGTCTACGTAAATCTTTACGTAGACTACCGGGACCAAATAAGGAACGCAAATGGCTGCGCCCATTAGGGATGGGGGAGAATTTCTCCCCGAAACTTCGGGGGGCCGAGTGTCAATGCACTTGGTCCTCCAAAGGTTGTTCGGGGAGAAATTCTCCGCCCCCTGCCCCCCCCGGGTTGGGACTTACCTTTCACGAATGTCCCTCCTGGCGGCGGGTCCCGGCGGCGGTTCAGCAGGTCTTCGTCAGGGGCGGGGGCAGCAGCCGGTCTTTCGACCGGCTGCTGCCGCCGCCATTACAAGAAAAGTTAAAAAAAAAAAACGCCTTTGTGATAGGCTACGTAACGATTAACGTAGCCTATCACAGCTAGTTTTGCAAAGTCAGCCGTAATAGGCTACATTAATCGTCACGTAGTCTATCACGTGTGACTTTAAAAAAAAAAAAAGCGCATATGGCTAATGGCGGCCCCCATAGGGAGCTGCCATTCGCGTTCCTTATTTGGTCCCTGTAGTCTACGTAAAGATTTACGTAGACTACGGCGAAAATAAGGGCAACGCAAATAGTGTTGCCCTTATTTTCGCCGTAGTCTACGTAAATCTTTACGTAGACTATAGGGACCAAATAAGGAACGTGAATGGCGGCTTCTCCCCGGCCTGAATTTCGGCCGGGCAAGGCGGGAAGCCTCCCCCCCAGCCTGAATTTCAGCCGGGTGAGGCGGGAAGCCTCCCTCCCCGGACTGAACTTCGGGGGTAGCAGCGAAGCGCCTCCCCCCCACCGCGAAGCAAGCTGCGAGACCAGGTAAGTGACTTTCGTGCATCCCTAGCACCCATAGGGCGCCACCATTTGCGTACGCGCTTTTTTTTTTTTCAAAGTCACCCGTGATAGGCTACGTAACGATTGACGTAGCCTGTCACAGCTGACTTTGGGAATGTAGCTGTGATAGTCTACGTTAATCGTTACATAGCCTATCACGGGTGTGTGTTTTTTTTTTACACTTTGTAATGGCGGTGGCGGCAGCCGGTTGGAAGACTGGCTGCCGCCCCCGCCCCCGACGAAAGGCCGACGAACCGCCGCCGGGACCTGCCGCCGGGATGGACATTCACCACAGGTAAGTCCCATCCCGGGGTGGTGGCGGGGGGATGGCGGAGAATTTCATTGCTGATTTCGGGGGGCCGAATGCATTGGCGCTCGGCCCCCTGAAGATTCGGGGAGAAATTCTCCACCATCCCTAGGATTTGCAATCTAGCAAATCGGAAGAAATGTATGATCAATTTGTGGTGAATGCAAGGTCAACTCACATGGGGATGTATTTCAGTTCCTTTATGACCAGAATTTACCCAATTTGCAACTCCAGAAAGCAGGTTCAAATGCAATCTGTGGGCAATATCCATACATTTCTGAGCTTGCAAAGTGATTTGGAGGCCACCCCCACCCTCCCAAATGTGGCAATATGCATACATTTGAATAAATGCAGATGAAAAAATGGGTGGATTTGAAAAATGCACGCAAACACACTTTAATCAATGGGAGAAAAGTGCAAAGATTTGAAAAATGTGCACAGTTGGTTCATACACTTGGAAAATGTGTATGAAAATGTACATGGATCTTCATGGGAACAGAAAAAGACGCTTGCAATCTGATACAGACATGAGTCAGAATGAGCTTCAAGGTGGAATTCAGAGACCTTTGACATTTTGCTGATCCACACATCCCTAAACACACATGCTGCATGGATCAGTAAGGTGTAGGACCCCATCCTATAGTTCCATATAGCAACTCTACTTCCTGTAATTCAGCACTCACTGGAGTTGTGCAGGGAGGAGAAAAATCATTCTTCACTTCAGGGCTATTAGTACTACTACTACTACATCAGCAGCAACAACGGGGGGGGGGAGCATGCTAGTTGCAACACTCCAGGCACTGCATGCGAATGAGCACAGAGCCGTGTGATGGCCACACTATAAAAGAGAGCTTAAGAAATTAAGTTAATCCGTCCAGTAGATAGATGATTGTTGCTTGCACAATTAGCCTTGCCATCGCACCAAGATGACTTGAGAAGGACTCACTGGCTCAGGCTTGGCCTTATCTGAGCAGCCTCTCTGGGTGTAGATTAATGTGGAAATGACTTTTCCATGCTTCAGTTCCACTGCATTAGGAGCAAAGACTTTTTTCTTCTTCTTTACTAAAATGGTTACCAAAGCCATTGCTGTCCAGTCATTGGGAGCTCACACACATTTGCCCAGTTCTGCTACAGATGCAAGGGCCATGGTGGCTTAGTGGTTAAGATGCTGAACTGCAGTCCAGAAGGTCAGCAGGACAGCAGTTCGAGACCCGAGTGCTGTGTGACGGAGTGAGCTCCCATCTTCAGTCCCAGCTCCTGGCAACCTAGCAGTTCGAAAGCAAGAAATTGCAAGTAGATAAATAGGTACCGCTTCGGCGGGAAAGGTAACAGCGTTCCGTGCACCTCGGTGTTCAGTTATGCCGGCCACATGACCACGGAAGCATCTTCGGACAGTGCTGGCTCTTCGGCTTAGAAATGGAGATGACCACCACCCCCTAGAGTCGGACATGACTGGTTGGGGACACTTTTACCTTTTTGCTACAGATGCAAGAGAGGTGATGGTGTGGAAGTCTGACAAGGAACATAGCTGACGGTGTGTGTGTGTGTGTGTGTGTGTGAGCATTATGGGAATAGGCTTCATTTGGAAAAATGGCCAGTTGGACTCAGGATGTCAGGAATCAACAAAGAGGAAAAAGGCCACTAAATTGTTGCTGCCCTGAAAGAAAGGCCCCTAACAGCAACAAAAGAGAGATTTCTATGAGCCTTTCTACACAAGGCTCTTAATCTGCTGTACCTACTTTCATTTTCAGTGTAGAATTGAGACCTGAGCCCTACTCAAAAAGTTTTTCCTTTCCTGCTTTTCTACTATGTAACCTCTAGGGGGCACTGTGCCACAGCAGAATAACAATTATTCAAGTAGGAAAATTGGTTTTCTTTCACTTTCACAAATAACACTCGATTTCCTCCACTCTGAAAAAGCCCTGGGACAGTGCTGTTAAAAAGCAGAAGTGAAACTCTAAGGTCTTGTCATCATCTAAAGAGCCCATAAACAACCATGAGTAAGGAAAAATGAGCACACAATAAATGCCTCATGTAGAAAGGCTCTATATTCAGGAGGGAGAGTAGCAACTGGAAAAGCAAGCATTAAAAATCTGATTCTATGTTGTCGCTCTAATCCAGAATGTGGAAGGAACAGCCACTGAAGATTTAGAATATTAAGGTCAATTAACACATGCAAGTGCAACACTTGATCTCTCATATCTTGGGACTGGTTTAGATGAAAATTTAGGTGTGTACAGGCTATGCACAATAGCAGTGTGGTAGTGCATCCACCCACATTGGAAATGTCTCCCAGCTGTGGTCATAACATTTGGATAGGACAGATATAAGTAAAGTCCAGCATACTTTAGGACTGAACATTATAATTTCACAGATTTTACATAGATTATCTACAGGTGTGTTGGATTTTAATAAGTGTGGGACCTATGCAAATGTTATGCTCAATCTTAAGACAACCAGTGGTTCCAGAGGTGAGACAGGTGGGAGAATTGGATCAATTCTCTTCCCCTCCTACAAGCCTGTGAATGTACAAATGTATGAAGAATCAGATCACACATCCCAGCCATCTCTTGAATCAAGTGAGGAACATGCTTGATGCAAAGGCAGTCAAAGAATGACATTTCCTAGGCAAGGCAGCATTCATACATTTAGACTTCCTCAGATGGTCAACCAGAACTCAGAGAACATACGCACTCCATGGAAGTTACTATCTCAGTGACTGCTCAATCCTGCCAAGGACTAGATGGAAGGAAGTGTCACCGCATTCCATGGTGCTTCCCCCAAGGTAAGTGTGTAGAGCAACCTTCCCTAAGCTGGCTCCCTGCAGATGTTTTGGACTACAGCTCCCCAAATCCCTACCTAGTGTGGGGATGATGGAAGGTGTAGTCCAAAACATTGGGGGGGGCACCAGGTTGGGGAAGGCTTGTGTACAGAATTGCAACTAAGCCAAAGGAAGGTTTTGTTTTTGTTTGAGGCCAAAACGATCAGCATGAGCAAAAGCATCCATCAACTCTTTCCTTAATTGTGCTGCTGCTGCTGGTAATTAACATGTGAAGTTCTGTACTGGTGTTTTTTAGGGGTGCTGTTGTTGTGGGTGCGAACAGAATGCATGCTATGAAAATGGCACCTAGATAAATCATATTCCTTATGGCTTTGTTTTCAGACTGAAGGCTTCAGGAATGGATATGTCACTGTCACGCACATTAGGTGTTCTGACTCAGACAAAGGGGACCTGTGCAATGTGGTTTGCCAGCTAGGGTAAAGGACTAGACAATGTACCAATAATTTATTGAGCTGTTATCAAAGCTTTATGCAATGATTTATAAAGAAGGAGAACTGGACTTGTTCCTCCAGCTAAAAATAATTAAGAAATATCATTACTGTTATTGAAACCCTCTCTAAATTGCATTGCTCAGTGACTAAACTGGAAGACTAGTGTAGCTTCTTATTTAACACATTCTGTCTCCTGTCAAGATCAAATTGGTGACCACCAGTGAATATATTACCATCTTGCAGTTTTGAGCAGAAGAACCCACCCTTGTCACTAACTTTGCTGGTTTATAGTCGAGTTAAGTGGTTTCTTAAAGAAAAGAAAAGAGAAGATGAAGAAGAAGAAGAAGAAGAAGAAGCAGCAGCAGCCGCCGCAGCAGCTAGCAACCACACTTCATCCCTCCTTACCCTCACATACAAAATTTGTCAGGGAGGCCACAGGGACTAAAGAATTCCCTTGCTAGACTAACCAAAATCCATCTAGTCCAACGTTTTGTTGCAACCAATGGCTAGCCAGAAGCCTCTGGAAACTTACAACTTATATCTTGCTTTAGGTATTCAGCTGGACTCCTCAATGTCTCACTATAATTATTGTAAAGTCCTGTTTTCTCTCTTGTATTTCCTTCTTAATGTCCTATTTCACTTCTTTGATTCTTCTCTTACTGCTTTGCCAACTGTATTTGCAATAATACAAGAGTGTGATGCAATATGGCCTAGTTACTGCTGTGTCGTAAACTCAGGGAAATAGTAAGATGCCTTATACAAAGTCAGATATTTGGTCCATCTACCTCACCATTGTCTACAGCATTTCCATCCCATGGATTCCTCCCCATGGACCACACTGGGATGTTTTGCATGCGAAGCCCTACCACTGAGCTATAGCCTTTGTCACAACTTCCAACTTGTAATCTATAGTGCAGCAGCTGCACTGGTTACTCGTGTGTTTCTGAGCCTAATTTAGGGAGCAATCCTATGGCAGCTAGTCAGCGGCTAGATGGCTGTAGGATATCTTGTTTTTCAGGAACCGACCTCAGAGCCCATGCTCCGAGGTTGCTTCCCAGAGAACCAACCTTCCCCCCTTCTGTGCTGCCTTGCAGGCAGCACGGAGAAGCCCTCTCCTCCATGCTCGCAAGAGGCGTGTGGAGCAGCCAAAATGGGGCATTCCGGAGGGCATTCCAGGGCGGGGAAGGAGGAAATGCCTGTATGACATCTCCTATGTGTCATACGGCAGCCTCGTCTTCCGCTCTGCCCTCCTGCAGCTAGACAGCCAAAAGTAGCTGTCTAGCCGAAACTGCAGGGCAGAAGGAGCACGGAGGGAATGATCCCCTCTGTGCTTCTCCTGCCCTGCATTGGATAGGTGGTTGCCTCCGAGTTCAGGGGCAGCTGCCTCTCTGCATAGGATTGTGCCCTTAATGTGCTGGTTAGGACTCATGGACTCATCTCCATCTGGGGCACTGGGGAGCTTGATGAGCTGCCACCCCGCTTGTGTGGCCTGGACCCACTCGGCAAGCCTTCCTGTTTGCCCGCCCACCCGCCCACCTGCCAAGCCACGCAAACTGACCCTCCTCTCCACACCAACTCCTGCAGTTACGCCCTTGTGCTTTATGCACACAAGGGTTTGACAGCCAGAGTCCTCAGCATGAGAAACTCCCCAGGCACTCTAGCCCTGTCTTCCTCAGGAGGAGGACAGGGCTAGAGTGCTTGGGTTCTACCAAGGCCCCTCCTGCCCACACTGGTTGTCAGGGGCTTCCTTGACAGCTGGTGGAGGCAGGACAAGTACGTGGAGCTGATCTCAGCTGCTCGCTGAGCTCCTGGACGGGGGCGCTCAGCGGCTGGGTTCATCAGCACTCCATGGCTTGATGGGCAGTGTCCAGGAGGCTGGATGCAGGGGAGTCCATTGGTCTCCACCCCCTCCTTGGGCTCCAATGCCATCCATAGTGCTGGTTTTGAAACCTTAAATGGGTTGGGAGCAAATTATTTGAAGGACCATCTTCACCCATATCAGCCTGCCTGCACTTTAAGATCAACAAGAGAGGTCCTTCTCATTTTCCCACCTGTGAGAGCAGTTTCATGAGTGACCACACGACTCGTAGGGATGGCGGAGAATTTCTCCACGAATCTCTGGGAGGCCGAATGCCAACGCATTTGGCCCCCCAAAATTGGTGGGGAAATTCTCCCCCCCGCCCCCCCCTGGGATGGGACTTACCTCGTGTGAATGTCCCTCTCGGCGGCGGGTCCCGGCAGCGTTTCGGCGGCGTTTTGGCGTGGGTGGGGGCGGCGGCCGGTCTTCCGACCGGCTGCCACCGCCTCCATTTCCCAGTAAAATAAAATTAAAAAAAGTGATAGGCTACGTAACGATTTACGTAGCCTATCACGGCTAGATTTTCAAAGTCAGCTGTGATAGGCTACGTAAATCTTTACGTAGCCTATCACGGCTGACTTTGGGGGGGGGGAAAGCGCGTATGCAAAAAAAAAAAAAAAGCACGTACGCATATGGCGGCGAAATGGCCAAGAATTTCCGGGGGAGAACCGGAGCACCTCCCCCCCCCATCGAAAACAGCTGTGGGACCAGGTAAGGGACTTTCGTCCATCCTTACACACGAGAGACGGCCTTTTCCGCAGTGGCTCCACACCTCTGGAATAAGTTCATATGGGGGGGCAGTGGGGCTTATCCTTGCAAGCTTTGAAGAGGGCCCTGCAAACATGCTACTTTGTTCTAGCATTCCCCTGATTATGTTTCATTAGATTGGTTTGTGGCTGCAGTTGTCTGTTGCAACTTGCAAGTTTTATTCTATCTATGCTGGTGTTGCTGTTTTTATCGTTTTTGTGTGTGTTTGTATTCTACTTTTGCTACTGCATTGTTTTTTTATTATGCATTTTAGTGTTGTACTCCTCCTTTGGAGGGCTTCTTCCTTAAAAGGCAGCCACAAAATGAGTTAAACAAATCAATAAATACTATATGTAATTGTTTCTGCTTCTTTCACTGTGTGCTAGCTAGTGCAATATTTCCTCCTCTTTCCCCCAAGTCTCCTCTCTTCTTTTTTTATTTTCATGTTTTCTTGCGATTGTGAGCCTGAAGGCAGCATCTACACTTTGTGCTGCTCAACTTGTCCGGAATTTAAGGAACACCAAGGGGAAAGCTGGTGATTATTTTTGCAGGGAAGACAGTGTGAGTGCATGCATGTGTGCATGCATGCGTGTTTAAAATATTCTTATTCTTATTACTTTTATTATTAATTGCATTTCTATACAGCTCCATAGCCGAAGCTCTCTGGGCAGTTTACAAAAGTTAAATCATTATATGCAATATAAAAACTTTAAAAGCCATTTACAAAAAAACATATAAAAGCACACAGACAATCAGAAACATATAATTAAAAACAACATTGAACTATCAGACATAACTAAAGACACATCCAGGACCGATTAAAACTCATCATGTGCTGCCAAATGCTTGGGAAAAGAGGTAGGTATTAACCTGGCACCAAAAAGAGAATAATGTTGGCGCCAGGCAGACCTCATCAGGGAGCTTGTTCCAGAGATGGGGGGCCACCACTGAGAAAGCCCTCTCCCTTGTTGCTGCCTTCCGAGCTTCCCTTGGAGGAGGTACTCGGAGCAGGGCCTTAGATGCTGAATTTAGCGTACGGGTACGTTCATTTCGGGAGAGGCATTCCATCAGGTATTGCAGTCCCAAGCTATGTAGGGCTTTATAACCCAACTTCTAAGGCAATCTTACTTTAGGATTAACATATTTCATAAACTATAGAAAGTTCATTAATTGTTTATCCAAATGCTGCTTGGTATCCTTTCTTTTTTCTGCTCCATTCCTTCAAAGCTGCTGAAGATAGTGAAGTTTATGAGTAAGCCATATTTATTTTATTAGATTAAATTTTCCTCTTTCTAACTAATTAGTGTAATCCTGGGAGAGCAGATTAATTCTTCTGTCTGACCTCAATACCTCTCTCTCTCTCTCTCTCTCTCTCCCCCTTTACCATATACAAGCTCAAAGTATAAATCCATCATTCCACATTGCGTGGTGGTGGGAAAATGTATGTGCTATTATTGATATTTATGATTATATAGGAAAATAAGAGAATTCAGAAGAAAGAGCCCCAGATAGCATCTTTATCCTCAATTTTTCTGTGGACAACTTTGTAACATTTTTACTGCACTTGTTTTTCAGTTGTCTTTTCTTTGAACTAGTTGGGGTAAATGATTTTTGAAAGCACCCAGTAAACATAAAAAATAAAAGTCATGCTAAGGCACATGGGAATCTAGCTGTTTATTGTGGTCATAATCCTCCAGAGCAGCAATGTTCCATGAGGCATCTAAGGTAGGGATGGGGGAGAATTTCTCCCCGAAACTTCGGGGGGCTGAGTGCCAACGTATTCGGCCCCCCGAAGTAGTTTCGGGGAGAAATTCTCCGCCCCCCCGCCCCCCCCCAGGATGGGACTTACCTTTCCCGAATGTCCCTCCCGGCAGCGGGTCCCGGTGGCAGTTCGGTAGGTCTTCGACAGGGGCAGAGGCGGCAGCCGGTCTTTTGACCGGCTGCCGCCGCCGCCATTCCAATAAAAGTAAAAAAAAAAAAAACGCCCCCGTGATAGGCTACATGACGATTAACATAGCCTATCACTGCTAGATTTGCAAAGTCAGCCGTGATCGGCTACGTTAATCGTCACGTAGCCTATCACGGGTGACTTAAAAAAAAAAAAAAAAGCACGTACGGCTAATGGCGGCCCCCATAGGGAGCCGCCATTCGCTTTCCTTATTTGGTCGCTGTAGTCTACATAAAGATTACGTAGACTGCGGCAAAAATAAGGGCAATGCTATTTGCGTTGCCCTTATTTTCGCCGTAGTCTACGTAAAGATTTACGTAGACTACAGCGACCAAATAAGGAACGCGAATGGCGGCTCCCTATGGGGGCTGCCATTTGCGTACGCGCTTTTTTTTTTTAAGTCACCCGTGATAGGCTACGTGACGATTAACGTAGCCGATCACGGCTGACTTTGCAGATCTAGCCGTGATAGGCTACGTTAATCGTCACGTAGCCTATCACGGGGGCGTTGTTGTTTTTTTTTAACTTTTTATTTCACGGCCGGGCGAGGTGAGGCACCTCCTCCCCGGCCTGAATTTCGGCCAGGCGAGGCAGGAAGCCTCCCCCCCGGCCTGAATTTCGGCCGGGTGAGGAGGAAAGCCTCCCCCCCCTGCCTGAACTTCGGGGGGAGCAGCGAAGCACCTCCCCCCCACCGCGAAGCAAGCTGCGAGACCAGTTAAGTGGCTTTCGTGCACCCCTAATCTAAGGTAGAATGAGAATATAATGTGCGTTTGTATTAGAGTTTGAGCTGAAATGGGGTTGGAGTATTGTGTGACAAATATTGTCTCCTGTGTAGGGATCGGTGAACCCTGCAATGTCTGGTCTGGCAGGGCGAGGGTCTGCTGCAGGGAAATACTGGCTGCTTGGGTCTCACCCAACTTTCACGGAGCCCTAGTGCATCCTCTGGATTTCATGGGGCAATTTTCCAGCTTTAAAAAAGGCAAGATGACACTCATTGCAGATGCAATGAATGTACTTTGGGCAAATTACGGCTGCAATTTCCATATTTTATGCAATTTCCATTCAAACTCCACTTACGTCTACATAAACTGCAGCTGCAAAGCACTTACCTCTACGCAAACTGTGGCCATAAAGCGCAATTTACACAGACGCAAGTGCTTTACACCCACAATTTATGTAGAAAATGGCATAGAATACGGAAATTATGGCTATGATTTTCCCAGGATAGGCTAATGGCAGCCACAGTTAGCATATATGGCCTTTCAGAAAGGTGGAGAACTGACCTGTGCGAAACCAGGAGGATGCGCAGATAAGGCGGGCCAGGCCACTGCGGACTCTGCAGGTTGGATTCTTGGGAATTCAGCCTCATCGGAGTCCACAGTGGATTTCTCCAGCAGCTCTACTCCTGTGAAATAAACCCACACCATCTTTGCAACCACTGCTTCTCCTTTCCCCTCTCCCATCTGAGGCCCTCAAAATGTATTCAGGAGAGGAGAATGGGGAGGAGGAAGCTCCAGCTCTTCAGTGAAGTTTTGTTTCCCATGGAAGAGAACACTGGGCTTCCAAGTTCTTCAAAGTAGGAAATTAGAATCATAGAATCATAGAATAGTAGGGTTGGAAGGAGCATACAAGGCCATCAAGTCCAACCCCCTGCTCAATGCAGGAATCCAAGTCAGAGCACCCCTGACAGATGGCTGTCCAGCTTCGTCTTGAACACCTTCAGTGTGGGAGAGCCCACCACCTCCTTAGGTAATTGGTTCCATTGTCGTACTGCTCTAACAGTCAGGATGTTTTTCCTGATGTACAGCCGGAATCTGGCTTCCTGTAACTTGAGCCCATTATTCTGTGTCCTGCCCTCTGGGATGATCGAGAAGAGATCCTGGCCTTCCTCTCTGTGACAACCTTTCAAGTACTTGAAGAGTGCTATCATATCATATGTCCCCTCAGTCTTCTCTTCTCAAGGCTAAACATGCCCAGTTCTTTCATTCTCTCCTCATACGGTTTTATTTCCAATCCCCTGATCATCTTTGTTGCCCTCCTCTGAACCCTCTCCAGTTTGTCTGCATCCTTCTTAAAGTGTGGTGCCCAGAACTGGACACAGTACTCCAGATGAGGCCTAACCAGTGCTGAGTAGAGGGGAACTAGTACTTCACGGGATTTGGAAGCTATACTTCTATTAATGCAGCCTAAAATAGCATTGGCCTTTTTTGCAGCCACATCACATTGTTGGCTCATATTCAGCTTGTGATCTACAACCATTCCAAGATCCTTCTCGCTTGTAGAGTTGTTGAGCCATGTATCCCCCATCTTGTAACTGTGCATTTGGTTTCTTTTTCCTAGGTGCAGAACTTGGCCTTTATCCCTATTAAATGTCATTCTGTTGTTTTCTGTCCAGCGCTCCAGTCTATCCAGATCCCTTTAGGGATGTACGAAAATCACTTACCTTTCGGGGATTATGCTGATGGTGGGGGGGGAGGCACTCTGTCCCTCCCCCCGGAATCCTGGATGGGGGGGAAGGCGCTCCGTTCCCCCCCCCCCCGGTATCCTGGCCAGCCGGCTGTGCTCTGCAGCGATTCTGCGGAGCTGCCGGCCGGCTCTGCCAGCAGCCGGACATCCGGCTGCTGGCTAGCAGGGACGCAAATGGCAAACAAACGCGCGTACGCAAATGGCGGCGGCCATGGCCGCCGCCATTTGCGTACGCCCATGTTTTTTTTTTAAAGTCAGCTGTGATAGGCTACGTAAACATTTATGTAGCCTATCACGGTGTTTTTTTTAAAATCTAGCCGTGATAGGCTATGTAAATCTTTACTTAGCCTATCACTTTTTTTTTTTACTGGAAATGGCGGTGGCGGCAGCTGGTCGGAAGACCGTCTGCCGCAGCCGCCACTGCCAGGAAGATCCGCCCAAGGTAAGTCCTGTCCCGGGGGGTGGCGGGGGGGTGGCGTGCCATTCCACCACCAATTTTGGGGGGCCAAATGCGGTGGTATTCAGCCTCCGCGAGATCCGTGGCGGAACTTTCGTATATCCCTAGATCCCTTTGAATTTTGCTTCTGTCTTCCAAAGTATTAGCTATCCTGCCCAATTTTGTGTCATCTGCAAATTTGATCAGCATTCCCTGCACCTCCTCCAAGTCATTAATACAAATGTTGAAGAGCACTGGGCCCAGGACTGAGCCCTGCGGTACCCCACTCGTTACCTCTCCCCAGGTTGAGAAGGTCCCATTGATAAGCACTCTTTGAGTCCGATTCTGTAGCCAACTGTGGATCCACCGGATCATTGTTTCATCTAGCCCACTTTGAGCTAGTTTGCTCATCAGGATATCATGGGGCACTGTGTTGAAAGCTTTGCTGAAGTCAAGGTATATTATGTCCACAGCATTCCCACGGTCCACTAGGGATGTACGAAAGTCACTTTCCTTTTCGAAGGGTGACATTCGCGGTGGGGGGGAGGCGCTCCGTCCCTCCCCCTGAAATTCTCCCCGGCCGGCTCTGCTCTGCGGAGATTCCGCACAGCCGCCGGCTGGGGCCACCCGCAGCCGGACATCCGGCCGCTGGGCAGCCTTCAGGGACGCAAATGGCAGCTGCCGTAGTCATCGCCATTTGTGTCCCTGTATTTTGCTGTGATAGGCTACATAAATAGTGGCCACCATTTGCGTTCCCTTTTTTTTCCACCGTAATAGCCTACGTAAATATTTACATAGGCTAAAATGGCAAAAAAAATGGGACGCAAATGGCGCCCGCCATAGCCACCGCCATTTGCTTCTGCTGTTTTTTTTTTGCCATGATAGGCGACTTAAATACTTACATAGCCTATCACAGCCTCTGCAGGGATGCAAATGGCATTCCTGCGTTAGCCGTGATAGGCTATGTAATTATTTATGTAGACTATTATGGCTATAATGAGGAAGCGAATGGTGGCCGCAGATGCGGCCGCCATTCGCAAGTCAGTGCGGACGGCAGCAGGTAAGTGCTCTGTTTCGCGTGCCTTTCGTGGGGTGGGGGAGTGGGGGGCTTCGTTCCGCCATGGATTTTGGGGGGCCGAATGCACTGGCATTCGGCCTCACTGAGATCCATGGCAGAATTCTCTGACATCCCTACGGTCCACAAGGGAGGTTACTTGATCAAAAAATGAGATCAGATTTGTCTGGCAGGATTTGTTCTTGACAATTCGATGTTGGCTTCACATTGATGGGAACAGTGCCAATTTCCAGCCAATGGAGTCCCAGTGTGGTCCTCAGTGGAAACTTAGCTTGGCTTGGACAAAGAGCTGGAGCTATTAGTGCCTTTTTCACGTCCCTGTTCTTCTATCGTGGATTAGTTGAAAATGCCTTGGGGTGGAGTGGGGTAGAGGAAGGCATAGGCAACTGCAGAGGCGGTGTCAAGGTGTTTGAATGTGCAAACATTTGGACTTGCTCACTTGGGGCAATGATGGAGTCCCTATCAGAGGCTTGAAAATGCACACCAGGGTTTTTGTCCTGCAAAATCTGGGAGGTAAGAACACACTTTCTTGTTCCTACCTGTGCTAGACTGTATGTATGTCTGTATTTGACCAGAATATTGAAGGCATTCCGCTTGTTCAATATGAACAGATTTTACGCACTTTGGGTCAATGTGTCATATATCCTTTACTGTTCTGACAACATAACAAAACAATGTTATTGGGCTGTATCATTCAGTATGATTTTAGGCAATAAGACAGACAGGCCAGAAGTCACAACTGAAAACAGATATGCCCTGTGAAGAGCATTCTGTTCTATTCAGACACTGCATGGAATCTTCCATATAATTCTAATGACAATAATTATAATAATAAAAAAACACTTCATACTGACAACAGAATGGGCTGTTTTTTTCAGGCCTACATCTCTCTTCCCCCTCTAATTGCTTGTGTTGCTTATGTTTAAATTGTTTCAGTATTTTTTTTTTAATCACTTGAATCAGTTTAGTGTTCAAATAGATGTACGTTTTTAATCAATTTATTGTGTACACAGATTAAATCTAAAATTAATTCAGCATCTAGTCTGGATAAATTTTAAATTCAATTTAGCTCTTGATCTGATTTCAGTTTTACATTGAATTACATTTTTCATGGAGCCATGCTAAGATAAATTTTGATGATTAATAAGGCCATACAACCCCATAGATCCAGCATAATTGACCGAGAGCTCAGGCGATGTAGTAGAAACAACTCCAAGCAATCCTTCCCAAACTGCATATGACACAATTCCTATACTGATGGCATGCTAGATTTGCTGTTCTTCAGTTTTTACCCCTGCCATCATAATGGCTGTTGTATCTACTCCTATTAGCTGCTCGTGCCTTAGTTCCAGACAGCATATTTCCTTTTAATACTGGGCTTAAACAAAACATATGCCTACTGTACTGAAACAAATAATGCCCATAGATACTAATGAAACAATATAGAAACTGCACCAAAGGCAGCAGAGGAGTGCGGTGAGGGACTGTGCCATCTGCCCCATCTGACTTTCACTCTACTCTTGAGGAGACCAGCTGACTCACAAGTAGGGATATACAAACCCTGCAACTTCTGGTCTGGGGTGTGTGTGTCTGCAGCAGGGAAATCCAGGTTGCTTGGGCCCAGTGGATTTCCTCGGAGCCTTACCACATCAGTTGGATTTTGCAGGGTGGCTCTCCTCCATTCTAAATGGCATGATCAGCTAGGGATGGCCATGAATTTCTCCACGAATCTCAGGGAGGCCGAATGCCAACGCATTCGGCCCCCTGAAATTGTTGGTGAAATTCTCCCCCCCCCCCCGGGATGGGACTTACCTCATGCAAATGTCCCTCTCGGCGGCGGGTCCCGGCGGCGGTTCGGCGGCGGTTTGTTGGGGGCAGGGGTGGCAGCCTGTCTTCTGACCGGCTGCCGCTGCCACTGCCGCCATTACAAAATAAAGTAAAAAAACCCAAAACACCCGTGATAGGCTACGTAACTATTAACGTAGCCTATCACGGCTAGATTTCCAAAGTCAGCCGTGATAGGCTACGTTAATCGTTACGTAGCCTATCATGGGTGACTTTGGAAAAAAAAAAAGCGCATATGCAAATGGCGGCGCCCATGGGCGCCGCCATTTGCATTCCTTATTTGGGCCCGGGTTGTCTACGTAAAGATTTACGTAGACTACGGCGAAAATAAGGGCAACGCAAATAGCGTTAATCGTTACGTAGCCTATCACGGGTGTTTTTTTTTTTTCCATTCACTTTTTATTTTGCGGCCGGGGAGACGGGGTGCTTCTCCCCGGCCTGAATTTCGGCTGGGTGAGGCGGGGCACCTCCCCCCCAGCCTGAATTTTGGCTGGGCGAGGCAGGGCGCCTCCCCCCCCCCCGGCCTGAACTTCAGGGGGAGAACCGAAGCGCCTCCCCCCCACCGCGAAACAAGCTGCAGGACCAGGTAAGTGACTTTAGTACATCATTATGATCAGCTAATGGCAGCAGCCATTAGCCAATTGTGGGAAAAATATGGCTGTAAATTGTGTAGTTTATGGCATTTGTGGCCGTAAAGCACTTCCTTCTGTGTGAATTGTGGCCATTTACACCACAATTTACATAGAAGAAAGTGCTTTACAGCCACAAATGCCATAAATGATGCAATTTGAGACGATATATTTCCTGCGATTGGCTAATAGTGGCCACCATTAGCCAATCTTACCATTTAGAATGGAGGAGAGCTGCTCTGTGGGAAATCCGACAGACACCGAGGTGACTGATGTTGGTCCACTGTGGATTTTGCAGGTTGGATTCTGGAGAATCCAGCCTTATTTGAATCCAAAGCAGATTTCTCGGCCATCCCTACTCACATGTAGATCCACCTGGAACATCATGCCTTGTGAGTGGCTGTGAGACTATTGTGTCTATGCCCCAACCTTGAGGAAGTGTAATCCGTGCCTTCTGAGTAGGGATGTACGAAAGTCACTCACCTTTTCATGGATTCTGTTCGACGGGGGGGGGGGGGAGGAGATCCGGTCCTCCCCCCCGGAATGCTCGACAGCTGGCTCTGCTCTGTGGCGGCTTCGCGGAGCAGCCGGCCAGGCCAGGGCCATCCGCAGCTGGATTTCTGGCCGCGGACTGGCTGGTGCAGACACAAATGGCGGCCTCTGTGGCGGCCGCCATTTGCGTCCAGCCAGGGAGCCGTGATAGGCTACATAAGTCTTTACGTAGCCTATCACGTCTGGGTAAAAACAACAACAGCAACGGCGTATGCAAATGGCGGCGGTTACGGCGGCTGCCATTTGCGTTCCTTATTTTTCGCCATCTTATTCTATGTAAATATTTATGTAGACTATTAAGGCAAAAAAAAAGGGGGAACGCAAATAGCATAGTGGGTGCTATTTGCATTCCTTTTCTATTCACCGTTTTAGCCTACGTAAATATTTACATAGGCTAAAACGGCGAATAAAAAAGGAACACAAATTGCATCATTTAGTCTACATATTTAGTCTACGTAAATATTTACGTTGGCTAAAACGGCGAATAAAAAAGGAACGCAAATTGCATCATTTAGTCTATATATTTAGTCTAAACTGGGAGACATAGGTCCACATCCCCACTCAGTCATGAAACTCATTGGGTGGGCTTTGGCCAGTCATTATTCTCAGCCCAAGCTCATGGGTTTGTTATGAATTAAAAAGAGGCAAGGGAGAGAGAGCTATATGCACTGCTTTGAGCTTCTTGAAAGATAACCCGCCATAATAAATGTCATCATAATGTGATGGACCTCAAGTGGCAGGTCTCACCATAGGAGGTGCTATATATACATAGGGATGTGCACATCAGCAAAACTTGCATTTGCTGAAGTTCCTCAAATTCATCTTGAAGCTTGTTCCAACTCCAGTCCGTATCGGTGTGAGAGCATTTTTTTTCTTTTTGCATGAAAATCCATCTGTATCTCCATGCATATTTTTCCAAATATACACATCAGTTTCCAAATGTACACATCTTTCAAATGTATGCATTCATCTCCTATTGAATAAAACATATTTGTGCACATTCTTCAAACGTATGCATTTTTTCATGTGCTTTTTAAATAACTGTATTCTATTGTATATGTTTTGGGGGTCTGCGAGTCACATTGCAAGCTTGGAAATGTATGGACTTCAACTGCAAATTGTGTTAAGAGTCTGTGTTTGGACTGAAAGATGTGAACTAGGTAAATCCTGATTAAAAAAATGAACAGGGGAGGCTGGTGGCTCCATTTTCAGTGGGGTGGAGATTCCATTCTGGGCTTTAGTTACAACCAGCCAGAAGTTTAAAGGATCTATCCAAGATGCTGGCAATAGGGTTCAACACTTTGGATAGCTCCTTTAGATAGCTCCCTAGATATATATTGAGCACTTTGCATATGCTTATTTACTAGACTTATATATGAAATTCTCTAGAAATAATAAATGACGATGGTGGTAAAATACAGGCTTTATATGCACAAGATTTTATGTTCACTCTGGGGCATCTCCAGTTAGTCTCTTAACTGTTAAAGGATCTCTGATAGGTAGCAGTACTGAAGTAGACCTCTGCCTGCAATCCCAGAGGGCCACTGCAGAGCATACAGTTTGGGTCTATATGGATTGAAGGCTTTGCTTAATATAAAGCAGCTTCATATGTTTATGGAAAGCCAGAGGAAGAGATCTGCTTGCCAATATGGAATATTGGACTGTTAGAATGGGCAGATGCAGTCTCCAATGCTAAGAGCTTTTTTGTTGTAGAGAAGGGATGGGGAAGGTGTGGCCTTCCAGATGTTGTTGGACTGCAAAAATAAAATAAAATAAAAATCTGCTTCTCTTAAATTTGCTTCCCCCCCCAGCACACCCCTGGCTATGGGCCTAGTACTATGCAAGGCTGTTAATTGGCTGTTAACTGGCTGTATCTGCTTTTGGTTTCATTACAGAATTGAGATCTGAGCACTACACAAGGAGCGTTCCCTTTCCTATTTTTTCACTACATAACTTCTAGGTGGCCCTGTGGTATAATGGAATAACAGAAATATACAAGAGGAAATCATGCTTTCTTTCACTTTCAAAACTAAATACTGCATTTTCCATGTTCTAAAAAAAAATTGCCGACAGTGCCTGTTAGACACAGAAGCGAAACTGGAAGGGCACAATGTCATCTAAAGAACCCATAAACAACCATGAGTAGGGAATGATGAGCACAAATGCCTCATGTAGAAATGGCCCTAGTCCAACACATACCAGGCTACAACTCACCATTGGCTCTGCTGGTTCTTTTGCTGCCTCCAAATATGAGGGGGAACAAAGTGATTCAGTAGGTATACTTTGCATGTTGTTTTGCAATGGATGGTATAAGAAGCACTTAAATGTTGCAGCTTCCCTGTGGTGCACCACTACAGAAACATGCTGTTATTGTTATTGTTATTGTTACTGTTACTGTTACTGTTATTATCCTCCTCCTCCTCTGCATTCCACAAAAAGGACCTTCTGGAACTTACAGAACAGGGAATAGTAATGGTTCTGGTCTTAGTCTGAAAACAAGGAATACTGGTGGGATTTTTTTCTTCCCAAAGGTGGTATGAGAGAGGTGCTGTTGTCCATGGTGTGCACACTCTTCTCATTTCCCCCCTCTGGTAAACAGGTTTTGCAGGGTTTTTTGTCATACTTCAAAAACCTGCAAAACCTGTTTTGACCCAAGATGAGATGAGATAGACAGAGAGACAGAGAGACAGAGAGACAGACAGGCAGACATGCCCGCAAGGGCAATGATGTCTGAATTTTGGTACTTCAAAATAACATTCTGACTGCAGCCTTAGACTTCTTAATGGTTGGTATAAAAACCCAAACCCTCCCTGGGGTGCCCAGGTTCAGACTGAGTTGTGAGAGTGGATGCTGCTCAGGGTGAGAACATACATGCAAACAAAATCCACTTCTAGTATAAACCTCTCCCGAGGTGATCAGCAAATGATGACAAAGACATGATAGAGGTATACAAAATTACGTATGGTGTGGAGAATGTGGATAGGGAGACATTTTTTCGCCCTCTCA
The DNA here is from genome assembly GCF_057233095.1 of Heloderma suspectum. Lineage (NCBI taxonomy): Eukaryota > Metazoa > Chordata > Lepidosauria > Squamata > Helodermatidae > Heloderma > Heloderma suspectum. The sequence goes on from NC_139458.1 coordinate 422,051,250, forward strand.
TAATACTAGAACCTAGGGTCATCCTGTGAAGCTGATTGGTGGGAGATTCAGGACAGATAAATGGAAGGACTTCTTCACACAGCGCAGAGTTAAACTATGGAATCCGCTACCACAAGACATAGTGACAGCCACCAACTTGGATGGCTTTAAAAGGGGGTTAGACAAATTCCTGGAGGAAAAGGCTATCAGTAGCTACTAGGCTTAAGGGCTAGTAGGCATGCCACCAGTACCTGAGGTGGTATGCCTACGTACATCAGTTGCTGGGCATTATGAGTGGGAGCGTGTCCTGCTTGTGGGTTCCTGGTCAACAGCTGGTTGACCAGCTGGTCTGTGAATAGAATGCTGGACTAGATGGACCCTTGGTCTGATCCAGCATGGCTCTTCATCAGTTCTTATGTTCTTACTTCTTATCTATGAGCTGAAGTGGGCCCTTGAAATGGTAAACACCTCTGAGAGCTTTAAAACAGAGTGCACTGTTGATTGTTTTCTCCCAACCCCACTCCAACCCTGCTCAGGGGAAGGAAAGAACAAAAGACGAATGTGCTGTGTTAGTGTGTGTGTGTGTGTTTAAAGAAAGGAGGTACCAGGAGATTCAACTGATGCCTAAAAGATAACAAGCCATTGAAATGAACTGCCAGGCTTCATGATTTGTATCAATATAAAAGAGAAAGCTTTAATATTAATCGAGATGACAAAGTGTGTGAGCCTTGGGATGTCCACAGAGGAGGCAGCAGAGCAGAGAACATCACTAGAAGGTGCATGCGTAAGGCTGAGCTCAGACCAAAGGTAGCACTGCACTGCAGGCTACATCTGACAGGCTGCTTCGCAAATGTCCGCTTCATCTTTACATGAAATAATTGGATCTCTGGGTTTTCTAAAGACTTTAAAGTCACCATTAAAGGAAACAAGACACGCTGCAGACCTGGGGAAACAAGGAAATTAAGTGTGCCAACAGTTGTCTAGATGGTTTATAAGAACATTTACCCCATACACACTAGGAAGCCATCGAATTAGGAAACAGGATAATTTAATTAAAATAGATCAGCTGTCATCCTTGGCTGCAATCCTGCGCTCAGTTGGGCTTCTTGAATCCCATTAAAGTTGATGGTCTCTCAGCAGTTAACTGTGCTTAGGATTGCAGCCTTTTGCAACTCATACAGTTGGATTTCTTGGTGGGTGGGAGTCTCTAATGTACATGGAACTCTTCCATCTGCAAGGGTTTCCACATTTTCCTAAGCATGAAATTAAAAGAGAGCGTGGATCCTTAGGGAACATGTTATACAACTCTGAATTGTTTTCTAGACATGGGGCCTCTTCTGACACTGAGCTCAGGTTGGCTCCAGGTCTTTTAGGGGAGGGGGGGTTTGGCCACAATGCCCTCACAGGGCCCCCCTCCAAGTAGTTAGGCTCATAGTTATCAAAGCTACATAAAAATAGATTCTTTTTTCTATCTTTTATCATAAAAATTCCTCTGTTCTCCATGACCCATTTCTTAAATGGAAAGTTAAAAAAAAATCAACAACAAGGTTTAGTGGCTAGAGCCAGTGTAGTATAACGGATAGAGTGTTGGACTGGGACCCAGGAGTAGGGATGCTGGAGAAATCTGTAATGGAATGAAATGAGTTCAGATTTCTATGAATCCAACCCATGGAATGCAGGGGACCAGCTTTTCCCAAGCTGCATAGATCCCGTGGACTTGTGGACCGCTTTTACTTCCTAGAAATTTACACAGATTTAGTAATAGAAACATATATATCAAACAAAACAAATCAACCACTGTCTGAAAATGCACATTTCCACCATAGGCTAAAGCATGAAAATGCACAGGGGGGGGGGGAGGGAATTGGTGCATTTTCACAAGTGTGAATTTGCAAATTTGCACACATTTGGAGCCCTGGGAAAAAATCCGATTCTGTCCATGAGTGGACAATGGAACGGAAGGCACCTGACAATCGAGGAAATGCAAATGCCCTAGCCCTGCATCTGGCTTACCTGGCTGTGGGTGGGGCATTGTGGGGGAGCAAGAAGATGTCTCAGAATGCTATTTGGCATCCCTCATGGCACCACTTTGAAGGGGAGGGGCCAGGGAAGCCTCTTTATGCCCCATGCCCCTCACAGAGCAGTCTCTCGCTCGTGCGGCATAGGAGCGTTTGGCACACGCTCCTCCGACGTGACGGGAGAGGCGACATTCTCCCTCTCTTCAGCAGTGTTTGCACCTTGCAGCATGGAGAGGAGCGGCGGTGGTGGCAGAGGTGGCAGTGGCAGCAGTTGTGCGCCTCGCTCCTTGCCCCGTTCTTCGCAGCTCTTTCTGCCTGTGCAGTCGTGTTGGCTTTGGCTGCGGGATCCGGCTGGAGCTGGATGGGGTAGCTGCTCCCATTCGGGGCAGCTGCTTCTTCCCATGCTGAGGTGGCGGCAATGGCCTGATCATCTGTGCTCCATGGCCTCAGTGGCAGCGGCACTTCTCCCTTCGGCCAGGATTGGCCGGGATCCTGCTGCTGCGGCGGCAGCATGCTGCAATTCCATCGGTGGCTTTCTGTGACTCTGGTGCGGCTGGAGGAAATGTGGCTGGCATGCGCTCCCCAGCCTGGGAAGGTGCGGCGCCAGCGGCGAGGGACTTATCAGTGGTCGCTGCAGCATGTGATGCAGGGTGCTGGCGGTTGCATATCCTTTCTCTAGCTGGGAGCAGCTGTGGTTCCTGCCGCCTCTGTAGCAGCTTGCTGCAGTGGCTTTCGGGTGCTGGTGGGTGGCCTGTCCCTCCTGCCGGGAGCAGCGGCCCCCTCACCACCAACGTTGGGCGGTTGGCAGCGATCTGCGGTGGTGGACCCGTTCATCCAATGGCCGGACCCGGCCTAAGTTTCTGTAGCATCAGCATCAGCAGCTGCTCCTTCACCAGCACATCTTCTGGGGCCATTTGGCTCAAGATTTGGCTGCAGGGGCCCTAGGGAGATGCAGGAGGGGGCAATCCCTGTTGGGCCAAGGCTGTTGCCTTACTGAAGCTAAGCAGGGTCAGGCTGCTGCCTTACTGAAGCTAAGCAGGGTCAGGCGAGGACAATTTGCCCCCCCGGGTGTCCTCGCCCCTGTGACTCTTCCCAGGGTGATGGGGGTGGGCTGTCTGCTTCCTGGGCTCAGGTTGCCCCTTTCCTCCAGGGCATGTTGTGGAAGCCCCCCTGCTTGCTCATATCAGACTAGGGATGTACGAAATTCACTTACCTTTTCACGGAACCTTTCACAGTGGGGGGGGAGGCGCTCCGTCCCTCCCCCCAGAATCCTTGACGGGTGGGGAGGTGATCCGATCCTCCCCCCGGGATCCTTGACGGCTAGCTCCACTCCGCAGCCAAGCTGCGGAGCAGCCGGCCAGGGCCATCCGCAGCCAGATTTCCGGCCGCAGATGGGCTGCTGTGGACGCAGATGTTGGCTGCCGTAGTGGCCGCCATTTGCATCCAGCCAGGCAGCCGTGATAGGCTACGTAAGAATTTACATAGCATATCACGGCTAACCCCCCCCCAAAAAACAGCGTATGCAAATGGCAGCGGCTACGGCCGCCGCCATTTGCATTCTCTATTTTTCGCCATTCTAGCCTACGTAAATATTTATGTAGGCAATTAGGGGGAAAAAAGGGAACCGCAAATGGCGTAGTGGGCCCTTTTTTTTAGGGGTTAGCCATGATAAGCTACATAAATTCTTACGTAGCCTATCACAGTTCGAAGGACGGCAATGGTGGCCACAGCAGCCCTGCCGCAGCTGGCCAGGAGACCAGCCGCCGCCACCACAAGCCAGGAGACCAGCTGCCATCACCGCTGGAGCTGCCGCCACTGCCAAATCCACCGCATCTGCCCCAGGTAAGTTCCATCCCGGGGGATTCCGCGGGGGGGGCCAGGAGGCCATTCTGCCATGGATTCTGGGGGGCCGGATTCTTTAGAATCCAGCCTCAATCTGTGGCAGAATTCTCTGCCATCCCTACTCCCCCCCACCGCAAATGTCACCCTTTGAAAAGGTAAGTGAGTTTCGTACATCCCTAGTTTATATTTCACCACCTTCATGACAGGTGAGTTGGCCTATGTGGGCCAAGTCCCCCCTCGTGTATAGGATGCCCTGCTGGAAGGGGCAAGCAGAGGAGGGGCAATGTACCCTGCCCACTTGACAATAGGCATGGGAGAAGGCCAGATTCTTCCTCCGAAGCTGAGACCGAGCCGGTTTCACCTTAAACCATTCTATATTAAGATGGTGGGACATATTAAGGGACAGTGCTCACCCCCCCTTTTGAATGTGGTGTGGGCTCTTTGCCCAAGACAAACTTTGAGACAGACCCAGAGTATCCTGTTCCTTTTGTTGCAGCATGCTTGGCCATGATCAAAGCTTCCTCCAGCTAGGGATGTCCGTGGAATCCGCCATGGACTCAAATGAGGCCGAATTCTATTCACCCCCCTGGAGGCCGTGGCAGAACGGATGTACTCAGCTCCACCTCCCAGACCCACGTGGACCGAATCCTCCCTCCCAACACCATTTGCGTCCCTGCTTTTTCACGTGATAGGCTATGCAACTATCTACACAAATTCAAACGTGTAGCCTATCACAAGAAAATACAGGGAAGCAAATAGTGTCACGGATGCCATTTGCATCTGGATCACTTCCTGTTTCCTCCCAGCAGCGGTATGGGTGGCAATGGGGGCTGTATAACTGGCGGAACGAAGCTGGCTGGCAGCTCCACAGAGTCAACACGGAGTGGAGCTGGCCGGCGAGGATCCCTGGGGGGAGGAATGGATCGCCTCCCACCCGGCGGACCCCCCCCCCACAGATGCAAGGTAAGGCATTCATGCATCCCTACCTCTAGCACAGCTCCACCACAGGTTATGTGCCCATTCCTTCTGCGACTCTGGAAGGATCAAGTCATCTGGTGACATTCGTGTGTCCAGATGTCTTATGGCATCCTCCATCTCATCTCCTATTCTGTCTTTGAGATCTACACCTCTCACAGGACCAAGCCATCCCATGTCATTTTGGGATAGTATGTGGTAGCAACATCCGAGCCAGCTGGGTTTAACTTTAGTGTTAGCGTTACAGGATCAACCCCCTCCCCTGCATCTACCTTCCCCTGTAGTCTGCAGTGGCAAAACCTTTACAGGCTATTTTATACCTTTGCCATAGTAAATCTGGATGTAGGTGCGATGGGTCTTGTGCTTGCTCGACCCGTGCTTGCTTTTACACATTACATGGGGGCTGGGATTTAGATAGGGTGTACCTGCCCTTGCCCACTTGTACAATCCCATTCAACCTTAAGGAAGGAGGTCCTGCTTGTTATGGTTTGTAAAGATGGAATTCCACGCTGCCTACAGCCAGTTAGCTATAGGGATGTCAGAGAATTCCGCCATGGTAAGGATGGATGAAAGTCCCTTACCGGGTCCCGCAGCTGTTTTCAGTGGGGGGGGAGGTGCTTCGGTTCTCCCCCTGAAATTCTTGGCGGGGGGAAGGCGCCCCGCCCCTTCCGGCCGAAATTCAGGCCATTGGGGAGGCGCCCCATCCCTCGCCGCCGAAATTCTGGCCGGGGGGGAGAGCCCCGTCTCCCCGGCCGCGAAATAAAAAAGTAAATGGTAAAAAAAACACATGATAGGCTACGTAATGATTTACGTAGCCTAACATGGCTAGATTTTCAGTCAGCCGTGATAGGCTACGTAAATCGTTACGTAGCCTATCACGGGTGACTTTGAAAAAAAAAAAGCGCGTACGCAAATGGCGGCGCCCACAGGCACCACCATTTGCGTTCCTTATTTGGGCACGTGTAGTCTACGTAAATCTTTATGTAGACTACACGTGCCCAAATAAGGAACGCAAATTGCGTACGCGCTTTTATTTTATTTTTTTCAAAGTCACCCGTGAAAGGCTACGTAACGGTTTACGTAGCCTATCACGGCTGACTTTGAAAATCTAGCCGTGATAGGCTACGTAAATCGTTACGTAGCCTATCACGTGTTTTTTAAAAATTATTATTTTACTGGGAAATGGCGGTGGCGGCAGCCGGTCGGAAGACTGGCTGCCACCCCCACCCCCGCCGAAACGCCGCCGAAACACCTCCGGGACCTGCCGCCGAGAGGGACATTCGACAGAGGTAAGTCCCATCCCAGGGGGTGCAGGGGGGTGGTGGAGAATTTCCCCACCAATTTCGGGGGGCCGAATGCGTTGGCATTCGGCCTCCCAGAGATTCGTGGGGAAATTCTCCGCCATCCCTACGCCATGGATCTTGGTGAACCTGAATGCCAGTGCATTTTGCCCCCTGAAATCTGTGGTGGAATGAAGCCCCCCTGCCCCCCACCCCGTGAAATGGGCCCGGAACGGAGCACCTACCTGCTGCCGTCCGCACTGACTTGCGAATGGCGGCCACGTTTGCGGCCGCCATTCGCTTCTTTCATGTAGCCGTGATAGGCTAGGTAAATACTTACGTAGCCTATCACCGCTAATGCAGGGATGCCATTTGCATCCCTGAGGAAGCCGTGATAGGTTACGTAAGTATTTACGTAGCCGATCATGGCTTAACTAAGGGAACGCAAATGGTGGCCGCCATAGCCACTGCCATTTGCGTCCGCTGTTTTTTTTTTTTTTTTGCCATGATAGGCTACGTAAATATATACATAGCCTATCATGGAAAAATACAGGGAAGCAAATGGTGGCGGCTACGGCCGCCGCCATTTGAATCCCTGCAGGCTGCCAAGCGGCCAGATGTGCGGCTGCGGGCAGCCCTGGCCAGCAGCTCCGCGGAATCTCTGCAGAGCGGACCTGGCCAGAGAGAATTTCAGGGGGAGGAATGGAGCACCTCCCCCCCACAGTGAATGTCACCCTTCGAAAAGGTAAGTGACTTTCATACATCCCTAGTTAGCTATGAAGTTTCGGTAGGTGGAATGGGTAGATGTTCTTCTCCCCCATCCGGTGAAGGGGAAGTACTGTAACATGGCCTTACGTCATTACGGGGATGGGATGGCAGGCATGGTACAGTTGTTGTTGTTCAGTCATTCAGTCATGTCCGACTCTTCGTGACCCCATGGACCACAGCACGCCAGGCCTTCCTGTCCTGCGCTCTCTCCCGGAGCGTGCTCAAGTCCATATTCATTGCATCAGTGATGCTATCTAGCCATCTCATCCTCTGCCGTCCCCTTCTCCTTTTGCCTTCAGTCTTTCCCAGCATCAGGGTCTTTTCCAGAGAGTTTTCTCTTCGCATTAGATGGCCAAAATATTGGAGCTTCAGCTTCTGTATCTGTCCTTCCAATGAGCACTCAGGGTTGATTTCCTTTAGGATGTACTGGTTTGACCTCCTTGCAGTCCAGGGGACTCTTAAGAGTCTTCTCCAGCACCACAGTTCGAAAGCATCAATTCTTCGGCGCTCAGCCTTCCTTATAGTCCAGCTCTCACAGCCATATGTTATTACTGGGAAAACCATAGCTTTGATTAGACAGACCTTTGTTGGCAAGGTGATGTCTCTGCTTCTTACTATACTGTCTAGGTTTGCCATAGCTTTCCTCCCAAAGAGCAAGCATCTTTTAATTTCATGGCTACAGTCACCTTCTGCAGTGATCTTGGAGCCCAAGAAAGTAAAATCTCACTGCTTCCATTTCTTCCCCTTCGATATGCCAGGAAGTGATGGGGCCAGATGCCTTGATCTTAGTTTTTTTAATGTTGAGTTTCAAACCAGCTTTTGCACTCACCTCTTTCACCCGCAACAAGAGGCTCTTGAGATCCTCTTCACTTTCTGCCATTAGGGTGGTATCATCTGCATATCTGAGGTTGTTGATAATTCTCCCGGCAATCTGAATTCTGACCTGTGATTCATCCAACCTGGCATTTCTCATGATGTACTCTGCATATAAGTTAAATAAGCAGGGCGACAATATGCAGCCTTGTCGTACTCCTTTCCCAATTTTGAACCAATCGGTTGTTCCATGTCTGGTTCTTACTGTTGCTTCTTGACCCTTCTGGAATTCTCTTGCTTTCCCCATGATCCAGCGAAAGTTGGCGATTTGCTCTCTAGTTCCTCTGCCTCTTCAAAACCCAGCTTGTACTTCCGGTAGTTCTCGGTTCGCATACTGCTGAAGCCTAGCTTGTAGGATTTTGAGCATCACCTTGCTGACATGTGAAATGAGCGCAATTGTATGGTAGTTTGAACACTCTTTGGCATTGCCCTTCTTTGGATTCCCAGTTTCTAACTGGGCACCTCCCATGTCTTTTTCATGGTTCCATAGCTGTCTGCATCTTAGGAAGGTTTAGGTTTCATTCCAGGGCTTGTGTCTGGCCCACTTTTCTGAATCAGAGATTTATCCACAGCATGTATATTTGGTTACACTTATATTTAAGGATACAGTAAGCAGGTTTTTAAGCCAGTACATGGCTTTGTTTGTTCTTATTCTGTGAGAATCTTCAGATGGATAGCACCTACAGGATGCTTGGGGGGGCGGGTTGACCTATACAGAGGATCTAGCGATGTCCCACTTCATTTCAACAGCATAGCTTCTGCCCCGCGCCAGGCTTTGGCAGAGGTGTTGTTGTACCACAAATGTTAGCCTCCCTCACCATTGAGTCCCCACCCAGCCAAGTGGATTCTGATGGAGTTTTTAACCTTGTGATTCCAGTGTTTCCTTGCAGAAACATGAGTTCATCTTCAAGGTTGAGCTGCAGATGTACTAGGATGCTTTAGTGGACCTAGGTTTTAGGACCAACTTAGAGGATATTTGGGTGCATAGTGCCATGCCCATCAATTGCCCTCTGATTTTTCGAGATCTGGTTATTCTAACTTATATACGTGGCATTGCCTAGGAGGGCTGATTCAAGGCTCTATGTCTATTCTTCAATTCCTTGTGTGTGAAGGGCTGGCCTCCATTTCTTTTTTTAATTGCATTTATATCCCACCTTTTTTCCTCTTGCAAGGAACCCAACATAATCCTCCTCCACTCCATTTTATCCTCACAACAACAACCCTGTGAGGTAGGTTGGGCTGAGAGTCTGTGACTGGCCCAAAGTCACCAAGTGAACTTCCATGGCCAGGCTGGGACTAGAACCGGGATCTCCCAGCTCTCAGTCCTCCCACAACGCGTTATCATGTAGTATTGAGTTTGCACCACCTTCTGAGTAATACCTCTGTCTATTGAGGCATATAAATGACAGGTTGAATGCCAGTGCCAAGTTTGTCTAATACTGGATGATGGCACTCACAGAGAGCATGCCAAGAGGCTCTCATCGAGTATTAAATAGGGTAAGCCATGCTGCAATCATGGCTTCCAGGACGAGGGCCTCCCATACCTGGGTTGATAACGAGCCCTGGGATATAGGGATGCATGAAATCCCTACCTGGCTCCATGCTGGTCAACCCGCAGTGGGGGGGAGGTGCTCTGTCCCTCCCCCCAGAATCCTCCTCGGCTGGCTCCACTCCACGGCAGCTACACCGAGCAGCCTGGCCACTGCCAGGCTGCTGCGGCTGCAAATGGCAGCCATCGTAGTGACCACCATTTGCATCCTTTCAGTAAGCCCTGATAGGCTATGTAAGTATTTACATAGCCTATCATGGCAAAAGGAAGCCATGCAAATGGCGGCCACTATGCCTTTTGCGTGGCTGCCTTTTGCTGTGATAGGCTACATAAATACTTATGTAGCCTATCATGACTTACTGCAAGGATGCAAATGGCGTAGCAGCTGCCATTTGCACCCCTGCTCTTTGCCACGATAGGCTACATAAGTATTTACCTAGCTTATCATGGCAAAAGGCAGCCACACAAATGGCGGCTGCTACGCCATTTGCGTGGCTGCCTTTTGCCATGATAGGCTATGTAAATACTTGCGTAGCCTATCACGGCTTACTGCAAGGACACAAATGGCGTAGTGGCCGCCATTTGCACCCCTGCTCTTTGCCATGATAGGCTATGTAAGCATTTATGTAGCCTATCAAGGCTTCCTGCAAGGACACAAATGGGAGCCACTATGACGGTCGCCATTTGCGGCCACAGCAGCCTGGCAGTGGCCGGGAGACCAGCCAGAGCTGCTGCTGCTGCCAAATCCAGCGCTGCATCCGGTGCCAGAGCAGCCACCGCAGGATCTGCCACCAGGTACGTTCCGTCCCGGGGGCATTCCGTGGGTTGGCAGCGTGGGGGAGGCCGTTTTGCCAAGGATTCGGGGGGGGGTGGATTCTAAAGAATCTGGCCTCACTGGAGTCCATGGCAAATTCTCTGACATCCCTACTGGGATCTGCTCTCACATTCGGCTGCAGGAGCTGCAGCCTTCCCAGTAAATTTACAGTCATGCTCTTGTGTCTGTTCCTAGAGTGGGATTGCACTGATCAGCATTTCTTTCTTGTCCTTACTGTTATGTTCCTTTGGATCAAGGGAATGGACGTGAGCCCGTGGGAGCGCATGCTCATGTCTGGACTCAGCATGGTGGTATGGGCTGTTCGGTGGGCTCATAGGTCAGGCTGCGGATCCTGGAGTGGACTGTTCCAGTGTGCAAGTGTTAGTGGCCTGACATGCACAACAGGTAGAGGGAGTGCCTCCTTCCCATGCCATCCCATTGTGGGCTGGTGCATATTCCTCCGCAGGTTCTGGAGCTGCATCCAGGAGGGAACAACCTGTTGAGAAGGGCAAGGACCTTTCCCAGGTCTTACGGCACAGCTGACCAGCAATAATGATCATCGGACCTGCCTGCCTTCTTGAATTAACTGGAGGAATGTGTGGTATTCAAGGGTCAAGGAAAGGGCCCACCAGAAAGTGAACTGGGAGATGGCATCCAGCTTTATCAGAATAGCGACGGGATCATCTCTCTGGAAATTATTAAGATGTGGGTGGAGTCTTTTAGACAGGACCTGCCCAATTTGGTAACGACTAGGGATGGCGGAGACTCCCCCCGGAGTCCGTGGCAGAACGGACCACCCCGTCCTGCCACCCCGTGAAGTCCGACCTGGCCGGATCCTACCTGGCACCACCGGGTCCATCCAGGTCCATCCGCGGCCACTCTTCGGACATGAATGGCGTCTATGTAAAGATTTATGTAAAGATTTACGTAGCCTATCACGGGAAGGGGAAGGGATGAAAATGGCTTGCACTACACCATTTGCATCCCTTCCCCTTCCCGTGATAGGCTATGTAAAGATTTATGTAGCCTATCACGGGAAGGGGTAGGGATGCAAATGGCATCCGCTAGGCTGGATACCATTTGCTTCCGAAGACTGGCTGCGGCCAGACGTCCGGCTGCGGCTGGCCCTGGCTGGCAGCTCCGCGGACTTGCCGTGGAGCACAGCCGGCCGGGGAGGATTCTGGGGGGGGGGAGGACCAGATCGCCTCCCCCCCACAGACCCCCCAGTGGACTGCAGGTAAGGGGGTTTCATACACCCCTAGTAATGACAAAGTGTTGTTTGATCAGCTAGGGGGCTGGCGAGAAGTCCTTTAGCACACTGGGGGGGGGGAGTGCATCTAAGCAGTAGGCTCATCACTCCCAGTGGCCATTCAGGTACAGGTTTCTGTGCATGACATACCATCCAGAGTTAGGGGTGGACGAAAGTCACTTACCTGTCGTCGAAGGCCGTTCGCGGTGGGGGGGAGGCACTTCGCTGCTCCCCCTGCGAAGTTCAGGCTGGGGGGGGAGGCTTCCCACCTCGCCCGGCTGAAATTCAGGCCGGGGGGGAGGCTTCCCGCCTCGCCCGGCCGAAATTCAGGCCGGGGAGGAGGCGCCTCGCCTCGCCTGGCCGCGAAAGCGAAAGTAAAAAAAAACAAAAAAACCCCGCCCCCTGATAGGCTACGTGACGATTCACGTAGCCTATCACGGCTAGTTCTGCAAAGTCAGCCGTGATAGGCTACGTGAATCGTCATGTAGCCTATCACGGGTGACTTTAAAAAAAAAAAAAAAAGTGCGTACGCGAATGGCGGCCCCCATAGGGATTCGCCATTTGCGTTCCTTATTTAGTCGCTGTAGTCTACGTAAATGTTTACGTAGACTATGGCGAAAATAAGGGCAACGCAAATAGCGTTGCCCTTATTTTCGGCGTAGTCTACGTAAACATTTACGTAGACTACAGCGACCAAATAAGGAACGGGAATGGTGGCTCCCTATGGGGGCCGCCATTATCCGTACACTCTTTTTTTTTTTTTTCAAAGTCACCCGTGATAGGCTACGTGACGATTGACGTAGCCTATCACGGCTGACTTTGCAAATCTAGCCGTGATAGGCTACGTGAATCGTCACGTAGCCTATCAGGGGGCGTTTTTTTTTTTCTTTCATTGCAATGGCGGCGGCGGCAGCCGGTCAAAAGACTGGCTGCCGCTCCCACCTCGCTCGAACACCCGCCGAACCGCCCGCCGGACCAGCCACCGGGAGGGACATTTGGTGAAGGTAAGTCCTGTCCCGGGGGGGGTGCGGGGGGGTGCGGAGGATTTCTCCCTGTAACTTGTTCGGGGGGCCAAACACGTTGGCGCTCGGCCCCCCGAAGTTTTGGGGAGAAATTCTCCGCCATCCCTATCCAGAGTAGGGCGAAGATGTCACCTGCATCTGCAGACTCCTGGCATCCCCCTTCCCCAGATATCAATTATCACACCGGAGGTTGGCGACATTAATCAGCATGACTGCTACTAAGCTGGCATTCCGTACTCTCAGGCTAGGAAATCCATTTAGGACACATTATTTGGTATCGGGGCTACTCCTACAGCCCCATCTTTAAGTTTTGGTGCTGGATCAAGTGAAGGCGATGGCCAGGGGGCATTCCAAGGCTTTAGATCTTACGTGTGACTCTTCCTCAATGCCACAGTACTGCCACTCCCTTTTGCCTCTTACCATTCTCCTTTATCTCCTTTAGATCAATGGAATGGATGTGAACTCATGCATGTGCACATGGGGTCTCAGCAGGGTGTTTGGGGATGGTTGGCAGTCCTACATCAAGCTGTGGTTCCCAGCTCGGACAGTGTGCCCGTGTGCAGGGGTTTGGCAGACATGGTATGCAGTTAGAGTGCTTCTCCACTCCATTCCATCAATGTGACATGCAGGTTCCCCCACAGGCATGGCGCTGCATGGCTAGGACCTGAAAGGCAAAGGACCTCATTCTGCAGGCCTTGGTCAAGGTCGAGTTATCCAGCACCATGTGCTTGGGATAACTACAGTTGGTCTCGTGTGTTCACAAGAAGGAAGTGTGGAATGGCTCATCAGATGGTGGAACAGGAAATAGCGTTGGGGCTATACGAACATGGTGATGGGATCATCATTCATTAGGAAATCAAATGCACAGGGAGGGAGCTCTACAGACAGGATGGAGTGTACCTGTCTGATGCAGGGAACAACATATTTCTGTCTGATCTGCAAAGGGGCCTATGGAAAGTTCTTCTGCGCAAGTGGGGGGAGTTGACAAGCAATAGGCTTGCCACTCCTGGTGGTGGCTAGGACAGGCAAAGGAGAACGAGATTAGGGATGGTGTGCATGCAGGGGCACCTTATGGTGACAGGTGATGCCCGAGGCCTCCAAAACGGGTTCTGCAGCTTGGCGGGAGGATAAGGGTTGCCTGGGAGACCAACTCACCTCACTCACCCAGGTGTTTGGCAGCACCAGGAGGGGGTGACACGGGAAGGTCTGCCTCCCCCATAAGGGGCAGTCCGGAGGGGCAGCGAGGCTGACACACCACCCCTCAGGCTGGGTATGTTTTCACCCATAAAACTGCCAGCTAGCCACTGGCACAGTCAGGGCCCATCCTAGGTTTTTCCCTTTGCAGATATTTCAATAGATGTGGCCCAATTTCAATCTAAGCTTTTGTTGTCTGTCTCTTCATTGCCCCATCTACGCTCACAAATGGAATGGATTTTACAAAATCCATGCATCCCTACTCAAGAGACCCAGGTTCAAGTCCCAGCTCACCAGGTGACTATGGGACAGTCACTGAGTCTCAGCCTAACCTCCCTCACAAGGTTGTTGGGGGGATTAAATGGATAGGTTCATGTACACTGCATTGGGCGTTGAGATTTAAATGTAACAAATAAATGAATAAATTTCAGAAGGGATCAGGGTATTTCCATCTGCCTAATATGCTGTTGATAAGTATTAGTTGTTGTTGTTGCTTTTTTTTAAGTTACAGTCCCTCCTCTTTTTTTGAGTATCTGGTCTCTCTAAGTTGCAGTTTTGCCATTGCAGGTAGTGGTCATAAAATGCCAATAAAATGGCTCAGTAATTAATTTCCAACCCCCTAATTATATCAGTCTAATGACTGTTTCTGTGCAGTGAAATAAAATAGCATAATAGGTGCAATCCAGAGAAAACTATTCCTGGCTGAGACCCAGTGAAAACAAAAGGAAATTACAGCTTAGTTGTGTCTTCAATAGTGCAATCCTATACATGTGTTGTTGTTGTTCAGTCATTCAGTCGTGTCCGACTCTTCGTGACCCCATGGACCATAGCACGCCAGGCCTTCCTGTCCTGCGCTCTCTCCCGGAGCGTGCTCAAGTTCATATTCATTGCATCCATGATGCTATCTAGCCATCTCATCCTCTGCCGTCCCCTTCTCCTTTTGCCTTCAGTCTTTCCCAGCATCAGGGTCTTTTCCAGGGAGTTTTCTCTTCGCATTAGGTGGCCAAAATATTGGAGCTTCAGCTTCATTATCTGTCCTTCCAATGAGCAGGCAGGGTTGATTTCCTTTAGGATGGACTGATTTGACCTCCTTGCAGTCCAGGGGACTCGTAAGAGTCTTCTCCAGCACCACAGTTCGAAAGCATCAATTCTTCGGCGCTCAGCCTTCCTTATAGTCCAGCTCTCACAGCCATACATTACTACTGGGAAAACCATAGCTTTGATTAGACAGACCTTTGTCAGCAAGGTGATGTCTCTGCTTCTTACTATGCTGTCTAGGTTGGCCATAGCTTTCCTCCCAAGGAGCAAGCGTCTTTTAATTTCATGGCTACAGTCACCATCTGCGGTGATCTTGGAGCCCAAGAAAGTAAAATCTGTCACTGCTTCCATTTCTTCCCCTTCTATATGCCAGGAAGTGATGGGGCCAGATGCCATGATCTTAGTTTTTTTAATGTTGACTTTCAAACCAGCTTTTGCACTCTCCTCTTTCACCCTCAACAAGAGGCTCTTTAGATCCTCTTCGCTTTCTGCCATTAGGGTGGTATCGTCTGCATATCGGAGGTTGTTGATAATTCTCCCGGCAATCTGAATTCCGACCTCTGATTCATCCAACCCGGCATTTCTCATGATGTACTCTGCATATAAGTTAAATAAGCAGGGTGACAATATGCAGCCTTGTCGTACTCCTTTCCCAATTTTGAACCACTCGGTTGTTCCATGTCTGGTTCTTACTGTTGCTTCTTGACCCTCGTACAGGTATCTCAGGAGACAGGTAAGGTGGTCTGGTACTCCCATCACTTTAAGAATTTGCCACAGTTTGTTGTGATCCACACAATCAAAGGCTTTAGCATAGTCAATGAAGCAGAAATAGACGTTTTTCTGGAATTCTCTTGCTTTCTCCATGATGCAGCGAATGTTGGCGATTTGATCTCTAGTTCCTCTGCCTCTTCTAAACCCAGCTTGTACTTCCGGTAGTTCTCGGTTCGCATACTGCTGAAGCCTAGCTTGTAGGATTTTGAGCATCACCTTGCTGGCATGTGAAATGAGCGCAATTGTGCGGTAGTTTGAACACTCTTTGGCATTGCCCTTCTTTGGAATTGGAATGTAAACTGACCTTTTCCAGTCTTGTGGCCACTGTTGAGTGTTCCAGATTTGTTGGCATATTGAATGCAGCACTTTAACAGCATCATCTTTTAGGATTTTAAATAGCTCGGCTGGAATACTGTCATCTCTGCTAGCTTTGTTGTTACTAATGCTTCCTAAGGCCCACTTGACTTAACTCTCTAGGATGTCCGGCTCAAGTTCAATGACCGCACTATCCTGGCTATCAGGGACATTCAGATCTTTCCTGTATAGTTCTTCTGTGTATTCTTGCCACCTCTTCTTAATCTCATCTGCTTCTGTGAGGTCCCTGCCTTCTTTGTCCTTTACATGCCCATCTTCACACAAAACGTTCCCTTGAGATCTCCAATTTTCTTGAAGAGATCTCTAGTCTTTCCCATTCTGTTGTTTTCCTCGATTTCTTGGCATTGTTCATTTAAGAAGGCCTTTTTGTCTCTCCTTGCTATTCTCTGGAACTCTGCATTCAGTTGGCTATATCTTCCCCTTTCTCCCTTGCTTTTCGCTTCTCTTCTTTCCTCAGCTACTTGTAAAGCCTCATCAGACAGCCACTTGGCTTTCTTGCATTTCTTTTTCTTTGGGATGGATTGAGTTGCTGCCTCCTGAACAATGTTACAGACCTCCGTCCATAGTTCCTCAGGCACTCTATCAGGTCTAATCCCTGAAATCTATTCCTCACCTCCACTGTATATTCATCAGGGATATGATTTAGGTCATACCTGAACGGTTTAGTGGTTTTCCCGACGTTCTTCAATTTAAGCCGAAATTTTGCAAGAAGCAGCTCATGATCTGAGCCACAGTCAGCTCCAGGTCTTGTTTTTACTGACTGTATGGTGCTTCTCCATCTTTGGCTGCAAAGGACATAATCAATCTGATTTCGATATTGACCATCTGGTGACGTCCATGTGTAGAGTCGCCTCTTGTGCTGTTGGAAAAGAGTGTTTGCTATGATCAGCATGTTCTCTTGGCAAAACTCTATTAGCTTTTGTCCTACTTCATTTTGTACACCAAGGCCATGCCTGCCTGTTATCCCGGTGATTTCTTGACTTCCTACTTTAGCATTCCAATCCCCTATGATGAAGAGGACATCTTTTTTTGGTGTTAGTTCTAGAAGGTGTTGTAGGTCTTCATAGAACCGATCAACCTCAGCTTCTTCGGCCTCAGTGGTTGGGGCATAGACTTGAATTACTGTGATGTTGAATGGTTTGCCTTGGATTCGTACTGAGATCATTCTATCACTTTTAAGATTGTACCCCAGTACTGCTTTTCCCACCCTTTTGTTGACTATGAGTGCTACTCCATTTCTTCTAAGGGATTCTTGCCCACAATAGTAGATATGATGGTCACCTGAATTAAATTCGCCCATGCCTGTCCATTTTAGTTCGCTGATTCCCAAGATGTCGATGTTCAATCTTGCCATCTCATGTTTGACCACCTCCAGCTTACCTTGATTCATTGATCTGACATTCCAGGTTCCTAAACAATATTGTTCTTTACAGCATCGGATTTTCTTTTCACCACCAGACACATCCACAGCTGAGGGTCCTTTCGGCTTTGGCCCAGCCACTTCACTCTTTCTGGCGCTACTTGGAAATACCCTCTGCTCTTCCCCAGTAGTATATTGGACACCTTCCGACCTGAGGGGCTCATCTTCCGGCGTCATCTCTTTTAGCCTTGTGATACGTTCCATGGGGTTTTCTTGGCAAGAATACTGGAGTGGGTTGCCATTTCCATCTCCAGTGGACCACATTTTGTCAGAACTCTCTTCCATGACCTGTCCATCTTGGGTGGCCCTGCACGGCATAGCTTATGGCTTCACTGAGTTACGCAAGCCCCTTCGCCACAACAAGGCAGTGATCCATGAAGGGGTATACATGTGTACTCAGAAGCAAATGTCACGGAATTCAATGGGACTTGCTCCCAGGTCAATCAGTGTGTTTAGGACTGCAGCCTAAACCCCAGTATTTTCAGGCTAAGGGGCTTCAGGTAGAAGCATTTTGTTGTGTTTTGTTTGCACCCAAATTGATTGCATGCCCAATCACACCAACCAGTCTAGTGTCTGGTTATGGAATTCGTTGTTGTAGTGCAGTGGCTCAGATTAGAACATATAAAGATGTGCAACATCATGTTTACCAAGCAGCCAACCAGACTTCTGAAGATGTTCATTAGCGGGGCACTGTCTCGAATCCTGCGTCTAGCAGTCTGAGGTATATTATTTCAAGGCTCTCAGTGTATACTGGCATTCCATTGAAGCAGCTTGGACTAGCTATTGATAGATCTGTCCCCCATGAATATGTCTTGATTTGAAGGCATCAAAACTAGTGGCAACTGCCCCATTGCTTCTTTGGATGACTTCACATTCTAGAATCTGAAGGTCCGTCATTTAGTGGTAGAACACATGCTTGGCATGCAGAAAGCCCCTCTTTTAGTCACTGGCATTTCAAATTTGAAGTACCAGATAATGGCTGAAGTGAAATATCTCTACCTGAGAATGTGGAGAGCTGCTGTTATTCAGAGTAGACAATACTAGGGATCTGGAATAAGGCAGATCCCTATGTTAATCATGAGAAATGGGGGAAATCGCTCATCACTCATAATACTTTAAACCTCTGTCATGTTTCTTCTAAGTCGTCCTTTCCCCACTATACTACCACCCCAATTTAGCTTTTCATCAGTGATCAGGTGTCCCATTAATTTAATCATTTCAAGGTGTAACCCTATGCATATTTAGACAGAAAAGAGTCCAGAAAAGAGACAGAAAAGAGAAAAGGGCCAGCTGGCAGATTCACAGCATTCCCCAGCCAGTATGAAATTGTAGGACTTTTTCCCTCTCTTAATATGCATAGGATTGCACCCCTAATTACCCTTTTTGGTATTATGTCCATCTCTATGATTTCAGTTTAAGATGGGGGTAGCGTACGCATGGAAATCCTTTTCCTGCAAGGGCATTCCTATTTACTTCAACTGAGGAGGTAGTTTTAACCATGCAAAGCACATTCAGAGCTGCTTCCCTCCAGGAGTAGGTGGTGGCCATGTGCACAGTAGGGCATGACACTAACTTCCCCTCCTCCATGTGTGCTTCAAACGTAAGAACATAAGAAGAGCCATGCTGGACCAGACCAAGACAACCCATAGCCTCCTTGAACTCTCGCTGGATCAGACTCTTTGGCAGCCCATAGCCTCCTCCTTGGCAAGGGATGTCAGAGGAATCTGTTGTGGGGTGGTAGAGCTGGGCACGCTCTTGCTGGCTCCACACTCCCACTCCAGATTCTGACATCTGCCAGCTGGCTCAGCTTGGCCTGCGCTGAGCAGGGCCAGCTGGCAGATTTTCCACCTTTGCATGGCAGCAGTGGTGGTGGACGTGGGACAGGAGTGCTGTGGTGGTGAGGTGGTGGTGGAGGCAGCAGGGCAGTGGTGGTGGGAGCGTGAGAAGGGAGTGCTGCTCCCCTCTCGCTCTCCCGCGTCCCACCACCACTGCCCTGCCACCATGCAACCAAACCTCTCTCCTTGGCGGGTTGGCCCCAGCAAAAAGGGTCAGTCATGCAGCAGTGAGAACTTGTTTCTTCCTTTTCCTTCTGTAAACACAAAAGAGGGGGGGAAGTTCCAGGATTTTGGGATGAAACCTCCAGCTCAGCTCACAAAGGCAAGGCAAGGCAAGCCAGGGGTGTCATGGGAATCCATTGGGCCCTAAAAGGGCTGGATTTTCCCATGACGGAGATTCCCATCCTTGGCTGCCCACACTTCAATTAAAGCCAAGGGGAAGACATTGTGAGGTAATTTCTCTCATAGGGGTTTCTCAGATTGGGAAGTGTGGGCAGCCTGGGAGGCTTCAGAGTGAGTGAGGGATGAACAATAGCAAGAAGAACACACAGCACCCTCGGTCACCTCACAGTTATTAGGTAAGCTCAAAAACACCACCACAAGAAATGCAAAATAAATTTCAAAACACCCTGAGAATGAGGGAAAAAGATTGAAGCCTCTTTCATGGGGGAAGAAAACTTTCAGGAAATTGGAGGAGCAATTTTGGCACAGAACTAGCTCCATCTCTTTCCTAGAACTGGACACAACATTGCTCTCCTCATACCTACTACAGAGTTTGCAGGAAAGTAGCAATATTATAAGCATCTGCATTAGAGACAAGATGTACTATCCACAATCACCCCTCATAAATTTAATGTTTGGAAGATCCTGGGGAAGGTGCTTAATTCTGAAGAATGACCACTAGCTGAGCCAACATTTCAACTAGCTGAGACAAAAGAGCTGAGACAAAATTTTGTTTTGAGCGTTTTCTTTTCTTACCCCCCACCCTGAAATAATTTGAACTGTGGTGCTGGAGGAAAATTCTGAGAGTGCCTTGGACTGCAAGAAGATCAAACCAGTCCATACTCCAGGAAATAAAGCCAGACTGCTCACTTGAGCGAATTTATTTATTTATTTCATTTCTATACCGCCCAATAGCTGAAGCTCTCTTCGAATAGCCGAATGATCTTAAAGGCAAAACTGAAGTACTTTGGCCACATCATGAGAAGACAGGATACCTTGGAGAAGATACTGATGCTAGGGAAAGTGGAAGGCAAAAGGAAGAGGGGCCAACCAAGGGCAAGGTGGATGGATGATATTCTGGAGGTGACGGGCTCGACCTTGGGGGAGCTGGGGGTGGCAACGGCTGACAGGAAGCTCTGGCGTGGGCTGGTCCATGAAGTCATGAACAGTCGGAAGCGACTGACCGAATAAACAACAACAACCCTGAAATAAAAGGTCACTTTGCAAAATTTCCTCCAAATTTTCTTCACCATTTTTGTGGTGTCCACCTTCCCTTTCTCTCCCCCACCCCACACACCTTCCCAATGCCCTGAAACAATGTTAGGTTTGGGGCATTATAGAGGATACAAAATGGGGGCTGGGCTGCCAACACAGTTGCTGCTGTTGCCACTTGCAGGGGCAGCACCCCTCCTCCACTTATGGAAAAGGGATGAAGCTGTGCTAAAACCCCCCACCAAGCCCTACCAGTGAGAAACTGTTGGAGAATCTCCCCTCCCCCCAAATCCTTTGCCCACAAATAGGGCAGAAAATTCAGAGAGGCCATTTTTGCACAGCTCTAGTTCATATGTTTGAATTGTCCCCCAAAGCGGAGAAATGTGTTCCTGCAAAAGGAAGGAAGGAATAAATACATTCAGAGAGAAGCAGTGATGACTCCAATAGGAAGCAAGGTTAGCCTTAAATAATGGGAAGTCCTCCAAAAATGTCCTGCTACTCCATTTGCTTCCCTAGCTTTCATCTGCATGTCTCTAATATCACATGGATTAAATCCTTGCTGTTCTGGTCTTTGCTAGTCCTTTTGCCCCTCCCAGCTTGTTTTTTCTGGACTCACCCCTGGGGAAACAGAGTTATTTGTCAATGCAGTTTGTTGTGAAAAAATCTGCATATTAGTGGGGAGTGTACACATAATGCATATGTTCAAGGAAAATGCACATAAAACTGCCTTACACCAATGGAAAAAAAATGGAGTTTCTTAGAATCATAGAATAGTAGTAGAATCATGGAATTCATAGAATTGGAAGGGGCCTACAAGGCCATTGAGTCCAACCCCCTGCTCAATGCAGGAATCCAAGTCAGAGCACCCCTGACAGATGGCTTTCCAGCCTCATCTTGAATGCCTCCAGTGTGGGAGAGCCCACCACCTCCCTAGGGTATTGGTTCCATTGTTGTATTGCTGTAACAGTCAAGAGGTTTTTCCTGATGTTCAGCCAGAATCTGGCTTCCTGTAACTTGAGCCCATTATTCTGTGTCCTGCACTCTGGGATGATCGCGAAGAGATACTGGCCTTCTTCTCTGTGACTTTTCAAGTACTTCAAAGTAGCTACAGTATACAGACACTATGAGTGACAATATTTTTGCTTTTACTGAAATGTGCTATGTTTCCATTCGATGGCTACAAATTCTCAAAGCATTTATGAATGAAAGGCCATCTGCAAGGTCACATCCATTTGCAAGGAACATTGAACATGCATTTATTATTCATCATAAAAGCATATAATTATTTTGTGCAGAGCACATGATTTCCTATCTGGGCATTACTTGCTAAAAAGACCTTCTGTAATGAAAGTGCCCACAGATCTGATCAAAAGGTGTTGACCGCAGAAGGGAATGATGACCGTAAAAATCGAAAGATGAGCATATGGCTCCAACCTCTTGACTTGTAACACATTAATTCTTACACAGAGAACAACATTTTGGAGAGTGTAACAGGGAAACAATCAGCAAAGTGATTACAGAACATGCAACAGGAAGCAATTCTTTCTCACTATGACTTCGAAGAGTGAGAAAATCCAGGAAGAGGAAAAGCAGGCTAACAGGCTAACAAGCAAAATGAAGAGCCATGAAACTGGATGGGATCCAACTTCCTGATTCTGAATGTCTTGGGAAAAATCATGCCAGGAAGCCCAGGAGACAATGATGAGTCATTTCCACTTAAGTGGAGAATTCCACACTTGTAACAATGCATACTTCTATTAAAAAAGGCAGAGTTACTGTCCTCAATGGACATATTATGGAGTACTTCAAAGCTATCTTAAAAGCAATGCTTAGATCAATTGTTGAAGTTGCCATATCTCTGTGATGATTTCACATGAATCCTCGTTAGGCATGTTTTAAAGTGCTCTAGTCCATATACACCATGTGTCCCCAAAGAACCTTGAATGGGCCTTTCTATGCCCTGACCACCTGAGCCTCACCCCTCTAAGATGAAGATGCAATGGATTAAAGGGGCTGTGTTCTGGTTTGATGCCACGTGTTGTGGCACCATAGGAAGAACTCAAGTCATTCCCAGTGCCTTCTTCACCAGGGCCACACTAGAGTTGGAGGCAGCCTCATGCAGTTGCTGAGAAATTCCCTTCTGTGAATGCAAAGATGGATGTTCTGTGAAAATTCAGCGGAGGTTGTAATGCATTCGACTGTTCTGGTGATTACGTGGTGCCCTCTGGGTGCATTCAGTCTCTGAAGATTTTGCAATGTTTGAGAGCATCTGACAGGTAGCATGCAATAAGAGGCAACATTCTGACAGTGCATGGTGTAGGATGGCCAGAGAGCTGGTAGTGAAGAGAATGAGCTACAAACCAGGAAGCCCCTTGTCCAATTCTCACCACCGTGAATTCATTAAATGCCCGTACAGGGTTGTAAGAAGATTTCTGAAATCGTGATTATTTCAAAATGCTTATGAAGTGCCCTGAGCAGTCCAGAGTGTTATAACAATGTCAAGCCTGTGTCTTATCTGACATATAGCGGTCAATGTTTGATAGCAGCAGCAGAGGCCAGGACTTGACCAATTCTGACCTGTAAAACTCAACATTTTACAGTATCAGATAGTTGGCATGTAGCAGGCTGCACCCCATTTGACAGTATCTGATATGCCACAGTTGATATTTGACTCTGGCAGGCTGAATAGTTTTGTAGGAGTATGTACTTCACAAAGTAAGCTGGTTTGAAACTCAACATTAAAAAAACTCAGATCATGGCATCTGGCCCCATCACTTCCTGGCATATAGAAGGGAAAGAAATGGAAGCAGTGAGAGATTTTATTTTCTTGGGCTCCAAGATCACCGCAGACAGTGGCTGTAGCCATGCAATTAAAAGACGCTTGCTCCTTGGGAGGAAAGCTATGGCAAACCTAGACAGCATAGTAAGAAGCAGAGACATCACCTTGCTGACAAAGGTCCGTCTAATGAAAGCTATGGTTTTCCCAGTAGCAACGTATGGCTCTGAGAGCTGGACTATAAGGAAGGCTGAGTGCCGAAGAATTGATGCCTTCAAACTGTGGTGCTGGAGAAGACCCTTACAAGTCCCCTGGACTGCAAGGAGGGCAAATCAGTCAGTCCTAAAGGAAATCAACCCTGAGTGCTGATTGGAAGGACAGATCCTGAAGCTGAAACTCAAATATTTTGGCCACCTAATGCCAAGAGAAAACTCCCTGGAAAAAACCCTGATGCTGGGAAAGATTGAAGGCAAAAGGAGAAGGGGACAGCAGAGGATGAGATGGCTAGATAGCATCACTGATGCAATGAATATGAACTTGAGCACACTCCAGGAGAGAGCGGAGGACAGGAAGGCCTGGTGTGCTATGGTCCATGGGATCACGAAGAGTCGGACACGGCTTAACGACTGAACAACAACAAACTTCACAAAGTGCAAATTTTCTCCCCACTGATAATTTTATCAGACTGCCTATTCCCTCTTCCACACGATGATGAAAGGTATGGAAGCCTTGTTCTGCTTTTTGATCACTCAGATAAACCAGTGAAGGGCTGTTTATGGAAGTAATCTTGCTTCCTACCTGACCTGCAAATGTGTTGTGTTTGGAATTCTGTGTTTTCATTCATTCATTCATTTTGCTCAGTATTTTTATATCCTGCCCTTCTTCCAAGTCCAGAATGCTTGGCAGCTAACAAGACAGTCACCAGAACAGCCATGAAATAATCCAAATATAACATAACAGCCATAAATACCCAACGCCATAAAATAAAACAGCAGTTATAACCTTCACTGGGACTGCACCTAAGCAACTTTACATTAGAGCCTCAAAGCCTGAACAAATGAAATGACTTTGCTTTTCCTAACTATTGCCTCCAAGCTGTAGCTTAAGAATACTCCCCATGAAGCTGAATGCTCCCTAGCAGGTGACAAATTAAATAGCAAGCAAGGCATTAGCACAACAGGAGCCATTTTGAATCCATTTATCCTGTGTTTGGTTTCCCTGTCAGCCATTCATGCTAATGTAACAAGAAACAGCTTCACTAAGGGAAAGGGGAAAGTTTGCCTTGGTTCCTTCTCGGTCAAAGAAGGATCAGTCTAATTTGTTTAGCAAGTGGATGCTCTGTTGTGTTATCTGTTCCACATGCCAGGCCTGCAAAAGTGGAGCTTCTTGTGTGGGTATTTGTTGTGACATATTTGAATGAGTCTTATATCATCTATATCTCCTATGGATGGTCAGATCAATCTATTTCTGGTCTGCATCACTTTGACACGTGTCCCCTCACACTTTCACATGTGTTCCCATCTGTCCTGTCCTGCTACCACATTAATCTGCAATTTAAAATACAAAGCTGCATGAAAATTTGCATTTGAAATGTTACAAATACATAGGGATGTTGTGAGCGCCCAGCTTGGTTAGGGACGTAAGAACTCACCCTAGTTCGGGTTCTCCAGGCACTCACCGAAGCAGAGCCCCTGCTCGCATCCCCCCGAACCTGCGCTCGAGCCACCCACAAGTTTGGTGAATGCCCCAGTGCTCACCACAAACCGGTTCGGTGAGTGCCGCCCTTTTCACACCTTTAATTTCTGCATAAAACAGGAAGTTAAAAAAATGCACATATTCAAATATGCACAGTTTGGAGCTGGGAAATCTAAATAAGCGCAATATTAGAGGGATTATACCTCTAATATCGCACTTATTTAGCTTTCCCAGCTCCAAAGTGAGCATATTTGAATATGCCCATTTTTTTTTTTAACTTCCTGATTTACGCAGAAATCAAAGGTGCAAAAATGGCGGCACTCACCGAACGGGTTCGCGGTGAGTACTGGGGAGCACTAGCAGGCACAAGCAGGGGGCGAACAAGGACAGGGTCTCAGCGGGCGCAGTTTGGGGGTTGCAGGCAGGGGTTGCTCAACGAATTCCCGAATCCCTAACTGCACTCACAACATCCCTAAGCTTGTTCAAGGAGACCAGTGGACTCCCCCACACCTGGCCCCCAGACCTGGCTCACCAAGGTGTGGGGAGCTGATGGACCCAGTCACTGAGTGCCACAGAGCTCGGTGAGCAGCTGGGAACAGCCTGGAGTTGTCACTGCCATGCGTGCCCCAACCACTCTCTTCTTCTCCTTGCAAAGAGATGTTGAGAGTGCTTGGGGAATGCGCGGTGCCAAGGACTCATCCTTCCCCCACCAACTGTCAAGCCCTTAACAGCTGGCGGGGGCAGGATGAGGCCTCAGCACTGCATGTGCCCCAACCACTCATGCCATCTCCTCCTTCCAAGGAGGCAATGACTACAGCAGCTGGGGCATGCGTGGCACCAAGGACTCTGGCAGTCAAGCCCTTTATGCACACAAGAGCTTGACTACTGGAGTCCTCAGCCCAGCATGCACCCCCACCACTCTTCATAGAATCATAGAATAGTAGGGTTGGAAGGTGTCTACAAGGCCATCGAGTCCAACCCCCTGCTCAATGCAGGATTCAAGTCAGAGCATCATGCGCACAAGGGCTTCATGTGCACAAGGGCTTGACTACCGGAGTCCTCCTTGCAAGAAGAAGATAGTGAGTGTTGGGGGGGGGCACACGTGGTGCCGAGGACTCTGACTTGACTGTGCAAGTCCTCATTGCACAGAGAAGGGGCAGCTCACATGGCTCAGCGGGCGAGGGCAGGATGAGAAGGGAGGCTCACTGAGAAGGTCTGCGCCACATGAGCGGGGGTGGCAGCTTGTCGGGCTTCCACCCACCCTGAACAGAGGTGAGTCCGTCCATCCCTAAAAATACTTATTTAAAGCTGTGCAATCCTATCCATGTCTACTCAGAAGAACACTCAACTGAGTTCAATGTAGTCTACTTCCATGATGTAAGTCGGTATAGGATTGCAGATTATAATATATTTTCTCTTGAAGTATACACTTCTACATATATTTTTGATTCTTTCTTTCTTTCTTTCTTTTTTTCTTTCTTTTCTTTTTTGCCTGAGAACTGCATCAGAAGATTTGGGAGTGTGACAGCCGGTGAATAAGTTCTAATCTGCAGATTAGTCGAAGAAGTGCAGATCAGTTTCATTTTTATCAGCATCCACAAAGTTTCGGCCATTCAAAAAAAGGTTAGGTGAATGGGTAAAAATGGCTTCTGTCTCTATAACACTGAAATATAAATATACAGAAATTAAACTAAATGGGAAACTCTCTCTCTCTCTCTAACTCTGTGTGTGTGTGTGTGTGTGTGTGTGTGTGAAAGCTGATCAGAAAGACACATCTTCATCTATAAAATGATCGTAGAAAAGCAGTCTGATATTGCCTCCGGATATGCTTTATTTATGTTTTCTTTCTGTGTTTTCTGGAGGCTGCACACATTTCCTACTGATTTTGCTGTCTCACTTCTGTCTCCTGATTTGGAATTCTGGCAATGTTCAAGCTAACTTTCCCATGCTGATTTGTATTCACATCCAGAAACTTTTTTAACTGTAGAAGGACATTAACAGAAACTCATGTATATTTCTTTGCCTTCTTAACCTGCAATGTCTGCAACTGTAGACATCAAAATTCAGTTCAGTTCAGGATGAAAGCAAACAAATCCTGTGTTCTCTCCCCAAACACATACCCACAAACATCTTGTGTGCTGTAAACTGTGACCCATGCAGGTGACTTATCTTTCAGAATCAACAAGTGGTAACTGCAGCAGAATGTTGCATGTTGCAAAAGTCTGGAATGGTTCAGTTCAGGAGTCCAGCCATTCCGTTTCCCCTCCTTTCCCCATTTTTCCCAACAGTCAACATCCCTTGACCACTGAGCATGCTCAGCCCTCTTTGGACTGTCTTTTTTCTTTTTCTTTTTGGCAAGGGGGAGAGGGTTACCCTCTCTTAGGCTCCCCCCCTTTTTTTGGTACTTCTGCAAAGTGCAAGTACAGAGGCTCCACTGAGACAGCTGATACCTCCCTCTTGTGTGTGAACTCAGCTGTTTTGGCTACATAAGCATCAGCACTCAGAGATCACAGACAGCTAATAGTCTCTCTCTCTCTCTCTCTCTGTGTGTGTGTGTGTGTGTAGACAGACAGACAGACAGACGGAAGATAGGAAGAAGGAAGGAGGGAAAAGTGCTGTATTGAACAATGGATGAACTCTGTGTGCATGGGGATGTACTTGCTGTACAAATGGATCATGCTTTGAATTCTTTCCCTGCATTTTTCTCATTGATATACTTCTGTGCTCACTTTTTTTCTTTTCTTTCTGCCTTACCATACTGTCAATGATGAAAGTTTTTGCAAGGGGAAAACCTCCCAACGATATAGCCTTTTGATAGCATAAGGTTTAGAATGGATTACAACGGTTGTGTAGAAGACTCTATTCATTAGCCACATTAAAGGCAGACAGTACAAATCAATGTTTGACTTTTCCTTTAACCTTAAAATGTCATTAAATTCCTCACATGAAAAGGTTGATAAAAACACCATTTTACTTAATTGACAACACTTCTGTTCACTGTAGCATTTTGTAACAGGAGAGGAGCACATGCAAAAGGTGCAGGAAAGGTCAGCATACAACTTGAAATACTTAGTGTTCGGGTAGGGGCCTCTGTGATCCCCTTCATGGATCACTGCCTTGTTGTGGCGAAGGGGCTTGCGTAACTCAGTGAAGACATAAGTTATGCCGTGCAGGGCCACCCAAGACTAGGGGTGGACGAAAGTCCCTTACCTTTCGCCGAAGCTTGTTCACGGTGCGGGGGAGGCGCTTCGCTGCTCCCCCTGCGAAGTTCAGGCCGGGGGGGAGGCTTCCCGCCTCGCCCCGGACGAAAGTCAGGCCGGGGAGGAGGCTTCCCGCCTCGCCCGGCCGCGAACTCTAAAGTTTTTTTTTTAAAAAAAACACGCCCCCATGATAGGCTACGTGACGATTAACGTAGCCTATCACGGCTAGATTTGCAAAGTCAGCCGTGATAGGCTATGGAAATCGTCACGTAGCCTATCACGGGTGACTTAAAAAAAAAAAAAGCGCGTACGGATAATGGCGGCCCCCATAGGGAGCCGCCATTCCCGTTCCTTATTTGGTCGCTGTAGTCTACGTAAAGATTTACGTAGACTACAGCGAAAATAAGGGCAACGCTATGGGTAAGCTGGAGGTGGTCAAACATGAGATGGCAAGATTGAACATCGATGTCTTGGGAATCAGTGAACTAAAATGGACAGGCATGGGTGAATTTATTTCAGGTGACCATCATATCTACTATTGTGGCCAAGAATCCCTTAGAAGAAATGGAGTAGCACTCACAGTCAATAAAAGGGTGGGAAAAGCAGTACTGGGGTACAATCTTAAAAATGATAGAATGATCTCAGTACGAATCCAAGGCAAACCATTCAACATCACAGTAATTCAAGTCTATGCTATGCGTTGCCCTTATTTTCGCTGTAGTCTACGTAAATCTTTACGTAGACTACAGCGACCAAATAAGGAACGGGAATGGCAGCTCCCTATGGGAGCCGCCATTATCCATACGCGCTTTTTTATTTTTTTTAAGTCACCCGTGATAGGCTACGTGACGATTTCCGTAGCCTATCACGGCTGACTTTGCAAATCTAGCCGTGATAGGCTACGTTAATCGTCACGTAGCCTATCACGGGGGCGTTTTTTTTTTCTTTTATTGCAATGGCAGCGGCGGCAGCCGGTCAAAAGACCGGCTGCCGCTCCCGCCCCGCACGAATAGCCACCGAACCGCCGGCCGGACCCGCTGCCGGGAGGGACATTCGGTGAAGGTAAGTCCCATCCCCGGGGGGGTGCAGAGGATTTCTCCCTGAAACTTGTTCGGGGGGCCGAACACGTTGGCACTTGGCCCCCCGAAGTTTCGGGGAGAAATTCTCCGCCATCCCTACCCAAGACGGACAGGTCATGGCAGAGAGTTCTGACAAAATGTGGTCCACTGGAGAAGGAAATGGCAACCCACTCCAGTATTCTTGCCAAGAAAACCCCATGGAATGCATCACAAGGCTAAAAGAGATGATGCCGGAAGATGAGCCCCTCAGGTCGGAAGGTGTCCAATATACTATTGGGGAAGAGCAGAGGGTATTTCCAAGTAGCGCCAGAAAGAGTGAAGCGGCTGGGCCAAAGCCGAAAGGACCCTCAGCTGTGGATGTGTCTGGTGGTGAAAAGAAAATCCGATGCTGTAAAGAACAATATTGTTTAGGAACCTGGAATGTCAGATCAATGAATCAAGGTAAGCTGGAGGTGGTCAAACATGAGATGGCAAGATTGAACATCAACGTCTTGGGAATCAGTGAACTAAAATGGACAGGCATGGGCGAATTTATTTCAGGTGACCATCATATCTACTATTGTGGGCAAGAATCCCTTAGAAGAAATGGAGTAGCACTCACAGTCAATAAAAGGGTGGGAAAAGCAGTACTGGGGTACAATCTTAAAAATGATAGAATGATCTCAGTACGAATCCAAGGCAAACCATTCAACATCACAGTAATTCAAGTCTATGCCCCAACCACTGAGGACAAAGAAGCTGAGATTGATCGGTTCTATGAAGACCTACAACACCTTCTAGAACTAACACCAAAAAAAGATGTCCTCTTCATCATAGGGGATTGGAACGCTAAAGTAGGAAGTCAAGAAATCATTGGGATAACAGGCAGGCATGGCCTTGGTGTACAAAATTAAGCAGGACAAAAGCTAATAGAGTTTTGCCAAGAGAACATAGCAAACACTCTTTTCCAACAGCACAAGAGGCGACTCTACACATGGACATCACCAGATGGTCAATATCGAAATCAGATTGATTATGTCCTTTGCAGCCAAAGATGGAGAAGCTCTATACAGTCAGTCAAAACAAGACCTGGAGCTGACTGTGGCTCAGATCATGAGCTGCTTCTTGCAAAATTTCGGCTTAAATTGAAGAACGTAGGGAAAACCACTAAACCATTCAGGTATGACCTCAATCATATCCCTGATGAATATACAGTGGAGGTGAGAAATAGATTTCAGGGATTAGACCTGATAGACAGAGTGCCTGAGGAACTATGGACGGAGGTCCGTAACATTGTTCAGGAGGCAGCAACTCAATCCATCCCAAAGAAAAAGAAATGCAAGAAAGCCAAGTGGCTGTCTGATGAGGCTTTACAAGTAGCTGAGGAAAGAAGGGAAGCGAAAAGCAAGGGAGAATGGGGAAGATATAGCCAACTGAATGCAGAGTTCCAGAGAATAGCAAGGAGAGACAAGAAGGCCTTCTTAAATGAACAATGCCAAGAAATCGAGGAAAACAACAGAATGGGAAAGACTAGAGATCTCTTCAAGAAAATTGGAGATCTCAAGGGAACGTTTTGTGCAAAGACGGGCATGATAAAGGACAAAGAAGGCAGGGACCTAACAGAAGCAGATGAGATTAAGAAGAGGTGGAAAGAATACACAGAAGAACTATACAGGAAAGATCTTAATGTCCCTGATAGCCATGCCAGTGCGGTCACTGAACTTGAGCCAGACATCCTAGAGAGTGAAGTCAAGTGGGCCTTAGGAAGCATTAATAACAACAA
This sequence comes from Heloderma suspectum, assembly GCF_057233095.1. Lineage (NCBI taxonomy): Eukaryota > Metazoa > Chordata > Lepidosauria > Squamata > Helodermatidae > Heloderma > Heloderma suspectum. Next base: position 422,082,198 of record NC_139458.1, read on the forward strand.
AGCTAGTGGAGATGACAGTATTCCAGCTGAGCTATTTAAAATCCTAAAAGATGATGCTGTTAAAGTGCTGCACTCAATATGCCAACAAATTTGGAACACTCAACAATGGCCGCAAGACTGGAAAAGGTCAGTTTACATTCCAATTCCAAAGAAGGGCAACGCCAAAGAGTGTTCAAACTACCGCACAATTGCACTCATTTCACATGCTAGCAAGGTGATGCTCAAAATCCTACAAGCTAGGCTTCAGCAGTATGCGAACCGAGAACTACCGGAAGTACAAGCTGGGTTTCGAAGAGGCAGAGGAACTAGAGATCAAATCGCCAACATTTGCTGCATCATGGAGAAAGCAAGAGAATTCCAGAAAAACGTCTATTTCTGCTTCATTGACTATGCTAAAGCCTTTGATTGTGTGGATCACAACAAACTGTGGCAAATTCTTAAAGTGATGGGAGTACCAGACCACCTTACCTGTCTCCTGAGATACCTGTACGAGGGTCAAGAAGCAACAGTAAGAACCAGACATGGAACAACCGATTGGTTCAAAATTGGGAAAGGAGTACGACAAGGCTGCATATTGTCACCCTGCTTATTTAACTTATATGCAGAGTACATCATGAGAAATGCCAGGTTGGATGAATCACAGGTCGGAATTAAGATTGCTGGGAGAATTATCAACAACCTCCGATATGCAGACGATACCACCCTAATGGCAGAAAGCGAAGAGGATCTCAAGAGCCTCTTGTTGAGGGTGAAAGAGGAGAGTGCAAAAGCTGGTTTGAAACTCATCATTAAAAAAACGAAGATCATGGCATCTGGCCCCATCACTTCCTGGCATATCGAAGGGGAAGTAATGGAAGCAGTGACAGATTTTACTTTCTTGGGCTCCAAGATCACCGCAGACGGTGACTGTAGCCATGAAATTAAAAGATGCTTGCTCCTGGGGAGGAAAGCTATGGCAAACCTAGACAGCATAGTCAGAAGCAGAGACATCACCTTGCCGACAAAGGTTCATCTAATCAAAGCTATGGTTTTCCCAGTAGTAATGTATGGCTGTGAGAGCTGGACTATAAGGAAGGCTGAGCGCCGAAGAATTGATGCTTTCGAACTGTGGTGCTGGAGAAGACTCTTACGAGTCCCCTGGACTGCAAGGAAGTCAAATCAGTCCATCCTAAAGGAAATCAACCCTGAGTGCTGATTGGAAGGACAGATACTGAAGCTGAAGCTCAAATATTTTGGCCACGTAATGCAAAGAGAAAACTCTCTTGAAAAGACCCTGATGCTGGGAAAGACTGAAGGCAAAAGGAGAAGGGGACGGCAGAGCATGAGATGGCTAGATAGCATCACCAATGCAATGAATATGAACTTGAGCACGCTCCGGGAGAGAGCGCAGGACAGGAAGGCCTGGCATGCTATGGTCCATTGGGTCACAAAGAGTCGGACATGACTGAATGACTGAACAACAAAAGGGGCCTCTGTGTGTTCTGAGAGATTTAATTCCTGATTTTTCCACATGCATCCAAGAATGAGCCATTATTTTTGTTTGGATTTACTTCTTCTAGATGAATGATTCTACAGGCTGGGATGGATAATTTACATTGTAGATTACAGATCGATTCTTACCACTGGCACCTTGACAGTACCCTTTTGCCTGCTAGTCCTCTTCATCCATGGCTACTTAACGTAACATCATTCTCCAATGGATGTGTTGCAATTAGGGATGTATGGACTGTGTAAAATCTACTCCATCTGTGTTTCACGGATTGTCAGGCTCCTTTTGTTCTGTCATCCTCTCACAGGCAGATGTGAATTAGTTTTTTTCATCATGCAGAAAAATGCATAAGAGTTTTCATAACAATTTAGATAATTTACATTAGTACCTAACATTTAGCATGTTGTCCCCTATTCCATCCAACTTTTCCTCAGCAGGAAAGTGCAGACTTTCTAGGGATGGCGGGCAACCCTTTCTAGGGATGGTGGATTCTAAAGAATCCGGCCTCATTGGTGTCCGTGGCGGAACGGAAGACTTACCCCGCCTCCATGTGGAATCCTCTTCAGCCGGATCCTCTGGCACAGATTGCCAGCGAGACGGCCACCATGCCATATTAATGGCTGAAGGGGACGTACTGCGGCCACAAATGGCGTCCTGGATGCCATTTGCTGCCGCAGTACGTCATGTCCCCTTCAGCCAGCGATACAGCATGGTGGCTGTATCGCTGGCGCTTCAGAGCCAGCAGCCGGTGGCTCCATGGAATCACCACGGAGCAGAGCCAGCTGGCGAGTATTCCAGGGGGGAGGAATGGATCACCTCCCCCCTGTGGACCCCCAGCAGAAGGCAAGGTAAGGGTTCTGCCCATCCCTAGGACTTCCCCATCCTATGGTTAAATATGCGTAAATTTTGGGAAAGTAAAAAAATAAATAAAACCCATCTGAAAGTCCACGGACACCATGAGGCCTGTGGGGGGAGGGGGGGCACTATGCAGCAGATTCTGCAGGTCAGATTCTTAGAAATATGAGCTCATTTTAGTCAATCTCAAATTTCTCCAGCATCCCTAGTTGCAATTGGGGCACAGTTCTGCAGGGCTATAAAGGTGTGTGTGTGTGTGTGTGTGTGTGTGTGTGTTGTGATGTGTTGTGTTGTGAAGTGAAGTGATGCAAGACTTATTAGCCTGATGGAAATCAATGGGTGGTGAAGACCAGTACTGGAGGAGTTCTATAGATCTTAAAAAAAAAAGAGGAAATCTTGGACAACATACAACAATGTCATTCTGTCAACTCAGGGGTAGGGATCCCCAGGCCCAGGAACCAAATCTGGCACTCTGGTGTCCTTTAATCCACTCCTCCAAAGTTTCCCAGATGTCCATACACCCTTCCCCACCCACCCCAACCACTGAACATTTGGTGATTTCTGGCTTTTGTGCAGTGTTTCCTCCTTCTTAAAGGTTGAAATGCCTCTCCCAATAGCAGACAAGGGGAAAATAGGCAAAGAAGGAAGGAGCAATAATGAATAAGTAGGATCAAGACACAGCAATGTTAAAAAAAAGTAACTACTTTGGTGTAGGGATGGGAGAATCAACGGTTCGGAAGCTGCAGCTGGTACAGAATGTGGCGGCTCGCCTGATTAAAGGCAGCCGCCGGTGAGATCACATCACTCCAGTGCTGAAGGAGTTGCACTGGTTACCAGTTGTTTTCAGGGATGGACGAAAGGGACTTTCCTTGTCCCGCAGCTTGCTTCACGGTGGGGGGGAGGCACGTCGGTTTTCCCCCAAAGTTCAGGCGAGGGGGGGAGGCGCCCTGCCTTGCCCGGCCGAAATTCAGGCCGGGGAGAAGCACCCCGTCAACCCGGCTGCGAAAAAAAGTAAACAAAAAACACACACCCGTGATGGGCTACGTAACGATTTGCGTAGCCTATCACGGCTAGATTTCCAAAGTCAGCCATGATAGGCTATGTAAATCGTCACATAGCCTATCACGGGTGACTTTGGAAAAAAAAAAAAAAGCACATACGCAAATGGCGGCGCCCCATAGGCGCCGCCATTTGCGTTCCTTATTTTGGCACGTCTAGTCTATGTAAAGATTTACGTAGACTACCCCTGTCCAAATAAGGAACGCAAATGGCGGTGCCCATGGGTTTGTTTTGTTTTGTTTTTTTCCCCCAAAGTCACCTGTGATAGGCTACGTGACGATTTATGTAGCCTATCACAGCTGACTTTGGAAATCTAGCTGTGATAGGCTACATAAATCATCACGTAGCCTATCACGGGTGTGTGTGTGTGTGTTTTTACTGTACTTTTTTATTTTGTAATGGCGGCAGCAGCAGCCAGTCAGGAGACCGGCCGCCGCCCCCGCCGAAATGCCGCTGAAACGCCGCCAGGACCCGCCGCTGAGAGGGACATTCGCCGAAGGTAAGTCCCATCCCGGGGGGGGTGGGGGGCCGGTGGAGAATTTCCCCAACACTTTCAGGGGGCCGAATGCGTCGGCACTCGGCCTCCCGAAGATTCGTGGAGAAATTCTCCGCCATCCCTAGTTGTTTTTCGGGCCAAATTCAAGGTGTTGGTTTTGACCTTTAAAACCCTATATGGTTCCGGCCCAGCGTATCTTAAGGAGCGCCTCCAGCAGCACCAGACAGGCCGCTTAACAAGATCAGCCTCAGATAGCCTTCTCTCTGTCCCATCAGCCAGGACAGCTAGACTGGTGGGGACGAGGGAGAAGGCCTTTTCTGTGGTGGCCCCCACTCCGTGGAACTCCCTCCCTAGGGAACTCCGCCATGCCCCCTCTTTAATGAGCTTCCGCCGTGTATTAAAAACATGGTTGTTCAGGCAAGCATTTGGGGTGGGTTAGGGTATTTTAGAAAATGTTTTTATTGTAGAATTTTATTGTTTTAAACTGTTTTATTGTATGCTGTACATTGCCCAGAGTGGCTGGGTGACCAGCCAGATGGGCGATTAATAAATTTAATAATAAATAAATAAATAAATGAGGTTTGAGCTTGTTGAAGTTCTCTGAGTTCCACCTCAAAGCTTGGTCCAATATCTTCCCAATTGTGAGCTTTATTTTTTATTGTTTGAATGGGAAAAGTGCACATTTAGGTGCACATTTTTTAAAAAAGTGTGCACCGAAATGCATACTTTCCCTCCAATGACTCAAGTGTGAAAACTCACATTTTTAAACTGAGCATTTTTTCTAAGGAAGGGTTTTGCAGATGAGATTGCAAGTTCAGAAATACGTGCGTTTGGGCCAAATAAAGTTCATTTGCATTCACAGGTGTGAACAGGGAAATTTATGATGTTTAACAAACTGAAAATGAAGTTCTCAGACATCCTAACCTAACTAGAGTTCTAACTAGAGTTGTTGACTGACCACTGCAACCAATTCCACCACCAATAAGATTATAATTTATAATCTGTTTCAAGTAGGGATGTACGTACAAGGAAACCTGTTTGTTGAAATTCTCCAAACTCCATCTCAAGCCTCATTCTGTCATATGTCAGTATCAGATTGCAATCTTTGTTTTTACATGAAAATGTGTGCATCTTCCCGTGTGTATTTTTCCAAATGCCTGCATAAATTTTGCACATCTTTGACATATATGTATTCTTCTCCCATTGATTAAAGTGCATTTGTGTGCATTTTACAAAGTATCCATTTTTCATATATGTTTTTCAAATGCACACATGCTATTGAACACATTTTGGGGGAGTTCAGGAAGCACATTGCAAGCTTGGAAATGATGCATTTTGACAACAGATTGCATTTGAGTCTGTGTTCACTCTGGAAGTTGTGAACTGGATAATTCCTTTTTTTTTAATGTATCAAAATGAATTTTTCATACAACCCTAAACAGAAGTCAATCTAAGAGAATCCCTTGCTAGAAAAGTCCCACCAGTGTACCCCAAGCAATGCCCCATTTTCTTTTCTTTCATCTGATGCCTCAGAGAAAATGAGAAACCCTAGAAACTTTGTGGGGAAAATATTGTATTGTAATAGGCCAGTTCAAGTTAATGATACAGATTTGTGTGTCTATTCAGCTGAAATGTGCTGGAAGCATTTTGAGTAAGAACCTTAAAATGGAAGAACTTTTCTGGCAAAAAATATGTGCCTCCTTGATATTCGTTTTTGATGTGCCATCCGAAGGAAGGCCATATGCAATCTAAGTTGCTAAAATGCTTTCAACTAGTTTAATGCAGTTTAGCGATTCAATAAAATGTGTGTTTTGCAGATCCATCAGGTACTCTCATGGGGCAGAAACTTCCACAAGTGTCTTGAATGTTGCTTTATGAATGTTGATTGGAATCAATAACTACAAATTCATGAGGAAAAGACTTCTCTCTTCCCCTGGGAACAGTATTATAATCTGTCTCCCTACAAACTACTCAGCAGCCACTGTGGCTCCTCCGTCCCTCCGCCCGACCCTTCAATAAAGCCTTTTCATCCATAATGTATTATGTTTTCAGTTGGGTGATATTTTGCTTTTCCCCTCCCTTCCTTCCATTTCCTTTTCAAATTACCATTACTAGCCTTAATGGACTTGGCTTAATTAAATCAACAGAATGAAATAAGAATACAATTTCTGGTCGGTCATAGGTTTTGGCCAGCAGTAGCATCCAAGATTGTGAAGACACTTTTTTTCAGCTACTCACACACTATACAATACAGTGGCCATTAAACTTATCCTAAAGTGAAATTTGAACCAATCTAAAGTGGCATAAAGAGGGATCTGGGTAGTCTGCTGTTTGTAGATACCCTGAAACAGTTCTATTTCACCATTGCTATAGAACTGGTTTTCCCCATCATAAGAGCATGAGAATTGCTGTGCTGGATTGGACCAAAGCATTCTGTTCCCACAGTAGCCACCCAGATGCCTATGGCAAGCCCAGAAGCAGGTAGTGCTTTACCTGGGGAGGTAGTAGGCTCTCCCACACTGGAGGCATTCAAGATGAGGCTGGACAGCCATCTGTCAGGGATGCTCTGACCTGGATTCCTGCATTGTGCAGGGGGTTGGACTCGATGGTCTTGTAGGCCCCTTCCAACCCTACTATTCTATGATTTTATGATTCATGAGTGCATTACTGGAGGTGATACATAGCCATCATGACTATTAGTAGCCATTGATGGCATTATCCTCCATGAATTTGTCCAATCCCTTTTTAAAGCCATCCAAATTGATGGCCATCACTACATCATGTGGTAGCAAATTCCATAGTTTGTGTGAAGAAGGACTTCCCTTTAGCTGTCCTGAATCTCTCACCATTCAGCTTCATGGGATGACTGCGGGTTCTAGTATTATGAGAGAGGGAGAAGAACTTTGCTCTATTCACATTGTCCACACCACACAAAATTTTATAAACCTCTATTATGTCCTTCCTTACTCACCCTTTTTCTACACTTAAAAGCCTCAAACTTTTCTTATATGAGGGTTGCTTCAGCCCCTTGATCATTTTGGTTGCCTTTTTTCTGTACCTTTTCAAGCTCTACAATATCCTTCTTGAGATGCAGTGGCCAGAACTGTACATAGTATTCTGAGTGTGGTCTCACCACAGGGTGATATTGATATTGGCAAGTTTTATTTTCAGTTCCTTTCTAAAGATGGAATTCATCTTTTTCCCAGCATCTGCACATTGGCTCAAGCTCAACCTTTTCATCAAGCTATCCCACCACAACCCCAAGGTCCCTGTCCTGTTCTGTTACTGCCAGCTAGGGGTGTCAGAGAATTTCTCGCCGAAACATCAGGGGGCCGAGTGCCAATGTATTCGGCCCCCCAAAGTAGTTTCGGGGAGAAATTCTCCCCCCCCCGGGATGGGACTTACCTTTGCTGAATGTCCCTCCTGGCAGCGGGTCCGGCCGGCAGTTCGGCGGGTCTTCGTCCGGGGCGGGAGTGGCAGCCAGTCTTTTGACTGGCTGCCGCCGCCGCCATTCCAATAAAAGAAAAAAAAAACGCCCCCGTGATAGGCTATATGACGATTAACGTAGTCTATCATGGCAAGATTTGCAAAGTCAGCCGTGATAGGCTACGTAAATCGTCACGTAGCCTATCACGGGTGACTTTAAAAAAAAAAAAAAGCACGTACGCAAATGGCGGCCCCCATAGGGAGCCGCCATTCGCATTCCTTATTTGGTTGCTGTAGTCAACGTAAAGATTACGTAGACTATGGCGAAAATAAGGGCAACGCTATTTGTGTTGCCCTTATTTTCGCCGTAGTCCACGTAAAGATTTACGTAGACTACAGCGACCAAATAAGGAAGGGGAATGGCGGCTCCCTATGGGGGCCGCCATTTGCGTACGTGCTTTTTTTTTTTTTAAAGTCACCCGTGATAGGCCAGCATTTCTCCCCTAGATAATTTCTGATATTATTATTATTATTGCTGTTGTTGTTTACAAAGGTTTGCACGTGGAAATTAACTTATGGAATATGTATAGCATATAGTTAACTTCTGGAACTGGCTGAAGATGGACGACTGAGCAATGTCTGAGATTGCTAGGATACTCCTAACATTGTCTTGCCGCCACTCATCTCATGCTCAGTTTACATTCATGTTTCCACTGCTGCTTACTTTGTGCAAATGGGACATTTGTAGTAGGGATTTTGTGAGTATCTGTTTTGAGCTCGAGGCTCAGCAATTTCTTGCTGCCTTTGTCCCCTCAGATCCTTGCATTTACTGAGTCGGGCAAGCTTGGGGATCCCTGCTTGTCCGCAAGCTGCCATTTTTCCATGAAAATGGTGGCTCTGCTATTTATGTAAGTCACAATTTGCATAAAATGGCATCCATAAATAGCCCCATTTGTGCAAAATTACAGGCATAAATGGTCTAATTAGATAATTTACCCCTGTAATTTTGCATGAATGGGGCTATTTATGGATGCTATTTATGCAAATGGTGAATTACATAAATAGCAGAACTTCCATTTTCATGCAAAATGGTGACTCACAGACAAGCAAGGACACAGCATGCCACTCACTGGACACCCGCAGACCATTTAGCAGCTCATGTGATGCACCAAAAAGGGGCGAGTGGCCAGTGGGGATCTGGCAAGTGGCATATGAGGTGGGCTCCGGTGAGTTCAGCCATCCCTAATTTGCACAAATCAAGCAGCAATTGAATGGGAGATTGTGTAGATCTCCCCATATTTGCACACATTTCCTAGACTAAAGCCTAGGATGTAGTCTACTACAGAAATCTGCACAAATCTAACTTGGAATTGGGAACAAGACAAATGTGAGCACGTGTTCAATGATAGGTGAACATTTTTGGTGTGCACGCCTTTGCTTCCACAGGATGTGGTGGTGGCCAATAGCTTAGATGGTTTTAAAAAGGGATTTAGGAAAATAAGGAATGTTATTTGCGTTGTCCTTATTTTCGCCGTAGTCTATGTAAATCTTAATGTAGACTACAGGGACCAAATAAGGAACGCGAATGGCGGCTCCCTATGGGGGCCGCCATTAGCCGTACGTGCTTTTTTTTTGTTAAAGTCACCCGTGATAGGCTACGTGACGATTAACGTAGCCTATCACGGCTGACGTTGCAAATCTAGCCATGATAGGCTACGTTAATCATTACATAGCCTATCACAGGGGCGTTTTTTTTTTACTTTTCTTGTAATGGCAGCGGCGGCAGCCGGTCGAAAGACCAGCTGCTGCCCCCGCCCCTGATGAAGACCTGCCAAACCGCCACCGGGACCCGCCACCGGGAGGGACATTCGTGAAAGGTAAGTCCCATCCCGGGGGGGGCGGGAGGCGGGGGGCGGGGGGGAGAATTTCTTCCCGAACAACCTTCAGAGGACCGAATGCGTTGGCACTCGGCCCCCCGAAGTTTCGGGGAGAAATTCTCCCCCATCCCTAGGAGGGGAAGCAGGACCATTACACCAGCCTCCCTGAAGGCTCCTACTCCCTTAACTGTCAGCTACAGCAGCCATTCCAGAGGGGAAGGTGAACCATTCCACCAGCCCATCTAAAAAAGTACTCCATTTACCTCTTCCCTACCCACCCCTGTTTCCTTCTGGGCCATCTCTTGTTTAACTGATTGTTTATAAGCTGCTCTGGGGACCTTTTTAGCTGAGGAGTGGATAAATAATATTTTAAATAGATAAATATAAAGTTCCATTATACTGAATCAGATGATTGGTTCCTCTCACTATGTATGGTGGCCTAGAAGCTGCAAGATTCCAGTCTCAGGCAGGGGTCTTTCCTAGCACCTGCTATTTGAGGTCCTTTAACTCAGGTGTGCAGAACCTCATGCCTGAGGGACAGATCTGGCCCTCCTGAGTTCTCAGTCTGGCTCTCCAGATGGCTACGGGCTCCTCCCCTAGCCCTGCCTCCTTTTCTCTGACCACAAATCATTTGGTGGTTCCATGGCTTTTACATACCCCTACCCTTCTAAAATTTTGAAATTAGAGCTGTGCACAGATGGCCTCTCAAAATTTTCCACCTTATTTGTGGGCAGAGAAATTTGGAAGATGATTTCACTAACTTTCTCCAGGGGAATGAGAAATTCTCAACAGTATCTCACAGGTAGGCCTCCCCATTGGCATGTCTTATAGCACAGCTTCTTTTGCTTTTCATAAGGGTTTGGGGTTTTTTCGTGCTGCAACAGCATCAACAGTGTTGGCAGGCTGGCCCCCATTTTGCATCCACCACAATGCAGGTGTGAGTGGGGGCAGTGTTGTGTCAAGCTCCAGGGATGAGGTGGACTTAGTGCTCTACTGAAATCTGTCGTCCAACTTCCTGAAACTTTTCTCCCCCCATGCAAGGGGCTTCCATTGTTCTCCCTCATTCTAAGAATGTTTTATGATGCATTTTTGTGGTGCTTTTCAGCTTAACCAATCACAGCTAGCCTCCCAGGCTACCTGCCCATCCTGATCTGAAAAATCACTATGGGAGGAATTACCTCATGCTGCCTTACTGGGCTTTCACTGAAGAGTAGGAAGGTGAGGAGGCTACAGGCTGCCAAAGAGATGGTTATACAATGAAATACAGGAGACTTCTGCTCATTCCTTGGCCACCTCCTAAGTAAGGTAAGCCCAAGAAACTCAAACCCAACCCTTGAGAATTTCTCTGACATTTCTTCACCACTGGATTTCTTTTTGAAAGCCATTTCTCTTCTATCAAAAGGAACGAGAATGGTGGAAAAAATGTGGGAGAAATTTTCAGCACAGCACTATTTGAAATGTGTCTTCTAAGGCTCAGTTACTTGCAGTGAGAGCTTTAAGCTAAAATGTGCTGGTATGTTTGGTATTTTGGTCCTGCCTAGGAATGGTGGGGGTGCCCGATTCCATTCAGGAATCAGGCAGAACCCCCCTTGCCCTCACCCCTGAGCCCTGCTTGCCAAGCCCCTGCCCCTGCTCGCCCCCTGCTTCCACTTGGCAAGTGGCCCGCACTCACCCCAGCAGCCTCGTCGAGCTCCATGGTTGCCATTTTTGAAAAATAAAATGTCCATCACAAAAATGTGCATATTTGTGTATGCGTAAAAATGCTCAGTTTGTGAATGTGCATATTTGTGTATGCACACAATGTCCATTTTGTGAATGTGTATATTAGTGAATGCACAAAATGCAGATTTTTGCAGAAGTGCACATTTTCATGCATACACAAATATGTGCATTTGCAAAAATGTGCATTTCGCATATACGCAAATATGCACATTTTTGCAATCACTGCTTGATTTTTTTTTTTTAATTATTGTGGAGCCTGACGAGACTGCTGGAGTGAGCGCTGGCTGCTAGCCCAGTGCATGAGGGGCTCGAGCGTGGTCCGGGAGACCGGCAAGCAGCAGCAGAGGCTGGGCAGGCTCCTGGAGAACCCAGACAGCGGTGGATTCACACTTCCTAGTCCTGCCCATTTTGCCTTCAGCACCACCCACCACTGAAATGTGATCTCCCAAAAGTGTCTCTGAAATTTTATTCAACTTCCAGGCTGAAAGGGGTTCAGCGCTTCTGCTTTGGGGATGCCCAGGAATAAGACACAGCACGTGCTCGACTACTGAGCTATGGGTGTTTCCCTCATGTACCAAAGCATATGATATGTGTTGATGAACCCTAATACTGAAATGCTGTTAGTACACAATCGTATGCATGCTTAGACAGAAAAATGGCCTATAACTCCCAGCATTCCTCAGCCAGCCTTAGGAATGCACCTTTTGTGTATAAAATACTTCCATTGTCTCTTGCAGCTGTCAAAACATTTGCATAAACAGCATATCCCTTTCAGGCAAATGAATCAATAGATTGCTAGAACAACATGGAGGCTTCTAAAACACTTCTGAAGGCAGAGGGCTACTAGTGCAATTGCCCCCTTCCACTCACTTTTGAACAGCTAAATTGGAAACAGAAAATTGTGTTGTTTTTTTTGTTTACCTCTCGGTTGTAAAGAACGGAAAAAGGGGCTCTTAGTTATGCTGTTCACATCCTGCTTAATTATTTCTTTAAGCTTCCATTATACAGGACATACAGTTCTTTTTCTGCCCCCTTACACTCAATTTTATTATGATTGCTTGATTATTTAAAACCCATGTTTACCAAATTCAGTGCTTTGCCCCACTTAGGTGCTAGCAAACTATAGCTTTGTGTCTGATGAGAAAAAAAAAAAGCATTTCCAATTCATTGTGATTTTATTCTAGCAGTCATTTTTTCTTCACTGTTTTATTTGCATTGAAATATTTAATGCTGAGTGAAAATGCAAAGTAATTACATGAGTGGCTACTGAACTGGTTCTCTGAATATCTAAATAGTCATTGTTTCTATCCCATATCTCAGATCAAACATGCAGAATTTCTTGTACTGTAACTTCGATTTATTAAGGAGCCATGCAAAAGAGTCACTATAGGCCAGAGGTAGGCAACTTGTGGCCCTCCAGAAGTTTTAGTCTACAACAACTCCTACCAGGTCTAGCCAGCCTAGCTAATGGTGAAGGATCATGGGACTTGTAGGCCACAAGTTGCTTAACCCCTCTATAGGCCAAAGAGAGTTGAGCTGAACAAATCTACTTAATTCCATTTTCACTTTCTTTTTTGTTGAAATATATGTCAGTGGGTGAGTTGTGCTTGCTGTAGTTTTGGTTAAAAATATCTATGCCTTGGAATTTTGTATATTTTTTAAGTGCCAGACACCAATCAGCTCAGGCAGGGCTGTGCAAAAGCTCCCCCCAACCCTCAATTTTTAAGGCTCCGGAGAACTATGCAATCCCCAAGCTAATAGCTCAAAGCTGGGATAAACTCCCAAGGAGACTGCTAATCCTTGGGCAGAATCCCTTTATATATTCTCTGTAAGTTCCTTCCTTCACTTATGGGACTACTAAAGAGCCACACCACATCCCCTTCCTATTGGACAGGGTGGATTCCATGGTGAGCCAATGCAGGCTGCATGCGTTTCATGAGTTCATGTGTCAGGGTGGACACTGAGCCCATAGAATCCCAGAGTAGTTCTGATTCTGAGTAAGAGCAGTCGCTCCTGGGAGAGGAGTGCGCTCCTCTTTCCCAGGGCCAACAGCTGACGGAGATTCCTCTCACCAGCATTCCTAGCTTAGATAGCAGTCCAGGGAGTGACAGAGCGCGGATAGCAGACTTGGTGAACGCGCGACGCCGACGCAGAGAGCGGCACCAAATGGAGGGTGCAGAAAGGAGGCGTAGTGCCCGGTTTGTGCGCAAACAATGGCTGAGCCCAGAGGATCCAAGGGAAAAGGGGAGGGACTCTCCCTAGTCCTTAAGTTCAGGGGTCTGCCAGTGCTTCCCTTTCAAATGGGGACCAACTGTTCCAACGCAGGGCATAGGTACTGTGCTGCTCAGATCTAGTTGCAAATGGTAGAATTGTTAAGTTGTAAAAGAAGAATAAAGCTTTGAAAGGAATCCCTTTGTCTGTGTCTGGACTTGGCTACTGAATTAGACTGAGAGAGGCCTCCAAGGAGCCCTTGACATCATGGACAGTCAACAGAATGCTAGGTGCTAAGCTTAGGGATGGGTAAACTCACCATTGCCCACTCCACGTGCCACTCAACAGAACCCTGATGGCTGCCCGTCACTCTTCACTGTGCAGTGTGAGCCATTGGATGGTCTATGGGCACCCAGTGAATGGTGTGGGGCATCCTGCTGCTCTGGTAGCCACCATTTTGCACAAAATAACAGCTAGACCTTTTCCATAAATCACCACTTTGCACAAAATAGCAGCCATAAATAGGGCAAATTATGCAAAATTACAGGTGTAAATGGTCTAATTAGAGGGGTTGACAGGCAGAGGACAGGAGTCTTGCACCACCCACCAACCCCCCATTCTCTTGTTGGGAGAATGCAAGGGTTTGATGGGTGGTGATGGGGACTCTTGCCCCCACTGCCTGTCAATCCTTTGTTCTCTCAACCCTTGCAAGGAGAATGTGAGGTGTTGATGGGCAGAAGAAATCTGAGAGCTTGCCCAGAAAGACTGAAAGAACTGGGCATGTTTAGCCTTGAGAAGAGAACACTGAGGGGAGATCTGATTTGTTGTTGTTGTTCAGTCGTTAAGTCGTGTCCGACTCTTCATGACCCCATGGACCATAACACGCCAGGCCTTCCTTTCCTCTGCTCTCTCCTGGAGTGTGCTCAAGTTCATATTCATTGCATCGGTGATGCTATCTAGCCATCTCATCCTCTGCCATCCCCTTCTCCTTTTGCCTTCAATCTTTCCCAGCATCAGGGTCTTTTCCAGGGAGTTTTCTCTTCGCATTAGGTGGCCAAAATATTTGAGCTTCAGTTTCAGTATCTGTCCTTCCAATGAGCAGTCAGGGTTGATTTCCTTTGGAGATCTGATAGCACTCTTCAAGTACTTGAAAGGTTGTCACAGAGAGGAAGGCCAGGATCTCTTCTCGATCATCCCAGAGTGCAGGACATGGAATAATGGGCTCAAGTGACAGGAAACCAGATTCCAGCTGAACGTCAGTAAAAACATCCTGACTGTTACAGCAATACAACAGTGGAACCAATTACCTAGGGAGGTGGTGGGCTCTCCCACACTGGAGGCATTCAAGACAAGGCTGGACAGCCATCTGTCAGGGATGCTCTGACTTGGATTCCTGCATTGAGCATGGGGTTGGACTTGATGGCCTTGTAGGCCCCTTCCAACCCTACTATTCTAACTCACTGCACAATGAGTTGGGCAAGCTCAGGGATGCGCAAACTGGAGTCTGGGTGGCTGAGCCAGTGATAGCTTGCCAAGCTCTACCACCAAACCAGATTCCCCTGGCATTCCTAGCTAAGCTTCAAGCCAGAGGGCTGGCTCTGTAAGGCTCTGCATTCTCAGGAAGTGGGCCTGAGAAGTGTAAGGCTCTAGGATCATAAAAGGGCTTGGTTGAGATGGAGTTCTTGGATGGAAAGAGTAGTTGGCTCCTTGAGCTCTGTCCATGGTCCTGAAATAACCACAACTGACCTCCCTTGTTTTCAGGTACTATAACCTTGTCTGAACACTGCCTGTCTTTTACTGCTGGCCCTCTCCTCTTGCTTCAGACAGTTTGCTGTATTTGCATCCTCCTGACATTACTGTGGGCTCTGCTTTGCGTCCTGTGGGAGGCCACAAGCAGGACATGAAGGCAAATAGCTCCCCAACAACTGGGATTCACACTGCCTCTGAATGTGGAGGTAGCACATAGCCACCCTGACTTGTACAGCTATTGATAGTCTTTTCCTCCATGATTTTGTCTAATCATCTTTAAAAGTCATTTAAGCTGGTGGCCACCACCACAACTTGTGGAAACAAATTATGGAAGTTAACTATACACTATGTGACCAAAGTCATTCTTCACTTTGTTTGTCCTGAATCTCCCACTGGGTGACCTCAGTTTCTAGTGGTAGGAGACAGGGAGAAATCCTCTTTATCAACTTGCTTCACACCATAGAGCAACAGCCTGTAAGACAAATCATTTATGCATAATCTCATTAAGGAGACCTCTTGTTATCTTGACAGGATCCTACTTCCTGTCTATATCTGGGTCCATAGAGATGTTGTTTTTCTGTGGATGCTGAGAAGGACTCAGTCATTTTGCACTCAACACAGTTATTTCACAAATCAATGTTCATAGATGATATTGTAAATATTTATTAACACCAAGCAAGTGTATTCAATACAGTTTTAGAGAGAAATTGGTATTTGCAGACAAAGGTTACAACAGGAAAAGAAGACAAGACAAAGCACAGTGCATATATTACCAATACTGATTTCTGCCAGCAGAGATTACTCCATGCTGGGAGCAACCCAACACTATCTTCCCTTTCCTTCTATAGTGTAACACTTGAACATGATATGTGATGTGCTTGCTTACTGTACTTTGATTGGCTAATGTACTGTTTTAATCCCACCTCTTCATATCTACTCACACTGGATGATGTTATGTTTTTACTTACATAGTTCTATAGAAATGTCCCAACTTATCCTTTGTGGTTTTGACCTGTCTGGCACATGAACCTTGTTGAGCAAGAATGTCTATCATACTATTCCCTTTTCTACAGGTCAGGCTTCCTCCCAGCAATAGGTCAAATACAAACTTTAGTTCAGACAGTCATTTTAGCTATGCCTTTTTGATATATCTGCAGTGACCATTGTCTTAAAATTGCCTACGTTACCTTCACAACTTGAGAACCATTGCATTATTTGCACCTTCACATGGTGCTCCCATAGTTTCAGAAGATTTAGACCAAGGATGGGGAACCTCTTTCAGTCCAAGGGCCAAATTTCATTTTGGAGAAGCTCTTGAGGGCCACATTCCAGTGATGGGTGGGGATGAATGCAAAGAGGGTGAGCCTAAAAATACAAAACAGAAATACCAAAAAATGCCTGCATATTGTAGCTGTTTCCACCCTTAAAGGCAGCCTAGAAATAATTTTAGATAGATGGATAGACAGATAGACACTCTTACTTCCAATAACAAAGCCTTTGACCTTTTAGAATGGGGTGAAACTGTGCCAAAGCCAGGAAACCACCAAATGGAGAAAGGTTGTGGTCATTTGGAAATCCTCAGAGGGCCAGACTGGGACCCCAAGAGGGCCAGCTTTAGCCCACAGGCTTGACGTTCCCCACCCTTGATATAGACCATGCGGGAGGAGCCTGTGACATCATCAGGAACTGGAGAAACAAGGGCAGGGGAAGAAAGTGTGCTGCGGGTTCTTCACCATAAGGCTTAGAGTTTACTGACTTTACTGGAGAGACATGTCCTTGCTGCTAAGGCAATATCAGAAGGGCCCCCAAAATGTGTTGTGGATTGGTATTTATGTTACTACATTAGGTGACATACATTAGAAAGAAGATGTAGATTTCAGCAGAGAAGGCATCAAGGCACTCCAAAGAAATGCGTGTTGAAAGTAGGGATGTCAGAGAATTCCGCGATGGATCTCGGTGAGGCCAAATGCAAGTGCATTTGGCCCCCCGAAATCCATCGCGGAACGAAGCCCCCACCTCCCCCAACCCACGAAAGTTGGGCGGGATGAAGCCCCCGCACCCCCAACCCATGAAAGTCATGCAAAACAGAGCACTTACCTGCTCCCGTCAGTGCCGACTTGAGAATGGCGGCCGCCATTCACTTCTTCTTCACAGCCGTGATAGGCTATGTAAATACATACGTAGCCTATCACAGCTAATGAACGGACACCTTTTGCGTCCCTGTGGAGGCCATGATAGGCTATGTAAGTATTTACGTAGCCTATCACGGCAGGCTTGAAAAAAAAAAAACCCATACGGAAATGAGAGCGGCTATGGCGGCTGCCATTTGCGTTCTGTATTTTTTGCCGTTTTAGCCTACATACATATTTACGTAGGCTATTATGGCCAAAAAAAGGGGAACGCAAATGGCACCAACTATGTCATTTGCGCTCCCCTTTATTTCGCTGTAATAGCCTACATAAATATTTATGTAGGCTAAAACGGCGAAAAATACAGAATGCAAATGGCGGCCGCCGGAGCCGCCGTCATTTGCGTACGTGTGGTTTTTTTAAAGCCTGCTGTGATAGGCTACGTAAATACTTACGTAGCCTATCACGGCTCACTACAGGGACGCAAGTGGTGGTGGCTATGTTTGCCGCTATTTTCATCCCTGCTGCCCAGCGGCTGGATGTCTGGCTGCGCCGCAGCCGCCACCGCTGCTGCCACCGCCGGAGCCGCCGCCACCCGGAAGATCCGCCCCAGGTAAGTCTCGTCCCGAGGGCATCCGCGGGGGGGGCGGGGGGGGTGGCAGGCCGTTCCACCACAGATTTTGGGGGGCCAAATGCACTGGCATTCGGCCTCCCCAAGATCCATGGTGGAATTCTCTGCCATCCCTAGCAAAAGCTGGTTTGAAACTCAACATTTAAAAAACTAAGGTCATGGCATCTGGCCCCATCACTTCCTGGCATATGGAAGGGGAAGAAATGGAAACAGTGACAGATTTTACTTTCTTGGGCTCCAAGATCACCGCAGTCAGTGACTGTAGCCATGAAATTAAAAGGCGCTTGCTCCTTGCAAGAGGAAAGCTATGGCAAACCTAGACAGCATAGTAAGAAGCAGAGACATCACCTTGCCAACAAAGGTTCATCTAATCAAAGCTATGGTTTTCCCAGTAGTAACGTATGGCTGTGAGAGGTGGACTGTAAGGAAGGCTGAGCGCGGAAGAATCGATGGTTTCGAACTGTGGTGCTGGAGAGGACTGTTACGAGTCCCCTGGACTGCAAGGAGGTCAAATCAATCAATCCTAAATGAAATCAACCCTGAGTGCTCATTGGAAGGACAGATCCTGAACCTGAAGCTCCAATATTTTGGCCACCTAATGCGAAGAGAAAACTCCCTGGAAAAGACCCTGATGCTGGGAAAGACTGAAGGCAAAAGGAGAAGGGGACGTCAGAGGATGAGATGGCTAGATAGTATCACCGATGCAATGAATATGAACTTGAGCACACTCCGGGAGAGAACACAGGACAAGAAGGCCTGAATTCAGCTACTGAATACTGAAGCTCAATATTTGAGCTTCAGCTACTGAAGCTGAAGCTCAAATATTTTGGCCACTGAATGCAAAGAGAAAACTCACTGGAAAAGACCCTGATGCTGGGAAAGATTGAAGGCAAAAGGAGAAGTGGACGGCAGAGGATGAGATGGCTAGACAGCATCACCGATGCAATTAATATGAATTTGAGCATGCTCCGGGAGAAAGCAGAGGACAGGAGGGCCTGGCATGCTATGGTCCATGGAGTCACGAAGAGTTGGACACGACTTAACGACAGAACAACAACAACATCTAGTATGTTTCTCATTATTGTCATTGAGGGCACATTCTATATTGGATTTTCCTGGTTTCCCCCATTTAACCAGCATGAAATGTTCAGGCATTCTACTATCCTTCCAAAAGATCAGCCTTGCCAAGTTTCAGAGAGATTGGACAAACAGTCTCCATTTTATAGGCAATTAAGAAAGGGCTCACAGACACAGCAGCATAACTGCTAGTGCTACAGAAATCCAATGAAATGGCATTGCAAAGAGAGGATGACCAACTAGGCAAGTCTAGAAAGAACCCCTCCCCTTGCTCATTGTGATTGGAGGGTTCAGGTAGGGTGGGGCTGGTTGTGGGGAGGAGTGGACCTAGACCCTATCTGATTTTTGGAGATTACTATTCATCATCATTATTATTATTATTATTATTATTATTATTATTATTATTAATTGCCCATCTGGCTGGTCACCCAGCCACTCTGGGCGATGTACAACATACAATAAAACAGTTTAAAACAATAAAATTCTACAATAAAAACATTTTATAAAATACCCTAACCCACCCCAAATGCTTGCCTGAACAACCATGTTTTTAATGCACGACGGAAGCTCATTAAAGAGGGGGCATGACGGAGTGCCCTAGGGAGGGAGTTCCACAGAGTGGGGGCCACCACAGAAAAGGCCCTCTCCCTCATCCCCACCAGTCTAGCTGTCCTGGCTGATGGGACAGAGAGAAGGCCACCCGAGGCTGATCTTGTTAAGCGGCCTGTCTGGTGATGCTGGAGGCGCTCCTTAAGATAGGCTGGGCCGGAACCATATAGGGTTTTAAAGGTCAAAACCAACACCTTGCATTTGGCCCGGAAAACAACTGGTAACCAGTGCAACTCCTTCAGCACTGGAGTGATGTGATCTCACCGGCGGCTGCCTTTAATCAGGCAAGCCGCCGCGTTCTGCACCAGCGGCAGTTACCAAACTGTCTTCAAGGATAACCCCACGTAGAGTGCATTACAGTAGTCTAAACGAGAGGAGACCAGGGCATGTACTACAACTATTCTTTTGTGTGAAATTGGAAGGTTGGCATGTCTTGTCAGTTTCACGGCTGTCTCAGTTGCCCTCTTCCTTTGAGCTTTGCACAGTATTGTTAAAAAACAACACAAATCCTGAGAAGAAACTCCAGGTTTCCTTTGAACTTCACTTTCGTGAACTTTCAGTGGCAAGTTCAGTCCAGCGATCGAGTGCTGCCGGTCAGGAACTACCCAAGCCACAAAAATATCAAGACTAATCCCACGGTCGATCTGTCTACATAGGCTAGCTGACTCGACTTGGGTGTCCAAAAGAATTTGGGGGAATTGCAGCAACAACTCAACTCTCCACTTTCTACCTGTGGGAGGGGAGGGAGTAGGGATGGGGGAGAATTTCTCCCCAAAACTTCGGGGGGCTGAACACATTGGCACTCGGCCCCCCGAAGTTTTGGGGAGAAATTCTCCGCACCCACCCGCCCCCCGTACCCCCCCGGGACAGGACTTACCTTTCCCGAATGTCTCTCCCGGCGGCGGGTCCCGGCGGCGGTTCGTCAGGTCTTCGACAGGGGCAGAGGCGACAGCCGGTCTTTCGACCGGCTGCCGCCGCCGCCATTCCAAGAAAAGTAAAAAAAAAAAAACAACGCCCCCGTGATAGGCTACATGACGATTAACGTAGCCTATCACAGCTAGATTTGCAAAGTCAGCTGTGATAGGCTACGTAAATCGTCACGTAGCCTATCACAGGTGACCTTAAAAAAAAAAAAAGCGCGTATGGATAATGGCGGCCCCCATAGGGAGCCACCATTCACGTTCCTGATTTGGTCGCTGTAGTCTACGTAAAGATTTACGTAGACTACGGCGAAAATAAGGAACGCGAATGGCGGCTCCCTATGGGGGCCGCCATTAATGTACGCGCTTTTTTTTTTTTTAAGTCACCCGTGATAGGCTACGTGACGATTTACGTAGCCTATCATGGCTGACTTTAATTAATCGTCACGTAGCCTATCACGGGGGCGTTGTTTTTTTTTTTACTTTTTATTTCACGGCCGGGCGAGGCGTGGCGCCTCCTCCCCGGCCTGAATTTTGGCCGGGCGAGGCGGGAAGCCCCCCCCCGGCCTGAACTTCGGGGGAGCAGCGAAGCGCCTCCCCCCCACCGCGAAGCAAGCCGCAAGACCAGGTAAGTGGCTGTCGTGCACTCCTAGGAGGGAGAGGAGCACTTAGAGGTCCTTATAACCTGTGATGCAGAACGAATCGTTTCACAATACTGGCTTACACCTGCCCACACAGAGACACCAGAAGTAAAACACTGAAAATGTGTCAGTTAGGGAGGGACAGACCCACCCCCATCTGGAATGGGGGGAGCTGGACAAGCTGCCCCCCTCAGCTTGCGTGGGCCAGACCCGCTCGGAGAGCCTCCCTGCTCACCCCGCCCACCTGCTGAGGGACACACAAGCTGTCCCTCCTCTCTGTGCTAAGGACTCTGCCAGTCAAGCCCCTGTGCTTTATGTGCACAAGAGCTTGACTGCTGAGTGCTTGGCACAGCCAGCCCCCGGCACTCTCACCTTTGCCTCCTTGGGAGGAGGCAAGGGGGAGAGTGCTGGGGTGCCACCTAGGCCCTTCCTCCCCACCCTGGCTGTTAAGGAAGCCCTTGATAGCCGGCCGAGGCAGGACTGGCCCTGGCATGGCCGGCCCCCAGCGCTCTCGCCCTGGGGCCAGGGTGAGAGCGCTGGTGTTCTGCAGCACTCCCATTCCCAGCCACATGCGGAGCTCTGAGGCGCTCCACAGCCAGGTCCATCAGTGCCCTGGGGCTAGGCAAGCGGGGTCCGGGAGGCCAGATGGGGGGGGGTTCATTTGACTCAATCCCATTTTCAGACTCCCGTGCCATCCCTAATGTCAGTTTAGTTTAGTTTAGTGCAAAGCACAGCTATTTAGGCCTGGTATGCAGTAGGCTGGAAGCCAGATGAAACAAACACCTCCCTGCCTCATGCACCAGAGAAAATGCTGCTTCTGAGCTTAGAGAACAGTGGAAATAACCAAGTAGCCTTAAGGTGTATGGGACCAGTCACCTGCCTGTGAGTTGTGAGTTCAGTATGTTAACCCATTCCTAGCCCTAACTGTGCAAAGCAAGAGGGTTTCCCTTCCTTTTGTTTTACAGATCTGCTCCAGCTACTTCTGGAGACTGCCCCTTATGGATTCAGAGAAGAGAAGGGCAAGAATTTAATTTCAATTTGGTTTTGGTAAGAATTCGCTAAAATTCATAAAGTTCTCCATAATTGGGAGAATGTTGTCCCATAATTGGGACAAACAGAACTTCAGTGTTGTTGTTGTTGTTGTTGTTAATCCATTTTGGGAGAAATTGTTATTGTCAGATTTGTGCATCCAGGCCCAGGGCTTTGACTGCTAAGTTCTTAAGCTTCTTGATTTGAATCCCTGTGTGTTCACAGGGTTTGTTTGTTTGTTTATTGCATTTATATCCCACCCTTTTTCCTCTTGCAAGGAACCCAAGGCGGCTTACATTATCCTCCTCCTCTCCATGTTATCCTCACAACAGCCCTGTGAGGCAGGTTGGGCTGAGAGTATGTGATGGGCCCAAAGTCACCCAGTGAGCTTCATGGCCAAGTGGGGACTAGAACCTGGACCTCCTGGCTCCCAGTCCAACACTCTAGCCACTACACCACACTGGCTCAGGGTTGCCACTTCTTTTTTTCAAGATCCTCATCTTTAAAAGTGACATGGCAGCCAGGTACATGATGCTCTCCATGCTGGGAACAGATGTACTTATTGAATTTGGCTGGCACAAATGAGTGAGATCTTAATTTCATTTCAGGTTGAATAAGAATTTACCAAAATTCACAAAGTTCCTCATATTCAGGAGAGAAAGAATTTGAGATTAAAAGTCAATTAATGCAAGAAAAAGCAAAATGGACAGATTAGCTCATCCTTAGATTAGACATTACCTTCCACTTGGATCACCTTCATTGGAGACACAAGGGCTCTGCCTACCATATCTTCACACTCCCCTAAGAGGATGAAAAAAAATCCCCTTCCCCACATACTTCATCTTCAAGAAAGGTCTCTCTCTTTTATTTGAAGAACATAAGAAAAGCATTCCTGGATCAGAACAAAGGCCCATCTAGTCCAGTATGAGGGATAGAAAAATCAGTCTATTTCTGCTCTGTATCAACATAACACGTGTTCACCCATAAATCTGTTTGATTCCATACCTACATTTAAAAAAAAACAAAACTCTGTGTGAAAACTTGCTTTTAAATACATATTTTAATATGCATTATAAAACATATTTTCTCTCAAAATCCATGTTTCTAAACATCTTTTTATCTCAGTTTGAAACATATTTTAATGTGCACTTGAGCTGAGAGAACATTGCACTGAGAACATTTAAGAACTGTGGAATCCAGGGGATAACCAAGTTCTGATCCACATGGTGGTGCAGATCAGATTAGTTTGTTTAAGAATTCAGAAAGATTGCTTTCTTCAAGCATTGCTCCCAGGCAATCTGCTTCCCAAAATGGCCAAACAGTTGCCTCCAGGAAGCCAACAAGAATCACTTGCAGATCATGATAGCTCCCCAAATGAAATGGAACCCAACATGTTCAAAACAGCCTTTAGTATGAATATATTCCCATTTTTCTCATACAGTTAACATGCCTTTGTACCAATAACAATAGGATTGCCTCTACAAATATGGGAACTTCTGTGCAATGGAGGCCAAATATCATTTCATACCCAGCTTGCATACTGATCTTTTAAAGTGCTTTAGGCATTTCTGCAAATATGTCCTTCACAGCACAAACCTATGCATGTCTACTCAGAAGCAAGTCTCATTTAGTTCAGTTGGACTTACTCTGAAGTAAATCTGTATAGGATTGGAGCCTTAATTACTGAACGTGACATTCACACTTGACATATTTTTACCTCCCGCCTTCCTCTTTGAGGACTTATTTTTGGTTGCTCTGTTACAAATCCTGCTTGGATTTCCTGCTGAGATAGTTAGATAGATAGATAGATAGATAGATAGATAGATAGATAGATGATAGATAGATAGATAGATAGATAGATAGATGATAGACAGACAGACACACACACACACACACACATACATATATATATATATATATGTGTGTGTGTGTGTGTGTGTGTGCACGCATGCATATAAACCATGTAAATACCTTGAAAATATGTCCTAAGAGTATTTTTTACGTAAACTAAGACTGCAGAAGCAGGCTTTTCAGCAAAATCCAGATACGCGCTCACCAATTGCAGGAGAGGTAATTAGACTTTCATTTGCCACGTTTCCTCTAAACCAATAACTGGCTATCCAGACTTCAAATGTCTGCTCAGAATTCAAAATTATCCTTACCAGCCCTGCCAGGCAATAACATCACATTTTGCACAAGAAATAACAGGCCTTTACATTGAAACACATTGTCTTATAAATAGGGATGGCATGGGAGTCTGAAGAGGGGGTGGAGTCTGAAGGAATCCCACTTGTCCGGCCTCCTGAACCCTGCTCACCGAGCCCTGGGGCAGTGACAAACCCAGCTTTAGGGATGTCAGAGAATTCCGCCACGAATCTCAGGGAGGCCGATACCAGCGCATTCAGACCCCCGAAATCGGTGGCAGAACAGTCTGCCGCCCCGCCCCCCCCGGGACAGGACTTACCTTGGGCGGATCTTCCTGGCAGCGGTGGTGGTTCGGCGGCGGTTCGGCGGCGGCAGCTGCGGCGGCCAGTCTTCTGACCAGCTGCCACCGCCGCAATTTCCAGGTTTAAAAAAAAAAAAACACACAAAAAGTGATAGGCTATGTAAAGATTTACATAGCCTATCATGGCTAGATTTTAAAAAAACACCGTGATAGGCTACGTAAATGTTTACATAGCCTATCATGGCTGATTTAAAAACAAACAAACAAACGCGCGTACGCAAACGGTGGCGCCCATGGGTGCTGCCATTTGCGTTCCTTATTTTGGCACGTCTTAGACGCTACGCTATTTGCATTCCCCTTATTTTCGCCGTCTTACTCTACGTAAATGTTTACGTAGACTAAGACGTGCCAAAATAAGGAACGCAAATGGCAGCACCCATGGGCGCTGCCATTTGCATATGCACTTTTTTTCCCCTTTTAAATCAGCCGTGATAGGCTATGTAAGCATTTACGTAGCCTATCACGGCTGACTGCAGGGACGCAAACGGCGGCGGCTATGGCCGCCGCCATTTGCGTCCCTGCTAGCCAGCGGCCAGATGTCCGGCCGCTGGCGGAGCCAGCTGGTGGCTCTGCAGAATCCCTGCGGAGCGGAGCCGGCCAGCCAGAATTTTGGGGGGGAGGGACGGAGTGCCTCCCCCCCGGCCAGAATTTCGGGGGGAGGGATGGAGCGCCTTCCCCCCCCCACGAATGTCACCCTTCAAAAAGGTGACTTTCGTACATCCCCACCCAGCTTCTGAAAGCCCCAGAGCTCTGCATGCTGCTGGGAGTGCTGGGGGCTAGCCACATTGGGACGCACCCTGCCTCCACCAGCTGTCAAGGAGACCATTGACTGCTGGCGCGAGGAGGAAGAGCCCGGGTGAGAGTGCTGAGGAGGTGTGCTGCACCGAGGACTCCCGCAGTCAAGCCTTTGTGTTCAGAAAGCACAAGGGCTTGCCTGCCAGAACCCTTGGCATGGAAAGGAGGGCTGGCTTGCGTGGCTTGGCCAGTGGGGCAAGCAGGGAGGCTCGCCAAGTGGGCCTTGGCCATGCAAGCGGGGAGGGGGCAGCTTCGCCGTTTCTGGACCTCCTCCCACATGGGCCGCACCTCCCTCCTCCATAATGCCAAAAAGTAATAGTTAAAAAAAAACGTTTTAAAAATAGCATCCAGAGCTGCTACAGAGCATCCAAGGGGTCAAAATTAGAGTGTCATAGTAGCTATAGTGCACTAAAAGGGCCAAAAAAGACTTTAAAATTATTGATTCAGATACTACTGTGTGTGTGTGTGTGTGTGTGTGTACATATACACACACACACACACAGAGCTTGGGTGGCAGCTCGGTGGGCTTCAGCGGTGGGCAGTGGCGCTGCAGCAGGGGGCAGGGCTGTCTGCAGGCTGCAGCAGGGGGCAGCCTGCAGGCAGCCCATTGCCCACCCCTGGGCTGGAAGAACAAATAGTCTGACCTAGTCTAAGGTAGCTTCCCTTTCCCCCTTTTTATTTTGAATAGGGCTAAGTAGAAACAGATGTTTCAGGGGGATGCGGGGGGGGGGGGGCTTCAGCAGTCCAAAATACACTATCTATTTTACTGATTTTTTCAGGAAGGGGGCTGGAAATGTGGGCATAATTATGCACCCATTCAGAGTGACAACATGAAGTATTCCCCTCAGAGCATCATGTCACTGCTTTTCCTATGTGATACTGAAAGAAGCTTGTGTGTCTGTGTCTTTGTGTGTTTAACGGGGGCCATTTCCCAAGCTCACCTGGAGTGGCATGAAAAATAAGCCAAGCTAGTTCTCGGAGAATCAGCAGCAGCTTGGCTTTTTTCCCCTTGAGAGAATCCGGCTTCAGAACTTGCCAAACACCCCATCCTTCCCACGTATTCATCTGAGTCCCAGCCCCTTTCCCTTTCTGGCTGGCTAAGTCAAGGTTAACGAGTAAAGGATTGGGTGAGCACATGCAGAGCCAGATAGGGTTTATTAGGGCTGTGCACTGCTTTGGCCCAAAATGAGTCAAAATGGGATGCTTTGGGTTGCTTTGGGTTGCTTTGGGACACCTCCGAGGTGAAGCAAAGGGGGTATGAAGTGGCACAAGGCTAGTTGGGTCACTCCAAAGCACTTCGGTATGCTTCAAGGCAATCCAGAAGCCCAGCTGCCCCTCCACCCCCGCTGCCACTGCCACCCCGTCCCGAGCTCCTTCCCTGAGTCCCCTGGACTGGACTGTGCTGGCAGCCATCTTGTTGTTCTGGAGGGGTGCCCATTTTTAAAATGGCAACTCCCTGTATTTCTGGAAAAGACATCCTCTTCAATAAGGGAATGTCTAATTCAGCTAATTGCTGGCAGTGCAATATAGGTAATGCTTCTTTTAAACATGTGCTTTGCCAATGTCCTGTAGTTGCTTCTTTTCGTGGGAAGGTTTTACACAGAAAAAAATTGTACTGGAACATTCTTTAATATTCATTGATGTATATGCTCTTTTAAATTATTTACTTGCTTCATGGAAAATAACAAATGATTGGCATAAATGGATCTCTGCACCCTTTCGACAGCTAAAAGGTTAATATTACAACACTGGATGGATAAATGCCCACTTCCCATAATGCACTGGATTGAGGAACTTATAATGCTTTGAATAATTGAACAGGTGGCATATAGACAGGGGTGCACGAAAGCCACTTACCTGGTCTCGCAGCTTGCTTCGCGGTGGGGGGGAGGCGCTTCGCTGCTCCCCCAAAGTTCAGGCCGGGGGGGGAGGCTTCCCTCCTCGCCCGGCTGAAATTCAGGCCAGGGGAGAGGCTTCCCGCCTCGCCCAACCAAAATTCAGGCCGGGGACGAGGCGCCTCGCCTCGCCCGGCCGCGAAATAAAAAGTTAAAAAAAAAACGCCCCCGTGATAGGCTATGTGACGATTTACGTAGCCTGTCATGGCTAGATCTGCAAAGTCAGCCGTGATAGGCTACGTTAATCATCACGTAGCCCATCACGGGTGACTTTAAAAAAAAAAAGCGCGTACGCAAATGGTGGCCCCCATAGGGAGCCGCCATTCGCGTTCCTTATTTGGTCGCTGTAGTCTACATAAATCTTTACGTAGACTACGGCGAAAATAAGGGCAACGCAAATAGCGTTGCCCTTATTTTCGCCGTAGTCTACGTAATCTTTACATAGACTACAGCAACCAAATAAGGAACGCGAATGGCGGCTCCCTATGGGGGCCGCCATTAGCCATACGCGTGTTTTTTTTTTTTAAGATACCCGTGATAGGCTACGTGACGATTTACGTAGCCTATCATGGCTGACTTTGCAAATCTAGCCATGATAGGCTACGTTAATCGTCACGTAGCCTATCACGGGGGCGTTTTTTTTTTTTACTTTTGTTGGAATGGCAGCGGCGGCAGCCAGTCGAAAGACCGGCTGCCGCCCCCGCCCCTGACCAAGACCTGCTGAACCGCCGCCGGGACCTGCCGTCGGGAGGGACATTCGGGAAAGGTAAGTCCCATCCCGGGGGGGGGGCAGGGGGTGGGGGGGTGCGGAGAATTTCTCCCCGAAACTACTTCGGGGGGCCGAATACGTTGGCACTCGGCCCCCCGAAGTTTCGGGGATAAATTCTCCCCCATCCCTACATATAGATGCCACCTTCAAATGGATACTTATTTGAATGTTTAGTCCCCTTTTGTTGAAGCCCATGTATAATTGCTAGAAAGTTGTATGCATTTTATACAGATACATTTAAGTATATTGCAAAAATGGGAGAAAATAAAAATAAAAACATGGGTGCCCATGGGCCCCACGTTGAGGACTCATTCATGGGCACGCCTGGGGACCCCTGGTTTATATCACCCTTGCAACAATCCCGTGAGATAGATTGGGCTGAGAGTTGGTGATTGGCCCAGGGTAATCCAGTGAGCTTCATGACAGATTTGAACTTAGGCCCCCTAGCCCATTGTTCCTTGAGCTAGTGCTCTCCAGATGTTTTGAAATGCAAGTTCCATCAGACCCAGCCGGGGATCCATCACCAGGAAATCCAGCCCTTTTTGGAATTGCTGGATTTCCATTGCACCGCTGACTCAGCTTGCATTTGCTGTGGATTTTTCTGGAAATCTGGGAATTTTGGGTTTTTTTTAAAGTGTTTGTGTAAATAGACATTTGCACAAATTGCAGCCACAATTTGCATAGTTTGAGCAAATTTCAGCTGTGATTTGGAAAATGTGTGGAAATTGGGGCCATGGTTTACATAATTGTAGGCATAATTTGTGCAAATTATGCAAATTGTAACAGAAATGTATGTAAATTGCAGCCACAATTTGCATATTTTGCACAAATTGCATCCATAATTTGCACAAATCACACAAATTGTGGCAGTAATTTACACAAATAAAAAAAATGGAAAATCACCCAACTAACTCAAATTGTTGTGGAATGAGTCAGCCCAGCTCATGGAAGACAAATGGAGTCTGGCGGGGGGGGGGGAGGCAAGCTGATGAAAACTCATCAAACTCCCTGCCCTCCACCCTGGATTCCTCAACACCCTTAGGCCCAGTAAGCATGGTTGGGGAAGGTGCCCTAGCCCAAATGAAACATTCAATCTACTATGCCAGACTGGCTTTTTCCCTGAAATATTTTGGAAACAGGCCATGTACAGGATTTGTAGGGTGTATCTAAGCTGGCGATGCCTCTGAAAGCCTCCTCCTCTGAATTTCTATGCACATTTTGGAGTTTTCAGTTATTTGGTTTTGGATTCTGGTTTCTAGAGTGAAATTAATGTATTAGGAATCCAACATTGTTCCATTTTTATTTCCAAAGAAAATATGCATAGCTCTATGCATGCACAGCCACCCACACTGTTCAATTCCTTTAGTTTAGTTGTCCATTCCACACCCACACACCCCATCATCAATGCACATAAAACATGACAATGAAGTAATACAAGCAATAGTACATATGAAAGCATCAGGATTCTTTTTCTGTGGTGTTTTACTTATCACCTCTGGACTCCTGTGGAATGGAATGTAATCAGACATAAAATGCTACAGACATAAAATTCTGATGCAGTCATATGCATAGTCATACCAATATAGTATGTGCATTGAAAACAGACAGTGGGGGTTGGAGATATCAAAGAATTGAGGGAACTGAAAGCTGTAACAAACTGTGCATGATCCAGTTCTGAAATGAATTTCTCAGAAATTATCTTAGGGCGCAATCCTATGGTTTGTAGGAGTTGTAGGCCATTTCGTTGTCTAAACATGCATAGGATCGTGCCCTTAGTTAAGCTAAAATCCAGGAGGAATGAAAAGTAAGGTAAACCAGAGGAACAATAAAGAAACTGTTTCTTCATTGCCCCAATGCAATGTATATGATGGTTTTGTGTGTGCATGTTTTCTATTATTGTTTTCATTTGTAGTTCAATAATTTTTGAGCCACTTTGGATATTATCAGAAAACAGGATATGTAAGCATTTTTTTTAATGCTAAAGCCTTTGATTGTGTGGATCACAACAAACTGTGGCAAATTCTTAAAGTGATGGGAGTACCAGACCACCTTACCTGTCTCCTGAGAAACCTGTACGAGGGTGAAGAAGCAACAGTAAGAACCAGAAATGGAACAACCGATTGGTTCAAAATTGGGAAAGGAGTACGAGAAGGCTGTATATTGTCACCCTGCTTATTTAACTTATATGCACAGTACATCATGAGAAACGCTGGGTTGCATGAATCACAGGTCAGAATTAAGATTGCCGGGAGAATTATCAACAACCTCCGATATGCAGACGATACCACCCTAATGGCAGAAAGCAAAGAGGATCTCAAGAGCCTCTTGTTGAGGGTGAAAGAGGAGAGTGCTGGTTTGAAACTCAACATTAAAAAAATGAAGATCATGGCATCTGGCCCCATCACTTCCTGGCATATAGAAGTGGAAGAAATGGAAGCAGTGACAGATTTTACTTTCTTGGGCTCCAAGATCACTGCAGAAGGTGACTGTAGCCATGAAATTAAAAGATGCTTGCTCCTTGGGAGGAAAGCTATGGCAAACCTAGACAGCATAGTAAGAAGCAGAGACATCACCTTGCCAACAAAGGTTCATCTAATCAAAGCTATGGTTTTCCCAGTAGTAACGTATGGCTGTGAGAGGTGGACTATAAGGAAGGCTGAGCGCCAAAGAATCAATGCTTTTGAACTGTGGTGCTGGAGAAGACTCTTACGAGTCCCCTGGACTGCAAGGAGGGCAAATCAGTCAGTCCTAAAGGAAATCAACCCTGAGTGCTGATTGGAAGGACAGATCCTGAACCTGAAGCTCCAATATTTTGGCCACCTAATGCGAAGAGAAAACTCCCTGGAAAAGACCCTGATGCTGGGAAAGACTGAAGGCAAAAGGAGAAGGGGACGGCAGAGGATGAGATGGCTAGATAGTATCACCGATGCAATGAATATGAACTTGAGCACACTCCGGGAGAGAACACAGGACAAGAAGGCCTGGCGTGCTATGGTCCATGGGGTCACGAAGAGTCGGACACAACTGAACGACTGAACAACAACAAAGCATTTTTAAAACACCATAAAATAAATATAGTACTGTGAACAAACAGAACTGTCCTTTATTTTTGTATTTACTTTGGTTTTAGGATATTATGTGGTTAATTCTTGTATCTGTGTACTAGTCAGTATCAGCCAAAAGGTTAATAGTTTCAAGGTCAAATTTTTCCTTAGAATGTGGAAGTCAGAAAGTTGTGATCAGAGGAACAAGCATTCATAAACTTCAGCAGTATGTCAGAGGAAGAAAAGCATTTGAACTCAGGAAATAAAAACTTAGTTTGCAGAAATGAACAAGAAACAATCCTCCTAATTGGTTGGAATCGGGGAGAGGAAAAAATAATTTTAAAGATATAAGCCAAAGACAGAACGGCAAAAAAGCAGAGAGGAGGAGGAGGAGGAAGGGGGGGAGGAGGGAGAGAGAGAGAGAAGGAAGGAAGGAAGGAAGGAAGGAAGGAAGCCAGAGTTCTAGAAGAAAGAAAGAATCCAAGCTGATGGAACATGAGACATGATTGAGAAAGCTGGGCCAATGATAAAAAAGATGTTAAGAACATAAGAAGAGCCATGATAGATCAGACAAAGGGTCTATCTAGTCCAATATCCTGTTCACACTGTGGCCAACTAGCTGTTGACCAGGAACCCACAAGCAGGACATGAGTGCAACAGCACCCTGCCACCCATGTTCTCCAGCAACTGGTATACATAGGCTCACTGCCCCTGGTATGGGAGGTAGCACATAGCCATCAAGACTAGTAGCCACTGATAGCCTTTTCCTCTAGGAAATTGTCTAACCCCCTTTTAAAGCCATCCAAATTGGTGGCCAGCAATACATCCTGTGGTAGCGAATTCCATGGTTTAACTAAGTGCTGTGTGAAGAAGTCCTTTAGGGATGTTGGAGAAATCCACCACGGATTCAAATGAGGCCAGATTCTTTTGAATCCAGCCTTGGGAATCCATGGTGGATTGGCACCACTTACCTCCACTCTAGGAGGATTGGAGGTGGAACAGCATTCAGCTGCTTCTTGCCGGCCAGAGCCTTTCGCCTCCTCCCTGCCGATCGCCATTTCTTAAAAAAAAGAAAAGAAAAAAAAAGGCCATCAGCAGGATGTGCCCATAGACTTATACACAAAATAGAGCTATGAATCTTGCATATAAGCCTGTGGACACATAGACTTATACGCAAGATTCATGGCTGTATTTGCATATAATTCTATGGGCACATCCTGCAGATCACTTTTTTTTTTTTTAAAGAAATGGCAATCGGCAGGGAGGAGGTGAATGGCTCTGGATGGCAGGTGGCAAGGGAA
The DNA here is from genome assembly GCF_057233095.1 of Heloderma suspectum. Taxonomy (NCBI): domain Eukaryota; kingdom Metazoa; phylum Chordata; class Lepidosauria; order Squamata; family Helodermatidae; genus Heloderma; species Heloderma suspectum. Next base: position 422,114,428 of record NC_139458.1, read on the forward strand.
GTGGCCCCCAAGCCAGGCTCCCCCACCCGGAATCTTTGTGGAGTGGAGCCACTCCGGAGGATTCCAGGGAGGGGGAGGAACGGATCGCCCCCCCCGATTCCCTACCGGAACAGGCGGTGGGGAATCCATTCGTCCCTAAAGTCCTTCCTTCTATCTGCCCTGAATCTCCAACCAATCAGCTTCATAGGATGACCCCAGGTTCTAGTATTTTGAGAGAGGGAGAAAAATGTCTCCCTATCCACTCTCTCCACACCATGCATAATTTTGTAGACCTCTACCATGTCTCCCCTTACCCTTCTTTTTTCCAAGATGAACAATCCCAGCTGTTGTAACCTTTGATCATTTTAGTTGCCGTTTTCTGACTTTTTCCAGCTGTACAATATATTTGTTTAGGTGTGATGACCAGAACTGGACACAGTATTCCAAGTGTGGTTGCACCAAAGATTTGCATAGGGGCAAATCTTATCATATTGAGCCAGTATCATATTGGCTCAATTCCTTTTCGAATGATACCTACTATGGAGCTTTCCTTTTTTTTTTTTTTTACAGTGGCTACACACTGAGTTGATCTCTTCATTGAGCTGTCCACCACAACCCCAAGATCTCTTTCCTGCTTTGTCACCACTAGCTTAGATCCCATCAGGCTATACTTGAAGTTGAGATTCTTTGCCCCAACTTACATCACTTTACACTTGCTTACATTGAACCACATTTGCCATTTAGATGCCCATTCTTCCAGTTTGGAGAGATCCTTTAGGAGCTCTTCACAATCCCTTTTTGTTTTAACCATCCTAAATAATTTGGTGTCATCCGTAAACTTGGCCATTTCACTGCTCACTTCTTTTGTCACCACTCTTTGCCTCAGTTTCTCAGACTCCCTTTCTGAAAACATCAGTTCAGGCACAGGTATCTGTCCTATTTCTTCTGCAGTAGGGATGGATGAACCCATCTCCATCTGGGACAGGGGAGCTAAAAGAACTGCCCCCCGCAGCTCGCCCAGCCCAGGCCTGCTCAGCGAGCTTCCTTGCTCACCCCACTTGATGGTGAGCTGCGTGAGCTGCCCCTCTTCCTTGCACCAGCTGTCAAGGGCCAGTGTGGGAAAAAGGGCCTGGGTGGCCAGACCCTAGCCTCTCATCCTGGCCTCCAGCAGGTGGAGGGGAGAAGAGGATAGGTGCCTCCTTCTTTCCTCCGCCCCCACCTGCTACAGCAGGGGCAGCAAGAGGCAAGCTGGTCATTTTCCATAAGGCCAGGAAAACTTATGGAAAATGACCAGCCTGTCCTGTGCCACTGCCACTGTAGCAAGGATGAGGGAAGGAGGGGAGGTGCTGCCTTCTTCCCCTCTCCTTGCTGAGGGATCGGGCGCCCGAGCTCTTGCCTGACTCAGCAGGCCACGAGTTGGGCAAGAGCTCAGGTCCATGAACTGGTTTCTTCCATTTTCTGAAGGAAGCTCTCTTCTCTAATAGCTCCTTTAACACTGCTCGTTAACCATGTTGGTGGCCTCTTGGACTTGGTGCTACCTTTCCTAACCTGTTGTATATTTTAGCTGGGCTTCTATTATTGTGGTTTTGAGTAATCTCCAAGAAAGGATTTAATCCTCTTGACTCCCCCTTTTAACTTCCTTTTCTCCAGTTCCCTCATTTTACAGAAGTTTCCCCTTTTGAATTCAAATGTGACTTTGTTGGACTTCTTGGGCAATTCCCCACTTAAATATATATTAAATGTGATAGTGCTGTGGTCACTGTTTCCAATTGGTTCAACAAGATTTGTATCTTGTACTAGGTCCTGGGTGACACCACTTAAAATTAAATCCAAGGTTGCCTCCCCTCTGGTTGGTTCTGTGATCAACTGCTCTAAGGCACAATCGTTTAGGGCATCAAGGAATTTAACTTTTTTGTCATGACTGGAACATACATTTATCTAGTCAACATGGAGGTAATTGAAATTGCCCATTATTACAACACTTCCTTGTTTGGAGGCCTCCCTGATTTCATTTTCATCTCAATGTCTTTGACGTACAGCCTGTAGGGATGTACGAAACTCACCTTTTCGTGGAATTTTTTGCGGTGGGGGGGAGGCGCTCCGTCCCTCCCCCCAGAATCCTCCACAGGGGGGGAGGCAATCTCATCCTCCCCCCCTCCTGGAATCCTGCCTGGCCGGCTCCACTCCATGGTGGCTCCACGGAGCAGCCAGCCAGGGCCGTCCGCAGCCAGATTTCTGCACTCGCAAATGGTGGCCGCCGTAGTGGCCACCAGGCTGCCATGATAGCAACCCCCCCACGGCAACCCCCCCAAAAAAACAGCATACACAAATGGCGGCAGCTACGGCGGCCGCCATTTGCATTCACTATTTTTCGCCGTTTTAGCCTACGTAAATATTTACGTAGGCTAAAACGGCAGGGAAAAAAGAAACACAAATAGCACTCACTATGCTATTTGCGTTCCTCTTTTTTTTCACCGTAATAGCCTGCGTAAATATTTACATAGGCTAAAACGGTGTAAAATAGGGAATGCAAATGGCAGCCGCCGTAGCCGCCGCCATTTGTGTATGTCGTTTTTTTTGCGGGGGGTTGCTTGGCTTGCCGTGATAGGCTATGTAAATACTTACATAGCCTATCACGGCAAAGACCAGGATGCAAATGGCGGCCATGGCAGCCAGTCGAAAGACCAGCCACCGCCGCTGCTGGAGCCACCGCCAGAGCCGCCGCCGTCCGGAACATCCGCCCCAGGTAAGCTTTGTCCCGGGGGGAATCCGTGGGGGGGGGGCGGGGGGTGTCAGGCCATTCTGCCATGGATTTCCGGGGGCCGAATGCCAGTGCATTTGGCCTCTCTGAAATCCATGGCGGAATTCTCCGCCATCCTTATGTACAGGGCAACACCTCCCCCAGTACTCCTTCCTGTAGAGTTTATATCCAGAGATCACCATATCTCACTAGTTCTATCCATTCCAGATTGCTAAGATAAGGAACCAGAATAAAATAGATCCATTAGGTTAGTTGGATATGTTTATCGCTGGTTGTTTTATTGCTGTGTTGAGTGTGTGTGTGTGTGTGTGTGCCCATTCAGTTGTTAAAACCTTTTCCTATTGACATCTTACTTCGGTAAAAAAAAACACCCTTAATTTGAAACTTGGTGTTCTCTTTTCTTTTTGGGTGACCTACCCCATATCTAATAGCCAAACCACCACCATTACATCCTAAGAAGATACCTAAGAGAGTTTTAGGGTTGGTTTGGGGGAGGCACCCAGGGTGGGGGAGGGGATCCACCTGGTTGCAGTGGAAAAGGCCATGAGAAGGGAATAAACTATTTTGCATGTTTTCCCTTCCATGCATGGAATAGGGTACTGTTGGCCTGTGCCAGCAAGTAGTTAGCTACGTAGCTGCTGAATACCTTTGGACTTCACATCACTGTCAGATATGATGACGGTGATTTATTTATTTATTTATTTATTTATTTATTTATTTATTTATTTATTTTTATATAATACTAATTCCTTTGGAAGGAGTAGGTTTGACAGGTCCCTATCCCAAAGGACTTAACAATCTAGATATAAGCAGTGGGAAACCACAGGCAAAGGCAAAGGAAATGGAGATAAAGGGAAATGGGGAAGAATCTATGATTATTCTGATCACACATACCTGGGCTGTTGTTGTTTTTACAACAAAGCACAGGGGTCAGCAACCTTTTGGGGCTGTGAACATATTGGGCAATTTGAGATACTGTCCAGGCCACCACCACAAAAAAAGGCTGCCACGGGAGGTGTGGCAAAGGACAAGTGACCTGCCCAAAAACTGAGTACAAGGCAGAGGTGGGGGTCTGAGCTCCAACACAACAAAAACAACTCCTTTGAACCCACAATTTTCAGCAGCTACCGAAATCTATTTCACAGCATTCCCAGGTGCCAGTGAGAAAATCTGTCAATTTTAAATAGTAGGCACCCTGATTGGCACCAAGAAAGGTGACGGGGCTGGGGGTGCATTTGTGCCCATGGGCATCATGTTGCCTACTCCTTCAATATGGCAAGATCATGGGAGTAGCTGGTGGTAGGGATGGCGGAGAATTTCTCCCCGAATCTTCGGGAGGCTGAGCGCCGAGGCATTCGGCCCCCCGAAAGTGTTGGGGAAATTCTCCGCCGGCCCCCTGCCCCCCCCGAGATGGGACTTACCTTCAGTGAATGTCCCTCTCAGCGGCGGGTCCCGGTGGCAGTTCGGCGGTGTTTCGTGGGGGGCGGAGGCGGCGGCTGGTCTCCCGACCGGCCGCCGCTGCTGCCATTACAAAAGAAAAGTAAGTAAAAAAACAAACAAAACACACCTGTGATAGGCTATGTGACGATTTACGTAGCCTATCACGGCTAGATTTCGAAAGTCAGCCGTGATAGGCTACGTAAATTGTCATGTAGCCTATCATGGGTGACTTTGGGGAAAAAAAAAAGCGCGTACGCAAATGGTGGCGGCCCATGGGCACCGCCATTTGCGTTCCTTATTTTGGCATGTCTCGTCTACGTAAATATTTACGTAGACTATGGCGAAAATAAGGGCACGCTATTTGCACAATACAGATGCTTCATGTCCTGACCTTCAACAGGACAATAACAGTACAATTATATGCAGTTTTACTCAGAAATAAGCCCCATAGAGTTAAATGGGGTTTACTTCCAGGTAAGTGGGTATGGGATTGTAGCCTAAGTATGCTGTCTATTGATGATGATGGTGATGATATTTATTTATTTATTCATTCATTCATTTATTTATTTTCATTTCTATACCATCCAATAGCCAAAGCTCTTGGTGCCATTCATAAAAACCAAAACCAAAACGCAGACAATAAAACTATATATATATATATATATATATATATATATATATCATTAAAACCATAGTATAACAATACAACCAGAACAAAACCAGAATAAAACCTAGCAGCAATGCAGGGATTTAAAATACAGATTTAAAACACCAAAGCTAAAAGGCTGGAAAGCTAAAATGCTAAAATGCCTGGGAAAATAAGAAAAAGGTCTTCACCTGGCACTGGAAGGAACAAAGTAGGTGCCAGGTGAACCTTACTAGGCAGCTAATTCTGCAGCCAGGGTGCCACAGCAGAAAAGGCCCTCCTCCTAGTAGCCACCAGCACCACTTCCTTTGGCAGGGGCTCACAGAGAAGGACCATTGAGGATGATCTTAAGGTCCGGGCAGGCACATGTGGGAGGAGGCGTTCCTTCAGATAATCTGGCCCCAAACCGTTAAGGGTTTTGAATACCAGCACTTTGAATCAGGCCCGGAAATGGACTGGCAGCCAGTGCAGCTGGAAAAGTACTGGTGTAATATGAGCTCATTGGCCAGTCCCTCTTAACAACCTTGCTGCCCTATTTTGGACCAGCTGATAGGGATGGCGGAGAATTTCTCCACAAATCTCCGGGAGGCCGAATGCCAATGCATTCGGCCCCCCAAAATCGGTGGGGAAATTCTCCACCCCCCTGCCCCCCCCGGGATGGGACTTACCTCTGTCGAATGTCCCTCTCGGCGGCGGGTCCCGGCAGCGTTTTGGTGGTGGCGGCGGCCGGTCTTCTGACCGGCCGCCGCCGCTGCCATTTCCCAGTAAAATAATAAAAAAAACCACGTGATAAAATGTGTTAAAAAAACATGTAAATCGTTACGTAGCCTATCACGGCTGACTTTGAAAAAAAAAAAGTGCGTACGCAAATGGCGGCACCCATGGGCGCCACCATTTTTGTTCCTTATTTGGGCACGGGTAGTCTACGTAAAGATTTACGTAGACTACGGCAAAAATAAGGGCAACGCAAATAGTGTTGCCCTTATTTTTGCCGTAGTCTACTTAAATCTTTACGTAGACTACCCATGACCAAATATGGAACGCAAATGGCGGCGCCCATGGGCGCTGCTATTTGCGTACGCGCTTTTTTTTTTCAAAGTCAGCCGTGATAGGCTACGTAACGATTTATATAGCCTATCATGGCTGACTTTGAAAATCTAGCTGTGATAGGCTACGTAAATTGTTATGTAGCCTATCATGTGTCCCCCCCCCATAACTTTTTTATTTCGCGGCCGGGGAGACGGGGCGCTTCCCCCCGGCCAGAATTTCAGTGGCACAGAATGGGGCGCCCCCCCGGCCTGAATTTTGGCCGGGAGGGGCGGGGCGCCTCCCCCCCGGCCTGAAGTTCAGGGGGAGAACCGAAGCGCCTCCCCCCCACCGCGAAGCAACCTGCGGGACCAGGTAAGGGACTTTCGTCCATCCTTACCAGCTGAAGTTTCCAGACCATTTTAAAAAGCCACATATAATGCATTGCAGTAATCCAGATGAGAAGTTATCTGAGCATGGATAACTGTAGCTAGGCTATCTCTGTCCAGATAAGGGCGTAGTTGATATACCAGCCTAAGCTGATAAAAAGTGCTCTGTGCCACTGAGTTAACCTGTGCCCCAAGTGACAGTTCTGGATCCAGGAGCACCCCCAAACTACGAACGTGATACATTAGGGGGAGTGCAATCCCCTCCAGAACAGGTTGAATATCACCTAGCCAGGCAGACAAGCCACCCACTAACAGTACCTCCATCTTGTCTGGATTGAGTTTCAGTTTATTGGCCCTCATCCAGTCCATTACCATGCCCACGCACTGATTCAGAACAGCCACTGCCTCACCTGGGTATGATGAGAAAGAGAGATAGAAATGGGTGTCATCCGCATATTGTTGGCACCTCAGCCACACCTCTGGATAACCACCCCCAGCGGTTTCATGTAGATGTTAAACAGCATGGGGGATAAAATAGAGCCCCATGGAACCCCATGGCATAATTGACATGGCACAGAGCAATCATTCCCCAGCACCACCTTCTGGAATCGGCCATCCAAGTAGGAGCGGAACCACTGCAGTGCAGTGCCTCCAACTCCCAACCCAGACAACCTATCCAGAAGGATACCATGGTCGATGGTACTGAAAGCCTCTGAGAGGTCCAGGAGAATCAACAAGGTCGCACTCCCCCTGTCCCTCTCCAGGCAGAGGTCATCCCACAGGGCGACCAAGGCAGTTTCCATTCCAAAACCAGGCCTGAAGCCCGATTGCAATGGATCTAGATAATCCATTTCATTCAAGAGTGCCTGGAGCTGTCCTACAACCACCCGCTCAAACACCTTACCCAGGAAGGGGATGTTGGCCACTGGCCTATAATTGTTAACATCCTCTGGGTCCAGGTTAGGCTTTTTCAGGAGTGGTCTAATTACTGCCTCTTTTAAAGCGGCAGGCACCACTCCCTCTCTCAAGGAGGAATTTACAACCTCCTGGACCCAGCCGGACAACCCCTCCTTGTTTGATTTAATAAGCCATGAAGGGCAAGGGTCAAGCACACAAGTGGTCGATCAGACTTGGCCAAGCACCTTGTCCGCATCCTCAGGCCTCAGTAACTGAAACTCATCCAATAAAACTGGACCAGACGGTGCTCTGAACGCCTCTACCAATGGAACTGCATTAATCGTGGTGTCCAATTCATGACGAATCTGAGCGACTTTATCGAAGTGCCATGCAAACTCATCACAGCGTGCAACCAAGGATGATGATGATGATGATGATGACGATGATGATGATGATGATCTTTTCATTTTTACTCAGAAATAAGTCTCTTTGACTTACCCAATGCATAGGCTTAGTTAGGATTGCAGCCTGAATGTATATCCAACCTTTCCACTGGCATGCTCAAGGGAACTAGTAAAATCAATACTGTATGAAACAACAGTGCCCAGATCAATAGAAAATGATTTAAAAAAAGATATAAATCTTTTAAAACTTTATTTTAAAATATTTAACGTAGTACATAGAAACAAATAAATCTGATATGATGATAGAAGTATTAGATTAGAATACAATTGCAGTAAATCATAATGGTTTTTAACAAAGTATATGGCTGAACATTGTCATGCATTTTACTGTTCCAAAACAGCAGAAACAAATTGTCGATTTGTCTTCCTTCTGTGGTACATATACAGTTTGCCAATGTGATCATAGCAACTACATTCCAGACCTGAAGTTACTAGTACATTATAGATGATGGATCTGTTCCCCCCCCACCCCATCTACATGTAATCACCATCCTCGCTGCTGTTATGAGATGGGTGAGCATTTCCATAACTTCTGATTTAACTAAGAATTTCCTGCAGCCAAAGAGAGAGGGCAGTGTCCAATGGTCCCTATACACTAGCAGGATCTTCCACTAGTGCAATGGGAAGATAACGAACGCAGCAGCAATCAGAAATGAGCCAAAATGCTCCTTTCCAGAATGGGGCAAGCCAGCGAAACTTTCAGAAAACAGCTCCACTGACATTTCCAGTTCTGGGAATAACCATTTCTGCTCATTTCTGGGGTTCCTCCTGGAAGCACTATATCCTCTGGTGCTCGTGGTGGTTGCCCCCAGTGTGACAGAAACAGTGGGAGTGCAGTGGCACTATTGAATAGTGCCACTGAGTAGTTGTAATGAAATACATTATCATTTGTTACTTTAATGTGACATAATATTAGTTTGCAACATAGTATAAGTTTTGGACAGTTCCAGGAAAGGATATGAATCAAATTAGCACCTACTCTCTCACACCTCTAGGAAGTGAAGACATTGTAATTAGAGATGTACGAAAGTCACTTACCTTTTCAACGGGGTGATTTGCAGTGGGGAGGAGGCACTCCGCGCCTCCCTCCGAAATCCTAATCCGGCTGGCTCCAGTCTGCAGAGATTCTGCGGAGCCACCAGCTGGGGCCGCCCGCAGCCAGACATCCAGCTGCTGGGCAGCCTGCAGGGAAAAAAAAAACAGCGTACACAAATGGCGGCTACGGCGGCCGCCATTTGCGTTCCCTTTTTTTCGCTGTTTTAGCCTACGTAAATATTTATGTAAGCTATTACAGAGAAAAAAAGGGGAATGCAAATAGCATTTGCAAATAAATGCAAATAAGGGAATAGTGCATTCCTTTTTTTCCCCGCCGTAATAGCTTATGTAAATATTTACGTAGGCTAAAACAGCAAAAAAAAGGAAACGCAAATGGCGGCTGCTGTAGCCGCTGCCATTTGTGTACACTGTTTTTTTGGGGGGCGGCTTGCTGTGATAGGCTACGTAAATACTTACGTAGCCTATCATGGCCTCTGCAGGGATGCAAAAGGTGGCCGCAGTATTTATGTAAGTATTTACTTAGCCTATCATGGCTATGATGAAGAAGCGAATGGCGCAAATCAGCATGGACAGCAGCATTCACAAGTCAGCCGGACAGCAGCAGGTAAGTGCTCTGTTTTGCATGCCTTTCATGGTTGGGGGGGCAGGGGCTTCATTCTGCCATGGATTTCGGGGGGCCGAATGCACTGGCATTCGGCCTCACCGAGATCTGTGGCGGAATTCCCTGACATCCCTAATTGTAATGAATCATGCCAAAGTAAGATACCAGCAATCCTAGATAATCTGGAAACTTTCTCTAAGGTCTAAATGTACTATGTGGCCTCCATATTTAATCATACTTCAAGTAGATCCATCGAAATCAATCCAACTTAAGTTTGTTGCTGTTCAGTCGTTAAGTCGTGTCCGACTCTTCGTGACTCCATGGACCATAGCACGCCAGGTCTTCCTGTCTTCCGCTCTCTCCCGGATTCTGCTCAGGTTCATATTCATTGCATTGGTGATGCTATCTAGCCATCTCATCCTCTGCCGTCCCCTTCTCCTTTTGCCTTCAACCTTTCCCAGCATCAGGGTCTTTTCCAGGGAGTTTTCTCTTCGCCTTAGGTGGCCAAAATATTTGAGCTTCAGCTTCAGTATCTGTCCCTCCAATGAGCAGTCAGGGTTGATTTCCTTTTGATTTGACCTCCTTGCAGTCCAGGGGACTCGTAACAGTCTTCTCGAGCACCACAGTTCAAAAGCATCAATTCTTCGGCGCTCAGCCTTTCTTATAGTCCAGCTCTCACAGCCATATGGTGCTACTGGGAAAACCATAGCTTTGATTACATGAATCTTTGTCGGCAAGGTAATATCTCTAGGGATGGATGAAAGTCACTTACCTGGTCCTGCAGTTTGTTTCGTGGTGGGGGGGAGGCGCTCCGTTCCTCCCTGCCAAAATTCTGGCCTGCGGGGAGGCGCCCCATCCCTCTGGCCAAAATTCTTGCCTGGGGGGGAGGCGCTTCGTCCCTCTGGCCGAAATTCTGGCCGGGGGGAGGCGCCCCATCCCTCCAGCCACGAATCGTCCTGGCTGGCCAGGACGCAAATGGTGGCGGCCGTAGCCACCGCTGTTTGTGTCCCTGCATTCAGCCGCATGATAGGCTACATAAATCCTTATGTTTGTTGTTGTTGTTGTTTTTTTACTGGGAAATGGCGGCGGTGGCAGCCGGTCGGAAGACTGGCCGCCGCCGCCGAACCGCCACCAAACTGCCGCCAAACTGCCGCCGGGAGCCGCCAGCACCAGGGACATTCGCCAAAGGTAAGTCCCATTCCGGGGGGGGGTGGAGAATTTCTCCAGCAATTTCGGGCGGCCGAATGCGTTGGCATTTGGGCTCCCAGAGATTCATGGAGAAATTCTCCGCCATCCCTAAATATCTATGCTTCTTACTATGCTGCCTTGGTTTGCCATAGCTTTCCTCCCAAGGAGAAAGCATCTTTTAATTTCATGGCTACAGTCACTGTCTGTGGTGATTTTGGAGCCCAAGAAAATAAAATCTCTCACTGCTTCCATTTCTTCCCCTTCGATATGCCAGGAAGTGATGGGGCCAGATGCCATGATCTTCATTTTTTTAATGTTTTTTTAATGTTCCTCTGCCTCTTCGAAACCCAGCTTTTACTTCCAGTAGCTTTTGGTTCACATACTGCTGAAGCCTAGCTTGTAGGATTTTGAACATAACCTTGCTGGCATGTGAAATGAGTGCAATAGTACGGTAGTTTGAACACTCTTTGGCATTGCCCTTCTTTGGAATTGGAATGTAAACTGACCTTTTCCAGTCTTGTGGCCACTGTTGAGTGTTCCAAATTTGCTGGCATATTGAGTGCCGCATTTTAACAGCATCATCTTTTAGCATCTTAAATAGCTCGGCTGGAATACTGTCATCTCTGCTAGCTCTGTTGTTAGTAATGCTTCCTAAGGCCCACTTGACTTCACTCTCGAGGATGTCCGGCTCAAGTTCAGTGACTGCACTATCATGGCTATCAGGGACATTAAGATCTTTCCTGTATAGTTCTTCTGTGTATTCTTTCCACCTTTTCTTAATCTCATCTGCTTCTGTTAGGGCCTTGCCTTCTTTGTCCTTTATCATGCCCGTCTTTGTACAAAACGTTCCCTTGATATCTCCGATTTTCTGAAAAAGATCTCTAGTCTTTCCCATTCTCTCTCTCTAGAAATTACATGCCACTCCTTCCAGTGGTCTACTCTAAGCATGATTTAAGGTAGATCCAATCCTGCCTTTGATTTATAATCCCGCCCTTCAGTTTACAATGAAATCCCCAAGGTGGTTACAAAATAACATAATAACATGCAATTATTGCAACTATTTCAGCATTAAAAATACAGTGATCAATATAGCAGAACACATTCTAAAGAATAACAACTTTAAGAATGAAACAAGGAATTTGACATTTAATGAAGTGCACAAACCTATCAGATTGCTGTCTGCTAGATGGAAGCCTCCATTCTTGGGGAATCCTATAGCCTGCTGGGCTGGTGCTGGCAGCCATCCTCCTTTACAGTATTTTCCTCTAGACAAGTCTCTGAGGCCATCTAGTGGAGTTGTGCTGTTGGGGGCAAGGCAGAAACTGGGAGACCTTATTTTTGCCGTAGTCTACGTAAATCTTTACGTAGACTACCCGTGCCCAAATAAGGAACAAAAATGGTGGCGCCCATGGGTGCATCTGGTGAATACACAGCCCCTCCCCTCCCTACCCACCAGCACGTCCCATCCCTCCCCTTTCCTCCCTTCCCCGAGGTTGCAACACCAACAGTGGGTAAAGTAGCTGTTGCAGAGTTTTATGTGGTTGGGGCGGGGTGTGATTTCATAACATTTCATTATCATTTATTACATTTCTATACCGCTCCATAGCCAAAGTTCACTGGGCTGTTCATAGTTTAAAAAAAAAAACAAAACATTAAAATACATTATATAAAGTATAAAACCATTCATGTAATGCCATAGAACAAATAGCACACATAACAACAGCAACAACAACATATCTAAAACAATTTAAAACAATCAGCCAGAAACAATCAAAGAGACTCCTTATATGCTGCCAAATGCCTGAAAGGAGGAGAGGGTGGTTTTAACCTGACATCAAAAAGATGATGATGTTGGCACCAGGTGGGCCTCATCAGGGAAATTATTCCATAAATGTGGGTCCACCACTGAGAAGGCCCTCTCCCTTGTTGCTGCCCGCTGAACCTCCCTTGGAGGACGCTCCTGGAGCAGGTTCTTAGATGCAGAGCATAGTTTACAGGTTGATTCATGCTGGGAGAGGTGTTCCATCAGGTATTGTGGTCCTGAGGTGTGTAAGGCTTTATAAGTTAAAGCCAGCACCTTGAATTCAGTTCAGAAACATACAGGCAGCCAGTACAAGCAGCCAGAATTGGTCTTATACATTTGAACCTTCTGCTCCTTGTTTTCAATCTGTTTTCAATCTGGCTGCTGCATTTTGCATGAGTTGCAACTTCTGAATCATCTTAAAAGGCAGCCCCACATAGAATGCATTGCAATAATCTAACCTGGAGGTTTTCAGAGCATAGACAGCTGAAGCCAGGTAATCCCTGTCCAGATAGGGGTGTAGCTGGGCCACAAACCAAAGTTGGTTAAAGGCACTCCATGCCACTGAAGCTACTACTGAAGTGACAAAGATGGCTCCAGGAGGACCCCCACTCTACAAACCTGGTCCTTCATGGGGAGTGTAACCCCATCCGGAACAGGTTGAGCACTAGGGATGTACAAAAGTCTCTTACCTGTTCACAGATTATGTTGATGGTGCGGGGGAAGGCATTCCATCCCTCCCTCTGGAATCCTCGCAAGGGGGAGGCGCTCCGTTCCTCCCCCCGGAATCCTCCACGGCCGGCTGTGCTCCACGGCAGCTCCGCAGAGCAGCCGGCCAGGCCCAGCCAGGTCAGAGCCGTCCACAGCCAGATTTCCGGCCGCAGAGGGCTCTGGGTAAAAAAACAACAACCCCCCCCACGTACGCAAATGGCGGCGGCTATGGCCGCCGCCATTTGCGTTCCTTATTTTTGCCTTCTTAATCTACGTAAATATTTACGTAGACTATGATGGCGAAAGTCAAGGGGAACGCAAATAGCGTAGCAGGCACTATTTGCGTCCCTTTTTGATTCGCCGGTACCACTTCATGCAAGCAATGTGTGAAAGAGCAGCTACATGGGGAGGGGGCTTGGGGAGCAAGGTTGGGAAGGGGCAATTTTCAGAACCAGAGGAGTGGAAGGTACCCAGCAGATTCACTGCTTCTTTTGACAACTGCCAAATGATGGGAAGACATTCTGCCCCCCTCGAGAGGATGCCAGCATGTTCTAATGGTCATTTGGGAAGGGGAATCATCGCTGGGCACTATTAAGAGAATGACTACAGCCAATGCTGTGAAAAAGCAAGTGGGCAGTGGAAGAGGTAGGTCCTTCCCCTCACTCCTAATTTGACCGAAAGTTCTCCTTTGAGAATTTTTGGCCAAGCTTTATGTGAATAAATAAATGAAATAGATGATGATGATGATGTTGTTGATGATGATGATGATAGCTTGCTACACTCCAGCAGAACTTCCACTGGGCTCAAGTTACAGGAAGCCAAATTCTGGCTGAACATCAGGAGAAACTTCCTGACTGTTGGAGCAATATGACAATGGAACCAATTCCCAAGAGAGGTAGTGGGCTCTCCCACACTGGAGGCATTCAAGAGGAAGCTGGACAGCCATCTGTCAGGGATGCTCTGACTTGGATTCCTGCACTGAGCAGGGGGTTGGACTTGATGGTCTTGTAGGCCCCTTCCAACCCTACTATTCTATGATTCTATGATTCCTTCAGATAAATCCAAAAGAGAGGGTTGAAAGGCTTGGTTCCCCCCATCTCACCCCCCGCAAATCATATATATGAGAAAAGACAAAGCCCTTTTCATAAGATGGATACATACAATCCTAAACAAATATTCACTAGACCTGGCTAGACTTATTCAGTGTAGCATTTCCTGCCCCAACCTCCTCATTATTTGACAGCCACATCACAAACCTGCAAAAGAATAGGTGTGAGCCGTAGCTATTTATGGCATTGTTATTAATACACTGCATCCTGTCAAGCGCTGCAAAAAATACCAGCCTTATCCCTATGATCTATGAATACGCTTTTTGTAATTTAATTTTAAATCCTCACTCTTGGCATTAGTTGAACAAATGGGGAGAAAGGGAGATAGGCCACCCAAGAGCACTGGGTGGTGGGGAGATCCTTTTTTTGCAAAAAGAAAAAAAAGAAAGGGGGAAAAAAGAACATAAGAGCATAATAAGCTATTGTAGCCAGATATAAGATCCACCTAATGAGTGTGCTGTGTTACTTCCCTATTGAAAATATCATTTGTAACAATAAACTGGGAAAGATAGTACAGTGCGTATGGATCAAGTGGCATAGCTGGACAGAGTAGGGGTGGATGAATCAGACTATTTCTGGACCATGTTCCTTTCACATGTGTTCAATCATAAGCGTTTTCTACCCCATTTCTACATTGATAAAAAATGGCTGTTTTGTCAAAAAAATAAGCAACTGGTAACCCACAAGTTCAAGGAATATAGGAAATTGTATTTAAATATGTATTTAAACATAGCAACTTCCAAGTAGAAATCCTCATAATTTCTATGCATATGCACCTTTCCTGCCTTCTCTCACCATTTTCCTTATAAGTGTCATTTCCAGCACTGTAATAAAAACAATGTAACTCTTGCACTGTATCAGAATCCAGGGTCTGCTTCAAAGTCTAGAGGTTATCTTTGTTCTGCTAAACTTATACATTCAACCCCTTGCCCCCCATCCAGGAAACCAGGGACCCTCATTGGTGTATCTGGACAAATGTATTCCCGCACAGGTATCTGTAATTTAAGAAAGACAAAACACAATTATTCAAATACAAAGACAGGAACAGTAACATAAAAATGGCTGTTTTGTCAAAAAAATAAGCAACGGGTAACCCACAAGTTCAAGGAAGCTTTGCCTAGAAAGTCTAGGCCAGAGATGGACAACGTGTGACCCACCGGATGTTGTTGGACTGCAACTTCCATCAGCGTTTGCCAATGTAGCCAACGGTGAGAAATGATGATAACTGCATCCCAACAACATCTGGAGGGCCACACATTTCCCATCCCTGATCTAGGTGCACACCTACACATTTATCTATGGGAGTTTGACTCACAGGTCTCCTGGGTACAGTTGCTGTAGAATATCCTATGCACCCCACTTTTGGGGGTGACTTACAAGTCCAAAACATTCCTGTTTGCAGGCTGTGGGTCTATCACACCTGGCTTGCTGCCCATCAGTGATCTGATGCCCTGAGACCCAGATGTCTTCTCCTGTCAATAACTTCGACAAAGTGCTGTGGAAAAGAGGTTACACCAGACCAATGATGTCAGGTGAAGAACTCAGAAAAAGTGGTTATATCAAGATAGTATAAAATAGCTTGTTCAGCCATCGGCAGTCAATTCATGCAGATGACCAAGAAGAACTTTCTGCAGTAAGGGCTTCGCCAAAGAAAAGTGATGGTTATATTTAAAATAAATAAATAATAAATACATAAGGGGGGGACCCACAAGAATTTAACAGCACTTTTATATCCAGACTTTACAGGCAAGGCCAAAATAAAAATTGCAAGCAGATACAACCCAAGAAAACTGAATAACCCCCCCTCCTCCTCCTCCCCCTTTTGCAGTCAGTTAGGTCTATGTCATAAGGACTTCCATGTTCCAGCACCATTCAAGGTTAGAAAAAGAGATGCCTGAACCATATAATTGTTTTACTCTGTTCATTGAGGCACAGCCAGAAGCATTACAATAATAAATCTGGCCTTACGAGATCACTGGACTGTATAACGAAAGATACACAGAAGTCCACCCAGCTATGCAGGTTAAGGTCTGTTCTGTCAAATCTCTAGGAAGCATCTGCTCTCCACCGCTAGGTGGCTGTGATTTTGAGGCTTACTGTTTCCTTAATGTTTAGAGCATGAATGAAAGAGCTTGACCCCACGTGATTGTAGCTCAGATGAGTGATGTTGAAATTTAAAACTACAGTCATGCTAAAAGTGCAATATCAGAGTTGCTATACAGCCTTTGTAGGAATTAAAGAGAAAACAAGTTAACAGCTCTCAATCTACTTCAGATGAAATGAAAGAGTAAACAGTATCATAATGCTTAACACTTGGGCCTTTGTTGTTGTTGTTGTTGTTGTTGTGATGAAATTGTGTAAGTATGCTTACCATATTTCAATTGTCCAGGGCTTGATGGAAGAAGATTGTGTCAAATTCTGCAAGCAATTTCTAATGAGCAAACACATCAATAGCCTACAATTCTGGAGCAGTTAACATTTTAAGACGAAATAGAATTTTGTGGGGAGAAAAAAATGGTTGAGATAGTTATTCCTGCCCCTATCCCCTAAATGGGCCTTTGAAACAAACAAATAAACAAAGTAATATTGAGTAAGGAGGAATAGTTTTGTAACCCCATGTTTGGACATAGGGACAACCATGTATTTCACAGGCCATTCTATTATCTGCATGATGATCCAGAGGCTGGATATACTGGGGCCATTCCTACTATTAGGCAAAGTGAGGCAACTAATTTAGACATCATGAAACAGCAGCAAATGGCTAATTATTTCATTTCTTGTAGTGGTATGTTTTTACTGCCAGGGATGGGGATTTGCTGCCCCTTGTGCCAAAATAACTTGGCTGTTTTTGGTACTCTGCTCCTTGACTTCAATGTGCGAGGGGTAGGAATATATGAGAAATTAATTTCATTTCAGCTTTGATCAGGATTTTACCCAGTTCGCACCTTCCAGATTGAACATGGACTCAGACATAATTTGCAGTCGAAGTCCATACGTTTCCAAGCTTGCAGTGTGATTCATAGACACCCCCCCCAAAAAAAGTGTTTGACACCATGCGTACATTTCAAAAATGTATACATTTCAAAACAAGTACATTTCAAAAATGTGTACAAATACACATTAATCATGGGGAAAGAATGTGCACATTTTAAGAATTCATACATTTCAAAATGAGTACATTTCAAGAGTTGACACAATTGATCACCATCATCACCATCATCATTTCTACACCACCCAATAGCCAAAGCTCTCTGGATGGTTTACAAAGATTAAAAATATTAAAAATACAGTCTACGGAGATTAAAAGCCATTTGAAAAGATATGCACAGAAATACACATGGATTTTCATGTGGAAAGGAAAAAAAAAACAACACTTGCAATCTGATACAGAATCTAGTTGAAATGAGCTTCGAGATGGAATTTGGCAAGCTTGAGTTTGTTTGCTGATTTGCACATCCCTAGTGAGGGGACACCATTTACTGCTGTGCCTCGGGGCCCAATATGTCTTGGTCCATGAGAGAGAGGGGTTGAGAGGGGGAGAGACAGGCCCTGCTATCAAGCTTACAAACTGAAAGGAAAAGACATGCAAGGGAAAGGAAGGAGTGCAGGGAAAAAGACAGAGAAGGTAGATGACGTCTTCAAGGACAGAACAAAATGATGACCTTGGGCCAGGCTGTTCTCCCTTTGCTGGTGTTCTTGCACTCAAGAATAATTGGTGGCTCCTATTCCTCTGGTCAATGGAGGGGTCCTGGGTGCTCTTTCTCCTTGCTTCTGCAGTTCCAGGGCAATGGGCTGTTGGAGCTGAGTGGCAGGAGGTGGGGAATTGAGCCCCCTTCAGCTGCTCCTTTTCTGGCCTATGGAACGTAGGTCTTCCTCTCGCCTCACTGATACTCTCAGTGGCCCTAGAACCCCTGACCAATGGCAGAAGCCAGAGCATGCTTCCCTTCTGATCTCCAGACCCAGGGCATCTGTCACTGGAAGCCAAGTGTTCTTTCTGGCAGGGAGGGGGGAGTGAGCCCCCAAATCTGCTCCTTCTCTGGCTGATGGATGGGAGCATGTTTGTCTCCCCCTTGGCCTGATGCTATTCCTGGGAGGCAAGGTGTGCAGCATCTCAGTGTCCCTAGGTCCCTGGCCAATGGCAGAAGAGGTGGTTCCATTGTAAAATGATTATCTGGGGTGAGTGTGTGTATGTGTGTGAGAGAGGGGCACTCCCTTGCTGAGGGTGGACAACCATTGGCTGAGGATGCCCAAGCTCTGGATTTCCTGTATCAAGTAGGGAGTTGGACTAGATGGCTTACTAGGCCTCCTCCAACTCTGTGATTCTATGAAAAGATCCATAGCAGATCACCAGCTGTGAGGCAGGGGCAGGCCAAGACATACAGAAGCCAACTGGACTAGCCAATGAACCTTACTTCTTCAGGACTGATGAAGGCCCTCCAGTGCAACTGAGGGCAGTAGATTAACTGACTGTGGAGCACACAACTCTGTCTTCCAGAAACTTACCATGGCTTACCAGTGTGTGGGAAGAATCTGCTGTTTGAGGCATCTGCTTCACTCTGCTGAATGAAGGGCTGGTGGACTTGGATTTCCTGAGTGCCGGTTGTTATGTACCCCAAATTACATCACCAGGTTGGGGGAATGAAAATTGCATTGGAGAAGGAATGGAATGAAGTCTCACTTGTCTGAAGAGGTCTCACATGTTCCCTCTGTTTCCAATCAGCAGGTTTAGACTGTTTTGATGAGACAAAACAGTACCAAAGAGGGAGGCATTAGCAGGCTTGTGTGAAACCCCAAAGTTGGAAGAACAACAACAACAACAATCTTCAGAACACCCTCCAGAGGGGCTGGGCTACTAAATAGCCCAGTAAGGACTGAACTTAGTCAGTGGTGAGGGAATGCTGCCTGACTGGTGGGGAGGGGGATGATGGTGGGGACAGAAAACCAGGAGTGGGAATGGAACGAAGTAGCCAGAATACTGAAGGGCAGCACTCCACACTACTTCTTTTGCTTTAGAAATTGATCCCCCACACATGCCAAAAGCCTGTAATACACAGCAGTAAGGGCTTTCAAGACATAGAGTACAATCCTATGCAAGTTTAGACTGAAAAAGGCCTACAACTCCCAGCCTGCCCCAGCCAGCATAGCTAAACTTGCATAGGATTTCACCCATAGGGTTTTATCCAATGTTAGTCCTACTTAGCAGACACATTGAAATAAATGGAACTTAAGTTAGTGATGTCTAATGAAAGTCCCATTCAATTGGGTCTACTCTAAATAGGGCTAACCTTGCATACAACTTGCTGTCTCATTGTCAACAACAAATATGTGCATTTCCATTTTGCATATGCAAAAACTGGACAGAGGAATGTAATGCTAAATGGTAAAATATGTCTATTTCTCACTGCGTGGAAATGTGTGGAGAAAATGGATAGGGAGATACTATTCTCCCTCTCTCATCATACTAGGATCACAAGGGGTCATCCCATGAAGCAGATTGGTGGGAGCTTCAAGACAGATGAAAGGAAGTACTTCATCACACAGCGCATAGTAAAACTACAGAATTCACTTCCACAAGATGTAGTGATGGCCACCAATTTTGGTGGCTTTAAAAGGGAATTGGACATATTTCTTGTTGTTGTTGTTGTTCAGTCGTTCAGTCGTGTCCGACTCTTCGTGACCCCATGGACCATAGCACGCCAGGCCTTCCTGTCCTGTGCTCTCTCCCGGAGTGTGCTCAAGTTCATATTCATTGCATCCGTGATGCTATCTAGCCATCTCATCCTCTGCCGTCCCCTTCTCCTTTTGCCTTCACTCTTTCCCAGCATCAGGGTCTTTTCCAGGGAGTTTTCTCTTCGCATTAGGTGGCCAAAATATTGGAGCTTCAGCTTCATTATCTGTCCTTCCAAAGAGCAGTCAGGGTTGATTTCCTTTAGGATGGATTGATTGGACCTCCTTGCAGTCCAGGGGACTCGTAAGAGTCTTCTCCAGCACCACAGTTCGAAAGCATCAATTCTTCGGCGCTCAGCCTTCCTTATAGTCCAGCTCTCACAGCCATACATTACTACTGGGAAAACCATAGCTTTGATTAGACGGACCTTTGTCGGCAAGGTGATGTCTCTGCTTCTTACTATGCTGTCTAGGTTTGCCATAGCTTTCCTCCCAAGGAGCAAGCGTCTTTTAATTTCATGGCTACAGTCACCATCTGCGGTGATCTTGGAGCCCAAGAAAGTAAAATCTGTCACTGCTTCCATTTCTTCCCCTTCTATATGCCAGGAAGTGATAGGGCCAGATGACATGATCTTAGTTTTTTTAATGTTGAGTTTCAAACCAGCTTTTGCACTCTCCTCTTTCACCCTCAACAAGAGGCTCTTGAGATCCTCTTCGCTTTCTGCCATTAGGGTGGTATCGTCTGCATATCGGAGGTTGTTGATAATTCTCCCGGCAATCTTAATTCCAACCTCTGATTCATCCAACCCGGCATTTCTCATGATGTACTCTGCATATAAGTTAAATAAGCAGGGTGACAATATGCAGCCTTGTCGTACTCCTTTCCCAATTTTGAACCAATCGGTTGTTCCATGTCTGGTTCTTACTGTTGCTTCTTGACCCTCGTACAGGTTTCTCAGGAGACAGGTAAGGTGGTCTGGTACTCCCATCACTTTCAGAATTTGCCACAGTTTGTTGTGATCCACACAATCAAAGGCTTTAGCGTAGTCAATGAAGCAGAAAGAGACGTTTTTCTGGAATTCTCTTGCTTTCTCCATGATGCAGCGAATGTTGGCGATTTGATCTCTAGTTCCTCTGCCTCTTCGAAACCCAGCTTGTACTTCCGGTAGTTCTTGGTTCGCATACTGCTGAAGCCTAGCTTGTAGGATTTTGAGCATCACCTTGCTGGCATGTGAAATGAGCGCAATTGTGCGGTAGTTTGAACACTCTTTGGCGTTGCCCTTCTTTGGAATTGGAATGTAAACTGACCTTTTCCAGTCTTGTGGCCACTGTTGAGTGTTCCAGATTTGTTGGCATATTGAATGCAGAACTTTAACAGCATCATCTTTTAGGATTTTAAATAGCTCGGCTGGAATACTGTCATCTCCGCTAGCTTTGTTGTTACTAATGCTTCCTAAGGCCCACTTGACTTCACTCTCTAGGATGTCCGGCTCAAGTTCAGTGACCGCACTATCATGGCTATCAGGGACATTCCGATCTTTCCTGTATAGTTCTTCTGTGTATTCGTGCCACCTCTTCTTAATCTCATCTGCTTCTGTTAGGTCCCTGCCTTCTTTGTCCTTTATCATGCCCGTCTTTGCACAAAACGTTCCCTTGAGATCTCCAATTTTCTTGAAGAGATCTCTAGTCTTTCCCATTCTGTTGTTTTCCTCGATTTCTTTGCATTGTTCATTTAAGAAGGCCTTCTTGTCTCTCCTTGCTATTCTCTGGAACTCTGCATTCAGTTGGGTATATCTTCCCCTTTCTCCCTTGCTTTTTGCTGCCCTTCTTTTGTGAGCTACTTGTAAAGCCTCATCAGACAGCCACTTGGCTTTCTTGCATTTCTTTTTCTTTGGGACGGATTTCGTTGCTGCCTCCTGAACAATGTTACAGACCTCCGTCCATAGTTCCTCAGGCACTCTGTCTATCAGGTCTAATCCCTGAAATCTATTCCTCACCTCCACTGTATATTCATAAGGGATATGATTTAGGTCATACCTGAACGGTTTAGTGGTTTTCCCGACGTTCTTCAATTCAATATTTCTTGAGGTGAAGCCTATTAATGGCTACTAGTCCTGTTGGTATCCTACCTCCAGTATCAGAAGCAGTATGCCTATGTACACCAGTTGCTAGGGTCTAGGGACCATGGGTGGGAGGGTGCTGTTGCAACTATGTCCTGCTTATGGGTTTCCTGTCGACAGCTGGTTGGCCACTGCATGAACAGAATGCTGGACTAGGTGGTCCCCTGGTCTGATCCAGCATAGGTCTTCGTATGTTCGTATGTTTTTCCTCCATTGCAAATGAAACTGTGGACAAAAGTGTTACCATGTGCTGATGGAAATCAAGGCCTTGAAAGGCCACATAAAACTATTCCAGAGACTGACTTTGGCTCCTGGGCTATTAGTTGGCCATCATCTACCCATCTACAGTGTTGGTATTTTGAGATTGTCTGTGGCAAAAGCATTTCAAATCTACTGCAGCATTCCTTAAGATGAATTCTCCTTTGTATTATAAGCTCTGCTTCTTGCTGATACTTTTCTGTTCATCTTCCAAGGTTTAAAAAGGAGTTTTCCTCACAGCATCATTTTTCATCCCCAGTTTGCATATCCAAGGTCACAAACAAAGCAAGACACATCAAATGAATAGCTAGGTTGTTGGCAAATATCTATGACTGAAGCTGTGTTTGCAGGATGTAGCAAGAGATGGTGGATATGTTCTGATGAGAGCAGGATTTCAAGGGAATGATTCTCTGAAAGCATTCAAGTTATTACTCTTTTAAACAAAGGGAAAGCATGAAATACAAACAAAGACAGTATGTGTGTGTTTTAAGTTACTATAGACACATTTAAGTGCATGGGATGTATGGAACCATCCCAATTATTTCTGTGAAATTCCTGCCTTACAGTTTCACATGTGCATTTTTTCCTCTTTGTATAAAAGGTTGAATTGTGAAATAATTTGCATATCATTTGAGGTGTGGTTGGGGATCTGTAATCACTCCTTTTGCTATATTTAAGACACTCGGGAGTAGTGCAGTTATGCAATTCCACTCTGGGAAACAAAACAATCATGGATAAATATTTCATTGTTATCAAGAGCGTAAATGTATCCAGTAGGATTTTGACCTTCCAAAACCCCTTTGGCTGCATGGAACAAAGTGCCTAGTTGTTTGGATTTAGACCAAAGGAAATCTTTCGTTTCAGGCTTTCAAAAAATAAATAAATCCAGGGTATTGATCATCCTCAGAGATTGTTTTTACCTCATGGATTGGGAACAATGTCAGCAAAAATACTCGTTTGCATAATACCTGACAGTGAAAATTCTTCTGCAACTCCAAGCCTATTTCATATTCAGCTCCGTCACTTAATAGATTGATAATTGCCAGTGGGATACGTCTAGCTTTATGGGATCAGGTGATATTAGTGTGGTCACATGAATATGATTTAAATAGGAAAAATGAGGTTAGAATAGGGATCGGCAGATTCCCTACCTGTAGTTCCACGGGGGAGTCCACCCGAGGGGGTAGGCGACCCATCCCTCTCCCCGGAATCCGTCCAGGCTGGCTCTGCTCCGCATCGATCCTACGGAGCAGGCCACCAGTTCCGCATCGCTGGCAAATGTCGATATGGCCGGAGCCATTGCCATGCCGTATCGCTGTCTAAGTAAGTCTCTGTATGCAAATGGCATAGTGGGTGCCATTTACAGCCATAAACCTGGTAGATTAGCCTAAATGCAGCCATTAACAGCTGCATTTAGGTTTATCTACCAGCTTTACGGCTGCAACTGGCATCCACTTAGGGATGTATGAAAGTCATTTACCTTTTCGAAGGGTGACATTCGCGGTGTGGGGTGGAGGTGCTCCGTCCCTCCCCCCGAAATTCTTTCCATCCAGCTTCGCTCCATGGAGATTCCATGGAGCCGCTGGCCGGGGCCACCCGCAGCCGGACATCTGGCTGCTGGGCAGCCTGTAGGGACGTAAATGGTGGCGGCTGTAGCATACCTGTACTTTGCTGTGATAGACTATGTAAATATTTATGTAGCCTATCACGGCAACCCCCCCAAAAAAAACAGCGAAGGCAAATGGCGGCGAGTGCTCCGTTCTGCCATGGGCCCCAATGGGACTGGATTCTTGGAATCCGGCCTTGTTGGGGTCCGTGGCGGAATTTATTTATTTTATTTTTATTTATTTACAATATTTATATATTTATATATCGCTCCTCATCAGAAGTTTTTGGAGTGGTAAACAACATAACAATAAAACAGTGGTTAAAAGAGTTAAAACATTTTTAAAAAGACAAATCTCAATGAAGTGGAATTCAACAACCAACAGCTGGTCATGCAAGGAAGGTGTTTTGTAAGAACAACGTCTTCAGGAGGTGCTGGAAAGAACACAATGTTGGCGCCTGCCTGACCTCTAAAGGCAAGGAATTCCACAGGAAGGGGGCCACCACACTGAAGGCTCTTCTCCTTGTGGACTCCAACTGGGCCATAGGTCCATGTGGAACCACCAGGAACATGCTGTCTGATGACCTCAATGACCGGGCAGGTTGGTAGGGAAGGAGGTGCTCTCTCAGGTATCCTGGTCCCAAGTTGTTTAGGGCTTTGTACACTAGTACTAATACCTTAAACCTGGCCCGTTACCGAATAGGCAGCCAGTGCAGTTCCCTCAGCAAAGGAGTTACACGCTGAAAAGGGGCAGCTTCCGACAACAGCCGAGCCGCTGCATTCTCCACTAGCTCCAGCTTCTGGACCAGCCCTAAGGGCAGCCCCACACAGAGCGCATTGCAGTAATCCAGTCTTGAGGTTACTAATACCTGTACCACCGTGGTCAAGCTATCCCTGTCCAGGAGAGGCCGTAGCTGGATCAGAACATATTGAACAGAGTTAACAGGGTTGTATTCCCCCTGTCCCTGTCTCGATTAGGGATGGACAAAAGTCCCTTACCTGATCCCGACGCTTGCTTCGCAGTGGGGGGGTGGCACTCCATCCCTCCCCCCGAAATTCTGGCCGGGTGGAGGAGGCGCCACGTCCCTCCGGCCGTGAAACCTCGTCTCTTGCTGGGATGCAAATGGTGGCGGCCGTAGCCGCCGCCGTTTTCATCCCTGCAGTCAGCCGTGATAGGCTACATAAATGCTTAAGTAGCCTATCACGGCTGACTTTAAAAAAAAAAAGCTATTTGCGTTGCCCTTATTTTCGCCGTAGTCTACGTAAATGTTTACGTAGACTACACGTGCCAAAATAAGGAATGCAAATAAGGAACCCATGGGCGCCGCCATTTGTGTACGAGTGGTTTTTTTTTTTTTTTCAAAGTCAGCCGTGATAGGCTACGTAAATCTTTATGTAGCCTATCACGTTTGTTTGTGTTTTTTTTTTAGGGATGGCGGAGAATTTCTCCCCGAATCTTCGGGGGGCCGAACACCAACGCATTCGGCCCCCCGAAATCGGCGGTGAAATTCTCCGCCCCCCCGCCCCCCCCAGGACGGGACTTACCTTTGGCGAATGTCCCTCCCGGTGGCAGGTCCCGGCGGCGGTTCGGCGGCAGTTCGTCGCGGGCGGGGGCGGCGGCCGGTCTCCCGACCTGCTGCTGCCGCCACTATTGCAAAAAAAAAAAAACTAAAGTAAAAAAAACCCCACACACCCGTGATAGGCTACGTAACGATTTACGTAGCCTATCATGGCTAGATTTCCAAAGACAGCCGTGATAGGCTACGTAAATCGTCACGTAGCCTATCATGGGTGACTTTGAAAAAAAAAACGCATATACAAATGGCGGCCCCCATAGGGCACAAATAGCGTGCCCTTATTTTCGCCGTAGTCTATGTAAATCTTTATGTAGACTAGACGTGCTAAAATAAGGAACGCAAATGGCGGCGCCCATTTTTTTTTTTCCCCCAAAGTCACCCGTGACAGGCTACGTGACGATTTACGTAGCCTATCATGGCTGACTTTGCAGATCTAGCCGTGATAGGCTACGTAAATCGTTACATAGCCTATCACGGGGAGTTGTTGTTGTTTTTTTACTTTTCTTTTGAAGTTCGCGGCCGGGGAGAGGGGGCGCTTCTCCCCAGCCTGAATTTCAGCCGGGCGAGGTGGGAAGCCTCCCCCCCGACCTGAATTTCGGCCGGGCGAGGCGGGAAGCCTCCCCCCCGGCCTGAACTTCAGGGGGAGAAGCAAAGTGCCTCCCCCCACCGCGAAGCAAGCTGCGAGACCAGGTAAGTGACTTTCGTACATCCCTACACCAGGGACATTCGAGCAAGGTAAGTCCTGTCCCGGGGGTGGCGGGGGGTGGCAGACTGTTTCTCCACCAATTTCAGGGGGCCGAATGCGCTGGCATTTGGCCTCCCTGAGATTTGTGGAGAAATTCTCTGACATCCCTACTCTCGATGAAGGTCATCCATCAGGGCGACCAAGGGTGATTCACTCCCATAACCAGAATGAAACCCAGACTGAAATGGGTCTAGATAATCAGAATCCTCCAAGAGTGCCTGCAATTGGTTCGCCACAACCCTCTCAAGTACCTTCCCTAGAAAAGCGGTACTTGCGACTGGGCGGTAGTTGTCTAATACTGTTGGGCCCAGAGTGGGCTTCTTCAGGAGTGGCCACACTACTGCCTCCTTAAGGACAGCAGGGACCACCCCTTCCCATAGGGAAGCATTTATCACTCCCTGGACCCACCCAGTCATACCTCTTTGGCTAGCTTTTATTAGCCAGGAGGGACAGGGATCAAGAGGGCACGTGGTTGGTCGCATTATTGCAAGCATCTTGTCCACATCATCAGGCCGTAACAACTGGAACTGATCCCACAAAATTGGGCAGATTGTGGCATCAGACACCTTGACTGGTACTGCACTAACAACAGCATCAAGGTCGCTGCAGAGACAAGCGCTTTTGTCCTCAAAGTGTGATGCAAAAAGGTCACAGCGGGTCCTCGACGGGGCCAGGGCCCCATTTACTGGGGAAGATGTTAACAACTGCCAGACCACCCAGAAGAGCTCTGCTGGACGGCTACTTGGGGACGCAATGGAGACAGCAAAATAAACCTTCTTTGCTGCCCGCACTGCCACGCAATAGGCACGATTATGCACTCTAGAGCGTGCTCGGTCATTTCCACGATGCCTGGAGATCTCAAGGCTTAGAGATAGCACTCTGCTCCGGTTGGCTGGAGAAAACTTCGGCAGGTGTTCCCACTCACTCTGCAATCAGCGCAGGCCGACGCAAGGCAGGATACTGGGAGATGGGGGGCGTTTACAGGCAGCAAGCAACGAGCCAGCTGTAAATGGTGGACAATCCTCTCCCCTCAGTTCTTTCCTCTCACCAGTCCAGCAGTGCAGCAGAATTCTCCCCCATCCCTAGGTTAAAATAAGAAGAGGAGGATATGGGGATATGTGGCAGAATGCAAGTGGGCTTACTAAAATATGAATTCAACTTATGCATACTTCTACCCAGTATGAAAGATATATACATGCATCTCACCCTTTACTCTATAAACTGTGTGCCAATTTTGAACTACAAGTATATGTACAAAGATATTCTTGGGCATCCACCAAATAAGCAACTGTGGAACTCCCTTGTTCATCGTGAATCTAAGAGCATATTATGTTTGCTTCATGGTATCCACGTGGCAACTGATTCCTCTCCTTCGATGTTTAACCACAATGATTGGAGCCATCTCTTTATGAATCTCCATGCCCTTCCTAGAACCTGCTGGGAAACTGGAGTAGATAGAGCATGGAAACTCATGAGATACTACCAACTGTGTGGTACCTATAAATGGCACAGAATGGGGATCAGAAGACTATTTGCAGGGACATCCCCATAGCAAATGTAACATGTTTCAGCTGAATGTTTGAGCCTTAAATAAGGCTTCCTACTTGGGGTTAGCTTCTCTTGGCCACAGTTAATCAGAAACAGAAGACATTTAGATTTTGGTAGGGATGTATGAGAAACATGCTTACAAAATTGCTTACAAAACATGTGAGCGTTCCCTCTTCAAAGCTCCGAATAGGAACGTGAGCATGTGTTCATTTGCAAATTGTCCAACCCCTGCTTCCTTTCATCTTCCTCCTGTTTCCCAGTTCTATTTGTTCAAATTTTGTAATTTGCACAACTTTCCTCAGTAGACTGAACCAGCACCACTTTAATCAAAGGAGGAAATTTGCACACATTAGGAAACTTGTGCAAATTTTGAGAGATTTGCAAAAAAGGGGGAAATTTGAGCATATATCTCTTTGATTGCTGCTTGATTTGCACAAATTTCCTATCTGTGCAGAGTGAGCAGTGATCACAAGTGTGAATGGGAATCGGGCACAAGACAAGTGGTAAGACAATGTTCAGAGAATCTTTGCAATCTCAAACATCACTCGTTTAGGTATGTACAGATTGTATAAATTCCGCTCCATCTGTGTTTCACAGATTTCAGGTGCCTTTTGTTCCATTGTCTGCCCACAGATGGATGTGAATTCTTTTTTCATTGAGCGGAAAAATACGCAAATAATTACGTAAGTATTTACATAATTTACCTTAGTATGTAATATTTAGCATATTGTCCCCATTCCATTCAACGTGCCCTCAGCAGGAACTTTCATATTTCCCTATGTCATTTTATCTGGGTAAATTTATATGCATCAATTTCAGGAAATTAAAAAAATCATCTGGAAGTCCACGGACTCCATGCAGCCTGAGGGGGTCACTCTGCAGCGGATGCTGCAGGTCAGATTCTTAGAAATCCAAGCTCATTTTAGTCCATCTTGAATTTCTTCAGGATCCCAGAACTCATTTGCCTATCCCTAGATTTTGGTATATAGTCATTGTGATGCTCCTGCCCTGGGTTCTACCTTCTTCAGCTTCCACCTGAAGAAATTGAGAAGAAAACCCCCTCAGGACATCTGCCACCACTGGGTCACTTGTCCTCACTGACACACCAAGCATCAGCCCATTTTACTCTCTGGGTTAAAGAGACACCCAATATGCCTCATTGGTTCCCTCCACCCAACATAGGAGAAGTAACCAGAAAATATGTTTTTCTAATGGTAGCACAATAAGACAAACCAACACACATGACTTTGTAACTATAATGTTATGTATCCTGGAAAGGGGGGGCGGGTACTCTGGCTTAACTATTGTTCTTGGAGCAGGTGCATCATGAATGTATTTTTTCATCAGTGGGGTGAATGCCAGAAGCATCGATAACATAGCTCAAAAATGTTACACTGGAGGTTCCATTTTCACATTTCTCCTTTTTTACATGAATGCCAGATGTGTCATAATTAGGGTTGGTGGAGAATTTCTCCCCGAAACTTCGGGGGGCCGAGCGCCAACGTGTTCGGCCCCCTGAACAAGTTTCGGGGAGAAATTCTCCACACACACCCCGCCTCCCGCACCCCCCCCCAGGACAGGACTTAGCATTGGCGAATGTCCCTCCCGGCGGCGGGTCCGGCCGGCGGTTCAGCGGGTCTTCGTCCGGGGCGGGAGCGGCAGCCGGTCTTTTGACCAGCTGCCGCCGTCGCCATTCCAATAAAAGAAAAAGAAACAAACGCCCCCGTGATAGGCTACGTGATGATTAACGTAGCCTATCACGGCTAGATTTGCAAAGTCAGCCATGATAGGCTACGTAAATCATCACGTAGCCTATCACGGGTGACTTTAAAAAAAAAAAACGCATACGGATAATGGTTGGGGACACCTTTGCCTTTACATCCTGTCCCCGCTCCCCCAGTTTTCTTTAAATTAGTATTTGTTTGGGATGTGCTTTTTATGCATTTTTAACCACCCCAACTAATTGGGATTGGAGAAGGGGTGGGGTCAAAGGCAAAAAAGGGCAGAACCCCAAGCACCAAAAGTCCCAGCATATTTTAGTTTAAAGCTCTTCTTGCCATTAACTAAACCTTGGGAGAGGCGTTTCAACCTTTTAGAATGGGGAAAATCTGAGCAATGGACAGAAAACCACTAAATGATCAGTGGACAGGGGCAGGGGCAGGGACAGGAGAAGAGGTCATCTGGACACAGGGCCAGATTGGGAGCTCAAGAGGGCTGGATTTGGCCCATGCCTGAGGTTTGGCAGTGCTGGTGTAAGCAATAATAACTGCTCCATTTCCTCCAGCTATGGTGATGGGTTCGCAAAACAAAAGAAAAAACCAGCCCTGCTCTCTTACCACATTGGAAACATTTCTTTTTAATAATATTTACTCACAATATTTATATACCACTCCACATCAAAAGATTTAGGAGTGGTGAACAGCAAGGATAAAAGATTTATGTATGTATGTATGTATGTATGTATGCATGTATGTATTTTCTATACCAGCGTATAGCCAAAGCTCTCTGGGGGGTTCACAAAAGTTAAAACTAAAAAGCACAGGATAGAACAATATAATATATCAAAGCATTAAAACCACAATATAACAATACAACCAGAATAAAACTTAGCAGCAATGCAGAGTTTTAAAATGCAGATTTAAAACACCAAAGCTAAAAGACTAGGAACCTAAAATGCCTGGGAGAATAAAACACCATGTTAAAATGATTAAAACATGTTAAAAGAAACAAGTTCCAATAAGACTGGATTTAATAAACTAGTCACTGAAGGATGGCTTCAGGAATGGCAATGTCTTCAGGATGCACTGGAAGGAACACAATGTTGGCACCTGCCTGACCTCCAAAGTCAGGGAGTTCCACAGGAAGGGGGCCACCACACTGAAGGCTCTTCTCCTGGTGGACTCCAGTTGGGCCATGGGTCTATGTGGAACTACCAGGAACATGCCCTCTGATGACCGCAGTGACTGGTCAGGTTGGTAAGGAAGGAGGCACTCTCTCAGGTATCCTGGTCCCAAGTTGTTTAGCGTTTTGTACACTAGTACTAATACCTTAAACCTGGCCTGGTAGTGAATAGGCAGCCAGCGCAGTTCCTTCAGCAAAGGCATCGCGTGCTGAGAAGGAAGGGACAGTTCCTGATAACAGCTGAGCTGGGACCAGCCTTAAGGGCAGCCCCACATAGAGCACATTACAGTAATCCAGTCTTGAGGTTACTAATGCCTGTCCCACCATGGTCAAGCTATTCCTTTCTAGGAGAGGCCGTAGCTGGTGAACCAGCTGAAGCCATTAAAAGCCACTACAAGCCCCTGCAGCCACATGGGTCTCCACTGGAGACTCTCCAGCAACAATGATGGGTCTAGGAGTACCCCCCAGACTACGAACCTGATCTTTCAGAGGGAGTGCAAACCCATCCAGAACAGGTAATGAGCCTTTCACCTGGACTCAGGAGTCACTCACCCACATGGCTTCCATCTTGCCAGGATTCAGCTTCAGTTTATTGGCCATCATCCAGCCCATACATGCATGCAAAGCAGGGACATAGTTTGTTTCAGGTATAACTCTGGGAAACAGTACCACACACGCATAGAGTAGGAAGGGATCAGTGAATGCATCACAGCCATTGTGCTGCACCAGAGGCCTCTGATTAGTTTCAGAACAAGACCTAGAAACAACTGCAACATGGTGTATCCCACTGCACAAATGTTGCCATCTCTGGCTTCAGTTCAAGGCCTGGACGATATTGGGTGGTATCCTTAGTAACAGAAGTGTGTGAACTTTTATTGTGGAAGCCATTTGTTGTGGAAACCTAACAATTAAATTCCGCAGATGATGGAGCAGGAAAACAACAGCCTCCTTGAACCTGAGCAACAGATTGCTGCAGCACAGGATGCATGGGGACAAAACAAAAACCAGGCAGTCTGTTCTAACTCCCTCTGGTTTCCTTCTACGTTGTTAAGCGTAGTACCTTGTTTCCAAACCAGGGAGCAATTAGATAGCAGTAAATAACTGCATCATCATTAGCAATCTAAGTAAAAAGAGATCCGAGTAGTGATACTGGAAGCCATTTGATTTATTGCAATGATGATGTATGATTAGTGTTTTGGAAAAGAATTTTATGACCATGTTAAAATCAGCTCTGTATTAAACCCACAAATTAGCTTCTGTTCAGCTGGAATCTAATTATGTGTTATATTAGAGCAGGAGTCCAGCAAGGCAGGTGGAAAAAATGTATATTTTAATCTGGAGATGTAATTTAAAGATATGACAGGCAGCTGGGGGGACATCAAGTGTCCCAATACAGTATGTTTTATTAGATATACAGTAGGTCAGAAAAAAAGGGGGGCGTTGTCAGATTCAGAGCAAATGGCTGGGGAAAATCAGAGTAGTTCCATTCTAGCCAGCTATTATGTTGCTGCCTAGGGTGGCACTTGTGAAAGGGAAGAACTTAAGCTGGGACAAGTGTAAGAGCTTTTCTTCTTCCAGGGCTGCCTAGATAGATGTGTGTTCCTGAGGCTCGAGAACAGCTGAAGGTGACAGAAGAATGGACGGTTTGAGGAGTCTTCTTTCCAGCAGCTTTCCCAGCTTCCCACCCTTCAGTGGATAAGATGCCATGAGGTAACTCCTCTCATGGGACTCTTTTTCACAGCTGGAAGTGCAGATAGCCAGGGAGGCTGCAGGGTGTTGGAGAAATTTGTAACTGAAAGAAAACAAGAAAACAAAAAACAGCACCCTTGGCTGACTGGCACTGATAAGCTAAGCCCCCCAAAACACCACCAAAAGAAATTCTAAAGGAATTCTAAAGTGCTCGGAGAGAGAGGTGGAAAAACAGGACAGGAGGAAGAAAACTTCCCAGGAATTGAAGGACAGATTACAGCCCACCACTACTTTGGAGGCACAGAAAGAACATAGCTGAGGATGTTAATTGATTCATTTCTGCAGAGGCAGGCACCCAAGGCCATTTACAAATTAAAATGTTAAAACAAACAAAAAAAATTGTGGCAAAATAATAAAATGGCTGTGTTGTCTCAGGCCATTGGTGGTCTTTATAGGAGTTGATGGCATGATCTTCCTGACCTAGGCATCTGCTCTTCTGCTTTCCCCTCAGGGCACATGGGTCTTAAGTAGCCCCTGGGATGGAAAGAGCTGTCTGGGTTGATTTCTCCCATATCATTGGTTGCCTCTTCATGAGCTGATAACCTGGGAATGCAGAGAAGCCTGAGTCTTTAATATAAAAGACTAATACTACAGATACTCCTGAAGAGAGAGCTTAATTTCAAAGTATTGGGCTGGTATGAGAGTAGATCCTAGAGACGGATGGCACGGGAGTCTGGTTGGGGCTCGAAGCTTGGAGATTTCTTGCCAGCCACCCCACCCCAGGTGCCAGTATGTAGATCCCCACGCTTACCTGACTTGGCACGCAGCAAGTCGGGCAAGTGCATGGCTGCCTGCTCTCTCGTCAAGCTGCGATTTTTCATAAAAGTGGTGGCTTTGCCTTTTTCATAAATAACCATTCATGCAAATGGTGGCTGAAAAGGGACCTTTTACACAACATTACAGGAGGCCATGATACAGGTGTGCCGTGCTATGATAAGTAGTGTGCTGTCACACCAGAATCAATGTCCATTTTGTGCTAAATGGAAAGGTGTGTGTTTGTGTTGGGGGAGGTGGGAGTGAAGCCAGATCCTGACTGAGCCATGTGGCACTGAAGAGCACTTGAGGCTGCATTGTTCAGTATTTTGCCTGCCCGACATACCCCCGTGAAGGGGGGCAGGTATGGGGTGGATGAAGCCAGCTGTGACTTCAGTCAGAGCTTTACCTGCCCACATCCTCTGCTATTGGGGAAGGAGCAGGTTGGGCAAAGCCATAAGAACATAAGAAAAGCCATGCTGGATCAGACCAAAGTCCATCTAGTCCAGCATTCCATTCACACAGTGGCCAACCAGCTTCCCATAGGAACCACAAGAAGGACCTGAGTGCAGTGGCACCCTCCTGCCCACGTTCCCCAACAACTGATATACACAGGCATACTGCCTCTGATACTGGAGGTAGCATATAGCCACCATGACTGGTAGCCATTGATAGCCTTCTCCTCCAGGAATTTGTTTAACCCCAGTTTAAAGCCATCCGAATTGGTTGCCATCACTATGTCTTATGGTAGCCAATTTTGTAGTTTGGCTATGTGCTGTGCATGAGCAAGTACTTCCTTTTATCTGTCCTGAATATCCCACCAATCAGCTTCATGAGATGACCTGGGTTCTAGTATTATGGAAGAGGAAGAAAAATGTCTCCCTATCCACATCATGCATCATTTTGTACACCTCTATCATCCCTCCCCTTACCCTCCTTTTTTCCAAGCTAAACAATCCTAGCTGTTGTAACCCTCCCTCATAGGGGAGATGCTGCAGCCCCCTTGATCATTTTAGTTGCCCTTTTCTGCACTTTTTCCAGCTCTATGATATCTTTTTCTAGGTGTGGTGACCAGAACTGTACACAGGATTCCAAGTGTGGTCGCACCATTGATTTGTATAGGGGCAGCATGATGTTGGCATTTTTATTCTCAATCCCTTTCCAAATCATGCCTAACATGGAATTTGCCTTTTTCACAGCAGCTGCACACTGGGTTGACATGCTCACTGAGCTGTGGCAGAGTTGGCATCTGGAAGAGCAGCTCCTTTGGGTGCATTGCTCAGCTAGAGTATCACCTGCCCCATGTCCTCCCCAGTTGGGGGAAGTGTCAGGGTTGGAACTGAGCCCATAGAGTCCCAAAGCAACTCTGATTCTGAGGAAGAGCTACAACCCGTGGGAGAGGAGCCCGCTCGTCTCTCGGAGGCGCAGCTGCAGGGAGAGCCCCCCCCCACTTGCATTCCTGAGAGAGATAGTGACCCTGGCAGCGAAAGAGCAGGAGAGCGGTTGTTGCTAGACGCAAGGTGCCGGCGCAGAGAGAGGCGTGAGGTGGAGGGCGCCGAGAGGAGGCGCTCAGCCCGCTTGGTGCTACAGGAACGGCTGCGTCTCGATGTCCCACAGGTAAGGGCGGGAGCCTCCCCTCCTAGCCCATAAGTTCAGAGCTTTTCCCACCCTTCTCCAAACGGGGACCAACTGCATACATGGAGCTTAGGTTACTCTGCTATGATACACTATGCAGTTCCTTGCTTAGTTGCTGGCAATTAGCATCTGAAAGAGTCATTAGGTTGTAAAGGAATAAAGCCTTGGAAAGAATCCCTTTTGTCTGCGGCTTGTTTTGGCAACTGGAGGGGACTTTAAGAGGGAGCTAGGGTGCTCCTGACAGGAAGGCACAAGGGGGGTGAAGCAGGTGAGACACTGAGTTGTCACCTCCTTGCGTGCCCCACTAGCACCTTACATCAATCAATTTATTTCAATTTCCTTACTCCATGTCCCACATCTTTTCATTTATGTTGTATTTTTTGTTGGTTCCTCAGGTAATTCTTTTCTTGACACTGGACAACTGTTCCCAGAAAATTAACCACATACGATCTTCACAGTTTGCTTTGATTGCCATGCCTCAGTAAAGAGCTACCTTTTCAGTTGCTCTGACTGATCAAATAGTTGTCTGAAAGTCATTAACATTTTCTCCCAGAACATGAGGCAGTAACTGTGTGTTATATTCTGAAATCTTCATTATACAAAAGCTGACCTTTAGCATATAAATCCAGAGCGCCTGGTGTCGTATGCTGAATTTCATACTGTTATTTCTTACTGAAATGACATGGGTGGCTGTTCCTTAGAAATCATTTGAAGGTGTCTGATTATCCCCTTGTAAACAAACTAGATGAAAATCTTCAGTGTTCAGCTGGTTTGGTTCCTGCCTAGTTTCTTCACTCAATAAGCAATGTTCTTTGCTAAAGCCCAGACTTGAATACCCACGGAAAGGATATATAAGTTGGTGTTACCTGCTTTTGCCGCAAATTACTGGACCTCTTATGAACAGGATTAAGGCAATGTCATTCTACTGACTTCCCAAATAATTTCATTGGAGGAAGACTCAAATGATATTAATTATATTGGAAGCACACCGCTTCCCCACTGGCTACATCTCTCGAGGCACTCTTCCTCCTGAGTCCCATGACGCTAAGTGGGCAAGAAAAGTTGGCCCCAAAGGGATCACCCAGCCCTGAGTAGCAAAGGAACCTCAGAATCCTCATTCATGTGCTTACCTGTCTGGTATTTTTCCCAACACAGCCCTGCTGTTGTGACCAACCGACTTGTTTAAAAGAATTAGACACCTGCCACACACACCCCATCAGGTGGACAGTGTAGAATAGGTGGGGGAAATAACAGAAATGTCACTTTGTGCCTATCCAGTTAACAGGCACAAAAATCCTACCCTACCCATAAACAATCAGCGACTCCTACACTGTCCAAATAGTGTGGGTGGGTGCTTGCTGAGACACTAGTAGGGATGTACAAGAATGTTAGCAAATCATGAGAACACGTCCCATTCGCAACCACAAAAGCGAAAAGGTGCACTTGTGCATGCTTCTGTGGAAATGCAAATCCCCCCCACACACATTTTTACACTTTAGCCTATTTAAAATGCACACTTTCTCCAATCAAAAATGTGTATTTCCCCCAATAAAAACAAAAAAGATTCTAGCGTTTGGGAATGTGAAGAAGGTGAAATGAGCTTCATAGCGGAATTTAGAGGACTTCAGTGAGCTCGAGCATCACATGTTCGCTGATCCCTAGATACTAACAGCGAAGAAGGATAGCTAGGGGCAGAACAGGATTAAAGTCTCTTGCCTTAGCTCCGCCCTCAGCCAGTGTTGGGACCAGGCATGCATCTGCACACTGCTGTCTACACATGCCCCGGTCCCTGCCCCTATGGATGGCTGCTGTTCTAGCCTGAACCCATCTTGACTGGGTGGAAGGAGAGGTTTTGCTGTCCCACTAGAGGACAGCAAAATCTCTTTAGCAAAGTAAAGCTGATTGTGTTATCAATGTGCTTGGTCACTGCGCTTGGTTAGTATATATTTAAGCTTTCAGTTGACTTGTCACAGATGGTACTTTTTGCATTTATTTGCCAGTTAAAGCCCACAGTTTATATTTTCCCCCCTTCTGTACCTGTGAATGGAAAATAACACTTCTTGCATCTAATGAAGTGGATTCTACTCTTTATCCCATAATAAATGTGTTTGTCTTTAAGGTTCTCAAATATTCTTTGTTGTTCAGACAAATACGGTCCCCCAGCTATATGTGGAGGCATGCCAAGGGTTCAGTTAGGGATGCTCAAATTTTATTTAATCTGTCCAGTGTGGGTTCTGTGGATTGTATATAGTTTTCTGCTCCATCACTTGAAATCCCACAAAATCGTATGTTTTTCCTGCTCCAAAAATTACTTACATAAATTCATACTGAATAACACAAATTTCATGCCAAGATACGGGAGCATGGAATTTACATAACCATTTCTGGATTTTTCATAATATTTTGCATATTTTTCTCGGGGGCACTTTTTACCTCCTTCTGTGCATGCCATGGTCTTGTTTTCTCTGACCGGAAGTGTACAAAGAATGCAATTTTACTAAATACTAATTATTTATGAAATTTGTGCACTTCCCTTTATTAGTCTTTAATTTCTGAGCTTTGTGATTTGAGTCCATGGTTTGTTTAACTTGCAGTTTCGTCTATGAATTTATTTACAGAAATTCTGTAGGTTTTTTTTTTTTTAACTGTGTGGTCACGGAATCTGCTGGACCCTCAGATGCTGGGCTGACAAGGAATCCACAAACCGGATTACAGGGATTCCAAACTCATTTCAATCTGTTTCAGATTTCTCCAGCATCCCTAGGCTCAGTACATTAGGGATGGGCAGATTACCTACCTTCTGGTCCATGTGGGAATCCACCTGGGAGGGAGGTGATCCATTCCTCCCCCCGCCCCGGAATCCTCCGGAGAGGCTCTACATGGGGAGGATTCTGTGGAGCTACACACTGGCTCCATATCATGGGAAAAAACAGACACAAATGGCATATTGGATGCCACTTGCAACCATAAAGCCCTCAGTTTAACCTAATTGCAGCCATTCACGGCTTCATTTAGGTAAAAATAGCACTTTACAGCCACACGTGGCATCCACTATGCCATTTGCAGCTGTATTCCTCCCAGTGATATGGTAATGGTGGCTGCCATTACCATATCACCAGCGATGCGGAGCCGGCGTGCCGTTCTGCAGGAAATCTTTGGGAGGTGGAGGTAAGTGAGCTGCTCTGCTGCAGATTCTGGATGCCGGATTCCAAAGAATCCGGCCTCATTTGGGTCTGAGGTAGAATTCTCCTCCATCCCTAAGTACAGTTCTGGGGTTTTCTGACGGTATGTAGGGATGGATGGACCCCCTGAAGTCCATGCTTGGTGGGTGCTTGAGCAGCTGCTGCTTGCCCATGTGAGTGGCTCACTCCTCCATGGGAGCTGCCGTCTTTTATGCAAGACAGGGCTCTATATTTTCGTATATTTACTGTTGAGTACAACTGTGTCTGTAAAGGGCAATTTCCAGGACATTAGAGGTCTCTAATGTTGTGGAAATCACCCATTACGGCTGCTGTTGTACATAAAAGTAAATATACAAAAATCTAGAGCCCCATGTTACATAAACAAAATTGAGGCATGAAAGGAGGATGGGTGGGTGGGAGCAGATGGGTCCAGTAAGTCCCAGCTGCTCATGTGGCTCAAGTAGGCAGGGGTGGCAGCTCTCTAAGCTGGATTGGGGTGGGGGAGTCTGATGGACTCCCAAGCCCAGTCGGGCACCTGCACCATCCCTCATTGTGTGTGCATGTGTGTGTGTATATGTGAAGCTCCTGGTATAGCTGGTGAGCAGTGTTTGGCTTGGTGAGTGACAACACAAGTTGTATAGGCCCATCTTTGTTGTTTATTCATTCAGTCACTTCCGACTCTTCGTGACTTCATGGACCAGCCCACAGCAGAGCTTCCTGTCGGCCGTCGCCACCCCCAGCTCCCCCAAGGTCGAGTTCGTCACCTCCAGAATATCATCCATCCATCTTGCCCTTGGTCAGCCCCTCCTCCTTTTGCCTTCCACTTTCCCTAGCATCAGCATCTTCTCCAGGGTATCCTGTCTTCTCATTATTGTAGGCCCATCTACTAAAGGTCATTACGAGGTGTTTGTCCAAAGAAACAAAAATATCAGAAAGGTTACTATCTTTTTAATGAGATACTAACTTTCACACAAAAGTATACACCATCGGAAACTTCAGTGGGAAGGTATCTCTACTAGTAGGTCATAACACAGGCATCCTGAAGAAGATAGTGTAGCATCAGATAAATGTGTTCATCTATAAAATATATAGCTTGGATATTGGAAGGAAAATCATCACCAGAACACTTGTTGGTTGATCCAGCTGTGAAATATAGTAGTTCCTTGTTTCTTGTGTTCTGTAGGGATCTAATGGAATTCTGCCCAAAACAAAATACCAGTCAAAAGCTGAGTTACCACCTGAGCCAGAAGTTTTGTGTTCTAGGCCCATTCCAGGAACAGCTTACAAAACAGACATAGCACAGTCTAGAGATATTTTCTTCCTTGTATTGGAGGCCCAAGGTCATAAGAAAGCTGCTCTACCTGCTATGGAATTCTATGCATGTCTGAGTGGCTTGTGAAAACCATTCTGTATTCCAGAATTTATTCTGGACTTCAGGAAGAGTGGAAATGAATTTGTTCTGTGTTCTGTCCAAACTCTTCGGGGCAGAACCAAGCTGTTCCCTCATTTACCTAGATGATGTGTTCAATATATAGTACCTGTCCTCAGAAAACAATAAAGGAAGATGGAAAACGAATGATAATAAGATGTGACAACTTAGATGGGTATCCAATTAGACCAGTAATTCTTCTTGCCAATATATAATGAGTAAGGGAGAAAAATAGGGATCTGCTCTTCTGTTGCATGATGATAGTACACTACAACCTATTACCATTCAGGGAACCTTGGGAAGCAGACTGAACACAGATACACACAGACACAGACACACACAGATACACAAACACACACACATATGGCAGTTTTTTTAATGCACTGTATCACCATGGACACAGGACCAAAGAGTCAAATATGATGAAGAGGAGAAGCAGAACAGAGGACAAGAGGTAGTATCCATGGCAACAAGTGGGAAAGAAATCATTCTCTATCAATTTGGACACCTATCTTTGCCAGGGTTATTAAAAGGAAATTTGCAAAATCAGATCCTCTTTCATGCCACTGGAAAGATCTTCCTGGGCAGATGAAATATGGGCCAGCTTTAATAAGGGTATAATGCTGAGTTGCTTTCTATCATAACCACACAGCATCCTGCTCATAGAACCACCTACGGTGGCATCTCATGAATACAGGAGCAGTTGCCCAGATGTATGTATATCTGTTATTTATATTATCATTGAATGATCAGAGGGAAAAGATGTGGGATGATGAAAAAGAGAGAACCGGTGATTGGCAAATTATTAAGGATGTTTCAGGGGGCAGTTGGCAGTGAATGAACAGGTAAAGAATGACTAAGAGTAGTCCAGGGATAACAAAATTTGCAGAAGTTATATGTTATCTTCATTATTTGTGCTTGTTAGACTTTTTTTAAAATTGTCTTTTTAACCCAGTGAGTTTACAGGGCAGCTGCTGAAACAAATAACAACAATAAAATCATAAAAAACTTAAAGAAAACAGCTGTTAAAGAGCTGACTAAAAGAAACAGTAAGAGTGGCAGCCAGCAGCTTAAACAACAATATTATTGTTCACAATAATCCTGGGTGAATAGATGTATCTTAACCTGGAAGCTAAAACACATTCAAGTTGGTGGCAGGCAACTTTCCCTTGGGAAGGATTTCCAACACATGGGCACCACCACAGAAAAGACCCTATGTCCAATCATCACCTACCAGTTTTCAAGCATCAGGGGCAATGGTAACCTGCTTTGTGGGGCTCAGGGGAAAATTGTCTTAGTCCCCCCCCTCCCCATTTTGACAGTCCTGGAGGAATCAGCAAAGAGGCCTCCTTCCAGTTATTTTTGTAGTCCAGTACATAATTTCAATTCCATTATGCTCCCATCTAAAACTTGGACTTTTCTTAACAGTTTATTGCAGAGCTGTGCACAAATGGCCTTTTGAAATTCTCCACCCTGTTTGTTGGTAGAGAAATGAATTGGGGGGGGGGGGAGAGATGAATGACAATTTCCCCAAATTTCTCCAGGGAGAGGAAAATTTCTCAACAGATTATCATAGGCAGAGCTCACCATTGGCAGGGATTGTAAAAGCTTATTTCATTTTTCCCTGCAGAGCTTTGATGTTTGTTTGTTTCGTGTGCCAG
Source organism: Heloderma suspectum (assembly GCF_057233095.1). Lineage (NCBI taxonomy): Eukaryota > Metazoa > Chordata > Lepidosauria > Squamata > Helodermatidae > Heloderma > Heloderma suspectum. Next base: position 422,155,327 of record NC_139458.1, read on the forward strand.
GCATTTGCTACATCAAAACTGAACTGCTCTCCTTTTTGTGTTCCCTTTTATTCTGGATGATAGCACTAAATACAGAAGAAAACCCTTTAGGATCCTAACAGATGTTGCCATCGATATATATAGTCTAGCCAATTGTCTAGTCCCTCAGTTATCTGGCCATTTATAAGTAAGTAAGATCTCCCAAGCATACAGAAAAACAGAGAAAAGAATTTGCATTTTTAATACTTACTCATCATGTTCGGGAGATTCATAAATATTACCTGCAGAGAAAGGTGGATCTTGGGAACTTCAGAAGAAATAATACTTTTGCAGATAAATGCATTTGCTTGAACATACTGCATGACCCATTGACAGTCTTATTACAATTTGTTTAAATAATGCCACATCATGTTCCCTGGCACAGACATCCCTTGAAGCAGTATAATGTAGACAATGTTTGCATGGCAAACTAGGCATGATGTTATTTGTATGAATGCAGTTAAAGTGAACTTTTTGAAATGAAAATAGCAGTCACAGAGAAGCCTAAGCACTTTTGGGGCCATCGAGAGTGGGCATCCAGTTTGGTGTAGTGGTTAGAGTGTTGGACTGGGACTCAGGAGACCAGGGTTCTAGTCCCCACTCAGCCATGAAACTCACTGCACGACTTTGGGCCTGTCACTGACTTTCCACCTAACCTATTTTACAACAACTCACAGGGTTGTTGTGAGGATAAAATGGAGAGGAGGAGGATCATGTATGCCACCTTGGGCTCCTTGGAGGAAAGGAGGGATATAAATATAACAAATACATAATTAATAATAAATCCCATCAGCCCCAGCCAGCATGACAAATGTTGAAGGATTATGGGAGTTGTGGTCCAAAACATCTGGAGGCCACCATGTTGCCTACCTCTGGAAGGCCAACCAGAGCAGTTCACAACATTATGCTGAATGTTTGGGTTCTTTTACACTGTGGAACAAGCCTCAGGTTACATGTATATTAACTTCTATTTTTTCTCTGCCTTCTTAGACAACTTCTAAATGTAGACACACACACACACATTTTCTTTTCTTCTGCTAGGGAGAGAGTGAGAGTGAGAGCGAGAGCAAGAGAGAGTGAGACCAGCTCCCTGGGTACACAGCCTTTCTCTACACATATGCTTTAGGGTAGTCAAGAATTTTGTTCAGTTTGTTTATTTTTAAGTGAATTGAACTCCCATAAGTATAATTAAAAGTGGTGAAACTCACCACACAAGCAGGAACAGGGCTGCACCAAGTAGGGGCAGAAACAGAACCACCCCCTGATGACCATCATAATGAAGCTTTTCCCAGGGGCATGCGGGCATCCAAGCATACAGTATGAATGGCTGCAGCAGGGAGCCCTTTGCACATACAACTGTACACATGTAGGATTCCACATGACTTGGAACCTCAATCTTGCAGGCATTTGCATTGTACATGTGGACTTCTATGGAAGGACCTTTGTTATGATGTGACATTGTGCACGCGTGCACATGTGTGTGTGTGTGGGAATCATAGAATCATAGAATAGTAGGGTTGGAAGGGCCTATGAGACTATGAAGTCCAACCCCCTGCTCAGTGCTCCAACTTCCTGCTCAATGTGTGTCCCATTCTTGTTTCATGGTGGGCCTACCCACTTTCAATCATGTCTGAATAAGACTGAATTAATTCACAGTTTCTGGATGAATGTGCATATTGGAACATAGTTAACCTTTGGTTTTTGTACTCCTTTGAATTTTGTGATACAGTTCTCAGATCAAAATGTACCAAAAGGCATATAGAACTGCACATCATGTTCAAACTGTGTATACCCTGCTATTTCCCTCTAAAAAGGAGTCGATGAAGGCAGCTTAAAAAATAGAAAAACAGACATAAAAACAGCACTAATCCATCACTCAGCTACCAAACTGACAGCAGCATCAGGATGAAAACACAAAAGGCCAAAACTAAAAAAAAAAAAAGGAAAAAAAGACCCCCCCCAATAAATTAAATTAGGCAACAAAAAGTCAAGTTTTTGTTGAAAAAGAAATGTTATCAACTGCCAGTGGTGGCAGCTCTGATGTCATGGGGTGATGGATCCACTCTGGGTTCCAGTCAGAACCAGACAAAACTCTAAAGGAGCCACCCAATATGCTGAGCCCTACCCCCAAATAGGTTCAGCACCTTGCAGAGCTCCCTTAGAATTCTGGATCATTCTGACTGAAACCCAGAATGGATTCACAGCCCCACTGAAATTGGAGCCACCAGTCTCCACTGCCTTCCAAAGAAGAGAAACCAACACCAACAGATGCCTCCAACCCTAATTAGCAACCTTTGTGGGAGGGGGCATAGCTCAGCAGGAGAGCAGAAGTGAGAAGACAAGCAGCCAGTGATGGGGACAGACCCCCACCTGAGACTTTGAGAGCCACTGCCAGTCAGAAGAGAGCAAGGGTGGGCGATTCCATGGGTCTGGGGCTGGTAGAGACTGGTGTCTCCGATGTCAGTGGGGCAGTGAATCCAATCCAGGTTTCAGTCAGAACCAGCCAGAACTCTAAAGGAACTATTCAAAGTGCTGAACCTATTTTGTGAGTAGGGTTCAGCACCATGGATAGCTCCTTTAGAGTTCTGGCTGAAACCCAGAGCAGATTCACTGGCCCATGACATCAGAGCCACCAGCCTCCACTGCTCAACAGATGGGGCAGCACGACAAAGAACTCTCTCCTGTGCATTGCCACCAACTATGCTCAGACGACATGGTGAACATGGAAGGGGCGCTCCAGCAGGTTCACATGGGATGACATGACATGGTCCTTCAAGTAGCCAGATTCCATTAGGGATGGGAGAACCAGGGATGCTCAAGCTCCCTGAAATTTTCTGAACCTTACCTTAGAAACTCAGTTTGGCAAAATGTGCACTTGTAAAAAATGCACACTTTAAAATATGGATTTTTAAAATTGTGCATTTTAAAAATGGTGCTTTTTAAAAAGTGCACATTTTGTGAACAAAAGTTTGAGAAACTGCAGGAGAGAGAGAGAGAGAGAGAGAGAGAGAGTTCCTGTTCACATTCAGGGTTGAGAATGAGGCATTTCCAAGTGATTTGCAAACTGAATGAAATTCCCGTAGATTTATTTTATTTATTTATTGCATTTATACCCTGCCTTTTTTCCTCTTGCAAGGAACCCAAGGTGGCTTACATTATCCTCCTCCTCTCCATTTTATCCTCACAACAACAACCCTGTGAGGTGGGTTGGGCTGAGAGTCTGTGACTGGCCCAAAGTCACCCAGTGAGCTTCCATGGTCGAGTGGGGACTAGAACCCGGCTCTCCCAGCTCCTAGTCCAACACTCTTGCCACTACAGCACACTGGCTCTTGGTTCCATCAGAACAGAAGCCATTTAAAGCTTTAACAGAGCAGACCTCTGGTCCCTGGGAGGGCATCCCAGGGGTGATAGGATATTGTGTATTTTCTTCATTGAGGTTGAAGACATAGCTATTTCCTTGGGATGGGAAATCTGAAGTCAGGTTTCCCCACTGCCCACAACTGCTGTGGAAAGCTCTATAATGGCTCAAAGACCCATCTAGCTGAAAATGACAACATCAGAGGATCAGGAGGGTGTAAAAACATCCAACCTTCACCCGGCCTGCCTGGCTCTTTCTGGCAGGGTGTTGGATAGATACAGGGCTCTGAAGTCAGAGCCTTCCATCTATCGAGAGTGCAATCCATAGGGATGTGCTCTAAAGCGATAACTGGAATCATTTAAAATTTTACTCAGAAATGAACTGGGAGTCCCTACAGTTTATACAATAAAGCGATCACATAATCTCAGCACTTTATCCCAGTCAAAATTCTAGCAACAGCAATCTGCATTCATTAACATTTTTCTGAGAGGTGTTCAAGGGCAGCCCCATGCACAGCATGTTACAGTTCTCCAGAGAAAATGTAACAAATACATGCAGGACTGTGGCTAGGTCTGACCATAGCAGGATGTTACCTTGGTCTAATGATCATCATGCAGACAAACTGGAGAGGGTTCAGAGGAGGGCAACAAAGGTGATCAGGGGACTGGAAACAAAGCCCTATGAAGAGAGACTGAAAGAACTGGGCCTGTTTAGCCTTGAGAAGAGAAGACTGAGGGGAGATATGATAGCACTCTTCTTCAAGTACTTGAAAGGTTGTCACAGAGAAGAAGGCCAGGATCTCTTCTTGATCATCCCAGAGTGCAGGACACGGAATAATGGGCTCAAGTTACAGGAAGCCAGATTCCGGCTGATCATCAGGAAAAACTTCCTGACTGTAAGAGCAGTACGACAATGGAACCAATTACCTGGGGAGGTGGTGGGCTCTCCCACACTGGAGGCCTTCAAGACGAGGCTGGACAGCCATTTGTCAGGGATGCTCTGACTTGGATTCCTGCATTGAGCAGGGGGTTGGACTCAGTGGCCTTGTAGGCCCCTTCCAACCATACTATTCTATGATTCTATGATTCTGTGTATCTGCTATTTCGCCATGGTCATCTGACCAGTGACTATAATCAATGAGTAGGCTCCTTTGCTTTTGTAATACCTACATGTGGCATAGAGTTTTGGGATTTCATGAGATACCCATTCATTTCCATAAGGGGTTTAATCTCAGAGAAATCACTGTATGTGCCTAGAACTATGTTATAAATATATATTGGAGTAGTTATCTTGTTCCTTTGAAAGGAGAATTGTTGCATGTAGACAACTTTAAAAGGTTACGGGAGATATGGAAGTGAAATCAAAATATAAATGTTGAAAAATTAATAAAATGGAAGAAACCTTCATGAAAAAAGGGTATGAAAAGAGGAACAGATTGGAAGTAAAGAATAACCACACACTATTAAAAAAAATCCAAGGGCTCATTATTACAGAGTCGGGGAAGAGAAACTTTACTGAACTTTGAGTAATCATCTGCTACCACCTACACAAGGAGATTAGGGAGATCATAATGAAATCTTGAAAATGAGAAGCTAGGAGACCCTTTCTAATTATCTCCATGATTCAAGTTGAAGAGGAGAATGAAACCATGAGATTTATTAATCCAGTTTCATTTCATTATGGAGACTCAATGTGAAAAAGAGAGCCATACTCTTTGGTGTATGCACCATTAGGGCTGCCCCCCCCCCAACTTCTGATAGCTGAGGTATGCTTTTCTCTGAATTAAAATTGGAGATGTACTGAAATAGCCTTCCCTAACCTAGTTCCCTCCAGATGTTTTGGACTCCATTCAGCACTAGCTGGCATGTCCAATGGTCAAGAATGCTTGAAGTTGTAGTCCAAACATCTGGAGGGCACCAGGAAATGGGAGGCTCTTACATAGACAGAGGCTTACTTTTAGGGTGTGTGAGGAAGTAAGAACTACTCACCCATAGTGGAGCATAAGCAGTAAAGTTGAATGCGAATAAACATTTAACACAGTTTGAAATATAAAATCTCTCATTTTGGAAAGCCTTAACCCATATGGAGCCAGGCCCAGACCCACCCACTTGAACTTGACTCTGGTTTGAAATGAGGTTCACTTTTGGGTCTGCTGCCTCCAAGCAACCTTCCATTTCACCACACCAGCCAGCCATCTTTGACAATCTCTTTGCCTCTTCCCAGACACCCCAATCCCTTAGCTTTGAGAAAGGGGAGGATAATGAGCATTGGAGAAGACTTCCTAGATAGGAGATCCATTTCCAGCCTCTCTTTACCTTGAAATTCTGTTCCTGTTCATGCTCAGGAATACAATTTCCTACTGAGCAGCATAGGATTTGTAATTTCCTCTGTATCCCAATTTTAATCAGTAGGCAGAGGAAACTGCACACACCATGTCCCATCCATCATTTCTTCCAGAGTGCATGAGATTTCAGTTTAATCTCTCCTCCAGTACAAAGGCAAAAGAAACTACAAATCCCATACTTCCTGGCCTGGAGAAGTCACTTCACTTCTGGACTGGTTAGGGAGTCCTGGGAGTTGTGCTGGTGGGTGTTTAAAAAAAAATAATGAAAGGAGGTGGAGGACTGGCAAGGGATGTGCTTGCTTCTGAGCTTTCTTGGAAAATATAGGAGAGATTTCCATTTTCCAGAAAAGCTAAATGAAATAACATTTTTGTGGGTAGCCAAGGGGAGTTTGGCCATCACTAACATGCACTGTGAGTCTGCCCAAGTGAATGTTCTTAGCATACTTCTTCTGGGGTCAGGCTATTTTGCTGCATCACTGCATAGGTTGGGGAGTGACTAAACAATGCAAAGGCCAGCTAGCAGACTTTTCAGGGGGTTGCGCAAATCATGATCTGCAAAAAAATTGCCACCATATACAGCACAATTTGAGCAGAATAGTGGCCATAAATGGTCTAATTTGCACAAATTAGACCATTTACGGCTGTGATTTTGCATTGCAAGCCAAGCCAGGCCTGCTGTGGGGATCCGTTGGGCCCCCAAAAGGCCAATTTTCTCAGCGATGGACAACCCTAGCAAAAGATGCAGGGAAATTACTTATCCTCAGAGGAAGGAGGCATAGCCAGCTCAATGATAATAACCTACATTATAGCAAAGAACCAATTCAGAGACACACTGGAGCAGCATCTACTCTGGTTCCATGATTTGGGCTCAGAATAATGTGTATGTACATGTGAAAGTATATGTTGTGTTGAACCAGCTGTTCTTTCATTTCATGGCAAACAATTGTAACCTGCCAGACAGTATAGCAGGAATGAGGAATCTTTTTTTAGCCCAAGGGCCAGATCCAATTTCAAAGAAGCTCTCAGGGGCCAAATTGCAGTGGTGGGTGGTGCCACAGGCAAAAAGGGTGTGGCCAAATTACCACAACTCCCCCCCCCAGCACATTACAGCTTAAAGAACCTACTGCCAGTAACTAAGCCTTTGTAGAAGCATTTCAGCCCTTTAGAATGGGGGGGGGGAGGCTGCACAAAAGCCAGGACACCACCTACTGACTGGTAGTTGGGGAAAGAGGCATGGCCAGATGGGGAACCCCAGAGTGCCAGATTGGGGTTCCCAGAAAGGCCAGATTTGGCCCCAAGCCTGAGGTTCCCCACACCAGTAGTATAGGCACTATTTCACTAGGGCCCAAGAGGCAAAAGATTGACTTATTTATTAAGTTAATGTTATGGAACTTGTTTTCCCACTCACCATGTGTAAAAAATGAGAGTGGGCAGCGGGGAGGATACACGTATTGAAGACAGGATCAAACAAACAAATGCGCTGGTGTTTTTCACAGAAAGTAGCACTCATTTGTTCTGTATGGAAACCAACGTCTACTGAGCACATCTCATGATGAATAATTGGCATAGTCAAATTTAAACTTGACTATTTTTTAATTAGACCTGACATTTCCAACCTCACTGTTGTATTAGAATTGATTGTATTGCTAAAAGATTAATGGGTGTGATGATTTAGTTAGTTATTTACATTTTCTTACTCAACCCATCCTGAAGGCTCAGAGTAGATAGCAAGAGATTAAACACACACACACACACACACACACGCACGCATGCACACACACACCACCCTGTATAGAAAAGCCCATTAAGATGAATACAATACATGAACCAGGCTTAACCTTGGCACCATTAAAAGCCAGCTGAAATTAATTGGGTTTCACAAGGCTTCTGAAATACTCTCAAGCACAGGCTTGGAGGAACTCTGTTGGAGAAGGGGATTATATCTGTGAGGCAGGAACTGAGAGGATCATGTCCTCAAATGGTGCACAGAAAATAGGGATGTACGAAAGTCACTTACCTTTTCGCAGATTCTGTTCATGGGGGGGGGAGGCATTCCGTCCCTCCCCCTGGAATCCTCGATGGGGGGGAGGCGATCCGGTCCTCCTCAATGGCCGGCTGTGCTACACGGCGGCTCCACGGAGCGGCCAGACAGGCCCAGGCCAGGGCTGTCCGCAGCCGGATTTCTGGCCATGGAGGGCTCTGGGTAAAAAAAAAAAAAAGTGTACACAAATGGCAGCAGCTACGGCCGATACCATTTGCGTTCCTTATTTTTCTTCGTCTTAGTCTACGTAAATATTTACGTAGACGAAGACGAAGACAAGAAAGAGGAAGGCAAATAGCGTACTGGGTGCTATTTGCGTTCCCCTTTCTTGTCTTCATCTTAGCCTACGTAAATATTTATGTAGACTAAGACGAAGAAAAATAAGGAACGCAAATGGTGGCGGCCGTAGCCGCCATTTGCGTACGCATTTTTTTTTTTTACCCAGACGTGATAGGCTACGTAAGTCTTTACGTAGCCTATCATGTCTCTCGGGGGAAGAAAACAAAACACATAGACTGCAAATGGCAGCAGAGGCAGCCGGTCAGAAGACCAGCCGCCGCCACCACCGCCGGAGCCGCTGCGGGAGCCACCGCCGCCATCCAGAACATCCGCCCCAGGTAAGTCTCATCCTGGGGGGGATCCGCGGGGGGCGGGGGGGTGGCAGGCTGTTCCGCCACGGATTTCAGGGGGCTGAATTCACTGGCATTTGGCCTCAACGAGATCCGTGGCGGAATTTTCTGACATCCCTAACAGAAAATAAAATCCAGAGGCAAGCTATTGCAAAGAGACTCAATGGAGGAAACCAGACACAAAGCATATTCTAGCATACACCCAAACAGTGAAAGCTAGGAATGGATCATGTTACATTATCTATTGGTTGGAGGTGGTCAGCAAGTCTAACAGCATTCTGATTTAGAGGAACAAGATCTGGAAGGATTTCAATGAAGACTAGAAGCTTGTTGCTAATGAGTAAAAAGGCTTGGGGGGGCAGTTTTGGTGGAAAGACAATGCAAACAGAAAACAAGAAATGTGCCTGCAGGTAGCGTCAAGAAGAATGTTCTGTTCTGAATCCTTTCCACTTCCCCCAGTTTATTTTTAAAGCAGCTGAAATTAAGATGGCAGTATTTGTGGTCATGCTCCAGCACCACTCTTTAAATCTTTGACGCACCCAGGTAATAGGGATTGTTGACTGAGTGCAGAAGCAGAAAATGCAAGATCACCTTCAGAAGAAAAGGCTAAGAATGCTTTCTGAGCATTCATGTAACTAAAAGAGCATTCTTATAAAGTGTGTTGATGCATGCATTGAAGCTTTTGGTTTAAAATGCAACGTATAACTACTTTCCTGTCAGGAATGAATCTGAGCATGTGGAGATATCTAGCAGCTCAGGTTCAGAATGGGAAGAGCCAGAACAGGGGGAGGCTCCCTCCCTAGTGAGCTCAGATATGGCAAGACCTTCTTCCCAAGACCTCGAAGCACAGATGGCTCAGCCCGAACCCCCTCCCCTTTCTTCCACCATGAAAACCCAGGTTTCAAGGGAGAAGGAGAGTGGGGGGCATGACTTGACGGATGCTAGGGTCCATCACAGAGCGAAGCGGGAAAAGTTAGAAGCGGAGCTCAGATGCTCCACCAAGTTGGCTATGCATGATAGTCTACATAGGAGGGAGCCACCCTAAAGGAGAGGCATCCCTGCAGAGCTAGTCTGGCCAAGGAGTTCAAGTTCAGACTGCTGGCAACTTCTCTAACTTCCACTTTGGCTCCTCAATTGATATTCATAATTGTGTGGAGTAGCTGTTTCCTTTGTAGCCTGAGAGTTTCCTAGAATTTGCATTTGTAATGAATCTGGTCATTAACTAATAAAGTAGTGAGACTGAAACTTGGTATCCTGGAGTGTGTTGATTGAGAAGGGGTGTGTGTGTTAAGGAACGTGACACTTCCCTTCATCCTGAATAATACAAACAAACCTGACCACTTGGGGGCACTTTTGCAAGAACGTTTCTTCATGCGATAATGACAAGGAAATGTCCCCAGGTGGTGTCTTTATCTGTCAAAAAATGATGACCTAAACTCACCCTGACATTTTTAATCAACAACTGAAGTAATGGCTGAGGTGTTGAACCCAGTGGAGGCTGGTGGCTCTGATATCAGTGGGGCAGTGAATCCGCTCTGGTTTTCAGTCAGAACCAGTCTGAACTCTAAAAGTAAGGATGGACGAAAGTCCCCTACCTGGTCCCGCAGCTGTTTTCGGTGTGGGGGGAGGCGCTCCGTTTCTCCCCTTGAAATTCTTGGTGGGTGGGGAGGCGCCCCGCCTCTCCCCATCAAAATTCTGGCCAGGGGGGAGGCGCCCCATCCCTCCCTGCCGAAATTCTGGCCGGGGAGGAGCGCCCCATCTCCCCGGCCGCGAAAGAAAGAAGTTATGTAAAAAAAAAAAACACGTGATAGGCTACGTAATGATTTACGTAGCCTATCACGGCTAGATTTTCAAAGTCAGCATTGATAGGCTACATAAATCTTTACGTAGCCTATCACAGCTGACTTTGGAAATCTAGCCGTGATAGGCTACGTAAATCGTCACGTAGCCTATCATGGGTGTGTGTGTGTGGTTTTTTTTTTACTTTTTTATTTTGCAATGGCGGCGGTGGCAGCCGGTTGCGAGATCGGCCGCCACCCCCATCCCCGATGAACCGCCGCCGAACCGCCGCCGGGACCCGCCGCCGAGAGGGACATTCGCTGAAGGTAAGTCCCATCCCAGGAGGTGTGGGGGGGGGCGGAGAATTTCACCGCCGATTTCGGGGGGCTGAATGCCTTGGTGCTCGGCCTCCCAAAGATTCGTGGATAAATTCTCCACCATCCCTAAGCCTATCACGTTTGTTTTTTTTTTTACTTTACTGGGAAATGGCGGCGGTGGCGGCAGCCGGTCAGAAGACAGGTTGCCGCCACCGCCGAACCGCCGCCGGGACCTGCCGCCGAGAGGGACATTCGCACGAGGTAAGTCCCATCCCGGGGGGGGCGGGGGGGTGTCAGAGAATTTCCCCACCAATTTCGGGGGGCCGAATGCATTGGCATTCAGCCTCCCAGAGATTCGTGGAGAAATTCTCCGACATCCCTATCTAAAAGAGCTATCCAAGCTAGATAGCTCATTTGGAGTTTAAACTGGTTCTGACTGAAACTCAGAGCAGATTCACCGCCCCACTGACATCGGAGCCACCAGCTTCCACTGGTTGAACCTGCTGCTGTTACCATTGTGAGCATGATGGCCGTTTGTGTGAATTCCTCAACACTTCTGAGATACGTGGTGAGATGACAGGTCACCACCTCATGGAATGGTTTAAAAGGTGGATTGGTGGGACACGGCAAGTTTGTTATGATCTCTCCAGTGACAGAGCATTCACATATATAGGTAGTGCAATGCCAAAAACAGCACCTGTCTTTACCACTTCAGCTGCTCTTCCATTTCTATCACCAGAGCCATGTTAAAGTTGGATTACTTTTGTTTCTTCCTCTGCCATGTGGAAGATCCATTTCTGCTAGGGATGTACGGATTCCCCACCGTCCATTCCAGGGGAGAAACCACGGGGTAGGGTGGAGGCGATCTGTTCCTCCCCCCTGGAATCCTCGCGGAGCAACTCCGCTCCGCAATGATTCCGCAGAGCCGAGGGCCACCCCATTCCACCATCCACGTGCCCCGGATTCCCCTGGGATATTTTTGGCTCCCAGAACTTAAGTAAATAATTTTGTAAGTACTGCCGAAAAATCCTTTTTGTGTGCCTGCCGCTGGTCTCTGTGAGGGTAAAGCCCTTCATGGGGATTCCACACATAACTTCCACTCACCTGACCTCACCAGACTGGACCTGACCTGACCTCACCTCACCTCACTGGACCTGACCTGGCCTGACCTCACCTGACCTCACCGGACCTGTCCTGTCTTGACCTCACCTCATGTCACCTCACTGGACCTGTCCTGACCTCACCTCATCTGACCTCCCCGGACTGGACCTGACCTGACCTGACCTCACCTCAACTGACCTCACTTCCACAGACAATAAACAGAAAAGATGGAGGATTTCCGTGGACTTCGCGACTCAGCCCCAGCAAAAGCAAGCCTTGGGAAAATGCCTCATAAAAAGGGTAAAGCCGTTGATGTTCTTCTTCCTCCATTTCCGATTTATGGATTTCTTTTTGTCATTCTTTTCATAAAATCTGTCATTCGGCAGACAAAAAAAAATGGGTCCGCATGAGCTCCGGTCTGGGTTGACCGGGCCTCCCCGTTCTGAGGAGGATTCCACAGACCAGATTTCTCAGAATTCAATGCCATTTAAAATTCGGGCAGAATTCTCTGACATCCCTAATTTCTGCTCCTAATATGGTAAGGAACTGGTGCTTCGGGATGTATGAGAAATTCATTCCAGTTAGTTATTGACCAGATTGGATCCTGTTTGCATCTCCCAGAATTGAACACAGACCCAAACGAAAACTGCAGTCACAGTCCTTACATTTCCGATTAGGGATGTTGGAGGATTCCTGTTGGGGGATAGAGTTTGGTGAGTTTTTGCCAGCTCAGCATCCTGGACTCCAGTTTGCAGGTCCTCGGGCTTGCTTGTCTTGATGCATGCTGAGTCAGGCAAGCTCACGTTTTTCCACTTGTTTTTTTTTTAATAATTATTTGTGCAAAATCATGGGTATAAATATTTATGGAAATCACACTGCACAAAATTAGGGTCATAAATCACGCAATGGTCATTTAGGCCTGCAATTTTGTACTACTTACGGCCACAATTTTGCCCAAAGGGTGGCTCATGAATTTAAAAAACAAGCAGGAAAGGAAGTTACCCACCATTTGGCTCACAAATGCTTGTTGAGTCAGGGGTAGGGGTGTACAGATTCCCTAACATCTGTTCCGGTGGAGAATCCATGGGTGAGGGGTGATCCATTCCTCCCCCCAGAATCCTCCAGACCGGTTCCACTCCACTCAGATTCCGGGGGGGGGAACTGGCCTGGGGGCGCTTACCTTCCCTCCTGCCAGCCAGACCTGTTCGCCTCCTCCTTGTCCCTGCCGATTTCCTTTAAAAAGAATTAACCACTCTATTTTGCATATAAGTCTATGGGCACATACTGCTGATCACATGTGCCAATAAACTTATACGCAAAATAGAGCGGTTAATCTTGCCTATAAGCCTATGGGCACATAGACTTACATGCAGGATTCATGACTCTATTTATGTATAAGTCTATGGGCACATTCCCCCCCCACCCCGATCGCTATTTTTTTAAAAAGACATTTTTTTAAAGGCAATCGGCAGGGACAGGGAGGAGGTGAACTGCTCTGGCTGGAAGAAGCAGCTGAGTGTCGTTCCACCTCCAGTCCTCCTGGAGCAGAGGTAAGTGGTCCTGATCCGCTGCGGATTCAAATGAGGCCGGATTCTTTGGAATCTGGCCTCATTTGAATACGCAGCGGATTTGTCTGACATCCCTAGTAGGGATGTACGAAAGTCACTTACCTTTTTGAAGGGTGACATTCGAGGTGGGGGGGAGGCACTCCGTCCCTCCCTCCAAAATTCTCTCTAGCCGGCTCCGCTCCGCGGAAATTCCATGGAGCCGCTGGCAGGGGCCACCCGCAGCTGGACATCTGGCTACTGGGCAGCTGCAGAGATGCAAATGGAGGCTGCCGTAGCCGCCGCCATTTGCGTCCCTGTATTTTGCCGTCATAGGCTACGTGAATATTTATGTAGCCTGTTGTTGCTGTTTATTCGGTCAGTCGCTTCCAACTCTTCGTGACTTCATGGACCAGCCCACACCAGAGCTTCCTGTCGGCCGTCACCACCCCCAGCTCCCCCAAGGTTGAGTTCGTCACCTCCAGAATATCATCCATCCATCTTGCCCTTGGTTGGCCCCTCTTCCTTTTGCCTTCCACTTTCCCTAGCATCAGCATCTTCTCCAGGGTGTCCTGTCTTCTCATGATGTGGCCAATAGGGATGTCAGACAATTTAACCATGAATCTCGGGGAGGCTGAACGCCAGCGCATTTGGCCCCCCCAAATCGGTGGTGAAACGGTCTGCCCCCCCCGTGTCCCCTCCCCGAGACGGGACTTACCTTGGGCGAATCTCCCTGGTGGCGGCGGCTCTGGCGGCGGTTCAGCGGTGGTTCGGCGATGGCGGCTGTGGAGGCTGCGGCGGCTGGTCTTCCGACCAGCTGCTGCCGCCACCATTTCCAGTAAAAACAAACAAACAAACAAACAAACAAACAAACATGATAGGCTTAGGGATGTATGAAAGTCACTTACCTTTTCGCAGGGGTGATTCGCGGTGGGGGGGAGGCACTTCGCTTCTCCCCCCGAAGTTCAGGTGAGGGGGGGGAGGCGTCCCGCCTCGCCCAGCCGAAATTCAGGCCGGGGGGGAGGCGCCCTGCCTCGCCCAGCCGAAATTCAGGCTGGGGAGAAGCGCCCCCTCTCCCTGTCCATGAAAGAAAAAGTAAAAACAAAAACAAAAACGCCGTGATAGGCTACGTAACGATTAATGTAGCCTATCACGGCTAGATTTCCAAAGTCAGACATGATAGGCTACGTTAATCGTCACGTAGCCTATCATGGGTGACTTTGGAAAACAAAACAAAACGTGCGTACGCAAATGGCGGCGCCCATTGGCACCGCCATTTGCATTCCTTATTTTGGCACGTCTAGTCTACGTAAACATTTACATAGACTATGATGAAAATAAGGGGAACAAAATAGCGTAGTGTCTTTGCGTACACGCGGTTTTTTTGTTTGTTTGTTTTTTTTACTCAGCCGTGATAGGCTACATAAACATTTATGTAGCCTATCACGGCTGACTGCAGGGACGCAAATGGCGGCGGCTACGGCTGCCGCCATTTGCAGACCTGGCCAGCCAGGATTCGCGGCGGGAGGGACGGGGTGCCTCCACCCCAGCCAGAATTTCGGGGGGAGGGACGGGGCGCCTCCCCCCCACCTCGAATCACATTTTGTCAAAAGCTAAGTGACTTTCGTACATCCCTAGTGGCCAAAGGATTTCAGTCTTGCCTTTAATATCATTCCCTCAAGTGAGCAGTCTGGCTTTATTTCCTGGAGTATGGACTGGTTTGATCTTCTTGCAGTCCAAGGCACTCTCAGAATTTTCCTCCTGCACCACAGTTCAAAAGCATCGATCTTCCTTTGCTCAGCCTTCCTTATGGTCCAGCTCTCGCAGCCATAGGTTACTACGGGGAATACCATTGCTTGAAATATGCGGACCTTTGTTGTCAGTGTGATGTCTCTGCTCTTCACTATTTTATCAAGATTTGTCATTGCTGTCCTCCCAAGAAGTAAACGACTTATGATTTCCTGGCTGCAGTCAGCGTCTGCAGTAATCTTTGCACCTAGAAAGACAAAGTCTGTCACCCTCCACATTTTCTCCCTCTATTTGCCAGTTATCAATCAAGCAGGTTGCCATAATCTTGGTTTTTTTGAGGTTTAACTGCAACCCAGCTTTTGCCCTTTCTTCTTTCACCTTCATCATCACATTCCTCAGCTCCTCCTTGCTTTCAGCCATCAAAGTGGTATCATCTGCATATGTGAGATTGTTAAAGTTTCTTCCAGCGATTTTAACTCCAGCCTTGGATTCATCAAGCCCAGCATGTCGCATGATGTGTTCCTCGTACAGGTTGAATAGGTAAGGTGAGAGTATACAACCCTGCTGTACTCCTTTCCCAATCTTAAACCAGTCTGTTGTTCCGTGGTCTGTTCTTACCGTTGCTACTTGGTCATTTTACAGATTCCTTAGGATGCGGACAAGTTGACTTGGTATCCCCATACCACCAAGAACTTGGCACAATTTGTTATGATCCACACAGTCAAAGGCTTTAGAATAGTCAATAAAACAGAAATAGATGTTTTTTCTGAAACTCCCTGGCTTTCTCCATTATCCAGCGGATATTGGCATATGGTCTCTAGTTCCTCTGCCTTTTCTAAACCCAGTTTGTACATCTGGCAATTCTCGTTCCATGAATTGCTGGAGTCTACCTTGCAAGATCTTGAGCATGACCTTACTGGCATGTGAAATAAGTGCTACTGTTCAATAATTTGAACATTCTTTCTTGTTTCCCTTTTTTGGTATGGGGATATAAATAGATTTTTTTCCAGTCTGTTGGCTATTCTTGTGTTTTCCAAATTTGCTGGCATATGGCATGCATCACCTTGACAGCATCATCTGGCAAGATTTTAAACAGTTCAGCTGGGATACCGTCATCTCCTGCTGCCTTGTTATTAGCAATGCTTCTAAAGGCCCATTCCACCTCACTCTTCAGGATGTCTGGCTCTAGCTCACTGACCACACCGTAGCAAATAGCGTTCCCCTTATTTTCGCCATAGTCTACGTAAATGTTTATGTAGACTACACATGCCAAAATAAGGAACGCAAATGGCGGCGCCCATGGGCGCCATTTGCGTATGCGCGGTTCTTTTTTCTTTTCACTCAGCCGTGATAGGCTACGTAAACATTTACGTAGCTTATCACGGCTGACTGCAGGGACGCAGAAGGACAGAAGGATTCGCGGCTGGAGGGATGGAGCGCCTCCCCCCCAGCCAGAATTTCGGGGGGGAGGGATGGGGTGCCTCCCCCCAGGCCAGAATTTCAGGGGGAGGGATGGAGCGCCTCCCTCCCACCGCGAATCAAGCTTCAGGATCAGGTAAGGGACGTTTGTCCATCCCTATGTTATGGATAGGGATGGCGGAGAATTTCTCCCCGAAACTTCGGGGGGCCAAGCGCCAACGTGTTCGGCCCCCTGAACAAGTTTCAGGGAGAAATCCTCCGCCCCCCCCCCCCGGGACGGGACTTACCTTTACCGAATGTCCCTCCCGGTGGCTGGTCCGGCCGGCGGTTCGGCGGGTGTTCGAGCGAGGCGGGAGCGGCAGCCGGTCTTTCGACGGGCTGCCGCCGCCGCCATTGCAATGAAAGAAAAAAAAAACGCCCCCTGATAGGCTATGTGACGATTCACGTAGCCTATCATGGCTAGATTTGCAAAGTCAGCCGTGATAGGCTACGTGAATCGTCACGTAGCCTATCACGGGTGACTTAAAAAAAAAAAAATGAGTGTACAGATAATGGCGGCCCCCATAGGGAGCCGCCATTCCCGTTCCTTATTTGGTCACTGTAGTCTACGTAAATGTTTACGTAGACTACGGCGAAAATAAGGGCAACGCTATTTGCGTTGCCCTTATTTTCGCCGTAGTCTACGTAAACATTTACGTAGACTTCAGTGACTAAATAAGGAACGCGAATGGCGGCTCCCTATGAGGGCCGCCATTCGCGTACGCACTTTTTTTTAAAGTCACCCGTGATAGGCTACGTGATGATTCACGTAGCCTATCATGGCTGACTTTGCAGATCTAGCTGTGATAGACTACGTGAATTGTCACGTAGCCTATCAGGGGGCGTTTTTTTTTTTAACTTTCGCGTTCGCGGCCGGGCGAGGCGAGGCGCCTCCTCCCCGGCCTGAATTTCGGCCAGGCAAGGCGGGAAGCCTCCCCCCTGGCCTGAATTTCGGCCGGGCGAGGCGGGAAGCCTCCCCCCCGGCCTGAACTTCACGGGGGGAGCAGCGAAGCGCCTCCCCCCAACCGCGAACGTCCTTCGATGACAGGTAAGTGGCTTTCGTCCACCCCTAGTTATGGACTGAAGGGAATTCAATCCCATTTCAGTCTGTGATGGAACTCTCTGACATCCCTAGCTGGTGGGCCCGTTATGCCCTATCCTGGAGATGTCGGATCTGGCCACAGGGTCACAAGCCATGGTTCCATCCCAGTTGGAGTGGGGATGTACGAAAGTCACTTACCTTTTCGAAGGGTGACATTCGTGGGGGGGAGGCGCTCCGTTCCTCCCCCCAAAATTCTGGCCGGCAGGGAGGCACTCCGTCCCTCCCCCCCAAATCCTGGCTGGCCGGCTCCGCTCTGCAGGGATTCTGCGGAGCCACCGGCCGGCTCCTCCAGCTGCCAGACATCCAGCCGCTGAGTAGCAGGGACGCAAATGGCAGCGGCCGTCGCCGTTTGTGTCCCTGCAGTCAGCTGTGATAGGCTATGCAAATGTTTACGTAGCCTATCACAGATGATTTAAAAGAAAAAAAATGCACGTACACAAATGGCAGCGCCCATGGGCGCCATCATTTGCGTTCCTTATTTTGGCACGTCTTAGTCTACGTGAACATTTACGTAGACTAAGACGGTGAAAATAAGGAGAACGCAAATAGCGTAGCGTCTACGCCATTTGCGTTCCCCTTATTTTCGCCGTCTTAGTCTACGTAAATGTTTATGTAGACTAAGATGTGCCAAAATAAGGAATGCAAATGGCGGCGCCCATGGGCGCCGCCATTTGCATACGAGCTTTTTTGCATACGAGCTTTTTTTTCTTTTAAATCAGCCCTGATAGGCTATGTAAACATTTACGTAGCCTATCACAGTGTTTTCTAAAAATCTAGCCATGATAGGCTACGTAAATCTTTACGTAGCCCACCACTTTTTTTCTTTTTTTGTTTTTGAACTGGAAATGGCAGTGGCGGCAGCCGGTCAGAAGACTGGCCGCCGCCACCGCACTGCTGCCGGAGCCGCCGCTGGAGCTGCCGCCACCAGGAAGATCCACCCAAGGTAAGTCCCATCCCAGGGGGGGCGGGGGGGCAGACCATTCCACCACCGATTTTGGGGTGCCGAATGCTCTGGCATTCGTCCTCCCCGAGATCCGTGGTGGAATTCTCTGACATCCCTAATTTGGAGTAGGTTTTGACTGGTGGGCACTGTTTACTTCTTTTTATTGATATGTTCTTAAGTGATTTCCTTTTATGTTTTAATTATTGTTTTGTATTTTATCTTATATCTTAGTGTCATTATTTGCATTGAACGCTATGTGTAATAGAAAGACAGGATGTAAATTAAATAGATACATGTAGAAATTCATGATTACTAGCTGTGACTTATTATTTTAACCATTACATTTTTTATTTCTACCATCTTCAAAAGAGTTCAAGGCAAGGAATATGCCCCCAATCCTGCCTTTTCCTCAGAAGAACCCTGTTAGGTTGGTAGGGCTAAAAGACAGTGGGCCAAGTTCAACCAAAAAGTTTTGTAGCTGGGCAGAGCCCTGTTTAAATCCAGTACTTGGACCACTTTACCACACTTGCTTTCAAATATATAGCAAATTTTTGGGATAATTTAGGTGAGCTTGAAAATCTCTGGTTATCCCATCCCTGTCCTCAAGAAATTCCATTGTTAAGAGTTGATATGTTTGTGTGTGCATTTGAAATTTGGTGTGTGTATGTATGTATATGTGTGTGTGTGTGTATACACACACACAGACACATATATATATATATATATGTCCATTGGAAATCTGTGCCAATGTAATAGGCATGTATGAAAGTCACTTACCTGTTCGTGGATTATGCTGATGCTGGGGGAGATGCGCTCCGTCCCTCCCCCTGAAATTCTGGCTGGGGGGGAGGCGCTCCGTCCCTCCCCCCCAAATCCTGGCTGGCCGGCTCTGCTCCGCAGGGATTCTGTGGTGCCACGGGCCGGCTCCGCCAGTGGCCGGACATCCGGCTGCTGGCTAGCAGGGACGCAAATGGCGGCGGCTGTAGCTGCCGCCATTTGCATCCCTGCAGTCAGCCGTAATAGGCTATGTAAATGTTTTTCGTAGCCTATCAAGGCTGATTAAAAAAAAAAAGAAACACGCGTGTATGCAAATGGCGGCGCCCATGGGCGCCACCATTTGCATTCCTTATTTTGGCACGTCTTAGTCTACGTAAACATTTACGTAGACTAAGGCGAAAATAAGGGGAACGCAAATAGCGTAGCATCTACACTATTTGCGTTCCCCTTATTTTCGCCGTAGTCTACGAATCTACATTCGCTTTCGTACATCCCTACTTGTAGTGTTGTTGAGCCACGTATCCCCCATCTTGTAACTTTGCATTTGGTTTCTTTTTCCTAGATGCAGAACTTGGCATTTATCCCTATTAAATGTCATTCTTAGGGATGGCGGAGAATTTCTCCACGAATCTCCGGGAGGCCCAATGCCAACGCATTTGGCCCCCCGAAATTAGTGGAGAAATGGTCCGGCCCCCCTCCCCCCCCAGGATGGGACTTACCTTTCCCGAATGTCCCTGGCACTGGCAGCTCCCGGCGGCTCCCGGCGGCAGATCGGCGGTGGCTTCTGACCGGCTGCCGCCGCCACCATTTCCAAGTAAAAAAAAACAAAACTCAAGCAAACGTTATAGTCTATGTAAAGATTTACGTAGACTATCATGGCTAGATTTTCAAAAAACACCATGATAGGCTACGTAAATCCTTACGTAGCCTATCACGGCTGACTTTGAAAAAAAAAAAAGCGCGTATGCAAATGGCAGCGCCCATGGGTTGCCCTAATAGCGTTGCCCTTATTTTCGCCGTAGTCTACGTAAATGTTTACGTAGACTACACGTGCCCAAATAAGGAATGCAAATGGCGGCGCCCATGGGCGCTGCCATTTCCGTACACTTTTTTTCTTTTTTTTTCAAAGTCAGCTGTGATAGGCTACGTAAGGATTTACGTAGCCTATCATGCGGCTGACTGCAGGGATGCAAAAGGTGGAGGCTATGGCTGCCGCCATTTGTGTCCCGGCCGGCCAGGAGGATTTGCGGCCCTGGCCAGAATTTCGGCCGGAGGGACGGGCCTCCCCCCCAGCCAGAATTTCAGCAGGGAGGAACAGAGCGCCTCCCCCTCCACCACGAAGCAAGCTGCGGGACCAGGTAAGTGACTTTCGTCCATCCCTATTCATTCTGTGGTTTTCTGCCCAGCATTTCTGTGGGTTTTCTGCCCATGTTTCCTCTGACTTTTACCTTGCACGTAGCTGAAGAAAGCCTTTTTGCTGCCTTTAGCATCCCTCGCTAACCTCAGCTCGTTCTCAGCTTTAGCCTTCCCGATGAAGGCTTCTTTTCCCTGCAATTGTGTGCTACCTGCCTGTACTCTTCCTTTGTTACTTGGCCTTCTTTCCACTTCCTATATGTGTCCTTTTTTGTTTTCAGGTCATCTCTCAGCTTTTTGTGAAGCCACATTGGCTTCTTCTGTTGTCTTCCACCTTTTCTTCTTGTTGGAATTGTTTGTAATTGTGCCTTGAGAATTTCCTTTTTTAAAAGCTCCCACCCATCTTGGACTCCTTTTCTCATTAGCGTCACTTGCCATGGGACCTTACTGATCATTGTTCTGAGTTTATGAAAATCAGCTTTCCTAAAATCCAGGGTATGCGTTTGGCTACACTCAGCTTTTGCTTCCCTTAGAACCAAGAACTCAAGTACAACATGGTCGCTTTCCCCCAGAGTTCCTGTAACTGCTACTTTATCCACTAAGTCAGCTCCGTTGGTTAGGAAGAAGTCAAGGATAGCCGATCCTCTAGTTCCTTCCTCTACTTTCTGTAGGAGGGAGTTATCTGTCACACAAGTCAGGAATTTCCTGGAGGGGCCATATTTTACAGAATTTGTCTCCCAACAAATATCCATTTACTGTAAATGCTCCATTTACTTTGATCCAGATGCTCTTGATGGGGCTACCAAGCTCAGCAGTGCCACCTCATGATGGTAGGCCCTTCTACTGGTGTGGGAGTTCTAGGAAATGCTGCAGCTCCAGCATTCATTCATTCATTCATTCATTCATTCCATTTCATTTCTATATCACCCAATAGCTGAAGCATCTCCCTTTGGGGCCAGCTCTGCCTATATATTTTAAGATATTTCTCAACTTTTTTTTCTCTTAACGTGAGTGTTAAAAGCATTTACAAAGTTATGGGAGGGTGATATAGAAGGTGATGCATCATATGGGGGATCCGTGTCTGTCTCTGGTGCTGGGGAGCTGTTCTCAGTTGGTGGGGGTTCTGGGGTGACCCAAGGCTGGGAGTGTGAGCCATGGGCCAAGGTGGTGGTGGGGTTTAGGGATGCTATGGAAAGCATATGGCATGTTCAACCTTTCCTATCATATGTTTCTTGAGTCTTCCTTAGGATCTACAGATGGGTCATCTATTAGACAGCCCAGAGGATACATCAGCTGGGATCTTAGATTTGTCAGATGGAACTTTGACCTTCTTTTCTCTTTCATGACATGTATTATGTTTTATTAAATGGGTGTTGCATTATACTGAAAGCTCAGGCTCATATTCTGCCACTCTTACTCTGCAAAATAATTTTGCACACTTTTACTGAAGTGGATCCCTTTGCTTAAGATCTGAGGCAAATTATTAATGCGCGCATGCACACGCGTGCACGCACACACACACACAGTGTGTGTGGAATTGGAACCAAACTATTGACTTAACCCAGTCTTTGGCCTAAGTTGGGGACTGACCCATAACATATTCCAATCCTTTCCTATTGTACCACATTATGTAAAGCCAATATTCCTCCTTAAGCCATCCTCAAAGAGAATGCCCAACCCTTGCCAGTTGTAACCCTTCCTATCACCCAATGCCTTTCTTTAAACAATCCCAGACAAAAGGGTGATTATTAGTTTTCATACAGTGCAAATGTATGCATTAAAGGACATGGTCCCTATGATGAAGAAAGATGGTGGGTGGGCATAATTTCAGAAATCCTTCAAAATCCCTGTCAGAAGTGCTTAGGCCACACAGTGTCAGGGATGGAAGGCAGGTTTTGCTGACACTACAAGAGTGTCCCCAAGTAGTCCAGTGCTTTACTTTTCCCCATAAGAGTGACTGTCAATCACTACTTTCTATGGAAAAACAAAGAAGGTTGTACTCAGGAGCATGACTAGAGTGGCCCTAAACCAGCTCCTTGTTCCTGGTGACTCCAGCCATTAAAAAAATAAACTTCCCCATCTCTATACAATATATGTGCATTATATACATTTATATTATTAAAATTATATATATATATATATATATATATATATATATATATATACACATACATACATATGTTTAGGGACATGTGAATCAGCAAAACATGATCTTGCCAAAGTTCTCTGAATTAAATTTTGCAGGTTCTTCCGACTCAAGTCTGTATCAGATTGCAAGTTTTGGATTGGTGGGCTGTTGTTTTTTTGCATGAAAATCTCTGTGTGTTGTTGTGCATATTTTCCAAATGTATGCATCAATGTGCACTTCTTTGAAATGTGCACATTATTCTCCTATTGATTAAAGCCTATTTGTGTGCATTTTTTCAAAAGTACGCATGTTTTCATGCACTTTTTTCAACTGTATGAAAACTGTCTAACATATTTTTTTGGAGTCTGTGAATCACATTGCAAGCTCAGAAATGTACAGACTGTGACCACAGATTGTGTCCAAGTCTGTGTTCAGTCTGGAAGGTGCAAACTGGGTAAATCCTGATCAAAGATAAATTGAAATGAATACATTCCAAAGATGGATCCAATAGATGCATAGATCGGGGGGAAAATGCATGGATTTTCATGGGAAAAGAAAAAGAAAAAACAAACCACACAATCCGACACAGACGTGAATCAGAACGAACTGTGCAGATCGTGATTTGCGCAAATAAAAAAAGTGGAAAACCACAAGCTTGCCTAACATGGTGTACACTGAGTCAGGAAGCCCAGGGATCCATACACCAGAGTCCAAGGGGCTAAGTTGGTGAAAACTCCCGGAGGAATACCCGCAAGCAGACTCGTCTGACATCCCTATGTACAACTGAGAGCCCTTCACACATCAGTGGTGCAGTGGAGCCAGGGCCTGCAGGGATGCACTGCTGGCACCCTTTTTATTAGCAGGGACACTAACGTTATCTCCCCCCACCCCCGAATTCCCTATTCACTCTGAACTTTGCCACAGCCCTCACAGTAGCTGGGAGTAAATGAATTTCCCAAGCAACAATATATGTATTGTTACTTGCAATGTAAAGTATTTTGGGGTGGCTTATTCTTGTATTGGCAATTCAGATGCATTAGCTTTACAAAAGACCCACCCCTAGAACTGGTTTGTAGCTATGGATCGACACAGACACAGCTGCCTGCAATTTTGTACTCTCCTTGGGGACGTGGCTGTGGGGGCTGTCAGGATGAGCACCTACACTTCAAACGTGAGCACTACACCAGTGTGCAGGAATGGCGCTCCAGATCCCATGGAGGCACCCACACACCCAGAACTGAAGGAGCAGAGTGTTCCCCTTCAAACCTGCTGCTGAATGCACAGAGATTGGGAGGACAGAATCAATGGGAATAGGGGGATGGGCCTAGTGTAGAGGAACTGCCTGAATAGGACTTACAGTGCCTTGAGAACTGCAGGCAGTACCCAACAGGGCTGTTGTGCGAGCAATCCCTCCCGCTGATTCCATTGTGCAAAAGCGGTACTAGTGCTGTGCCAAAAAACCCTGATTCTTCCATTTTTGGCATCGGGGGGTCACAAACGCCAGTGAAAGAGGCAGGGAGAAGTGAGAATTTTGGAGAATTTTCTCCTTGGGGAGGAGGACAGGGTTTCCACATACTTTTTAAAAATGTGGGCAGTGGCTAAGAGGTCTTCTTTCTATGTTTTCTTTTAAACACCCCCTGCACTTGCAGGATCCCAGGATGCTTCTCCAGCCAGACAGTTCTTTCTGAACTCCCAAGAGACCATGTGATCTGGAAGAACACTTGGCTGGAGAAGAGTCCTGGGCTCCTGCAAGTGCAGGAGGGGTGTTTTTTTAAAAAATAAAATAGAAAGAAGACCCCTCAAGGATCACCTACATCTTTTTTTAAAGGCATATGGAAACCCTGTCCCCCTCCCCAAGGAGAAAATTCTTTGAAATTCCCCCCATCCCTGTGAAAGAGGCAGAAAAAGCAATGCCTCTTCTGCAGGGAGAGAAAAAGTTCCCCAAAATAGGGTGCAGGATTTGTCACAGCGCTAAGCAGGACCCACCACTTGCAGAACAGAGATTTAACACTTCCTTTAGGATGCCTTGAAAAGAGCAGAACACAGGTCAATGGAGCTCCCTTCTGCAAGCTCTGCCAACCTGCCTCATTCCAGAAATGAGCATTTCTGATTCTTCCCAGAAGTGGTTTATCTCCATGGTGGAAGTGGTGGGTCTTGCTTGCAGAACAGAATCAGGAGGGGCACACCACTCCACTGGCTGCTGCCACACACACACACACATGCAGATCTGATGAAGGTTGTCTGCAAGATTTTATTTTTATGCTCAGTCAATTATATTGTGGTTGGGAGACTGAGAACTTGCCAAGGCCATCCAGTCTGTCCATGCCTGAGCTTAAGCTGAGGAGCTGTAGTGAATCCAGGGTCATGCCATTTTCAAAGGACTTGAACAACTCACGAGGGTGATACATGCCATCAGAATGCTGGGAGAAATCCACACTCCGCAACTAATTGTTGTAACTAATGAAACTGTTTGTCACCAACCTGGCTTCTATTACCATCATTTATTAAAAACATATTTGTTTGTTATATAAATATAGCTGTAATGGATGCACCCTCTAGCAACAAATTAATTATCCGAAATATGTCTTAAAAGCATACGGTTTTGATGAATGCAATGAAATGCAAAAAGAATCTGGGATTTTATCACCACCGAATCATTAGTTCATTTATAGTTTCCCTTCGAATCAAAGCACTGCGAGCCTCCTATTGAAAATAATTGATTGTCTGGAGCAATTCTGAATAGGCAACACAGAAAAATTCCGTGATTTCCATGCTGAGTAGAAGCAGATTTATTTGAGCATGTCATGGAAAGTGTCCATCGTGCCATGCAGGGATCATGCATAAGTTGCAGGGAAATGATGCTACATATTTAAAGGACCACTTTTTCACTGACAGATTTTACAAATGAGCCTTTCCCCTGCCCTGATAGAGCTCAATGACAAAGAAATTAATATCCCAGGCATTGACACTTATTTAGGAAAACAAGATGAATGCTGCTAAAATAAATTACTTGTTAACTTGGGGGGGTGCACTTTTCACATTGTAGAGAATGAACATTGAAGTCTAGCATGACACAGGGAAGGAAGACATAAATGCTCTGTATGTGGGGTAGGGGTGTGCATCCGGGTTCTCTGGATGCCCGCCCAGCCTCTGTCCCCACTTGCCTGCCCCCTACCATGCTTAACCCCTCCCATGCTTGGTGAGCAGCCCACACATACCCCAGCAGCCTCATTGAGCTTGGCGGTCACCATTTTTTAAAAAATAAAATAGTGATCGCAAAAATGTGCATGTTTTTGTATGTGCAAAAATGTGCATGTTTTTGTATGCACAAAAATGTGCATGTTTGTGAATGCACATATTCGCATGTGCAAAACATGCATTTTTGAGAAGGCACACATTGGTGTGTGTGTGAAAGTGTGCATTTTTTAGAAATTTTTACAAAAATGTGCATTTTCGCATGTGTACAGATATGTGCACTTTTGCCATCGCCATTTTATTTCTCAAAAAATTGTGACTGGGAAGCTCAATGAGGCTGCCAGGGCTAGTGCAGGCCATTCACTGAGCGTGGGCAGGGGGTGAGCAGGGGCAGGGGCTCGGCACGTGGGGCTTGGGGGTGTGGGCAGGAGTGGGTCCACCAGATTCCTGGACTGAACTGGGCTAATGTGGGTCTTCTGTTGTGCTTGGTCCAGAAGCTGCAGCTGGTGGAGGATGCAGTGCTTGGGATGCAGAGTAGGGCACCTAGCCATGCACATAATTCACCAGTTTTGAAGCAACAGCATTGGCAACCTTTGAGCTACTGAGCCACGTTCAAGGTCTCGCTGTTAGCATATAAAGCCCTGAACAGTTTGGGGCTAGGGATATCTGCAATTAGGGATGTTGGAGAAATCTGCCACAGACTCCAGTGAGGCTGGATTCTTTGGAATCTGCCCCCCACAGTCCGTGGTGGAACATCTAAATTTGTGTAAAATTCCGGAATGTAAAAACACTGGTCTGCAAGCCCATGGTATCCAAGCAACTTGGGAAAAGCTGGTCTGCTCTGGAATCTGCTGATCAGATTAATAGAGATCCAAATTCATTTGATTCCATTGCAGATAGGGATGTACAAATCCCTTACCTTCTTCCATTCCGGGGATCCGCAGTGTGGGGGGAGGTGATCTGTCCCTCCCCCTGGAATCCTCCCTAGCTGACTCCGCTCTGTGGCAAGGCCACGGAGCTGCTGGCCAGGGCTGGCCACAGCCAGACTTCCAGCTGCTGCCGGGCTGCTGCGGCCGCAAATGGTGGCCTTCGTAGCGGCCGCCATTTGCGACCTTGCATTAGGCCATGATAGGCTACGTAAGTATTTATGTAGCCTATCACGGCAAAAGGCAGGGATGCAAGTGGTGGCCGCTATACAATTTGTGTCCCTGCCTTTTGCCATGATAGGCTACGTAAGTGTTTACATAGCCTATCACGGCCTAATGCAGGCATGCAAATGGTGGCCGCTATGATGGCTGCCATTTGCGGCCACAGCAGCCCAGCAGCAGATGGAAGATGAGCCGGAGCTGCCACATCTGCCACTGCTGCCGCCGCATCTGCCACTGCTGCCGCATCCGCCACCAGGTAGGTCCATCCTGGGCGGATTTCAGGGGGTGGCAGTGGGGGGGAGGCCATTCTACCATGGACTCTGGGGGGCTCCGCACCTCCCTCTGAAATCCTAACCCTGCTGGTGGCTCCGCAGCAACTCTGTGTGGAGCCTGCAGATGCAAATGGTGGCGGCTATGGTGGCTGCCATTTGCGTTCCTGTTTTTGGCTGTGATAGGCAATGTAAATATTTACGTAGCCTATCTTGGCAAAAGACAGGGCTGCAAATGGTGGCTGCTACACCATTTGCGCTCCTGTTTTTTACCGTGATAGGCTATGTAAATATTTACGTAGCCAATCATGGCAAAAAAACCCAGGAACACAAATGGCGGCGGCTACGGTGGCCACCATTTGCGTTCCCTTTTTTTGCCATGATAGGCTACGTAAATATTTACGTAGCCTATCACGGCCACTGTAGGAATGCAGATGGCATCCCTGCATTAGCTGTGATAGGCTACGTACGTTTTTACATAGCCTATCACGGCCTAAATGGAAAAGCGAATGGTGGCTGCAGACGGCGGCCGCCATTCACAAAGCAGCGTGAACGGCACCAGGTAAGTGCTCTATTTTGCGTGCCTTTCACGGGGTGGTGGGGCAGGGGGCTTCGTTCCCCCATGGATTTCGGGAGGCCAAATGCACTGGCATTCGGCCTCACTGAAATCCGTGGCGGAATTCTCTGACATCCCTAATAAATACATTAATATAAAATGGATTTTCCTTGTGTTCCTGATATAAGAATATGTTCCCATCAATGTGGGATCATCTGTATCAATCTTTATCAAAACAAGCAAAAACATTCTTCATTTAAAGCTCAGAAAAGGCAATTCTTTAACTTTCTTTCTTGTCACATTGAATAAATTTACTTCTCTACATGTGTAAAATCACTCCTCAGAGCAAGGGTGAGAAGCACATGGCTTGCAGGCTGCATGCACCTTCCCTGCCTTTTTTTGCACTCCCACACACCCCGCTGCTGCTGCACTCCTAAAATTTTTGCAGTGCAGCAGGGCGGGGGAAGGCTCATTTAAAGGAGAAGTGGTGATTTGATGTAAACGTTTGGTGCTGCTGTGAGCACCAAAAAGGGGGTTATTTTAAAAGGTGTGCCCCCACTGGTGTCGGGGGGGCATTGCGGATGTTGCCCATCCCTGCCTTAGGAATTTCTACACCTGTGTGAGCAGAGGAAAGGTTGTGGCTGAACCAGAACAGAAGTGAGCCTCACAAAAAAAAAAATAAGAAAGCAAAAGAAAAAGAAAGCAAAAAGGAAAAAGGAAAAAGGAAAAAAAAGTGGGCAGGAGGAGGAGATCAAGCCTCAAAATGGTGCTGAGATATATACAGGTTCAGCCTGTGGTGGATGGGCTGTTGGTAGGGATGTCAGAGAATTCTGCCATGGATTCCAGTGAGGCCGGATTCTAAAGATTCTAAAGCCCCCTGGAATCCATGGCGGAATGGTCTCCTGCCCCCCCCCCGCGAACTTGCAGTATTTATGTAGCCTATCATGGCAAAGAGCAGGAACGCAAATGGTGGCTGCTATGCCATTTGCGCCCCTGCTCTTTGCCGTGATAGGCTACATAAGTATTTACGTAGCCTATCATGGTAAAGGCAGCCACACAAATGGCGTAGCATCCATAGAGTGGAGCCGGCCAGGGAGGATTCCAGGGGGAGGGATGGAGCGCCTCCCCCCCCCACTGATGCCCCTGTGTGGAGCCAGGTAAGTGCTTTGTCCATCCCTAGCTGTCAGTCCCTTTCAAAACACAGGTTCAAACTCTGGTAGTTCCTGGTAGGGGGGTATGAAATACTCACCCTGTTCCGATCTGGGGCGTCTGAGCACGGGGGGGAGAGCGATCTGTACCTCCCCCCAGAATCCTCCCTGGCAGGTTCCACTTCACAGCGAGTCCACAGAGACGCCAGCAGGGCCCGTCTGCAGCTGGATTTCTGTCCGCTGCAGGGCTGCGGACGCAAATGGCATCTGGTGTAGCCACGCCATGTGCATCCCTATCTTTGCCATGATAGGCTATGTAAATATCTATGTAGCCTATCACTGAAAAGCGCAGGGATTCAAATGCTGTCAGCTACGCCAGACACCATTTGCATCCGCAGTCCGGGGCAGCAGATGGACGGCAGCAGACGGACCCGGCCGGACTGGCCAGCAGCAGGTAGGGTCTGTCCAGGGAGGATTTCAGGTGGTGGCAAGGGGTGAGTAGTGCATTTCGCCATGGACTCTGCAGGGCAGGATTCTAAAGAATCTGGCCTAATTGGAGTCCATGGTGGATTTTTCCGCCTTCCCTAGTTCCTGGTCTTGACTTTGACGTTGGATGCTCAGGTGATGGCCATGCACAGGAGTGCCTATGCTATTGGACCAGTTGCATCCGTTTTTCAAGTAGATGCACCTAATGGTGAGACATTATATCACAACTGGACAACTGCAAAGGACTCTACATGGACTGCCTTTGAAAAGTGTCTGGAAACGTTCAAAATGCACTGGGCATGTTGTTGATTTTAGCTGGAATGTGAAGGATTGTCTTCCATTTTTGGATTTAGTGTGCCTTTTGGATATATTTGGGGGTTAAATATTGTGTGTGTGGGAGAGAGTGTGCTGGTCAGTTTCAGCCAAAAGGTCAAAACTTTAGTTAGAGATTATAGGAGTCAGGAAGTTTGCAGAGGAGGAGGAGGAGGAGGAGGAGGAGGAAAAGATGCAGAAGAAGAAGAAGAAGAAGAAGAAGAAGAAGAAGAAGAAGAAGAAGAAGAAGAAGAAGAAGAAATAGGGTTTTGTTTTTGTTTTTCTCTCAGAAGAGAAAGGTCAGAAGATGAAAGGAATTTGGGACAATGGTGAACAAGAAACTATCGTCTTGATGATTGGATTTGGAGAGGGAAAATAACCAATTTTAAGATAAAGTGTGAGGCGGCAATAGAAAGACAGAGAAAAAGAGAGAAGGAAGGAAAGAAAGAAGGCTAGGAAAATTCAGAGCTGCAAAGAACAGGTTGAGAGAGTGCTGGACTTATGACAGGAAGATTTTGCTTGGGTAAAGGACCTGATTAACATAAGGACAGTATCTAGTTTGGTTAGCTGGATGTGTTTATCCCTGGTTATGTTATCATCCTATTGTTCATATGTTTTTACGTGTGTTCAGTGTTTGTATTCATTCAGATTTTAAACCTTTTTTTATTAGCATTTTCTTCAGTAACATTTTAAACATTGTTGTTTGAAATTTATGGACTCCTTTCTTTTTGGCTTACCCACATAATGTCTCATAGCCAGCCCCCACATTATCTAAAGTAGATACCTGGGACCAAGAGAGTTCTAAGGATGATTTGGTGGAGGCAGCCAGAGACATAAAGACTTCTACCTGGTGGCAGGAGAAAAGGCCACAGGAAGGGGACTGCAAAAAGGAGGGTGCACACACTATTTTGCCTGTCTTCCTTTCCACTCACAGAACAGGGAGCTGCTGGTCTGTGATACAGATATTGGGAGCAAGCATGTGTCACCCCACTGCTGCAAGAATGGCACTGGCTTCCAATCTGTTGCCAGGCCAGATTCGGTGTGCCAGTCATGATGACCTGTAAAGTAGGGCTGTGCACCGCTTCAGCCCGAGGCCCAAACCCCAAGTCGAAGTGGGTCGCTTTGGGGCATTTCGGGCCCCTTCTGAGGTGAAGTCAACCTGAAGTGGGTCTGGAGCTCTCCGAAGCACTTGGTGCACTTTGGAGCTTCAGCATCCCAGTCCAGGCACAATGGCGCCTCCAGCTCCTTATGTGTGTGTGTGTGTGTGTGTGTGTGTGTGTGTGTGTGAAGAGGGACCCTCATCCTCAGCCAGCTGGGCGTTTGCAACCTGAGAAGCCGGCCCAGTCATGTCTACACTAGCCTAGGAAAACACCTCCCCCATGTCTGGCGGTTCTCCTTCAGAATCTGAATGGCTATCCCACTCCCTATGCTCAGAAACAACCCTAACAGTAGCATGCCATTTGAAAAATAGTATTTAAAGAAATCTTACAAAATAAAATGAAAATCAAGAGGGACAGGAAGCGTGGTGTGTGTGTGTGTGTGTGTGTGTGTGTGTGACATAGTCCCAGTCCTTTCCCTTCAACGAAGATAACATGATCACAGGAAAAATGATCTCACTGAGACCGGCTCCTCCTTACACTGGCTTCATCCACCATGCAGCACCTGCTTCTTGGAATGGGAAAGACCTGTACTATCTCTGACAAAATCAAATCACCCCCTCAGCAAGCACATTCAGATGTGTTGTGTTTTTGTTTTCTTGTAGCCCTGCCCACTGGCAGGTTTCTGGAGACATGGCCCAGTCGCCATAGCATTGCTATTGTTTTCTCTCCATTTAATCTTTCCAGCTAGCCATGACCTGCTCAGCATGATGAACGACCTCCCTGTTGTTTCTACATGCTGACTCCAGTGTATCTGTAGAATACAGTGGAAGCATCAATGTGGAGAAGCAGCCATGCCACTGCCTCCACCCCACCCCCAGCTTGTAGAACAGCTGCCAGGTATTCCAGTCATAAAGCTGCATGCCAATCAGGCATACACCGCATAGTCTCATTTTGTGAGGAAGGGCAGACATGCTTAGCCAGATGGCTTTGCAGTATGTTTATGTATGTTTATGAAGAGCTGGAACAGTAGAACAACCATAGACAAAGCTACTTTTCTACAGGGAGCATTAAAGCAGAGACGTGCAGGCTGTTCCTATGCAGCTTTATTTGGAATTAA
The DNA here is from genome assembly GCF_057233095.1 of Heloderma suspectum. Lineage (NCBI taxonomy): Eukaryota > Metazoa > Chordata > Lepidosauria > Squamata > Helodermatidae > Heloderma > Heloderma suspectum. Next base: position 422,187,299 of record NC_139458.1, read on the forward strand.
GTCCTACTGATTTAAATGGGGCTCACTGCCTTTTAAGTGTGCATCACATGGCAGCCTTAAACTGGCTGAAGCCAATTCATCTCTCTAGAGAACCCTTTGGATCGTACCTCTCTGAGAAAGGCTGGGATAGGTGACAGGGAATGCTCAGCACCTTCACACCAGACTACAATTCCCAGAATTCTTTGGAGGAATCGATGAGACTTGTACAGAACTGACAGAATTTTGTAATGCATTTTTTTTCTTTTCTTTTCCTCATCTTTATATTTTGGCAGCTTTCTAATGGCATATCTCTATACTTACATTCAGGATCACAATTCCAATTTATTTTGTTAAGGCAGATAAGGATAAATATGTATGTTTTACAGCATAATTTTATATTATTTATTATTAACATTTATATATCAGTTTTGGGGGCTAGAATGTCATCAAGGCAGTGCACAGTTGAAAACAATAAAATATAAAACCATGAAATACAGGCTACTACAAAAGATTAAAACAATTGCATAATTTAAAGGGCTAAGTGTGCAATCCTATACATGCTTAGACAGAAATAAATTGTACAACTCCCAGCATTCCCCAATCTGTCATTTATTTATTTATTTATTGCATTTATACCCCGCCTTTTTTCCTCTTGCAAGGAACCCAAGGCGGCTTACATTATCCTCCTCCTCTCCATTTTATCCTCACAACAACAACCCTGTGAGGTGGGTTGGGCTGAGAGTCTGTGACTGGCCCAAAGTCACACAGTGAGCTTCCATGGCTGAGTGGGGACTAGAACCCGGATCTCCCAGCTCCTAGTCCAACACTCTTGCCACTACACCACACTGGCTATCATGTCTAAACATGCATAGGATCGCACTCTATATTAAAGACATGTATATTCACACCCTTTCTGAAAGCCAGGAGAGAGGGGGCTAAACGTAATCCTTGAGGGAGTGCATTCCGTAGTTTGTGAGCAACACCAGAGAAAGTCATTTTCCACATACTTGGCAAACGAGCCTCTGGGGGTACCCTCAGGAGGGCCTGTCCTGCAGGTCTGAGTAAGTGGACAAGTTCATATTGACAGGGGAGATAAATATGTAGGAAACAGACAGACAAAAGACAGTGTGTTACTCATTTCTCCATTAAATGAGAATTTAAAATCTTGTCTTGTGACATAGTATTCCAATCATCCAGAATACTATGGATGTATTCGTCCAGGAGGTTGTATTGTCCAGGAGGTACAACCTCCAGGTACAATTGTCCAGGAGGTTGTAAATTCCTCCTTGAGAGAGGGAGTGGTGCCTGCCACTTTAAAAGAAGCGGTAATTAGACCACTCCTGAAAAAGCCTAACCTGGACCCAGAGGATGTTAACAAATATAGACCAGTGGCCAACATCACCTTCCTGGGCAAGGTGCTTGAGTGGGTTGTTGTAGGACAGCTCCAGGCACTGTTGAATGAAACGGATTCTCTAGATCCATTTCAGTCGGGCTTCAGGCCTGGTTTTGGAATGGAAACTGCCTTGGTCGTCCTGTGGGATGACCTCTGCCGGGACAGGGACAGGGGGAGTACGACCCTGTTGATTCTCCTGGACCTCTCAGCGGCTTTCGATACCATCAACCATGGTATCCTTCTGGATAGGTTGTCTGGGTTGGGAGTTGGAGGCACTGCACTACAGTGGTTCCGCTCCTACTTGGATGGCCAATTCCAGAAGGTGGTGCTGGGGGATTATTGCTCTGTGCCATGGCAATTATGCCATGGGGTTCCACCGGGCTCTATTTTATCCCCCATGCTGTTTAACATCTACATGAAACCGCTGGGGGAGGTTATCCGGAGGTGTGGGCTGAGGTGCCATCAATATGCGGATGACACCCAGCTCTACCTCTCTTTCTCATCAAAACCAGGTGAGGCAGTGGCTGTTCTGAATCAGTGCCTGGGCATGGCAATGGACTGGATGAGGGCCAATAAACTGAAAATCAATCCAGACAAGATGGAGGTACTGTTAGTGGGTGGTTCGTCTGCCCGGCTGGGTGATATTCAACTTGTTCTGGAGGGGGTTGCACTCCCCCTAAAGGATCAGGTTCGTAGTTTGGGGGTGCTCTTGGATCCAGAACTGTCACTTGAGGCACAGGTGAACTCAGTAGCATGGAGCACTTTTTATCAGCTTAGGCTGGTATACCAACTACGCCCTTATCTGGACAGAGATAGCCTAGCTACAGTTATCCATGCTCTGATAACTTCTTGTCAGGATTACTGCAGTGCGTTATATGTGGGGCTGCCTTTGAAAACGGTCCAGAAACTTCAGCTGGTCCAAAATAGGGCAGCAAGATTGTTAACAGGGACTGGCCTGTGAGCTCATATTATGCCAGTACTTTTCCAGTTGCATTGGCTGCCAGTCCATTTCCGGGCCCGATTCAAAGTGCTGGTGTTAACATTCAAAGCCCTTAACGGCTTGAGGCCAGGTTACCTGAAGGATCGCCTCCTCCCATATGTGCCTGCCCGGACCTTAAGATCATCATCAGCGGCCCTCCTCCATGAGCCCCTGCCAAAGGAAGTGAGGTGGGTGGCTACTAGGAGGAGGGCTTTTTCTGCTGTGGCACCCCGGCTCTGGAATGAGCTCCCTGGTGAAGTTCACCTGGCACCTACATTGTATTTCTTTCGGCGCCAGGTGAAGACCTTTTTATTTTCCCAGGCATTTTAGCATTTTAGCTTTCTAAACTTTTAGTTTTGCTGTTCTAAATCTGTATTTTAACCTCCTGCACTGCTGCTAGGTTTTATTATGGTTGTATTGTTATATTGTGGTTTTAATGTTCTATATATTTTAAATTGTTTTATTGTGTGTTGTTTGGTTTTAATTTTTGTGAACCACCCAGAGAGCTTTGGCTATTGGACGGTATAGAAATAAATAAATAAATAAATAAATAAAATCATGGAATAGTTGGTACAGAAGAAATAGACACTGTGTTGTGTTTAGTTCCCATTTGTGCAGTGAATTAATTGATTAATCAATTAATTAACCAGTTGCAACATTTCTATCCTACACTTCACAAATATATTATTCCAAGGTGGCTTACAAAATATTAAAATGAGATGTATTATTAAATTTCTTAACTGCCCATCTAGCCAGTCACCCAGCCACACTGGGAGATGTACAATAATTTGTTCAGTCGTTCAGTCGTGTCCGACTCTTCGTGACCCCATGGACCATAGCACGCCAGGCCTTCCTGTCCTGCGCACTCTCCCGGAGTGTGCTCAGGTTCATATTCATTGCATCGGTGATGCTATCTAGCCATCTCATCCTCTGTCGTCCCCTTCTCCTTTTGCCTTCAGCCTTTCCCAGCATCAGGGTCTTTTCCAGAGAGTTTTCTCTTCTCATTAAGTGGCCAAAATATTTGAGCTTCAGCTTCAGTATCTGTCCTTCCAATGAGCACTCAGGGTTGATTTCCTTTAGGATGGACTGATTTGACCTCCTTGCAGTCCAGGGGACTCGTAAGAGTCTTCTCCAGCACCACAGTTCGAAAGCATCGATTCTTCAGCGCTCAGCCTTCCTTATAGTCCAGCTCTCACAGCCATACATTACTACTGGGAAAACCATAGCTTTGATTAGACGGACCTTTGTTGGCAAGGTGATGTCTCTGCTTCTTACTATGCTGTCTAGGTTTGCCATAGCTTTCCTCCCAAGGAGGAAGCGTCTTTTAATTTCATGGCTACAGTCACCGTCTGTGGTGATCTTGGAGCCCAAGAAAGTAAAATCTGTCACTGCTTCCATTTCTTCCCCTTCTATATGCCAGGAAGTGATAGGGCCAGATGCCATGATCTTCGTTTTTTTAATGTTGAGTTTCAAACCAGCTTTTGCACTCTCCTCTTTCACCCTCAACAAGAGGCTCTTGAGATCCTCTTCACTTTCTGCCATTAGGGTGGTATCGTCTGCATATCGGAGGTTGTTGATAATTCTCCCAGCAATCTTAATTCCGACCTCTGATTCATCCAACCTGGCATTTCTCATGATGTACTCTGCATATAAGTTAAATAAGCAGGGTGACAATATGCAGCCTTGTCATACTCCTTTCCCAATTTTGAACCACTCGGTTGTTCCATGTCCGGTTCTTACTGTTGCTTCTTGACCCTCGTACAGGTTTCTCAGGAGACAGGTAAGGTGGTCTGGTACTCCCATCACTTTAAGAATTTGCCAGAGTTTGTTGTGATCCACACAATCAAAGGCTTTAGCATAGTCAATGAAGCAGAAATAGACATTTTTCTGGAATTCTCTTGCTTTCTCCATGATCCAGCGAATGTTGGCGATTTGATCTCTAGTTCCTCTGCCTCTTCAAAACCCAGCTTGTACTTCCGGTAGTTCTCGGTTCGCATACTGCTGAAGCCTAGCTTGTAGGATTTTGAGCATCACGTTGCTGGCATGTGAAATGAGTGCAATTGTGCAGTAGTTTGAACACTCTTTGGCATTGCCCTTCTTTGGAATTGGAATGTAAACTGACCTTTTCCAGTCTTGTGGCCATTGCTGAGTGTTCCAAATTTGTTGGCATATTGAGTGCAGCACTTTAACAGCATCATCTTTTAGGATCTTAAATAGCTCAGCTGGAATACTGTCATCTCCACTAGCTTTGTTGTTACTAATGCTTCCTAAGGCCCACTTGACTTCACTCTCGAGGATGTCCGGCTCAAGTTCAGTGACCGCACTATCATGGCTATCAAGGACATTACTATCATGGCTATCAAGGACATTAAGATCTTTCCTGTATAGTTCTTCTGTGTATTCTTTCCACCTCTTCTTAATCTCATCTGCTTCTGTGAGGTCCCTGCCTTCTTCGTCCTTTATCATGCCCGTCTTTGCACAAAACGTTCCCTTGAGATCTCCAATTTTCTTGAAGAGATCTCTAGTCTTTCCCATTCTGTTGTTTTCCTCGATTTCCTTGCATTTTTCATTTAAGAAGGCCTTCTTGACTCTCCTTGCTATTCTCTGGAACTCTGCATTCAGTTGGATATATCTTCCCCTTTCTCCCTTCCTTTTTGCTTCCCTTCTTTCCTCAGCTACTTGTAAAGCCTCATCAGACAGCCACTTGGCTTTCTTGCATTTCTTTTTCTTTGGGATGGATTTCGTTGCTGCCTCCTGAACAATGTTACGGACCTCCGTCCATAGTTCCTCAGGCACTCTGTCTATCAGGTCTAATCCCTGAAATCTATTCCTCACCTGCACTGTATATTCATAAGGGATATGATTTAGGTCATACCTGAATGGTTTAGTGGTTTTCCCTACGTTCTTCAATTTCAGCTGAAATTTTGCAAGAAGCAGCTCATGATCTGAGCCACAGTCAGCTCCAGGTCTTGTTTTTACTGACTGTATGGAGCATCTCCATCTTTGGCTGCAAAGGACATAATCAATCTGATTTTGATATTGACCATCTGGTGATGTCCATGTGTAGAGTCGTCTCTTGTGCTGTTGGAAAAGAGTGTTTGCTATGATCAGCATGTTCTCTTGGCAAAACTCTATTAGCTTTTGTCCTGCTTCATTTTGTACACCAAGGCCATGCCTGCCTGTTATCCCGGTGATTTCTTGACTTCCTACTTTAGCATTCCAGTCCCCTATGATGAAGAGGACATCTTTTTTTGGTGTTAGTTCTAGAAGGTGTTGGAGGTCTTCATAGAACCGATCAACCTCAGCTTCTTTGTCCTCAGTGGTTGGGGCATAGACTTGAATTACTGTGATGTTGAATGGTTTGCCTTGGATTCAGGAAAACCACTAAACCATTCAGGTATGACCTAAATCATATCCCTTATGAATATACACTACAGTGGAGGTGAGGAATAGATTTAAGGGATTAGACCTGATAGACAGAGCACCTGAGGAACTACGGACGGAGGTCCGTAACATTGTTCAGGAGGCAGCAACTCAATCCATCCCAAAGAAAAAGAAATGCAAGAAAGCCAAGTGGCTGTCTGATGAGGCTTTACAAGTAGCTGAGGAAAGAAGGAAAGCGAAAAGCAAGGGAGAAAGGGGAAGATATATCCAACTGAATGCAGAGTTCCAGAGAACAGCAAGGACAGACAAGAAGGCCTTCTTAAATGAACAATGCAAAGAAATCAAGGAAAAGAATAGAATGGGAAAGACTAGAGATCTTTTCAAGAAAATCAGAGATCTCAAGGGAACGTTTTGTGCGAAGATGGGCATGTAAAGGACAAAGAAGTTGGAGACCTAACAGAAGCAGATGAAATTAAGAAGAGGTGGAAAGAATACACAGAAGAACTATACAGGAAAGATCTGAATGTCCCTGATAGCCATGATAGTGCCATCACTGAACTTGAGCCGGACATCCTCGAGAGTGAAATCAAGTGGGCCTTAGCAAGCATTAGTAACAGCAAAGCTAGCAGAGATGACAGTATTCCAGCTGAGATATTTAAAATCCTAAAAGATGATGCTGTTAAAGTGCAGCACTCAATATGCCAACAAATTTGGAACACTCAACAGTGGCCACAAGACTGGAAAAGGTCAGTTTACATTCCAATGCCAAAGAAGGTCAATGCCAAAGAGTGTTCAAACTACTGTACAATTGCTCTCATTTCACATGCCAGCAAGGTGATGCTCAAAATCGTATAAGCTAGGCTTCAGCAGTATGTGAACTGAGAAGTACCAGAAGTACAAGCGGGGTTTCGAAGAGGCAGAGGAACGAGAGATCAAATCGCCAACATTCATTGGATCATGGAGAAAGCAAGAGAATTCCAGAAAAACGTCTCTTTCTGCTTCATTGACTACGCTAAAGCCTTTGATTGTGTGGATCACAACAAACTCTGGCAAATTCTTAAAGAGATGGGAGTACCAGAACACCTTACTTGTCTCCTGAGAAATCTGTACGAGGGTCAAGAAGCAACAGTAAGAACTGGACATGGAACAACTGATTGGTTCAAAATTGGGAAAAGAGTATGACAAGGCTGTATATTGTCACCCTGCTTATTTAATTTATATGCAGAGTACATCATGAGAAACTCTGGGTTGGATGAATCACAGGTCGGAATTAAGATTGCTGGGAGAATGATCAACTACCTCAGATATGCAGATGATACCACCCTAATGGCAGAAAGTGAAGAGGATCTAAAGAGCCCCTTGTTGAGGGTGAAAGTGGAAAGTGCAAAAGCTGGTTTGAAACTCAACATTAAAAAAACTCAGATCATGGCATCTGGCCCCATCACTTCCTGGCATATAGAAGGGGAAGAAATGGAAGCAGTGACAGATTTTACTTTCTTGGGCTCCAAGGTCACCACAGATGGTGACTGTAGCCATGAAATTAAAAGACGCTTCCTCCTTGGGAGGAAAGCTATGGCAAACCTAGACAGCATTGTAAAAAGCAGAGACATCACCTTGCCGACAAACTTTCATCTAATCAAAGCTATGGTTTTCCCAGTAGTAATGGCAGAGCTGGACTATAAGGAAGGCTGAGCGCCGAAGAATTGATGCCTTCAAACTGTGGTGCTGGAGAAGACTGTTACGAGTCCCCTGGACTGCAAGGAGGTCAAATCAGTCCATCCTAAAGGAAATCAACCCTGAGTGCTCATTGGAAGGACAGATACTGAAGCTGAAGCTCCAATATTTTGGCCACCTAATGCGAAGAGTAAACTCCCTGGAAAAGACCCTGATGCTGGGAAAGATTGAAGGCAAAAGGAGAAGGGGATGGCAGAGGATGAGATGGCTAGATAGCATCACCGATGCAATGAATATGAACTTTAACACACTCCGGGACAGAGTGGAGGACAGGAAGGCCTGGAGTGCTATGGTCCATGGGGTCACAAAGAGTCGGACACGACTTAATGACTTATTGACTGAACAACAACAACACATTAAAACATCATTTTCTAAAATTTCCCTAACCCACCCCAAATGCCTGCCTGAACAACCAAGTTTTCAATGCATGGTGGAAGCTCATAAAAACTCATCATGTAATCCATAAAAATACCCCAACCCTAAAACAACAAATCCTACAGCATATAAAAGCAGCATCTGACCAATTCTACAAGGAATAAAACCATGGAAAGGCATTGGAATATTTTGTTTGAAAAGGGTTTTGCCTAGGCAAACTTCCCTGGGGAGAGCATTTCACCTTTAGGGCATTTGGTTAAAATGCAGTTTTCAAATGAATCCATTCTTCTGTGCATATTTTTTAAATGGGCACATTTTAATGCTTTCTTTTTGTGGTTCTGCAAATCACATCATACCCTCAGAAATGGTCTTTGACCAGAGATTGTGCCTAGGTCCAGGAGGTGCAAACTGAGTAAATTTTGATCAAAACTGCACTGAAACAAATTCCTCATACATCCCTAAGAAAAAAAGTGGGGTTGATGCACCATTCATTAAGGAAAGAATTGTGAGGGGAGGTATTCCCAATAAATGTTAAAGGGCTTCCTTATGGAAAAGTAGTTGACATGGCCAGGAAACAAAATAGCCTGTTAAGCAAAATTTCCTAGGCTTGCTTGATATAGCATGTCTTCTTGTTCCCTATTGAAAGCAAACCAAGGACAACAGTAATTGTAGGTTATTTGAACTTGACTCTTATTCTTCAAGGTTAAGTCAGCTGGGCTAATTACATTTAAAACAAAAACAAAAACAGATGTGGCTAATTTAAAAGATAGCCCTTTTTTGGGGGGGGGGTAGACTGAAGAACTTTCAATGTGAAAAAGGATTTCATTGTTCTCTTCACCTAAGTTTCATTTTCTTCTTTTGAGCTGCCATTTGTTTTAATTCTTTGTTCTCATCCCTGATGTGACATAGCCACTCTCAAGTCTCTGAGGTTGTGCCAAGAGCAGATGGCATTCAGTGGATATTCCTAGATAAAAATAAAATAAAATAAAGGATGAAACAGTGGAGATCTTTATAATTACATATTATTAAAGCACTGGAAATTCCAAAACATCTTAGAGATCAGGAAAAACAACAACAGCAACAACAACAACCAGAAAGAAAGTTAGAAGAAATGGAAAATGAAATCTTATCTTCAAAGCATGCCAATATGTCTTGAGTGCTATTTTTGGTAGAACGGTGGGGTATAAATAAAATAACTGGATAAAATCCAGGAATTCCTCAATTCAAACATTTATCTTTATTTAAAGCCCACTGAAACTTTACTAGGTTGTCAAAGTGGCACACAGTTGAACCAATCATTTTTCCAAAGTGGAAAACCCATGCTTTGTTTATTAAATTGAGTTATCAATTTTCATAGTTAAGTAAACATGAAGAGAACACTAATGGTCATAAGGCTGTGCCTTCTGCTTCACAAGATTACAGGCAGTATCTGAATAAGCCTGAACAGGCTTACTCAAATGGGGAGGGTGACTGAAACTGGAAGCCAGGACTCAGGACACATATGGGCAACCTGGCTGTGTCCCATCTGTAGATCTCAAAGTCCTTCTCTTGGGGTTGCACAAGTGCCCTGGTGAATTACCCAACACAAGTTGCTCAAGTGCAATTGGGAGGGATGCAGGGATGCTCACCCATGTATGTCTTCCTCACCATATCAATTTTTTTGTGGGCTCGGGGAATGTGATCTCTCCCGGCTGGGATAGAGAGGAATCTGCCCTTCTTCTACACCTCAGCAGGGAGAGCCTTCAAAGCCAAGAACATGTGTGTGTGTGTGCGTGCATGTGACCATGAGAGAGAGAGAGAGAGAGAGAGAGAGAGAGAGAGACTATGTATGTATGTATGTATGTATGTATGTGAATGAGTCTGTGTGCCCAGACTAGGGATGTACAGATGTCCTTTCGTGAATTGACAGGCACATTTTGTTCCATCACCTGCTCATTGATGGAATCAGATTTTTTGTAGAATTTCATTCCAATTTTTATGTGCACAAATGGGTCAATTCACAATAACTATCTCTGCATTGCTGCTAGGTTTTATTTTTGTTGTACTGTTATATTGTGATTTGAAGCGTTCATATTTTAGATTGTTTTATGCTGCACTCTGTGGTTTTAATTTTTGTGAATTGCCCAGAGAGCTTCAGCTATTGGGTGGAACAGAAATTAATTAATTAATTAATTGATGGATTGATTAATTAATGTTAGTTAATGCATATTTGCACAAATCTCTCCAACGCTGAAAAAAAAGAGAAAGATGTGCACCCCCCCCAAATTCCACATATATTTTTGCATGACTAAATTTGTGTACAATTCCAGAAAGTTTGTTTTTAAAGGTCCCAAGTCCACAGAATCCATGTGACCCCCCAAAAAGTCAGTCCATTGCAGGATCCATGGGCTGGATTCACAGAAATCCAAACACATTGGGATCTGTTGTGGATTTCTCTGATATCCCTGTCCCAGGCCAGGCACACTGACAGCTCCAGCCACATTGACTGGGACATGCAGTCCCTAAGCACCCACCTATCACTGCATATGTCCCTTAGGGAAAAAATGTTGGCTCACCCCTGACCTAGGGATGCGTATCAGATCCGTGGCCATGGGCAGTCCCTTTGGCCCAAATGTAAAGGTCACACAGACACACATAAGCTCATCTGTGCAGAATTCCACATGCCCAGTGTCTCATTGAGAGAAGACAGTCATTTAAAGGAGGCAGTTCCACCAGCATGCACAGAGGGCACCAGTTGGAAACCAAATCTGTCTATTAACACTGTACACATAGCAGCTGAGGGCTCCTGTTTAAAAGTGAAGCCAGACACATGGGCCTCAGATATGGAGTATGAAGAGGTAGCACCATTACTCCAAAGGACAGCATAACTCTTTTTGAAGAGGAGTGTCTTGCAGACTCAAGGATGGGAAAATACCTTGGTCCTGACAACCAGAAATGAGCAAGTAGCTTGAGCCCTCTGGGGAAACCACACACGATCACTCCAAGACATTGGATTTACCCTTAACCCTTTGCCAGAGGACTCAAAAGGCCACCTCTGGACTTCAAAGTGCTAAAGAAGCACAGGGATCTGGGACAGAATGCAGGCCCATTAAACCCAGTTTAATTTTCCTTGTATGGTTGACTTTGATCAATCTTCTCACGCCTCTCCTTCAGTTGTGTCATGGAGCTCATTGGAACAAGTTGTGTGGTATTTCTTTTTGGATCAGTCCAAAGTCCAATGGATCTCTCTCTCTCTCTCTCTCTCTCTCTCTCTCTCCCTCTCTCTCTCTCTCTCTCTCTCTCAATCTCTCCTTCTCTCCCATCCCCCTTTTATCTTCCCTTTTCACATTGGCTTAAGTCAGCTCAAAACATTCTGTTGTTTATTCATTCAGTCGCTTCCAACTCTTCGTGACTTCATGGACCAGCCCACGCCAGAGCTTCCTATCGGCTGTCACCATGCCCAGCAAGGTCGAGTCCGTCACCTCCAGAATATCATCCATCCATCTTGCCCTTGGTCAGCCCCTCTCCCTTTTGCCTTCCACTTTCCCTAGCATCAGCATCTTCTCCAGGGTATCCTGTCTTCTCATGATGTGGCAAAAGTACTTCAATTTTGCCTTTAATATCAGTCCCTCAAGTGAGCAGTCTGGCTTTATTTCCTGGAGTATGGACTGGTTTGATCTTCTTGCAGTCCAAGGCACTCTCAGAATTTTCCTCCAACGCCACAGTTCAAAAGCATCTATCTTCCTTTGCTCAGCCTTCCTTACGGTCCAGCTCTCGCAGCCATTGGTTACTACAGGGAATACAATTGCTTTAACTATGCGGACCTCTGTTGTCAGTGTGATGTCTCTGCTCTTCACTATTTTATCAAGATTTGTCATTGCTGTCCTCCCAAGAAGTAAACATCTTCTGATTACCTGGCTGCAGTCAGCATCTGCAGTAATCTTTGCACCTAGAAAGACAAAGTCTGTCACTGCCTCCACGTTTTCTCCCTCTATTAGCCAGCTATCAATCAAGCTCATTGCCATAATCTTGGTTTTTTGAGGTTTAACTGCAACCCAGCTTTTGCACTTCCTTCTTTTACCTACGTCATCAGGTTCCTCAGCTCCTCCTCACTTTCAGCCATCAAAGTGGGATCATCTGCATATTTGAGATTGTTAATGTTTCTTTAAGCGATTTTAACTCCAGTCTTGGATTCATCAAGCCCAGCATGTCGCATGATGTGTTCTTTGTACAGGTTGAATAGGTAGGGTGAGAGTAAACAACCCTATTGTTCCGTGGTTTATTCTTACCGTTGCTACTTGGTCATTTTACAGATTCCTCAGGAGGCAGACAAGTTGACTTCGTATCCCCATACCACCAAGAACTTGCCACAATTTGTTATGATCCACACAGTCAAAGGCTTTAGAATAGTCAATAAAACAGAAATAGATGTTTTTCTGAAACTCCCTGGCTTTCTCCATTATCCAGCGGATATTGGCATATGGCCTCTAGTTCCTCTGCCTTTTCTAAACCCAGTTTGTACATCTGGCAATTCTCGTTCCATGAATTGCTGGAGTCTACCTTGCAAGATCTTGAGCATGACCTTACTGGCATGTGAAATAAGTGCTACTGTTCAATAATTTGAACATTCTTTCTTGTTTCCCATTTTTGGTATGGGGATATAAATAGATTTTTTTCCAATCTGTTGGCCATTCTTGTGTTTTCCAAATTTGCTGGCATATGGCATGCATCACCTTGACAGCATCATCTGGCAAGATTTTAAACAGTTCAGCTGGGATACCGTCATCTCCTGCTGCCTTGTTATTAGCAATGCTTCTTAAGGCCCATTCCACCTCACTCTTCAGGATGTCTGGCTCTAGCTCACTGACCACACCATTAAATCTATCCCCGATATTATTATCCTTCCTATACAGATCTTCCATATATTCTTGCCACCTTTTCTTGATCTCTTCTGCTTCTGTTAGGTCCTTGCCAACTTTGTTTTTGATCATACCCATTTTTGCCTGGAATTTACCTCCGATGTTTCTAATTTTCTGGAAGAGGTCTCTTGTCCTTCCTATTCTATTATCTTCTTCCGCTTCCACGCATTGCTTGTTTAAAAATAATTCCTTATCTCTTCTAGCTAACCTCTGGAATTTTGCATTTAATTGGGCATATCTCCCCCTATCACTGTTGCCTTTTGCTTTCCTTCTTTCTTGGGCTGCTTCCAGTGTCTCAGCAGACAGCCCTCTTGCCTTCTTGGTTTTCTTTTTGTTTGCGATGTTTTTTGTTGCTGCCTCCTGAACAATGTTGTGAACTTCTGTCCATAGTTCTTCTGGGACCCTGTCTACTAAATCTAGTCCCTTAAATCTATTATTCTCCTCCACTGCATATTCATGAGGAATATTAGTGAGCTCATATCTAACTGCTCTGTGGGTCTTCCCTATTCTCTTTAGTCTGATTCTAAAATGTGCAATAAGAAGTTCGTGATCTGAACTACAGTCAGCTCCAGGTCTTGTTTTTACTGACTGTATAGATGTCCGCCACCTTTGGCTACAAAGGATGCATTCAGTCTGATTTCGGTATTGGTGACGTCCATGTATAAAGTCCTCCTTGAGGTTGTTTGTTATGCACAGTGAGTTGTCTTGGCAACATTCTATCAGCCTATGTCCCACTTCATTTTGTTCTCCCAGACCATGCTTGCCTGTAATTCCAGGTGTCGTTTGACTACCCACCTTAGCATTCCAGTCTCCTGTAATGAAAATAACATCTCTTTTTGGCATATTATCCAGTAAGTGCTGCAGATCCTCATAGAACTGATCTACTTCTGCTTCTTCAGCATCTGTGGTTGGGGCATATATTTGGATCACTGTGATGTTAAATGGCTTACCCTGAATTCGAATTGAGATCATTCTGTCATTTTTTGGATTGTATCCAAGCACTGCTTTAGCCACTTTATTATTAATTATGAAGGCTACTCCATTTCTTCTGTGGTCCTCTTGCCCACAGTAGTAGATCTGGTGGTCATCTGATGTGAAGTGGCCCATTCCAGTCCATTTCAGTTCACTGACACCCAAAATGTCTGTATTTAATCTTGACATCTCCTCAATTGTTGTTGTTGTTGTTCAGTCGTTCAGTCGTGTCCGACTCTTCGTGACCCCATGGACCATAGCACGCCAGGCCTTCCTGTCCTGCGCTCTCTCCCGGAGCATGCTCAAGTTCATATTCATTGCATCCGTGATGCTATCTAGCCATCTCATCCTCTGCCATCCCCTTTTCCTTTTGCCTTCAGTCTTTCCCAGCATCAGGGTCTTTTCCAGTGAGTTTTCTCTTCGCATTAGGTGGCCAAAATATTGGAGCTTCAGCTTCATTATCTGTCCTTCCAATGAGCACTCAGGGTTAATTTCCTTTAGAATGGACTGATATGACCTCTTTGCAGTCCAGGGGACTTGTAAGAGCCTTCTCCAGCACCACAGTTCGAAAGCATCAATTCTTCGGCGCTCAGCCTTCCTGATTGTCCAGCTCTCACAGCCATACATTACTACTGGGAAAACCATAGCTTTGATTACACGGACCTTTGTCGGCAAGGTGATGTCTCTGCTTCTTACTATGCTGTCTAGGTTTGCCATAGCTTTCCTCCCAAGGAGCAAGCGTCTTTTAATTTCATGGCTACAGTCACTGTCTGCGGTGATCTTGGAGCCCAAGAAAGTAAAATCTGTCACTGCTTCCATTTCTTCCCCTTCTATATGCCAGGAAGTGATAGGGCCAGATGCCATGATCTTCGTTTTTTTAATGTTGAGTTTCAAACCAGCTTTTGCACTCTCCTCTTTCACCCTCAACAAGAGGCTCTTGAGATCCTCTTTGCTTTCTGCCATTAGGGTGGTATCGTCTGCATATCGGAGGTTGTTGATAATTCTCCCAGCAATCTTAATTCCGACCTCTGATTCATCCAACCCGGCATTTCTCATGATGTACTCTGCATATAAGTTAAATAAGCAGGGTGACAATATGCAGCCTTGTCGTACTCCTTTCCCAATTTTGAACCAATCGGTTGTTCCATGTCTGGTTCTTACTGTTGCTTCTTGACCCTCGTACAGGTTTCTCAGGAGACAGGTAAGGTGGTCTGGTACTCCCATCACTTTAAGAATTTGCCACAGTTTGTTGTGATCCACACAATCAAAGGCTTTAGCGTAGTCAATGAAGCAGAAAGAGACGTTTTTCTGGAATTCTCTTGCTTTCTCCATGATGCAGCGAATGTTGGCGATTTGATCTCTAGTTCCTCTGCCTCTTCGAAACCCAGCTTGTACTTCCGGTAGTTCTCGGTTCGCATACTGCTGAAGCCTAGCTTGTAGGATTTTGTAGGAGCATCACGTTGCTGGCATGTGAAATGAGCGCAATGGTGCGGTAGTTTGAACACTCTCTGGCGTTGCCCTTCTTTGGAATTGGAATGTAAACTGACCTTTTCCAGTCTTGTGGCCACTGTTGAGTGTTCCAGATTCGTTGGCATATTGAATGCAGCACTTTAACAGCATCATCTTTTAGGATTTTTAATAGCTCGGCTGGAATACTGTCATCTCCGCTAGCTTTGTTGTTACTAATGCTTCCTAAGGCCCACTTGACTTCACTCTCTAGGATGTCCGGCTCAAGTTCAGTGACCGCACTATCATGGCTATCAGGGACATTCACATCTTTCCTGTATAGTTCTTCTGTGTATTCTTGCCACCTCTTCTTAATCTCATCTGCTTCTGTTAGGTCCCTGCCTTCTTTGTCCTTTATCATGCCCGTCTTTGCACAAAACGTTCCCTTGAGATCTCCAATTTTCTTGAAGAGATCTCTAGTCTTTCCCATTCTGTTGTTTTCCTCGATTTCTTTGCATTGTTCATTTAAGAAGGCCTTCTTGTCTCTCCTTGCTATTCTCTGGAACTCTGCATTCAGTTGGGTATATCTTCCCCTTTCTCCCTTGCTTTTCGCTTCCCTTCTTTCGTGAGCTACTTGTAAAGCCTCATCAGACAGCCACTTGGCTTTCTTGCATTTCTTTTTCTTTGGGATGGATTTCGTTGCTGCCTCCTGAACAATGTTACCGACCTCCGTAATCGCCTCCCCCCCGCAGACCCCCCAGAGGACTTGGGTAGGTGGGATTCATACACCCCTAATTTTAAATCTCTGCATTGCTGCTAGGTTTTATTCTGGTTGTATTGTTATACTGTGGTTTTAATGTTTTATATATTTTATATTGTTTTATTGTATGCTTTTTGGTTTTAATTTTTGTGAACTGCCCAGAGAGCTTCGGCTATTGGGCGGTATAGAAATGAAATGAATGAATGAATGAATGAATAAATAAATAAATAAATGGATGGGGCAAGGCAAAAACACACCTGAAGGCAGCCCAGGTAAAGCAGCTTCTCCTTTTAGTCCTCTCCCCCAAGAAGCCTCTGGCAAGCTCCAGCCAGATATAGTTTGTAGATGGGCAGGGCAGGGCAAAAACACACCTGAAGGCCTTTCTAATGAAGGTATTGCCCAACTGTGGATTAACATTGGTAGTTACCTATGTGGATGTTTGAAGCTTTTAATTGTGATTTCATACTATTTTTTATCTAATTATAACATATATGTATATATAGTTATCCCCTTCATGGATCACTGCCTTGTTGTGGCGAAGGGGCTTGCGTAACTCAGTGAAGCCATAAGCTATGCCGTGCAGGGCCACCCAAGACGGACAGGTCATGGCAGAGAGTTCTGACAAAATGTGGTCCACTGGAGAAGGAAATGGCAACCCACTCCAGTATTCTTGCCAAGAAAACCCCATGGAACGTATCACAAGGCTAAAAGATATGATGCCGGAAGATGAGCCCCTCAGGTCGGAAGGTGTCCAGTATGCTACTGGGGAAGAGCAGAGGGTATTTCCAAGTAGCGCCAGAAAGAGTGAAGCGGCTGGGCCAAAGCCGAAAGGACACTCAGCTGTGGATGTGTCTGGTGGTGAAAAGAAAATCCGATGCTGTAAAGAACAATATTGTTTAGGAACCTGGAATGTCAGATCAATGAATCAAGGTAAGCTGGAGGTGGTCAAACATGAGATGGCAAGATTGAACATCGACATCTTGGGAATCAGCGAACTCAAATGGACAAGCATGGGCGAATTTAATTCAGGTGACCATCATATCTACTATTGTGGGCAAGAATCCCTTAGAAGAAATGGAGTAGCACTCATAGTCAACAAAAGGGTGGGAAAAGCAGTACTGGGGTACAATCTTAAAAATGATAGAATGATCTCAGTACGAATCCAAGGCAAACCATTCAACATCACAGTAATTCAAGTCTATGCCCCAACCACTGAGGCCGAAGAAGCTGAGGTTGATCGGTTCTATGAAGACCTACAACACCTTCTAGAACTAACACCAAAAAAAGATGTCCTCTTCATCATAGGGGATTGGAATGCTAAAGTAGGAAGTCAAGAAATCACTGGGATAACAGGCAGGCATGGCCTTGGTGTACAAAATGAAGCAGGACAAAAGCTAATAGAGTTTTGCCAAGAGAACACGCTTATCATAGCAAACACTCTTTTCCAACAGCACAAGAGGCGACTCTACACATGGACGTCACCAGATGGTCAATATCGAAATCAGATTGATTATGTCCTTTGCAGCCAAAGATGGAGAAGCTCCATACAGTCAGTAAAAACAAGACCTGGAGCTGACTGTGGCTCAGATCATGAGCTGCTTCTTGCAAAATTTCAGCTTAAATTGAAGAATGTCGGGAAAACCACTAAACCGTTCAGGTATGACCTAAATCATATCCCTGATGAATATACAGTGGAGGTGAGGAATAGATTTCAGGGATTAGACCTGATAGACAGAGTGCCTGAGGAACTATGGACGGAGGTCCGTAACATTGTTCAGGAGGCAGCAACGAAATCCATCTCAATCGCCTCCCTCCTTCGTCCCTCCTCCCGAAATCCTTGCCAGCCAGCTCTGTGGAGAGTCTGCGGAGCTGCTGGCCGGCTCTGGCCGCTGGCGGACTTCCGGCTGCTGGGACGCACATGGCGTCCAGCATAGCGGACGCCATTTGTGTCCCTGCTCTTTGCCGTGATAGGCTACGTAACGATTTACGTAGCGGGCACCATTTGCGTCCCTGTTCTTTGCAGTAATAGGCTGTAGTAGTAATTATTGCAAAGAACAGGGACGCAAATGGTGTCCGCTACGCTATTTGCAGGGCAACTTCGCAGGGTGGTGGAGGTGGGTGGTCCGTTCCACCATGGACTCCAAGGGGCCGGATTCTTTAGAATCCAGCCTCACTGGAGTCCATGGCGGAATTCTCTAACGTCCCTATTTAAAATACAGATTTAAAACAGCAAAGCTAAAAGGTTAGAAAGCTAAAATGCTAAAATGTTTGGGAAAATAAAAACATCTTCACCTGGTGCTGGAAGGAATACAATGTAGGTGCCAGACGAACTTCACTAGGGAGCTCATTCCACAAAAGAAAAAGCCCTCCTCCTAGTAGCCACCTGCCTCACTTCCTTTGGCAGGGGCTCACGGAAAAGGGCCACTGAGGATGATTGTAAGATCCAGGCAGGCACATATGGGAGGAGGCGATCCTTCAGATAACCTGGCCCCAAGCCATAAAGGGCTTTGAATGTAAATTACCAGCACTTTGAATCAGGCCGGGAAATGGACTGGCAGCCAGTGCAGCTGGAAAAGTACTGGCATAATATGAGCTCGTTGGCCAGTCCCTGTTAACAATCTTGCTGCCCTATTTTAGACCAGCTGAAGTTTCCGGACCATTTTCAAAGGCAGCCCCACATATAACGCATTGCAGTGATCCAGACGAGAAGTTATCCAAGCATGGATAACTGTAGCTAGGCTATCTCTGTCCAGATAAGGGCGTAGTTGGTATACCAGCCTAAGCTGACACAAAGCTGACATCCATAAAAACAACTCAAATGTAACATAGTGTACATTCTTTTGAACTTCAGAAAACTTCATAATCCTCCCTTCAGCTATCCCAAGGCCTTTGTAAAAAGATATTCCTTGCATAATCATTTGACACTGAAGAGAGAGGAGTGAGAAGTCTGTTCTGGTGTTCTCCTCATAGCCTCTTTCCCAACTGATTCTCTGTTGACCATCAACATGTTGCCCATAGGCCTTTACCCAGGCTTGAAAGTGAGAAATTCAAGTGGGGGACCAGTATGGGGTTCTTCAGACAACTGACATTTCTCTCTCTCTCTCTCTCTCTCTCTCTCTCTCACACACACACACACACACACACACGCACACACACACACACGCACACACACTGCTAGCTCCAGGTTTTTGCGGGCCCTTGGGCAAGTTGCCCTCAATGGGTCCCTTCCCTTAGTGAGTCTCCCTTCTCACCACCATTGTGACCAGCTGCTATTGCTCCTCATCCTCTTCCTCATCACTGCTACCACTTCCTTGCTTGACAGGCAGAGAAGCAATGAGCAAGCAGGGAATGGCATCTCCTGCTCCTCCTTTTCACTGCCACCATTGTCTGGGCCAGGGCGAGAGGCAGGTGAACAAGCAGGTCGCAATGGGAAAAGGAGCAGACTCTTGTCAGTGGGCCCCTATTGGAGTGAGGGTCCTTGGCAGCTGCACAACCATGCCTACCCTTGACGCCAGCCCTGCACACACACCCTAAGGAGGCGATCTCCTAACCATTAGCTCCCACTGAAGACAAATCAACGGATCATATTGGATATATGAAACAGCAACCTGCCTAACAAATTATGGATGTATGAGCAAATACAAAGGTTGAGAAAGATGAGAAGAATTAGGGGATGGAGTAGGGATCGATGGGCAACCCCCTGCCTGGTTTTGCTGGGCGCCTGCCCAGCCCCTGCTTACGCCCCCACCCAGACCCACGGTCCTCCTCACACACACACTTACCAAGCCACTCTCGCTCACCCGGGAGCAGTCGGTGAGCACCGTGAGTGTCATTTTAAGAAAAAATGGCACCATGGCATATGAGCTTTTTTGCAATCACCGTTTAAGGCAATTGCAAAAATGTGCATATCTCTATATATGCAAAATGGGGCTGGGAATAGCGCTTATGTGCAAGATTATAGGTGTTTATGCCTGTAATCTTGTTCACCTGGGCTACCAGCCCCCAGCCACCCTGCTGAGGATGCCGGCAGTCAAGCCCTTGTGCACACAAGGAGGAGACAGCTAGCATCCGGGGCGCCAGCTGGGGCCCCATCCTGCCCAGTCAGCTGTCAAGGAAGCTTCTTTGACAGCTGACCAGGTAGGAGGAGGCATGGCACCCTCTTCAGGCGCTAGCCGTCTCCTATTCGCAAGCAGGAGATAGCAAGGGCGGTTGGGGTGTGTGCAGTGACAAGTCTGGACTGTTCCCGGCTGCTCGCTGCGCTCCAGGGCGCTCATTGGCTGGGTCCATCAGAACTCTGGAGCTTGGTGAGTGGGATCCAGGGGGCTGGTTGCAGAGGATTCTGCCAGCCTCCAGGACTAAGTCGGGTGCTTGTGACATCCCTAGCATGGAGGTCATTAATCTCTCCTTAACTCATTCTAGGCCTGAGCCCTGGTACTGAAATAAATCCTAAACTAAGGCCCCGTGTGTTCAATTTTTGTCCTGCCTGTGAATGTGGACAGAGGGTTTCAGCTGGAATCATCATCATCATCTGTCCAGTAAATTAGACGTCATGATGTTGGAGCAGATGCCTTCCTGGCTATGTGATCCTAGCACTTTAAACCTCATCCTGATGTAGTGTGGATCTTGACATGGAGGTACAGAGACAATGATGGCTTGTAAAATAATAATAATTTGAAGAAGGGGGTGGGAAATCCCTCTTAACTCTCCCAGTATGTTTAATTCAACATCTGAGCATCCAGGGTATATTTTAAATTAACAGCAGACCGCTTTAATTGAGATCTCATAAACTTGCAAGCTTTGATAGCCTTTTTACACATTGTGCAGCATGTTTGCTCGTTAAGCAGAGCTTTTCGTTTCTCTTGGCTCCTGTACTTATTGAATCTGAACCCTGTTTCACCCCAAACTGATTAAACAGCTTTCTATTAGTCTGAGGGAGTTTTAAAACAAGCACAGCTCTGTCATTACTAGAGGAATGGTTGTTTCTTTGCAAAGAGGAGCATAGTCCACTTTGATACTGGCATATTGTTAAAACAAGATAGGATTTGACAAGGATTTGCCTAAAGCTGCGATGGGATCAGGGCAGAAAGGGCCACTTTTCCTCTATGCATTCTCCATGAACAGCTTTAACTATAAATGCTGTGTTTGGGAATCGTGGCTCTCGAAGTGTGAGGTGAGCTACCCAAGGAGGAACAACCTAGGAGGGGAACAAGCCAGGCTGACTATTTAGCAAGGGTGGCTGGTTGCCCCTCTAATGGTTCAGATGAGTATTGACAAACTGGAGAGTTTCCACCACAGATCTACAGAGAGAGGACACATCTCAAGATGCTGGAAAATCTAATTTGATTTTCAATATATCCCACTACGTTTTGGCACTGATATTTTTAGGGGCCTTCTTTGGGAGTAGCATTAAAATTGCCCTCCAAGAACCCAGAAAGATACAGCTCTTCATTCTGCCAGGTAATGAGTTGAACAGATATGTCTTTCTGAGTTCTTAGAAGGCAATATTATTGAAAATAAAGTTGTATTTTCCATGCCACTTCACACTTCTACAATACATCAGAAACAGCCTTCAAGAAATGTAGCCCCAAACTGTATGTGGATCCCTTTGCATATCCGTTTTGAAATGTGGTGGCACCATTGAAATTGTTCCATTGGAATCCATGTGCACATCTAGATGTGTATTCAGTTCTGACTAGGGATGTCAGAGAATTCCGCCACGGATCTCAGTGAGGCAGAATGCCAGTGCATTTGGTCCCCCGAAATCTGTGGCGGAATGGCCTGCCCCCCCCGCCCCCCCGCGGATCCCCCCCAGGACGAGACTTA
Organism: Heloderma suspectum; assembly: GCF_057233095.1. Taxonomy (NCBI): domain Eukaryota; kingdom Metazoa; phylum Chordata; class Lepidosauria; order Squamata; family Helodermatidae; genus Heloderma; species Heloderma suspectum. The sequence goes on from NC_139458.1 coordinate 422,209,042, forward strand.
CCTGGGGCGGATCTTCCGGGCAGCTGGGGCTCCGGTGGTGGCTCCGGCGGCGGTGGCGGTGGCTCCGGCGGCGGCCGGTCTTACGACCAGCTGCCACCACCGCCATTTCCAGGCTTGTGAAAAAAAAAAAAAAAAGACGTGATAGGCTATGTAAAGATTTACGTAGCCTATCATGGCTAGGTTTAAAACAAAAGAAAAAAAAGACGTCATAGGCTACGTAAATCTTTACTAGGGATGGGGGAGAATTTCTCCCCGAAACTTCGGGGGGCCAAGTGCCAACGTGTTCGGTCCCCCGAAGTAGTTTCGGGGAGAAATTCTCCGCACTCCCCCGCACCCTGCACCCCCCCCGGGACGGGACTTACCTTTCCCGAATGTCCCTCCCGGCGGCGGGTCCCGGCAGCGGTTCATCAGGTCTTTGACAGGGGCAGAGGCGGCAGCCAGTCTTTCGACTGGCTGCCACCGCCGCCATTCCAATAAAAGTAAAAAAAAAACACCCTGTGATAGGCGACGTGACGATTAACGTAGCCTATCATGGCTAGATTTGCAAAGTCAGCCATGATAGGCTACGTAAATCGTCACGTAGCCTATCACGGGTGACTTTAAACAACAACAAAAAAGCGCGTACGGCTAATGGTGGCCCCCATAGGGAGCCGCCATTCCCGTTCCTTATTTGGTCGCTGTAGTCTACGTAAAGATTACATAGACTACGGCGAAAATAAGGGCAACGCTATTTGCGTTGCCCTTATTTTCACCGTAGTCTACATAAAGATTTACCTAGACTACAGCGACCAAATAAGGTATGCAAATGGCGGCTCCCTATGGGGGCCGCCATTTGCGTACGTGCTTTTTTTTAAAAAGTCACCCATGATACGCTACGTGACGATTAACGTAGCCTATCACGGCTGACTTTGCAGATCTAGCCGTGATAGGCTACATTAATCATCACGTAGCCTATCACCGGGGCATTTTTTTTTTTACTTTTTATTTCGCGGCTGGGCGAGGCGAGGCGCCTCCCCCCCGGCCTGAATTTCGGCCGGGCGAGGTGGGAAGCCTCCCCCCCCTGAACTTTGGGGGGAGCAGCGAAGTGCCTCTCCCCCACCGCGAAGCAAGCTGCGAGACCAGGTAAGTGGCTTTCATGCACCCCTGATCTTTACGTAGCCTATCATGGTTGGGGGTGGGTTTAAAAAAAAAAATGCATACGCAAATGGCAGCGGCTACGGCCGCCGCCATTTGCGTTCCTTCTTTTTACCTTCTTAATCTACGTAAATATTTACATAGTCTATGACGGTGAAAATAAAGGGGAAGACAAATAGCGTAGTGGGCGCTATTTGCGTCCTCTTTTGATTCGCCGTTTTAGCCTACGTAAAGATTTACCTAGGCTAAAATGGTGAATGAAAAAGGGACACAAATAGCGCCCGCTATGATATTTTTGTTCCCCTTTATTTTCGCCCTCATAGTCTACGTAAATATTTATGTAGATTAAGACAGTAAAAAGAAGGAATGCAAATGGCGGCGGCCGTAGCCACCGCCATTTGCGTACACGGTTGTTTCTGTTTGTTTGTTTGTTTGTTTTTTACCCAGAGCCCTCCGCAGCCAGAAATCCGGCTGTGGACAGCTCTGGCCTGGCCGGGCCTGGCCGGCTGCTCCGCGGAGCTGCCACAGAGCACAGCCGGCCGTTCGAGGATTCCAGGGGGAGGAACGGCGCGCCTCCCCACCTGGCCAGGATTCCAGGGGGAGGGACGGAATGCTTCCCCCCGACCATCAACATAATCCACGAAAGGTAAGTCACTTTCGTGCATCCTTAGTTCTGACAGAGATGTTGAAGCACTTATTCAAGTAGCTGCATCGGTCTTTCAGTGAAAGGTATGTGCATCATGTTATCCCCTTCTCCTTGCCTTTTGATCCCTGCCTTCCTTCTAGGGATGGGCGGACCCACCCTGTCTGGTATTGGTGGGGGCCCAGCCCGCTGAAGTGCTTCCCCCTCTTGATCCCCCTCCTGGACCCACTCTTGAGCCCCCACAAGCTCGCCAAGCCACCTGCACTCACCCTGGATCCAGTCCGCAAGTGCCAGCCATTTTGCCAGGCTTTTTTTGATGAAAAAGGAAGTCATTAAAAATGTGTATATTTAAATATGTGCAAATTCAGGCTGCAAAAGGTTGATATATGCAATATTAGAGGCATAAATTGGCCATTTATGCCTCTAAAATTGCGTAGATCTTCCTTTCGCCATCCCACGAAGTTCGTGCCAGCCAGATCCTACCTGCCACCAGCCGGGTCCATCCACTCACTCCGCTGCCATCCGCAGCCAGTCTGTGGACGCAAATGGCATCAGGCATAGCAGACACCATTTGCGTCCCTGCTCTTTGCCGTGATAGGCTATGTAAATCTTTACATAGCCTATAACAGCAAAGGGCAGGGATGCAAATAGCACCCACTACACCATTTGTGTCCCTGCTCTTTGCCATGATAGGCTACGTAAAGATTTATGTAGCCTATCAAGGCAAAGAGCAGGAATGCAAATGGTGTCCGCTACGCCGGATACCATTTGCATCCTCAGACTGGCAGCGGACAGAAGTCCGGCAGCGGACGGACCCAGCCAGTGGCTCTGTGGACTTGCCGTGGAGCGGAGCCGGCTGGGGAGGATTCCGGGGGGAGGAATGGATCGTCTCCCCCCCTGTGGACCCCCCAGAGGACTTGGGTGGGTGGGGTTCATACACCCCTAGATCTAAGTTCAACAAACTTAGTTTTGATCCAGGTAACAAAGAACTTTTTAAAAAGTCTGGCCATACTAAAAACTTCTAGAAAATGGAAAATAGGGACAATACTGAGGCAGCCATGTACCAGGACCAAGTGCAGGAGAACAGAGAATGTTCCTATTAGGTTTCAGTGTGTGGTGCGAAAGAAGTGGGGATTTTCATCCCCAGCACCCTCATCAAATTGTGACCATTCTTATTTACTCATCTCTAGCTTCACAAAATTTCCTCTACCCTTCTTTAATGCACTTGTAAATCAGAAGGCATTACATTAAGCTCCAGAAAGGTTAAGTGGAAACCATATGCAAGGGTTGCTTAAAAGTTTAAATATCCCTCCTTATAATCAAAAGTATGAATCACATCACCAGAATCCCAGTTTAATACATCCTTGATCTAAGAAAATGTGCTCTGGTATTATATTGAAGAAGACCTCTGAATAAAAAGAAATAGACTTTTTTGCTGGCTGTAATGCAGGAAGGTTATCTACACAGACAGCTTTGCCTATTGGGCACTATAGAAATGTAATAAATGGGTGAAAATGAATGAATGAATGAATGAATGAATGAATGAATGACACAGGGAGAAATCCTATGGCTGCTGCACAATGGCTAGATGGCCATAGGATATGCTGTTTTCTGGGAATCGACCTTGGAGCCCGTGCTTCGCGGTTGGTTCCCGGAAAACTTACCTCCCCCCATGTCCACGCTGCCTTGGAGGCAGCGCAGAGAGGCCCCATCCTCCATGCTCGGAAGAGGAGTGCGGAGCGGGTGAAAAAGGGCAGGGCTTGGGGCATTTTGGGGTGGGGAGAGCGGAGCTGCATGTATGACACATCCTATGTGTCGTACAGCAGCCTCCTCTCCCCCCACCACAGCTAGACAGCCACAATTGGCTGTCTAGCAGAATAAACAAGGCAGGAGAGGCACAGAGGGAACGATTCCCCCCCCCATGCTTCTCCTGCCTTGCTTTGGATAGATGCCCGCCTCTGAGTTTGGAGGCGGCCGCGTATCTAGATAGGATTGTGCCCTTAAAGTATCTAGAATCTTTCAAATAATCCATCACTAGCATATATGGACATTTGCTGGATCATGAACATTCGCTGGATCATGGAGAAAGCAAGAGAATTCAAGAAAAACGTCTATTTCTGCTTCATTGACTACGCTAAAGCCTTTGATTGTGTGTATCACAACACACTGTGGAAAATTCTTAAAGAGATGGGAGTACCAGACCACCTCACCTGTCTCCTGAGAAACCTGTATGAGGGTCAAGAAGAAACAGTAAGAACCAGACATGGAACAAACGATTGGTTCAAAATTGGGAAAGGAGTACAACAAGGCTGTATATTGTCGCCCTGCTTATTTAACTTATATGCAGAGTACATCATGAGAAACGCCAGGTTGGATGAATCACAGTTCGGAATTAAGATTGCCGGGAGAATTATCCACAACCTCAGATATGCAGACGATACCACCCTAATGGCAGAAAGCGAAGAGGATCTCAAGAGCCTCTTGTTGAGGGTGAAAGAGGAGAGTGCAAAAGCTGGTTTGAAACTCAACATTAAATCATGGCATCTGGCCCCATCACTTCCTGGCATATAGAAAGGGAAGGAATAGAAGCAGTGACAGATTTTATTTTCTTGGGCTCAAAGATCACCGCAGACGGTGACTGTAGCCATGAAATTAAAAGATGCTTGCTCCTTGGAAGGAAAGCTATGGCAAACCTAGACAGCATAGTAAGAAGTAGGGATGTCAGAGAATTCCACCAAATTCTCTTCGTCAGCGGCGGTGGCGGCTGCGGTGGCTGCAGCGGATGGTCTTCCGACTGGCTGCTGCCGCCACCATTTGCAGTCTTGTTGTTGTTGTTTTTTTTACAAGACATGATAGGCTACGTAAAGATTTATGTAGCCTATCATGGCTGGGTAAAAAAAAAAAAAAAGCATGTACGCAAATGGCAGCAGCTATGGCTGCTGCCATTTGCGTTCCTTATTTTTGGCCGTCTTAGTCTACATAAATATTTACATAGACTATGACGGCGAAAATAAAGGGGAATGCAAATAGCGTAGTGGGCGCAATTTGCGTCCCTTTTTGATTCACCGTTTTAGCCTAAGTAGATATTTTTTTGATCCGCCATTTTTGATCCGCCATTTGCATACGCAGGTTTTTGTTTTTGTTTACCCAGAGCCCTCTGCAGCCAGAAATCTGGCTGCGGATGGCTCTGGCCTGGGCCTGGCCAGCTGCTCTGCGGAGCTGCCGCAGAGCACAGCCGACCATGGAGGGTTCCGGGGGGAGGACCAGATCACCTCCCCCCTTGTCGAGGATTTCGGGGGGAGGGATGGAACGCCTCCCCTTCCACCATCAACATAATCCGCGGAAAGGTAAGTGACTTTCGTACATCCCTAGTAAGAAGCAGAGACATCACCTTGCCGACAAAGGTTCGTATAATCAAAGCTATGGTTTTCCCAGTAGCAACATATGGCTGTGAGAGCTGGACTATAAGGAAGGCTGAGCGCCAAAGAATCAATGCTTTTGAACTGTGGTGCTGGAGAAGACTCTTACGAGTCCCCTGGACTGCAAGGAGGTCAAATCAGTCAATCCTAAAGGAAATGAACCCTGATTGCTCATTGGAAGGACAGATACTGAAACTGAAGCTCAAATATTTTGGCCACCTAAGGATGAGATGGCTAGATAGCATCACTGATGCAATGAATATTGACTTGAGCACACTCTGGGAGAGAGCGCAGGACAGGAAGGCCTGGCGTGCTATGGTCCATGGGGTCACGAAGAGTCGGACACGACTGAACGACTGAACAACAACAAGCATATATGCACCAATGCATCCATAAAGGGCATATATACATGGCCACTGCAATTGCAAGATGGCCACCATGCTTCAAGTGTACGAACTACCCCATTTGTTGAAGTAATCTATGGAAGCTTTGCTCTGGGTGCCCCCAGGTATGGTGGATGGCTTCCATAGGCAAGGACCAGGCCTTTTCTGCTGAGGCACCATGTTTATTGAATACTATTCCCAAATATATTTCTCTGGCCCTGTGTTTTAATTTCTTTTAGCTGCTAGATGAAAATGGTGGGTTGTATTCTTTCTGTAACTAAAAACTTTAGCAGGTTTCAGTTCTTATTCTCTGGCTCCTTACTCTTTGTCTTTGTTTAATGCTGCCACATTCTGAATTGTGATTTTCTAACATATTCCTCTCTATTACATTGATTTTGAATAGATATGTGAGCTCCCTTGGACATCCACATAATCAAAAGGCAGCCCATCAGTCCTTCTTTTTCTAATTAGAATTTACACAATCATGGTGGCCCTTTTTGAGTTGCTGGAGCTGTGCAAGTCACAGCGGCCATGTGCATAGAACATACATAGAGAAACAGTTTAATATGATGCGATCCCCACTTGTCCAAAAGCCAGCTGAGGGTCCAACCTGCTCTCACAGGCACAGCTAATAAGCAGTGGCCACCATGCGGCTAAACTAGATCAGGACTTTTCAGAAGAGTTGGTGAACAACCATATTCAAATGATGAGCTAACCAGGCTGTTTCTGGGTAAATTCAAAGGCTGGTTTTAGCATTTAAAGCCATGTATGGTTTGGGACCAGGATATCCAAATAATAATAATAATAATAATAATAATAATAATAATATCCGGCCTTTTCCCCAGTACTGGGACTCAAGGTGGCTTTACCACATTAAAAACTTATACAGTTAAAACATATAAATAGAAATATACAGAAGTTAAAAATATAATTAAATCATCAATAATATTAAAATTGTATAAAATATCAAAATTTTAAAAGACAATATAAACCATAGTATCAATACATCATATTCTCACAGGTCCAGACTAACTATCCCTAAAGGCCTGCTGTAACAAAAAAGTTTTTTACCTGCCTGTGAAAATATACAAAGGAGGATGCCCCCCTCACCTCCCTGGGAAGGGGGTTCCAGAGTCTTGGGGCAGCCATCGAGAAGGCCCTCTCCTACATTCCCACTAGAGATGCTGGAGAAATTTGAGATGGATTAAAATGAGCTCGGATTTCTAAGAAGCCAACTTGCAGAATCCGCTGCGGAGCGACCCCCCCCCCCCAGGCCGTGTGAAGACTTTCGGATGATTTTTTTACTTTCCCGAAATTTACACATATAAATCTATAGAAAAATATGTAAGTTTCCGCTGAGGAAATGTAGAATGGAATATGGGACAATACACTACATGTTTCGTATTGGGGTAAATTATGTAAATACTTAAGTAAATATTTATGTAAATATTTACATGATTATTTCCATATTTTTCCGAATGACGAAAAAAAAATTTGCATCCATCTGTGGGCGGATGATGGAATGAAAGGCACCTGACAATCTGCAAAACACAGACCGAGGGGATTTTACGCAGTCTGTACATCCCTAGTTCCCACCAGACATGCCTGTGATGGTGGTGGGATGGCAAGAAGGGCCTCCCCTGCAGATCTCAGGGCATGAATAGGCTCACAGGGGAGAATATGGTCTTTCAGATAAGCTGGACCCGAGCTGTATAGGGCTTTATAGGACATGACCAGCAATTTGAATTGTGCCCGGAAACAGACTAGGAGCCAGTGGAGCTGTTTTAACACAGGAGTTATATGGTCCCTGTAGCCAGCCCCAGTCAGCAGTCTAGCAGCAGCTCTTTCAACCAGCTGAAGTTTCCGAACACTCTTCAGAGGCAGCCCCACGTAGAGCGCGTTACAGTAATCCAAACGGGATGCAACTTAGGCATGATGTGTCACTGTGGCCAAGTCAGACCTCTCAAGGAATGGGTGCAGCTGGCACACTAGCTTTACCTGTGCAAATGCACTCCTGGCCACCGCTGAAACCTGGGCATCCAGGCTCAGGGCTGAATCCAGAAGTACACCCAAGCTGCGAACCTCTGTCTTCAGGGGGAGTGTAACCCCATCCAGCACTAGCTGAAACCCTATTCCTTGATCTACCTTTCGATTGACCAAAAGCAGCTCTGTCTTGTCCAGATTAAGCTTCAGTTTGATTGCCCTCATCCAGTCCATTCCTGCCAACAGACAGTTTAGCATCGCAACAGCTTCCTTGGAATTAGGTGGAAAGGAGAAGCAAAAGTGGAGTTGGATAGGGATGTACGAAAGTCACTTACCTTTTCGCGGATTCTGTTCATGGGGGGGGAGGCGCTCCATCCCTCCCCCCGGAATCCTTGACGAGGGGGAGGTGATCCAGTCCTCCTCCCCGGAATCCTCGATGGCCAGCTCTGCTCCGCAGCAGCTCTGCGGAGCAGCCAGCCAGGCCAGGACTGTCCGCAGCTGGATTTCCGGCCACAGACTGGCTGGTGTGGATGCAAATGGCGGCTGCTGTAGCAGCCGCCATTTGCATCCAGGCAGGGAGCCATGATAGGCTACATAAGTCTTTACGTAGCCTATCACATCTGGGTAAAAAACAAACAAAAAACCAGCGTACGCAAATGGCTACGGCGGCCGCCATTTGCGTTCCTTATTTTTTCGCTGTTTTAGTCCACATAAATATTTATTTATAAATACAGTAGCCACCGCCATTTGTGTATGCCATTTTTTTTTTTTTTACCCAGACGTGATAGGCTATGTAAAGACTTACGTAGCCTATCATGGCAAAGACCAGACTGCAAATGGCGGCCGCGGCAGCTGGTCAAAAGACCAGCTGCCACTGCCGAAGCTGCCGCCGGAGCCACCGCCATCTGGAACATCCGCCCCAGGTAAGTCTCTCACAGGGGGGTGGCAGGCCGTTCCGCCATGGATTTCAGGGGGCCGAATGCCAGTGCATTTGGCCTAACTGAAATCCGTGGAAGAATTCACCGCCATCCCTAGAGTTGGGTGTCATCAGTGTACTGGTAACACCGAACCCCCAAACTCTGGACAACCTTTCCCAATGGTTTCATGTAGGGATGGTGCGAGTGTCTGGTTGGGCTCAAAGCTTGGTGAAATGTTGCTGGTTCGGCCCCTAGACACCAGTTCGCGAACCTGAGCTCTTGCCCAACCCACGGTGTGCTGAGTCAGGCAAGAGCTCAGGTGCTCACTCCCTCAGCAAAGAGAGGGGAAGAAGGCAGCACCTCTCCTTCTTCCCCCATCCTTGCTACAGCGGCAGTGGCATGGGAATGGCTGGTCATTTTCCAAAAGTTTTCCTGGCCTTGCGGAAAATGACCACTTTGTCTCTCACCACCACTGCTGTAGCCGGTGGGGGTGGAGGGAAGAAGAAGACACCTATCCTCTTCTCCCTCACACACACACCTGCTGGAGGCCAGGGTGAGAGGCTGGGGCCTGTCCTCCCAGGCCCTCCTTCCTCACACTGGCGTTTGACAGCCAGTGCGAGGAAGAAGGGTGACAGTGGCACCCCAGTGCTGTTGCCCTGGCCCCCTCTAGAGAAGGCCAGGATGAGAGGTTGGGTGCTGGCTGCCAAGGCCCCCCTTCCCTATGCCGGCACAAGGAAGACGGGCAGCTCACACAGCTTGCGGGCAGGCGGGGCGAGCAGGGAAGCTCGCTGAGCAGGCCCGGGCTGCACAAGCTGCAGAAGGTACTTCATTGAGCGCCCCTCCTGCCCAGGACAGAGATGGGCTCATCCATCCCTAGTTTCATGTATATGCTAAATACAAATATGCAAAGGGTTGTGTGAGTGCCTGCTTTTAAATGAACCTTCTCAACAGCTGAGATTAACATCAGAGGTCCTTCTTTGGGTTTTCATACTGGCTTAGACTCAATGGGTGGCTACTGAAGAGCGTTTCCTGCAGTATCTGCCCAGTTTGTGGAACTCTCTCCTGCCAGAGATCCACCTGGATCTAGCAAATCAGCTAAACTCGAGCTTGTCACCTTTCTCTGAATTCCACCACAACTTGTGTTAGTATCTTATTGCAAGCTTCGCTTTTTTCTCTTCACATGAACATCAGTATGCATTTACATGTGCATTTTTCCAAATGTATGCAGCAGTTGTATACATTTTAAAAATGTATGCATTTATCTTCCATTGATTGAAGTGTGCACATTTTTTTCAAAAGTACAGATTGTTTCATGTACATTTTCCAAGTATAGACGTGCGTGGTTTTTTAGTCCAACAATCACATCATAAGCTTGCAAATGTATGGTCCTCAACCATAGATGGTGTTCAACTCTGCGAATTGGGTAAGGTCTGAGTAGGGATGTCAGAGAATTCCGTGACGGATCTCGGTGAGGCTGAATGCCAGTGCATTCAGCCCCCCCAAATCCATCGCGGAATGGCCTGCCACCCCCCGCCCCCTGTGGATCCCCCCCCCCCGGGACGAGACTTACCTGGGGCGGATGTTTCGGACGGTGGAGGCTCCAGCGGCGCCTTCGGCAGCGGCGGCTAGTCTTCCGACCGGCCGCCACCGCCGCCATTTGCAGTCCGTGTTTTTTTCTTCCCCCCCCCCCCATAGACGTGATAGGCTATGTAAAGACATATGCAGCCTATCCAGTCTGGGTAAAAAACCACAAAAAAACGCATACGCGAATGGCAGCAGCTACGGCTGCCACCATTTGCATTCCTCATTTTTCGCCATCTTAGTCTACGTAAATATTTACGTAGACTAAGACGAAGACAAGAAAGGGGAACGCAAATAGTGCCCAGTACCGTTGCCCTTAAAATAGCGTTGCCCTTATTTTCGCCGTAGTCTACGTAAACATTGACGTAGACTACAGCAACTAAATTAGGAACGCGAATGGCGGCTCCCTATGGGGGCCGCCATTCGCGTACGTGCTTTTTTTTTTTTTTTTAAAGTCACCCGTGATAGGCTACGTGACGATTCATGTAGCCTATCACGGCTGACTTTCCAGATCTAGTCGTGATAGGCTACGTGAATCGTCACGTAGCCTATCAGGGGACGTGGTTTTTTTTTTTTTTACTTTCGAGTTCGCGGCCGGGCGAGGCGGGAAGCCTCCTCCCCGGCCTGAATTTCGGCCGGGCGAGGCGGGAAGCCTCCCCCCCCGGCCTGAACTTCGCGGGGGGAGCAGCGAAGCGCTCCCCCCCACCGCGAAAAAGCTTCGGCGAAAGGTAAGGGACTTTCGTCCACCCCTAAGCCTATTACGGCCGATTTAAAACAAAAAACAAAAAAAATGCACGTACGCAAATGGTGGCACGCATGGGCGCCGCCATTTGCGTTCCTTATTTTAGCACGTCTTAGTCTACGTAAACATTTACGTAGACTAAGACGGTGAAAATAAGGGGAACGCAAATAGCCATGGCCGCCGCCATTTTCGTACGCGCGTGTTTTTTTTTATTAAATCAGCCGTGATAGGGTACGTAAACATTTACGTAGCCTATCACGGCTGACTGTAGGGACGCAAACGGAGGTGGCTACGGCCGCCGCCATTTGCGTCCCTGCTAGCCAGCGGCCGGATGTCCGGCTGCTGGCGGAGCCGGCCGGCGGCTCCACAGAATCGCTGCGGAGCACAGCCGGCCAGCCAGGATTCCGGGGGGGAGGAACGTAGCGCCTCCCCCCCCAGCCAGGATTCTGGGGGGAGGGACAGAACGCCTCCCCCCCACCATCAACATAATCCGCGGAAAGGTAAGTCACTTTCGTACATCCCTAATAGAGAGGTAGGAGTGGCATTTCTGCTTTCATCTCCCTCCCCGGGGCTGGTTTTTGTTTAATGTTGCAAATCCCCTCCCATTGAAACCAGTGGGAGAAAATTGATCTATTCCAGCTCCAGGGGCCAAGCTGCCTGAAAGACTGCCTTCTCACAGTTCTTAAGATCTTTTGGAGAGGCCCTTCTTTCGAGGCCGCTATCTTCAGAGGCACGTTTGGTTGCGAGCTGAGAGAAGGCCTCAGCGGTGGCTGCTCGCAGGCTATGGAACTCCCTCCTACAGAGGCTATATTTGCTCCCTCTCCGCTCTCTTTCTGCCAGCAGGCAAAGACCACTTTGTTCAAGAATGCCTTTGGCCTATATGTTGGTCTGTTGGGTTGGCTGCTGTTTTTTTTTATGTTTTTATTATATTTTAATGTGTTTTGTTGATTTAATCAATTCTACTTATTTCTGTAAGCTGCCCTGAGTACCATTTTTTGATAGAAAGGTTGGGTACAAATCAAATCAATCAATCAATCAATCAATCAATCAATCAATCAATAAATAAATACACAGACGCCCATAGATTTGATCCCTCATATAGGCCACTATGCCATCTTAAACAGAAGAGCATCTTAAATGAAAGAGCATTCATATATGGCTTGTGTTTGTGTTCATTGCCTTAAAAATAGGGATGGTGCACACACCCTATTCACTCTGGGAATCCAGCGGACCCGCTCCTGCTCACACCTCCGAGCCTTGCTCGCCAAGCCCCTGCCCCTGCTCTCCCCCTGGCCGTGCTCGGCTAATGGCCTGCTCTCACTCCACTGGCTTTGTTGAGCTTTGTGGTTGCCGTTTTTTGAGAAATAAAATGGCAATTGGAAAAATGCCCAAATTTGTGCACACACAAAAATGTGCATTTTTGCAAATGTGCATATCCGAATGTGCAAAAATGAACGTTTTGTAAATGTGCATATTTGTGTATGCGCGGAAGTGAGCATTTTCTGGAGTGGACATTTTTGCACACACACTAGTGTGTGCCTTTGCAAAAATGAGCATATCACATGAGATAATGCGCACATTCGCAAAATGCGCATTTTCGTGCATACAAAAACATGCATTTTTGTGATCACCATTTCATCTTTTTTCACTGTGACCATGGAGCTTGATGAGGCTGCAGGAGTGAGTGCAGGCTGCTTGCCGAGCATGGGAGAGGCTCAAGCTCAGTCTGTGGTCCAGTGAGTCAGGGCAAGGGCTGGGTGAGTGTCCGGAGAAACCAGATGGGGGTGAGTTTGCACACCCCTACTGAAAAATTCAGAAAGTGGTTCCACATGTGGAAATATAAGTGCTTATTTAGCAGAACAGGGCTGAAAGTACTGAGAATATGAAAAAAAAATGTGGTCCTATTTCCCTCTATGGCATTAGATAGTGGAAATGTTACTCCAGATCTTATTTTTCCAACATTCTGTTTGTGTGTGTGTGTGAGTGTATGTGTGTGTGTGTGTGTGAGAGAGAGAGAGAGAGAGAGAGAATGACAGACAGAGAGAGACAGACAGACAGACAGAGAAACAGAGATGCAGATGATACAGAAAAGTCTTGCCATACATCTAAGGAAAAGAAAAGTCTTATAACATCATCAAGCATCCTGGGGTATCAAAAAGAATCACATCTGAAAGAATATGCTGAAAGAAGAGTGATCAAATCAATATGAATTTGTTCTGATGAAGAAAGTGCATTCTTCTCTCTTCAGAACCTAAAGTAACTTATCAAAATATCATGTCTGCATTCAAAGAGATGTTTGTATGAAAAAGGTGTTGGTTGTTGTTTTTTTTAAAGAGGGAATATGCACAGTGGGGCAAAGAGGGATAATGTTGATTACTGCACAATCAAAAAATCACAAGCCTTGTCAGCTTATATATTAAGAAGTGGCTGCTGTTAGGACTTCATTTTTCTAAGGCTAAACTAGACAGTACAAGGACAATGTGGATGCCACTGAGAACAATAAACTCACATCTCTTCCCCGTGTCTCTGTGGCCATTATTACCAACACAGACTCTCGTGGGCCTGAAATATCCAAATAACTTATAGTAGTTTCCACAAACACTCAGTATTAGGTGCCATTTCTAGTGTTTCCTACCTTGCTATGATTTCTAGTGATGCTCAACCTTCCCCATGCTTGACTTAGGGGTGCACGAAAGTCACTTACCTGGTCTCGCAGCTTTTCATGGTGGGGGGGCGGTGCTTCGCTGCTCTCCCCACAAAGTTCAGGCCGGGAGGGGGAGGCTTCCCGCCTCGCCCAGCTGAAATTCAGGCCGGGGAGGAGGCTTCCCGCCTCGCCCGGCCGAAATTCAGGCCGGGGAGGAGGCGCCTCACCTCGCCCGGCCGCGAAATAAAAAGTAAAAAAAAAACAATGACCCCATGATAGGCTACATGACGATTAACATAGCCTATCACGGCTAGATCTGCAAAGTCAGCCATGATAGGCTATGGAAATCGTCATGTAGCCTATCACGGGTGACTTTAAAAAAAAAAAAAGCGCGTACGCAAATGGCGGCCCCCATAGGGAGCCGTCATTCGCATTCCTTATTTGGTCACTGTAGTCTACGTAAATCTTTACGTAGACTACGGTGAAAATAAGGGCAATGCAAATAGCGTTGCCCTTATTTTCGCCGTAGTCTACATAATCTTTATGTAGACTACAGCGACCAAATAAGGAACGTGGATGGCGGCTCCCTATTGGGGCCGCCATTAGCCGTACGCACTTTTTTTTTCTTTTAAGTCACCCGTGATAGGCTACATGACGATTTACGTAGCCTATCACGCCTGACTTTGCAAATCTAGCCATGATAGGCTACGTTAATCGTCACGTAGCCTATCACGGGGGCGTTCTTTAAAAAAATTATTTTTATTGGAATGGCGGCGGCGGCAGCCGGTCGAAAGATTGGCTGCCGCCCCCGCCCCTGACGAAGACCCGACGAACCGCTGCCAGGACCCGCCGCCAGGAAGGACATTCGGGAAAGGTAAGTCCTGTCCCAGGGGGGGGTGCGGGGTGCAGGGGGGTACGGAGAATTTCTCCCCGAAACTTTTTCGGGGTGCCGAACACGTTGGCGCTCGGCCCCCCGAAGTTTTGGGGAGAAATTCTCCGCCAACCCTAGCTTGACTTGGATTGAGATTGTGAACAGCAATTGTGGGTGAGAGTGGAGAACATTCTAAAGAAGCCCATGTTTTCAAACAGTTCTGAATTGACTCACAGCTGCCCACTCCAGTCTTACTTGGTGGCTGCCAAAGTACGTAGAATCATAGAATCATAGAACAGTAGGGTTGGAAGTGGCCTATAAGACCATTGAGTCCAACCACCTGCTCAGTGCAGGAATCCAAGTCAAAGTATCCCCGACAGATGGCTGTCCAGCCTCGTCTTGAATGTCTCCAGTGTGGGAGAGCCCACCACCTCCCTAGGGAATTAGTTCCATTGTCGCATTGCTCTAAACAGTCAGAACGTTTTCCCTGATGTTCAGCCAGAATCTGCCTTCCTGTAACTTGAGCCCATTATTCCGTGTCCTGCACTCTGGGATGATCGAGAAGAGATCCTGGCCTTCCTCTATGTGACAACCTGTCAAGTACTTGAAGAGCGCTATCATATCTCCCCTCATTCTTCTCTTCTCAATCTCAAGGCTAAACATGCCCAGTTCTTTCAGTCTCTCCTCACAGGGTTTGTTTCCAGTCCCCTGATCATCTTTGTTGCCCTCCTCTGAACCCTCTGCAGTTTGTCTGCATCCTTCTTAAAGTGTGGTGCCCAGAACTGGACACAGTACTCCAGATGAGGCCTAACCAGTGCTGAGTAGAGGGGAACTAGTAGTTCATGTGATTTGGAAGCTATGCTTCTATTAATGCAGCCCAAAAGCGCATTGGCCTTTTTTGCAGCCACATTACATTGTTGGCTCATATTCAGCTTGTGATCGACAACAATGCCAAGATCCTTCTCGCTTGTAGTGTTGTTGAGCCACGTATCCCCCATCTTGTAACTGTGCATTTGGTTTCTTTTTCCTAGGTACAGAACTTGGCAGTTATCCCTGGTACTTGTCTCTACCTCTGTCCCACTCTCCTCGGTTTCTCAGTGGCTCTCTCCCCCCTCCTCTATTTTCACTGGCAGACCCATATGCTTTGTAATGAATGATGCCAGTGGTGGACTGGTAAGTGCTGACATGCAGCACCCATCATGACAGTCCCCATAGCCATGCCCCAAGGAGAGTCCAAAAGTCCAGGGAGCAGTGTTGATCCCTGCCAGCAAACCAGTTCCAGTGGTGCTTTCCCCACCAGGAATGGGTCTTTTGTAAAGCTCATGGGTCTTAATTGCACATTTAAGATGAAGCCATTCCCAAATACTTTGCATTACAACAGGAATAGCTCAAAACAATAT
Source organism: Heloderma suspectum (assembly GCF_057233095.1). Classification (NCBI taxonomy): domain Eukaryota; kingdom Metazoa; phylum Chordata; class Lepidosauria; order Squamata; family Helodermatidae; genus Heloderma; species Heloderma suspectum. The sequence continues at coordinate 422,224,759 of NC_139458.1, forward strand.
ATTCCTTTTGAGAAAGTTCATTTCCCTCCAGTTCCTTTGCAAATTGCAGCAAACCTCAGAGTGAACAGAAAGTCTAAGGGGTGGTGGTGGTGGAAGATCACATCAGCATCCCTTCTAATAAAAAAGTGCTGGCCCTGAAAGCCCTTGCTCCACTACACCACTGAATGAGGGTATACATTTGAGGGAATTTTTTCTTATTGAATATTTGTACCCATTACTTCATTATTCATACCATTCAGGGTTGAGGAACTTGCATTTATTTGAGAGTGTCAAAAAACTCACATGGCTAGGGTTGATCCAGTGGATGTCGGACTGGGGGAGCAATTCATTCTTTTTTCATATGAATGTGAATTTACCCAAGTTTGCTCTTTCGAATCACTATGATAGGTGAAACTCAGTTATTCTTCTTAATTTGCACTACTCTGAATGTTGTAATGGATGCTTACAATTAAAAAAAGAATGCATGCATAGCTACATATATTAGGTGAAATTGCTGATCTTCTAACATGTCCTTAAGGCCAGCCTCTCAATTTTAGAGGCCATTTATGCCTCTAATATATTGCATATATCAAGTTTTCCCAGTCCAAATTTGTGCATATGTAAATATGCACATTTTCCATGACCTCCATTTTTCTATAAAAAATAAGCTCGGCAAAATGGCGGGTGCTCGTGGACTTGTCCGGGTTAGTGTGGGAACATGAGAGCAATAAATTCTTAGAATATTTTATGTCCTATGTCTGGTAAGAGGTAAGAGGCTGACCTTGTGGACTTTTTGTGGACATTTTGCAGAAAACAACAGTGTTGTCAAAGGGTTATGTTGTAGGTCCACTTGTGTGTAAATCCTGCAATGAAAACTGCATCTGGGGTGGAATTTTAGGGTACCCCATTTTAGCAGTGTTAAAAACTATGTGGAGAAGTATGTGTGTGTGTTTAATTGCTATTTAGTCTCTGCATAGCTATACTCTCTGCAGAACATTCACTCACCCCATTGTCTGTTTTCTCCTGCCTTCAGTATTTGCACTCATGTGTCTCTGAAAGCATTGTTCTAGATAGTATAATATTATAGTATATAATTATAGTATATTATACTATAACAGAGCAACAATCTCATTTTCTTCCATCAGAACTATCAGACACTACAAAATATGGAGTTTGGTTACAGTAAGGATGGAACTGCATGCTACAAACAGGGAAGTGTAAGAACTTTTGTGTCGTTATTTATAGTCATTTTTTAATATAAACATTTTATTTGTTTGTATAGTCATTTGTTTATATCAGGGGCTTACTCTGAGCTAGGCAGTCCACAATGCTGTAATCTTTCCCCTTAGGGGAGTTGCCCCAGCCCATTAATCATTTTAGTCTTCCTGTTCTGCATTTTTCCAGCTCTACAATATCCTTTTGAGGAGCAGCGTCCAGAGTTAAACAACATTCCAAGTGAGGTCACACCATAGATATGCATAAGGTCAGTATGATGCTGGCAGTTTCTCACTATTGCTTTTCTAATTTTGCCCAGCAGGGAATTTGCTGCTCACCGGGGTTGACATTTTCATTGAGATGCTTACCAACATCCCACGTTCTCTTACTAGTCACTGATAGCTCAGTTCCCATCAGCAGATAAGGGTGAAATCCTTTCGGGATGGCTGGAAGGCTCCGAACTCAGAGCTTACGGCCATCTAAAGCAGAGCAGGAGGAGCGATCTTTGCCTCTGCACTCCTCCCACTTGGCGTTTTGGCTAGGGATGCTGGATAGGGATGTCTGTCAATGGGAAATCTAGCCCTTTGGGGGCTTGACGGTTTGTTCAGGAGCCCCCAGCTTGGCTTGCATTTGCGAGCTGAGCCGTGTCCTCCCACTGGAATTCCCAGACTCTCCTGCCACTGTGAGCAAGTCTCCCTTCCCCCTGCAGGAGCACCTTGGGCAAAACCACAGGCAACGGGCAAGTCCGACGCCCATCACTGTGCACAAGTCTCCCTTCTTCCTGCTGGGACCTCAGCAGAGAGAAGGGAGACTTACGCACAATGACTGGAGGTGGGCAGGTCCAGCGCCAATTCCTCTCCTCTCCTGCCGCCACCACCGAGCAGCCACGCCTCCCTCTGCCCAGCAGCAGCAGAGGGAGGTGCAGCTGCTCAGCAGCAGCAGCAGGATGGGAGCTGGGAGGGAAGTGGCATGGCGCTCCCCTCTCAGCTCCCACCCTGCTGCCTCCACCGAGTGCAGCAGCCCCTCATTCTCTCCTTGGTGTCAGCAGCATTGGCAAGGAGAGGGCGAGGGGTTTGGCCGGTGGCAGAAGTCTGTGAGCTGGCTTGTCTGGTCAGATCGAGCCAGCCAATGGACAAGTGAGCTGGCAGTCTGGGGGGCTGAGCTGCCCAAAGCTCAGCAGGCCTGCCCCCTGGATGGATTTCTCCAACATCACTAATGTTTGGGGGGTGGAGGTTGACAAATGTTCCTAAGTCATCCCCCCCCCATACTTCATTCCAGTCCCTGGTGCTGCCCTGCCATGAGCTGCTGCCATGATCAGCCAGGGCAGCAAACCAATCAACAACTGTGCAAGTCCTTGGTGCTGTCAAGGGCTCCTTGGAGGCCTCTCTCAGGCTAATCCAGTAGCCAAGTTCAGACACAGACAAAGGGTTTCTTTTCAAAGCTTTATTCTTCTTTTACAACTTAACAACTCTACCATTTGCAACTAGATCTGAGCAGCACAGTACCTATGCCCTACGTTGGAACAGTTGGTCCCCGTTTGAAAGGGAAGCACTGGCAGACCTCTGAACTTAAGGACTAGGGAGAGTCCCTCCCCTTTTCCCTTGGATCCTCTGGGCGCAGCTGTTGTTTGCGCACCAACCGGGCACTGCGCCTCCTTTCAGCGCCCTCCATCTGGCGCTGCTCTCTGCGTCTACGTCACGCATCCACCAAATCTGCTATCTGTGCTCGGTCACTCCCTGGACTGCTAACTAAACTAGGAATGCTGGTGGGAGGAATCTCCATCAGCTGTTGGTCCTGGGAAAGAGGAGTGCACTCCTCTCCCAGGAGCAACTGCTCTTCCTCAGAATCAGAACTACTCTGGGATTCTATGGGCTCAGTGTCCACCCTGACAGGTGCTCAGTGAAGTGCCCCTGGCTTTCATGGCCATCTCCAGGTAGGTATAGATATAGGTGGGGATTGCTGTGTGTCCATCGATCATCTGTATGGATATAGGTGGGGATTGCTGTGTGTCCATTGATCGTCTGTATGGATATAGGTGAGGATTGCCGTGTGTCCATTGATCATCTGTATGGATATAGGTTGGGATTGCCGTGTGTCCATTGATCATCTGTATGGATATAGGTGGGGATTGCCGTGTGTCCATTGGTCATCTGTATGGATATAGGTGGGGATTGCCGTGTGTCCATTGATCGTCTGTATGGATATAGGTGGGGATTGCCATGTGTCCATTGATCATCTGTATCTCCTTTTCCATCACAGATTCCATCACCCCTGCTAGAGGCAGGGGGTAAGGTGGCTGGTTGAAGTGGGACAGAGCAAGTTTAGAACCTCTGACAGAGCTTCAGCTAGTGCTATGACCAAAAAAAAAAAAAAGACCCTTCCTTTTTGGGCATTTTTTTTTGGGGGGGGGAATGAAAACTCTGGAGAAAGAGGCTGAGAGGGGTGAGAATTTTGGAGTATTTTCTCTTGGGGCGAGGACAGGGTTTCCACATACCTTTCTAAATGTAGGCTATTCTTGAGGGATCTTCTTTCTATTAATTATTATCTTAAAACAAACAAACAAACAAACACTAGGGATGGCACAGGCACCCAATTCAGCCTGGGAATCTGGCAGACCTGCTCCTGCCCGCACTCTTGAGCCCCGCTCACCAAGCTCCTGCCTCTGCTTGCCCCCTGACAGCATTTGGCAAATGGCCTGCACTCACCCTGGCAGCCTTGTGGAGCTTTGCAGTAGCCATTTTCTGAGAAAAAAAATGTGCATATCTGCGTATGCCTGAAAATGTGTATTTTACGAAAAATGTACATTTGCAAACACACACATGAATGTGTGCCTTCACAAGAATGCGCATTTCACAGCTGAGTATATACGCATTCACAAAAATGCACATTTCCACTCATACAAAAATGTGCATTTTTGCGATTGCCATTTTATTTTTTTTAGAAATGGTGACTGCAGAGCTCGACGAGGCCACTGGGGAGAGTGCAGGCTGCTCGGCCATAGTGGGAGGGGCTCAAGCACAGTCCTGGGACTGGTAAACGGCGGCAGGGGCTGGTGGGAGTCTAGAGAACCCGGACGGGGGGTGAGTTTGCACATCCCTAAAAAAAAACCCCCTGCACACTTGCAGTAGCCCAGCCTGGACTCTTCTCCAGCCAGACAGCTTTTTCTGAACTCCCAGGAGACCATGTGACCTCACACTCTCCAATAGGCATTCAGGAAGAACTCCTGGCTGGAGAAGAGGCTTCAGCTCCTGGAAATGCAGGGGGTGTTTTTAGTAGAAAGAAGACCTCTCACGAATTGCCAAAACTTAAAAAAAAGGTATGTGGAAATCCTTTCCCTCTCCCCAAGGATAAAGTTCTCCAAAATTCTCCCCCTCCCTGTGAAAGAGGCTGAAAAAAATGCCTCTTTCACAGGGAGAAAAAAACCCACACATGTTCCCCCAAATATTGGCAGGGTTTGGCAAAGCACTAGCAGCACGTACTGACCCAGGGACTCTAGGCTCAGATTCTGGACCATGCAGAGCCAACCTGGAGCTGAATAAAGACTAGGGATGGGGGAGAATTTCTCCCCGAAACTTCAGGGGGCCAAGTGCCAACGCCTTCGGTCCTCCGAAGGTTGTTCAGGGAGAAATTCTCCACCCCCCCGCCCCCCCCAGGATGAACTTACCTTTCACGAGCGGGTCCTGGCGGCGGGTCCTGGCGGTGGTTCGGCAGGTCTTCGTCAGGGGCAGAGGCGGCAGCCGGTCTTTCAACCGGCTGCCGCCGCCGCCATTACAAGAAAAGTAAAAAAAAAACAAAAAAACGCCCCTGTGATAGGCTACGTAACGATTAACGTAGCCTATCACGGCTAGATTTGCAAAGTCAGCTGTGATAGGCTACGTTAATCGTCACGTAGCCTATCACGGGTGACTTTGAAAAAAAAAAAGCGCGTATGGCTAATGGCGGCCCCCTAGGGAACCGCCATTCGTGTTCCTTATTTGGTCCCTGTAGTCTACATAAAGATTTACGTGGACTACGGCGAAAATAAGGACAACGCAAATAGCGTTGCCCTTATTTTCACCGTAGTCTACGTAAATCTTTATGTAGACTACAGGGACCAAATAAGGAACGTGAATTTGCAGATCTAGCCGTGATAGGCTATGTTAATCGTTACGTAGCCTATCACAGGGGCGTTTTTTTTTTCTTTTGAAGTTCGCGGCCAGGGAGACGGGGCGCTTCTCCCCGGCCTGAATTTCGGCTGGGCGAGGCGGGAAGCCTCCCCCCCCTGGCCTGAACTTCGGGGGGAGCAGCGAAGCGCCTCCCCCCCACCGCGAAGCAAGCTGCGAGACCAGGTAAGTGACTTTCATGCATCCCTAATAAAGACAAGTTACCCCAGCACTGGCCTAAAGCAAGAGACAGTGTTTGATAGCAAGGCCAGGAGACTCTTTCTGGGAGCAACAACTTGTGAAGTGCTGCATTCACCATTGTAGTTGCTGTTGTTGTTTTAAAAAAGGGTCAGTATCTTTTCTTGCAGTAGCTGGCTTCTTCTGGATGCTGAGGGTCTGGGGAGTGAAGTGCTGGTTGTGAAATGCTCCCAGGGACTCTCTGCTCACTGGGGGAGTTTGAGGTCCACTCCTCCGCATCAGAGGGTGGCAGCACCTCCTGGGGACTGAGTGGACAGGGTGCAGGATCCAATGTGGAAGACCCCACTTGCAAAGGATAAGCAGCTGGTTCTGGTTCTTCCTTGGAATGACTGCCATTTGAAATGAAAATCTCAGTTTATGAGAGCTCTCGGTCCTGATCCATGACACTAAACTGGTGCCCAGTGATTCCTACTAGTGATTCCTCCCTCTTCACTGGCTGACAACATGCATTACTAATTTGGCCTGAAACTGCAAGATTTTCTTCTGCTACTATACTTGTCATTTTAAACAAACAAACAAACAAACAAACAAAAAACAAATTGTGTTTGTCAGTGTTCGAACTTGGGACAGGCAGTGAATGAGCCAGTCCAAATGTGAATAAGATTTCCAACTAAGTCAAATTTTGTATGGGTGTTTTGTTTTGACTTTCAGTCTTAATTTACCTTCTGCATAATGGACATTTTACCGAGAGCTGAACTAGGCCTGTGTAGAGATACATACTTCAAGGGATCTGTACATTCAAAAATTTCCAAAGGGGTAGCTATATTGCTTTGTTGCAGCTAAAACATCAAATAGCCTTGTGGTACCTTAATGGTAATAAATTTGTTAGTGGCCTAGTGGTTAAGACGCTGAACTGCAGACTGGAAGGTCGGCAGGTCAGCAGTTCGAGACCCGAGTGCTGCGTGACGGAGTGAGCTTCCATCTTCAGTCCCAACTTCTGACAACCTAGCAGTTCGAAAGCAAGAAATTGCAAGTAGATAAATAGGTACCGCCTTGGCGGGAAAGGTAACAGCGTTCCGTGCACCTCGGTGTTCAGTCATGCCGGCCACATGACCACGGAAGCATCTTCGGACAGCACTGGCTCTTCGGCTTAGAAACGGGGATGAGCACCGCACCCTAGAGTCGGACACGACTGGTTGGGGACACCTTTACCTTTTTACATTTTTAAGGTGCCACAAGACTCTTTGCTACATATTGAACAGTTGCTTATACTTAGCAGTTCTTCTAATGAGTTGTGGTTTTGTAATATGGCTGGTGAGCCAAAGAGAAGCAAGTTCACAGTGAATTGCTGTATATGAAAATGGTGTTTCTCTGACTCACTATATTCGCTGAACAATATATGATACCAGGAATGAAAAGCTACAACCGAGAGTATACTCAAAGTGAATAATGGTGCAATTAAAAGTCCCGCCAGGACGGTAACTCTTTGGAACTGCTGAAGATTCACACAGAGTTTCAACCTGTATCTGCCAACACAAAAGGAAATGTTGATATGTACCAGCTGATGGGTGATCTCCAGATGAATTAAACCAGAATACTTAGGTTGAAACTGATTTAGTCTCTAGGGAATCAGTGTGACTAATAATAGCTAGGTACCTTTTACCAGTCTTTGAAGACACCAGCCTGTAGGGTGACTGTTGCAATCCTGTACTATTTCTGAGTAAACATGTATAGGTTGCACTTCTAGTGACTGAAGTTTCTAGTTTCTGGGTCATGTATCTGATTTTTAATAAGCTTTCATTTATTTAACACAGCTCATGCCTGTGTAAATCAGTTTATACTGTATCTTTGAAGTGCCACTTTTCTTTAACAGCTAAGTTGCTTATTTTAGTAGCTCATAATCAACATTCTTTTCAGGAAATGTGGACATGTTGCACATATTCTACAATATTTGTATTTGAGATTGTTAGAATCTACTGTGAATAACCTGAATCAGCTCTTGGGGAAACAATCTTGATAGGTGAAAAGGACAAACAATAAATAAATCCTGGACTGCTTTTAGAATGCCTTGTCTCTAATTGCTTAAGAGTGCATGACTGTTTTGAATTAAGCCCCACTGAGTTCAATGGAGCTTACTCCCAGGTAAATGTATGGGATTGCACCCTAAGCATATTTTATATTAAATTGGGGATGGGTGCTTGGGAGGTAGATGCAATCCAGAACCACATCAAGCCATTTTCCTCTGTAGGTATAAATTAATTTTGTCCCCCCCCCCCCCCGCATCTTATCCTACAAGGTAGGAACTTATTGTGTTTCCTTCTCAAATCTTTCCCATCCATTTTTTGTGTTCTGTACAAGTGAATGGAGTAAAGTGATTAGATTTTGCTGTATGGAACAAGGGTGAAAAGTTCTACAAACATGATAATGAAGGGAGACACAAGTACCTCCATATCTGAGGTCATATTTTCCAAAGGACCTGGGGCTGAGCAGGGGATTGGAAGGAGCCATAGCATTGTGGTAAGCACATGCATTGAATGCAGAAGGTTCTATGCTCAACCCCCAGCATCTCTAGGTAGGACTGGGAAAGAGTGAAACCATAGATATCTGCCATCAGTCAGCATAGAGTAGACAATATGAAGTTAGATGGTTCAGTGACCTGACTTATAAGACCCTAATAAGAGATGTGTTGGATCAAATCAAAGGCCTATCTAAGGACATATGAGAATTTAATTTTTGCTCGTAAAACATGTGAGCATGCCATGTTCACTTTGGACAAGAGCGCAAGCATGTGTCCACCAATTTTTTTTTTGCAAATTGTAGAACATGTGCCCCTGTTCATCTAATTTCTGATTCCCAGTTCAATTTGCACAAATTTCCTTCATAGACCGAATCAGTCCTGCTTTAGCCTATGGAGGAAAGTTGTGCTAATTAGGAGATTTGTGCAAATTTGGGGAAACTTGCGCAAATTTGGGGTGACTTTCTTAACCTAGAGCCCATGGAACTGTTCTGCCCCAATCAACTGCCCAGCCCAGAGATGACCTTCAGGATGTACAGTGCTAACCCAGTGCTAATTTGAGGGAGTGCCTCTCCCTATACATGCCTGTCCAAGAACTGAGATCTGTTGGAGGGGCCCTCCTCTGCATCCCACCAGTACGAGACATACACTATGGTATGACATGGGAGAAGGCCTTCTCTGCTGTGGCACCCTGGTTGTGGAATGCCCTCCCCTTGGAGGCCTGATTGGCATAGACATTGGTCTCGTTTCAGTGCCAAGTAAAAACATGGCTTTTTACCAAAGCCTAAATGCATTCCCTAGCACACTGTTTTAACTGTTTTATTATTTTGGATTTTAACTGGTTTTAGCTTGTTTAATAGTTTAATATGTTTTTAAGTGTTTAAATTATTTATTGTTTTATACTGTTTAAATTAATTTTATCTGTATGCCGCCCTGAGACGTTAATGTTATAGGGTGGGATAGAAATGTTTTAAACAAACAAACGAACAAACAAACAAACACCCGGCTTTACATTAAGAAAAGAAAAGAAAAACCTTAAGGCTGCCACCTAAGTACATTTACTCATGAGTAGGTCCCATGGTTAATGATTGCTCTCCATGAGGTTCAAATCAAAACTAATCAAAGAGCAAGATGTGTGGGTATGTGTTGGGGGTGGGGGGCAACTGGAAAAAAAAGAAGTCCTTATTCAGCTTTTCCCTGGGAAGATTTCTTGCTATGGCCTGTTTTCTGTGCATGGAATCTAAATTGAACTTCGTGTCAAAGGTTTTTGAAAAGCAGATTGGTGAGAAATTGAAACACTATACAATTGGGAGAGGAGGGTAAATGGGGGGGGCACGCTCTTAGGTGTGATGAGGCGATGGATTGAAAACCACAGTGATTCTTCATGCTGCTTTGATTAAAAACAAAGGCTTTGTTTTATTTTGGTTTTGATATTTTCTCCCTGCACCCTTCCTGAATGTCGTTTGATGTTTGGGAGTCTGAGGTGGATTAAAGCACATGACCAATGTAATATTAAAATGCAACATCACCTTCTCAGAACTAATTCATTTCCTGTCCACTCTCTTCTGCCATACTGGCCACCAATTAGGATGGTTTTAAAAGGGGATTGGACAAATTCCTGGAGGAAAAGGCTATCAATGGCTACTAGCCCTGATGGCTACGTGCTACCTCCAGTACCAGAGGTAGCACATAACCATCAGGACTAGTAGCCATTGATAGCCTTTTCTAACCCCCCTTTAAAGCCATCCAAATTGGTGGCCATCACTACATCTTGTGGTAACAGATTCCATAGTTTAACTATGCACTGTGTGAAGAATTACTTCCTTTTATCTGTCCTGAATCTCCCACCAATCAGGTCCATGGGGGGATGACCCCAGATTCTAGTATTTTGATAAAGGGAGACAAATATTTCCCTATCACCATTCTCCACACCATGCACAATTTTTTCACACCTCTCTCATGTCTCCCTTTACTCACCTTTTCTCCAAGCGACAGAATCCCAGCTGTTGTAACCTTCCCTCATAGGGGAGAGGCTCCAGCCCCTTGATCATTTCAGTTGCCCTTTTTCTGCACTTTTTCCAGCTCTACAAACCAAATTAGAATGAAATTCTCACCCACCCCTACAGATTATAAGTCTTCTCAGTTTCTGCCAAGCACACGGTCATGAGTGGGTGGGCTTAAAGAAGTCCTCTCCTGATTTCAAAGTTCTCTTCAGGAGGCAAAGGCCTGGATCCCACATCCTCTGCAGGGACTCACTCTGCTGAGAATAAGTCTGTTCTGGTCTGGACACCTCTCTTTCTCATTTACCTGATGCTGAGAGGAGCTCTAGGCCCTTTAAACTGGCCTCGCCCATGCCACCATTTTGTTTCCCCACAGTGCAATGTCATATGTATGCATGATATTATATTTGTAGGAGAAATAAATTTGCAGTGAGGCCAGCTGCACAGGGCTGGTGCAACCTGCCAGTGTAACGTTCAGGCTGCCACCTGCCAGCACCCATGGCCTGGTAATCCCAGCTGGGGGACAGGCTGCAGGAGAGGCCGGCCCAGCTGCTAATGGCACCTAGAGCTGCCACTGGCTCTATCCACCCTGGATGTGGTTTTCTCGTGCTCCTGACATGGATTTAAGGCAACCTTTGTGATTTGGCTGATTCCTCCCAACTATAGGCTCCTCAGCTCAGGATCTAGTGAAGACAGCCTCAATGATATCTAAGGAGGGTGGCCATTTTCACCTCTCCCCCCCCCCAAAAAAAAAAGAGAACAAGAGAGGACACTGCCTTGCATACAATGTGTATATGCTAGTTTATGAATATGGATTCAGATTTAGTTAGGATTATTATAATTTAAATAGAACTACAGTCCACCTTGCAGAAGGCAATGACCAGGTGACCTGCTATATTGCAGAAGGCTGTGAACAGGTGGCCAGTCTCTGATCAGGTGCTAACTATTAATGGACAACAGTTGTTATGGTTCTTTGTCTTGAAACGGAACTTGGAGTGGACAACCTTTCAAATACATGCCACATTTAAAGAGAGGACAGTTCTCTGTAAAAGATGACACATCCACACCCTACTTTTTACCTAAGAAGATGTGTGTGTGTGTGTGTGTGAAGTTTTAATGACAGAGTTGCCCTGCCAAACCACTCCTCACCTTAATATAACTTGTTCACAGATCTGAGGGAGAAGAAAGGGAGGAATGGAAGAGAATCTATCATTTGCATTGGATCTTCTGCTTTGTTACAAACAGCCGCACAATTGCAGCTAGAGGTTTCCTAAGTCATACAATTTAATATTGTGGTCAGGCCCTTCCTTTTATCCTGGTATAGTGCTGCCTAATTATCTTAGGTGGAACAACCACATCATTGTTGTCTTATCTGGTCTTATTTTATCATGATCTAAATGGGAGTTTATGTTTTATGGGTTTGCCTTCTTCTTCTTCTTCTTCTTCTTCTTTTTCTTCTTCTTTAAACTTACTTGCACATTGCCCACAGATGTTGGGTTAGTGGGTGGTCTAAAAGTGTAAAAAAAATGAAAATAAAATAAATATCAGCAACCCCCTATCTCTCACTGGTGAGTTCTGTATACTGGGTGAATGGGTTTCTCCTTCACTCCTCCTCCCTGCACACTTCCACTCCACTAAAAATCTGCTCAGAGGTGTGTCTCTCTCCCAGTACTGAGGAACAGTTTTTGAGGGTGTTGAGAAGCTGCGGAGGGAAGAAGGAGTGTCCTGCTCCCCATTCTGCTGCCAGGAGGGGTTAATTGGATGTCATCTACTGCTTTTTAGGGGGGGGAAATAGTTGGTGGTCTGGCAGGGGGCTGCAGGGGGCAGGGAGAGAACTGGGAAGTCCCATTGCACGACCTGAGGTCCCACAGCATGAGCAGACATCTGCTCATGCAACAGTTGGACCCAACCCTGAGATGGCAACCTCCCCCCTGAGATGGCAATTAGATCACTAATTCCATCATAGTCATAACCAGGGTTCCGGCACAATCCAGTCTGATAAGGAATAGATTTTGCTTTCATTGGTAGTTCCAGGCATTAAGCCAGAAGAACTCTGATCCTGTTATCCTGACAGATGGAAGTGAGACATCTTCATTCACAATTATCAGATGCATGCTGCAGTACTAATGCTAGGGCTAAAGCCTGTTCCCACTGAAGTCAAAAAGATTGTGTTTCCCCACCTCCACCCCTATTGATGTCCTCAGTGCAGCATTTCTGCTGGGTAATAAAAAGCAGTCAAGTCAGATCAATAACCAACAAAACGTATCACCTGATAAACAAGCATTTATGCTGAGAGAGTCTCAATGAGATCCAGGGATACTGCAGGCCACTGAGCACTTTATGATACCCCAGTTAGGCTGCCTTAGTGGGATCCCCCATTCACCAAGAAATTAGGGAAAGGGTGCTTTTCCGCTGACATTGCATGCTATCAGCTGATAGAAAACAGAAGCTGTGGTTTGGCAGCCCAGTAGCAGAGTAGGGAAAGGATGAGTCTGTTTCTGATCTGTGTCACTTTCACACATAACTCTGTTCCATCTAGGGATGTACAGACTTTGTAAAATCTGCTCTGTCTGTGTTTCACAGATTGTCAGGTGCCTTTTGTTCCATTGTCCGCTCACAGACGGATGCAAATATTTTTTTTTTTTCATCATGTGGAAAAATATGGAAATAATCATGTAAGTATTTACATAATTTACCTCAGCACGTAACATTTAGTGTATTGTCCCCCATGCCATTCAACATTTGGTCAGCAGAAATGTACATATTTTTTCTATGGATGTATATGTGTAAATTTCGGGAAAGTAAAAATATCATCCCGAAGTCCACAGAATCCACATGGCCTTCACAGCGGATTCTGCTGGTCGGAGTCTTAGAAATCTGAGCTCATTTTGGTCCATCTCAAATTTCTCCAGCATCCCTAGTTCCATCCCATTTCCACATTATTCAGCTTTTCAAAAAAATCTGCTTTAAATATGAAAAAAAAACATATTTAAACATATTTTCTCTCAGAACACACATTTCAAAATGTATTTCAAAATATGCACTTCTAAATGTATATTTTCCCCTCAGTGTATGCATTTGAAATATATTTTGTATACTTGTTGAGCCAATATAAAAGTAGGGATGGCGGAGAATTTCTCCCCGAAACTTCGGGGGGCCAAGCGCCAACGTGTTCGGCCCCCCGAACAAGTTTCGGGGAGAAATCCTCCGCCCCCCCGCCCCCCGCCCCCCCCCGGGACGGGACTTACCTTCCCTGAATGTCCCTCCCGGCGGCGGGTCCGGCTGGCGGTTCGTCCGGTGTTCGAGCGGGGCGGGAGCGGCAGCTGGTCTTTCGACCGGCTGCCGCCCCCGCCATTGCAATGAAAGAAAAAAAAAAAAGTCCCCTGATAGGCTACGTGACGATTCACGTAGCCTATCACGGCAAGATTTGCAAAGTCAGCCGTGATAGGCTACGTGAATCGTCACGTAGCCTATCACGGGTGACTTTAAAAAAAAAAAAAAAGTGTGTACGGATAATGGCGGCCCCCATAGGGAGCCGCCATTCCCGTTCCTTATTTGGTCGCTGTAGTCTACATAAATGTTTACGTAGACTACGGCGAAAATAAGGGCAACGCTATTTGCGTTGCCCTTATTTTCGCCGTAGTCTACGTAAACATTGACGTAGACTACAGCAACTAAATAAGGAACGTGAATGGCGGCTCCCTATGGGGGCCGCCATTCGCGTACGCGCTTTTTTTTTTTTTTAAGTCACCCGTGATAGGCTACGTGACGATTCATGTAGCCTATCACGGCTGACTTTGCAGATCTAGCCGTGATAGGCTACGTGAATCGTCACGTAGCCTATCAGGGGACTTTTTTTTTTACTTTCGTGTTCGCGGCCGGGCGAGGCGGGAAGCCTGAATTTCGGCCGGGCGAGGTGGGAAGCCTCCCCTCCCCGGCCTGAACTTCGCGGGGGGAGCAGCGAAGCGCTCCCCCCCACCGCGAAAAAGCTGCGAGAAAAGGTAAGTGACTTTCGTTCACCCCTATATAAAAGTGAGTCAGAATGCTAGGGCAGTGTGACATCCAGTGGATAACTAGGTTTGAATCCTCACATGAGTCCAGAGGGTGAGGATCTGGTCCGTTCATATTGGAATTTGCAAAGGCTGAATTCTGCTAGAATCCCTAGGTTGGAAAAGAAAGAGGAAGGGGAGGAGGAGACCTCCTACAGGACTGTGCATAGGTACTATGTGTGCAAGACGATTTTCATTACCTGTGCTCCAGCTGCTCTCTACCCGCTCCCCTGAAAAGTTGGCCAAAAAAAATTGCAGGAACCAATGGAGCAATATTCCAGGCTATAGCTCAGTGGCAGAGGCCCTGCTTTGTTTGCAGAACATCCCAGGTTCAATCCCCTCCATCACCAAATAAACCTAGGAAGACCCCTGCCTGGGCCTTTGGGGAACTGCTGCCAGTCAGTATCAACAATACTGGGTCAGTGTCAACAGTACCAAGGGTCTGACTCAGTATCAGACAGCTTCCTAGGTGCAAGGAGCTGCTACCGTTGAATATTAGCAAACTCTCTGCTGCCGCCACCACCACCACCACCACCACAGTGCAATGTTGATTTGCTTCATGGGCTTCTTTTGATCATGGTTGTCCCATCCTCCTCCTCCTCCTGTAATTATTTTTTTTCATCAAGGGAAAAGTATTAGGGGTACTTGCTCAGGGGGGATCTATTTGTGAGCGGAGATGGGTTAAAGAAGACGCAGACAACAAGCTTGGATTGAAAATTGGGCCACATTTATTGAAATATTTGCAAAGGGGTAACTAGGATGGGCATCTAACTGTGTCAGTGGCTAGCTGACACTTCTAGGGCGAAAACACACCCAGCCTGAGGGGTGGCGGTGATCTCGCCATCCCTCCGGACTGCCCCTTCTGGGGGAGGTAGACCTTCCGGTGTCACCGCCAACCCGGTGCCGCACAACACCTGGGTGAGTGAGTAGGGTTGGTCTCCCAGGCAACCCTTATCCCCCCGCCCAGCCGCACAACCCGTTCAGGGGCCTCAGACGTCACCTGTCACCATAAGGTGCCTCTGCGTGCACACCATCCCTACTCCCTTTCCTGTTTTGCCCATCCTAGCCGCCACAGGAGTCACAAGCCTATTGCTTGTGAAACTCCCCCCACCTGCGCAGAAGAACTTCCCGCAGGCCCCTTTGCAGATCGGCCAAAAATAAGTTGTTGCCTATGTCTGACAGGTGGATGCTGTACTGCCTGTATAGCTCCCTCCTAGTCCAATGGATTCCTTGGTGGTTGATATAACCGTCACCATGCTCTGACAACCCACTTGCCAGTTCTCTGTTCACCTTGCGCTGGGCCCGTTCCATGGCTGCATTGCTCTGCGCCCTCCACATGATTCTCGGGAGCATTGAGGACCATAATATGGTCACCCCCAGCCAACGATGTCGGATCGTCCACAGATCAGCCAATGCCTGCTCAATCAAGCCTTTTCCAGGCTTGTAGCCCAGGTCGTTCCCTCCTAGGTGCAGCACCAGGACCTGTGGAGGGAAACTGACCAAACCTCATTGAAAGAGTGTGGGAAGAAGACTGTCCCATCACATACCCCGTCAGCCGAGCCATTGTATTGCCACCTGTTGGGGAAACTGCAGCCGGGATCTGAAGGCCGACGTAGAAGCTCTGCGGGCAGCCCAAAAAACCATACTGTGCCCATAAATGAGGACCCGTACCGGCGTCGGTCGAATCCCATCTAAATAAAACATTGGGGAAGGCGAAGAGAATCATCATGAAGCATCAGGCAACTTGCGAATGTAAGAGCGGAAGGCCCTGGAGTGCCATCTCCCTACCGCCTTCACTTGCTTGGAAGAAAAGCCTATGGCAGTTGCCGTAGAGGCTGCCCCAATACGGAATGAGTGAGTCCCAAAACAATAATGCCCCAGACCCAGTGTGGTCAAGGCTAACTTAGTGACTGCCCAAAATTGGAACTTTGTCAGTGGTGAACCGTCAGCATGGCAAAATAGGGGACCCTCCTTTGCCCCGTGATGCTCAAAGAAAGCCTGCAAGGCCCTGACAGGGCATAACTCGTCAGCCTAGGCCTGGTTAAGGGTCACCCATGCTCCCTTGCCTGACTGATCGGTTTTTGAACGTCGAATATGGAGGTGAATCAGGTTAGAATGGATCAGGATATCGGAATACCTCAAGGCCCTCCCGGTGGTGTCGGATTTGGATGCCCAGACCAGTTCTGAAATCCTAAGGGCCCTAAAAAAGGCTGTTAAGGCTGCAGCGTGAAAGAGGGAGGCTTCATATGGAGAAGAGCAAATGGAGGGCCACAGTGCCCGAAGCCCTATAAGAATAACTGGCGACAAAGGATGTCTAGAGTCTGGCGGGGCAGGAGACATCCATGCCCAGCCTTGCACAGCCTTCCTGATTCAGAAATCTGAGGTGGAGTCCTCCATCCCTCGCACTTTGGCCCAGAAGGCCAAAGAGGCGAGCTTCCCCGAAATTGTCCTAGCAGATAGTCCCTTATTATGCAGATGTACACAGAATTGTAACAAGTGGTCCGCAGGTAAGGGCCACACATCCTGCAACTGCAGTCCACACCTGAAGGCGCTAAACTCCCTACCTGCTCTCTCGTAGGCAGCTCTAGTGCTGGGGGCTATAGAATTCAGGATAGCGTGTTCGACTTGAGAGCGCCAATCTCCCACAGTTCGTCTGGCATGGGGTCTGGCAGCGGACGTGCTCATGGAGCCAACGCACGGAACCGGTCGATCTGGTTTCGTGACAAAGCATCGGCTACAGGGTTCCCCAGACCCGGCACGTGGCGGGCGTGGAACCATATGTTGTGGCGTAGGCATTGGAGGGTAAATGCTCTAACTACCACTTTGGTTTCTGGAGGATAAAGTATTAAGTCTCTAAGGGAGACTTTACGAAGGTGCAAGATGGACTGGATCTTATTCCTAAGTATCAGCAATTTATCAAGAGGGAGACAAGAACACTGTGCGAGGGTATCGAGCTCGATCCCTAAGAACGTCAAAGTAACAGCTGGGCCCTCTGTCTTCTCATGTGCCAAAGGGACACCTAAATCTGAGGACAGGGATATGAATGCCTTAATCAGGTCAGAGCATTGACTGCCGTCCCCAGGTCCAGCAAACAAGAAGTCATCCAAATAGTGAACCACATCGCCGCAGCCCGTCTTATCCCGTATGGCCCATTCCAGAAAGGTACTAAATGTTTCAAACATGGTGCAAGAAATGGAGCATCCCATAGGGAGGGTGCGGTCGATGTAAAATTTGTCCTGGAAGGAAAATCCCAGCAAATCAAAATCCAGAGGATTGATAGGCAAAATGCGAAAAGCGGATTTGATATCACATTTGCCCATCAATGGCCCGTGGCCCAGGGCTCTTATCATGGCTACCGCAGTGTCGAAGGAAGTGTAACGCACGGAACATAGGGAATCTGGGATTTCATCGTTAACAGACTGACCTTTGGGGAAAGAGAGGTCATGAATTAACCTGAACTCACCGGGCGATTTCTTGGGGATAATTCCCAAAGGGGAAATCTGCAGTTTGGGTAGAGGGGGTGAGGAAAAGGGGCTGATGACCCAACCTGACTGAACTTCTTTGTTAATTTTGTCTTGCACCAAGCGTCGCATGCTAAGAACAGACTGGTGGTTACCGGTCAAATACGGCTTTCGCAGACCCATAAAGGGGATCCTGAAACCCAGTGTAAAGCCGCGTTCCAAGTAGATCGCTGCCCGACGATTTGGGTAACGCCTTAGAAGTTGAAGGAGCGGAAGAATCTTAACTGGTCTGGGGCCCTTTGTGAGGGGGAGAGTGCCCACCGCCATGTTTTCTGCCACCACGGCCATCCCTTGGGGAACCTCTCCAACCTCTGGCTCTCGGGCAGGAGGAGCAGGAGTGTTGACCGCCACAAACAGAGCACTCATGCCAGAAGCGGCATGGGTTTCGGGAGCAGGAACCTTTGGAGCTGAACTCCCAGCACAGCCAGCGGTGTTGAACCCCTGGACCCACAATAGGCCTAATGGTTATTGCGGGCGACAGCTTGCCCATGCTGTGGCCGCTGTCGGACCTGTCGCCTAGGGGTGCATGAAAGTCACTTATCTGGTCTCGCAGCTTTTCGCGGTGGGGGGGAGGCGCTTCGCTGCTCTCCCCCCAAAGTTCAGGCTGGGGTGGAGGCTTCCCACCTCGCCCGGCTGAAATTCAGGCTGGGGAGGAGGCGCCTCGCCTCGCCCAGCCGCGAAATAAAAAGTTAAAAAAAAAACGCCCCTGTGATAGGCTACGTGACGATTAACGTAGCCTATCATGGCTAGATCTGCAAAGTCAGCCGTGATAGGCTACGTAAATCGTCACGTAGCCTATCACAGGTGACTTTAAAAAAAAAAAAAACGCGTACTGCTAATGGCAGCCCCCATAGGGAGCCACCATTCACGTTCCTTATTTGGTTGCCGTAGTCTACGTAAATCTTTACGTAAACTACAGCGACCAAATAAGGAACGTGAATGGCGGCTCCCTATGGGGGCCGCCATTAGCCGTACGCGCTTTTTTAAATTATTTTTAAAGTCACCCGTGATAGGCTACGTGACGATTTACGTAGCCTATCACGGCTGACTTTGCAAATCTAGCCATGATAGGCTACATTAATCGTCATGTAGCCTATCACGGGGGTGTTTGTTTTTTTTCAACTTTTATTGGAATGGCGGAGGCGGCAGCCAGTCGAAAGATCGGCTGCTGCTCCCGCCCCTGACGAAGACCCGACGAACCGCCGCCGGGAGGGACATTCGGGAAAGGTAAGTCCCGTCCCGAGGGGGGGCGGGGGGCGGGGGGGCGGAGAATTTCTCCCCGAAACTTGTTCGGGGGGCCGAACACGTTGGCGCTCAGCCCCCCGAAGTTTCGGGGAGAAATTCTCCACCAACCCTACTGTCGCCGAAGCCTGGCCTAGAAGGGGTCATGAACTGGAGCCAAAGGTCCTGGTCCTTCAGATCCCAGAGCATGGAGGGATCAATGGCGGCCCTCCTACGAAAGGCTTCATCGTAGGCCAGCCATGCACTCCCTTCATATTCGGTGTAAGCCCTGTATATTATGTCAAGGTATTTGGTGAGGACCCAAGCCCTCTCAGGGAATCTCTGTTGGAGGATGCCAGCGTAAATTAAAAAACCTGGCAACCAGTATGCCCAGGTGCGGGGCACTTTGCGGGCTTTGCTCTGCTCAGGATCTTGGTCACGGGTCCTATCTTTATCGCTGGGTTCGGGCTCACGAAAGAGCAGGGCAAAGACATCGGTAAATTCACCCCGCAGAATCTTTTCTTTGGTGGCAATGGTTAAGTGAAAACCAATAGGGGAGGAAGTAGCACCAGTGGGCATAGATCCTCTACTCAGCTTGGCGCATGGGTCAACTGAGGACAACTGTGGGGCTAGGAGAGGAGGAGATAGGGAAGCCAGTGGGTCCTGAAAAGAACCGGCGGGCTCCTGCCAAACACTGGCAGAGGCGACGTTAATTGAATGAGGCTGGAGCAGTGGCAGAGCTGACGTGGTGGCATCTCCTGCTAAGGGGAATGAAGCGCCAGGCCCCACTGAATTAGGTGGGCTAGCCACCGGAGCAGTTGAGCTGAGAGTTGAGGCCGAGGCAACGGGCTGGGGAGTACTAACTGGGGAGGCTGAAGTAACTGAAGGAAGTGAGAGAGGGGGAACTGGGCCACCCTGAAGAGTAAACCATGGCAACCAACCCCATGGGGTGATTTGTCCCATGCCTGGCCATGCGAATTGAGGCGCCAAAGCAGTCTCACCTGTATCAATCGTAGGTGTGCTCTGATCCCTAGCTGGAAAAACCAACGTTGCTGCTTGTGTGCCCAGTGAAGATGAGGCCACAGAAGGGAGGAGCTCCACTGAAGGCGGTGCGCCTTCTGGAAGAGCCGAGGAAGAGGAGGTGGATGCCTCAATAGCGTCTAGACAAGCTGAAATAGAAAGAAGCAACGAGCGTTGGGTCTGCTGCCGCGTTCGCTTAGGTTGGACCGCTGAGGGTTTTTGGGGCCTGGCTGGGGGAGGGAGAGGTATCCCCGATGAACGCTCAGCAGCTTCCAAACGAGAAAGAATTGATGACAATACCGGGTCTGAGTCTCATCAGACTCAGAATCAGGCCTTGGCAGCGGTCTTTTGGGGAGGGGGGGAGGGGCCCTCCCCTTACCTTTCTTACCCCCTTGGCCCTTCTTGGGAGGCATGATGCAAAAGGTAAGTTATGCTTAGGTGCTATCGGAGACTTAAGTAAGCAAGTGGGCACCCCGGGCAACAGGCAGCTATCACACAATCTTCACAATCAGCGGATACGCATTCCAGACCGAGAGATTAAAGCTTAAGAGGTGCAGCAAAGTTGTTGTTGTTGTTGTTATTGTTTTGAGAAGGAAACGCTCTTGAGCGCGGGCGCCCTCAGCTGAGGGCGCCCTAGCTCAGGAGGTGCCAAACAGGCAGCCGCGGCTGCTTCAATAGTTTAAGTAATCAATTATTTTTATTTATTTATATTTATTTATTTATTTATTTATTTATTTATTTATGGATTTATTTTTTTGGGGGGGGAGATGCCAACAGTAGAATATCAAGGCACTGGGGGAGAAACACTTAGCCCCTGGCCCTGCCACCAGACTCCCCTCCCCACCAGGCAGCCTATGCTGTCGAGCTGGGGGGGGGGAGGCAGGCTCGCAGCTGCCAGGACAGCCAGAGCCAACACACACGGGTGCTGCGCTCAACCCGCACTGCCGCCAAACCTCGCCGCCACAAACGCCTCCGAGGCCCAGCGAGGTAAGCAAAAGGCCACGGCCAATGGAGGCCGGTGGAAGGCGAGCCCGGCAGACCAATACGCCGGCTGGCAGACAGGCCAGGAGCCGGCCAGCCAGCCGGCCAGCCGGCCAACAACAACAACAAAAAAGGGTGGGCGATTGAGAGACCGGGCAGGCGGGTGAGCGGGTGAGCGGGCGGGTGAGCGGGCGGGCAGGCAGGCAAAGGAACGATGGGGCGGGCGATCGAGCGGGCGGGTGAGCGGGCGGGCAGGCAGGCAAAGGAACGAGGGGGCGGGCGATCGAGCAGGCGGGCGGGCAAGTGAGGTGATTGGGGGGTTGAACAAAGGCCGAGGGGGCAGGCGGGCAGGCGCGCGCCACCCCACCTGGACCCCCGGGAAGGAGTAAGGCGCCTCACCCAGGCACGCAACCTAGGAGCCGCAGCCGGCGTTTAGACTGCGAAGAAGAGAGATCACGTGCTCGAGTGCCACCACCATGCTGCCGGCCAAACCGGGGCTGCGGTGGGCGCTCGAGGAAAGGAGCCGGCAGGGAGGGAGGAAAGGGGGGTGGACACTATATCACTAGTAAGGTTGGCTCTCCTGACGGCCAGCGGGCGCCTCCCAAAGGGAGCGGTGCCGGAGCGCATGAGACCCGCCGCGAGTGTCGGCAACTCGATAGCCACACGTGAAGAGAAGCTTTGGTGCGCAGAAGCACGCTGAGTCCAGGTGGCTGGAAAGACGACGATGAAGCCGGTCTCCAGCAGGTGAGAATCCCTCGTCGAATCCAGGCGATTCTTTAGTTCTCAATAGCTGCGTCGCGCCAAAGAGCTGAGATAGGGAGGGGGGTCGAGTTTAAGACAACTCGGCCCGCTCCTCCCTGACTGGTGGTGCGACTGGGGTGCACCAATCAGAGGCCCATATGTCTTATCACCCCACCCGCCCACAATGACCCCCCCTTTCAGCCAGACAAGCTGGTGCCGTGTAGGGCATATGTAGCATGTCCCTGTGAGCAGATGGCATTGATATGTGTACTGATCTGGCCTTATGAAGGATGTGTCATTAGATCTCTCTCTCTCTCTCTCTCTCTCTCTCTCTCTCTCTCTCGTGTGTGTGTGTGTGAGTGTGTGTGTGTGTGTGTGTGTGTGTGTTGGGGCTGTATATTTTAGTGGGAGGGGAAAGTTCATAGCAAAGTCAAAGGCAATTCTATGACAAAAGCCTTGTCTGGAAGCACCCTCTGATACATCCAAGGTTAATTGTCAAAAATCAGCATATTTGAGTATTTGTTCAGAGTCTTTTCTCTTTGCATTCAAAAAACATGTTATTTTTTTAAAAAGGTTTCTTACAATAAATGCCACAAACAGCAAGAAATAAATACATAAATCCAGGACTTATAAAAAAAGAACCTGTCAGATTTATTTTACTAAATTTGTTAATCCCTTTAACAGTATTCATCATATATCATTAGAAAACAAATCGTATCATTATGTGAAGGCAGAGTTCATCCAACAACACATAGTCATTGCTTGGAATGCTGGTGTAGAAAATAGAAGGGAAGAATCAATTCCTAGCTTATAAGACTCTAATATGTATCTCTAGACTAGAATGTTAATGTGGGCTGCAGAGAGATGGCCTGGTTTTCGGCAAATTGTAGGAATGGCCCTTTTCATGCATTCTCCACAAATATACACACAGGGGACTAGCACTGTAACAGCTGGTTTGTGGAAGTTACCAGTTTTCAGGGATCCCCCTCCCCCAACTCACAGCCTAGCCCAATTAATAGAGTCCCCCAGCCCTCTGTATAGCATGGGGGGGGGTGGAGGAGCTGCCATAGGGTGGAGGAGGCAGTGACATCCTCTTCCACCAACCCAGGTACATGCACCTAAATCTGGATCCAACCCATTACCAGATGGCAGAAGAATGTGTGAGTCTGTTCCATTGCGTTTGAGATAGTTGGGGGTTCACACAAATCTCTGTGCACTTAAGGAGCATGTGGGGGGTTCAGGGAGCATGTGACAGGTTGTGGGCCCACATGGGCTATCTCTGACACTCTACCTGGCAGCTATGCTAAGGTATATGTATAGTAATCCTCCATATTAGGGCGATCTTGATTGGGCAAGGAGACCTCCCCTCTTGCATGGAGGATCTCTGTGCACATGCATTGATACACATGTAGGGCCCATTCAAATACTGGATGTACATGTAGCTGACATGGCTAATAGCCACAACTCCCACTTTCCCCATCAACCCATTAGTTGTGTCCATATGGACATCCCTAATATGAAATTCTGTATGTGGGAAAATGTCTGAAATTGCCCTTTCATACATATATCCATTCATTCATTCATTCATTCATTCATTCATTCATTCATACCTAACACTTAAGTTCCTAACATTTCTAAGGCCCTGTCTACATGGCATCGCTTTCACCCTTCACTCCATCACAACCGCGCAGCATTTCAGCTTCAAATTAACTTCTGCTGCGATACACTTGCGATTTACTCTGGGCTTCCCTAACAGACTCCGCCGTGCCCTTTTTTTGCCATTATATTTCAATGTGCAGCTGTGTAGTCCTGTGAACATGGGGGCGCAACACTTCAGTGGCTATTTTGTATTTTAGGGGTTCTGTTGTGTCTGTCCGTCCCTCATTAGGTGAAGTGTGGGTGTTCTGTGCGCCTTCATTTCCACGCCATCTGTTTGTCAGTTCCCCAGCCTGAGGCCCTCACAATGGTTCGCACTCACAAGGCGTGAGCAGTACGTGCCTACCCATCACTCCAAAATGGTGGCTGAAGAGAAGTTGGTCCTCCCCCAAGATGGGGGAGACAAGATGATAGCCATCAACTTGGATGGCTTTAAAAGAGGATTAGAGAAATTTATGGAAGATAAAGCTTACAGTGGCTACTGGTCATAATGGCTACATATTACCTCCAGTTTCAGAGATGGTATGCTGAGGCAGTTGCTGGGGAACATAAGCAGTGGGGGTGCTGTTGCACTCACGGTCTGTTTGTTGGTTAGCCCCTGTGAACAGAATGCTGGAGAACTATATGGACCTTGGTCTGATCCAGCATGGCTCTTCTTATGTTCTTTTGTTCTTAAGGTAGTCAGCTAGATATCCTGGTCCCAAGTTGTTTAGGGCTTCATATGTCAACTTCATATCCCCTTCATGGATCACTGCCTTGTTGTGGTGAAGGGGCTTGCGTAACTCAGTGAAGCCATAAGCTATGCCGTGCAGGGCCACCCAAGATGGACAGGTCATGGCAGAGAGTTCTGACAAAATGTGGTCCACTGGAGAAGGAAATGGCAACCCACTCCAGTATCCTTGCCAAGAAAACCCCATGGAATGTATCACAAGGCTAAAAGAGATGACGCCAGAAGATGAGCCCCTCAGGTCGGAAGGTGTCCAATATACTACTGGGGAAGAGCAGAGGGTATTTCCAAGTAGCGCCAGAAAGAGTGAAGCGGCTGGGCCAAAGCCGAAAGGACACTCAGCTGTGGATGTGTCTGGTGGTGAAAAGAAAATCCAATGCTGTAAAGAACAATATTGTTTAGGAACCTGGAATCTCAGATCAATGAATCAAGGTAAGCTAGAGGTGGTCAAACACGAGATGGCAAGATTGAACATCGACATCTTGGGAATCAGCGAACTCAAATGGACAGGCATGGGCAAATTTAATTCAGGTGACCATCATATCTACTACTGTGGGCAAGAATCCCTTAGAAGAAATGGAGTAGCACTCATAGTCAACAAAAGGGTGGGAAAAGCAGTACTGGGGTACAATCTTAAAAATGATAGAATGATGTCAGTACGAATCCAAGGCAAACCATTCAACATCACAGTAATTCAAGTCTATGCCCCAACCACTGATGCCAAAGAAGCTGAGGTTGATTGGTTCTATGAAGACCTACAACACCTTCTAGAACTAACACCAAAAAAAGATGTCCTCTTCATCACAGGGGATTGGAATGCTAAAATAGGAAGTCAGGAAATCACTGGGATAACAGGCAGGCATGGCCTTGGTGCACAAAATGAAGCAGGACAAAAGCTAATAGAGTTTTGCCAGGAGAATACGCTGATCATAGCAAACACTCTTTTCCAACAGCACAAGAGGCGACTCTACACAAGGACATCACCAGATGGTCAATATTGAAATCAGATTGATTATGTCCTTTGCAGCCAAAGATGGAGAAGCTCCATACAGTCAGTCAGAACAAGACCTGGAGCTGACTGTGGCTCAGATCATGAGCTGCTTCTTGCAAAATTTCAGCTTAAATTGAAGAACGTCGGGAAAACCACTAAACCATTCAGGTATGACCTCAATCATATCCCTGATGAATATACAGTGGAGGTGAGGAATAGATTTCAGGGATTAGACCTGATAGACAGAGTGCCTGAGGAACTATGGACGGAGGTCCGTAACATTGTTCAGGAGGCAGCAACAAAATCCATCCCAAAGAAAAAGAAATGCAAGAAAGCCAAGTGGCTGTCTGATGAGGCTTTACAAGTAGCTGAAGAAAGAAGGGAAGCAAAAAGCAAGGGAGAAAGGGGAAGATATAGCCAACTGAATGCAGAGTTCCAGAGAATAGCAAGGAGAGACAAGAAGGCCTTCTTAAATGAACAGTGCAAAGAAATCGAGGAAAACAATAGAATGGGAAAGACTAGAGATCTCTTCAAGAAAATCAGAGATCTCAAGGGAACGTTTTGTGCAAAGACGGGCATGATAAAGGACAAAGAAGGCAGGGACCTAACAGAAGCAGATGAGATTAAGAAGAGGTGGAAAGAATACACAGAAGACATCCTCTAGAGTGAAGTCAAGTGGGCCTTAGGAAGCATTAGTAACAACAAAGCTATCGGAGATGACAGTATTCCAGCTGAGCTTTTCAAAATCCTAAAAGATGATGCTGTTAAAGTGCTGCATTCAATATGCCAACAAATTTGGAACACTCAACAATGGCCGCAAGACTGGAAAAGGTCAGTTTACATTCCAATTCCAAAGAAGGGCAATGCCAAAGTGTGTTCAAACTACCGCACCATTGCGCTCATTTCACATGCCAGCAAGGTGATGCTCAAAATCCTACAAGCTAGGCTTCAGCAGTATGCGAACCGAGAACTACCGGAAGTACAAGCTGGGTTTCGAAGAGGCAGAGGAACTAGAGATCAAATCACCAACATTCGCTGGATCATGGAGAAAGCAAGAGAATTCCAGAAAAAACATCTATTTCTGCTTCATTGACTACGCTAAAGCCTTTGATTGTGTGGATCACAACAAACTGTGGTGAATTCTTAAAGTGATGGGAGTACCAGACCACCTTACCTGTCTCCTGAGAAACCTGTACGAGGGTCAAGAAGCAACAGTAAGAACCAGACATGGAACAACCGAGTGGTTCAAAATTGGGAAAGGAGTACGACAAGGCTGCATATTGTCACCCTGCTTATTTAACTTATATGCAGAGTACATCATGAGAAACGCCGGGTTAGATGAATCACAGGTCGGAATTAAGATTGCCGGGAGAATTATCAACAACCTCCGATATGCAGATGATACCACCCTAATGGCAGAAAGCGAAGAGGATCTAAAGAGGATCTAAAGCGTGCAAAAGCTGGTTTGAAACTCAACATTAAAAAAACTCAGATCATGGCATCTGGCCCCATCACTTCCTGGCATATAGAAGGGGAAGAAATGGAAGCAGTGACAGATTTTACTTTCTTGGGCTCCAAGATCACCGCAGACGGTGACTGTAGTCATGATATTAAAAGACGCTTCCTCCTTGGGAGGAAAGCTATGGCCAACCTAGACAGCATAGTCAGAAGCAGAGACATCACCTTGCCGACAAAGGTCCGTCTAATCAAAGCTATGGTTTTCCCAGTAGTAATGTATGGCTGTGAGAGCTGGACTATAAGGAAGGCTGAGCGCCGAAGAATCGATGCTTTTGAACTGTGGTGCTGGAGAAGACTCTTACGAGTCCCCTGGACTGCAAGAATGTCAAATCAGTCCATCCTAAAGGAAATTAACCCTGAGTGCTCATTGGAAGGACAGATACTGAAGCTGAAGCTGAAATATTTTGGCCACCTAATGCAAAGAGAAAACTCTCTGGAAAAGACCCTGATGCTGGGAAAGACTGAAGGCAAAAGGAGAAGGGGACGGCAGAGGATGAGATGGCTAGATAGCATCACCGATGCAATGAATATGAATATGAATATTGACTTGAGCATGCTCCGGGAGAGAGCGGAGGACAGGAAGGCCTGGCGTGCTATGGTCCATGGGGTGACGAAGAGTCGGACACGACTGAATGACTGAACAACATGTCAACTTCAAAACCTTGAACATGGTTAGTAGCTAATAGGCAGATTCAGGTCATCACAATATTATAATCATCAAGTGATGAACATTCCTTAGTGAACAAGCCTATATACTACCCCAGTCCATGAACTGCACATAACTTCAGAGACAGGAATAAGAAGATACAGCTTTTGGCTATGGTTAGCCACTGCTGACTTACAATCAAAATCTCCCCACATGCAAATGCTGGCTATTTGTAGTTTATCATCATCCCTTCTTGTAGGTCCAGGAAGGAATCAATGAACATAACATGAAAAGCACAATCTATATCTAACCTGATTATATCACACCTGTTGACTGCAGATCCTTTCATAATGCTTCAGTATTGGTGGTGGTGGTAGGGAAGTATTCTTTAATTATTATTACAGGTGTAGATATATATGGCATTTTCCCATTGCTGTTCAGTCATCTACAGAGATCACCATTAATCCATGAGTAACTAAGAAATATTCCATTTATTCCAGAGGAGGAAATAACACTGTCTTGGAACCCTCCCAGGCATCCCCCTCTCTCTGGCATTCTAGAGACTCAAAAACATTCTAGCTGAGAGGCACTGATCATGGTGTGAATATTAATGTTCTGGCTGTGTTAGCAGAACTGTGGTTTTGGTTGAGTGCCAGATCTGAGCATCTGAAAGAGGAAGCTGTTCCAAGACCAGTTCTTATGCTACACTGGACATCATTCCCATCTTTAGCATTCACATTAGCAACATAACTTGTCTTCAGGGATGTCAGCTAAGGAAACATCCATGAACTTGGATGCGGATTCTTGAATATCAAATGCAGCAATGCAATATCTCTCCCTCCCCCCCTGGGAAATTTTTGTTAGTCTTACTGAAACTCTGTTTCCTTTCCTTGAAATTTGTTGGATTTTTCTCCTGTGGCTCCAAATTCTGATTTAGATGATGTTTACTACCAACTCTAGAAGTCTCAAGTCTTATCAACTCTGCACCATGTATAGAGTTTATGAGCCCTGGATTCCCAATGAAACATCCTATGTTGTTCTTTAGGGGTCTCTTCTTATCTGGAAATATCGTACTGGGTGTAATTTGCAGCAAAAGACTGTCTCCACCAAACCTCACGTGTATAGTAGTGAGCCCTACTGCAACTACTTTTTCTCCCTTTCTGGGAGAAAAAAATGGGGAAGGGGAAGGCCTTTTTTTTTTTTTGCTTGGGAAATGTGAGAAAGACTAGGTAGTAGCAGGGGAAGGTTTCAAACACCATTTCAAGTTACGCCCAGCTTGAAGAAGCCTGGGCTTAATGTAAACTGGGCCCAGACTTTTCCAAGGAAAGAGTTTGGGTTTCAAATTTCTCCAGTTCAAAGGATCATGCTATCTCTAATTACTGGGATTGGTGAGAATTTTGTTTCAGTTAGGTTTTGATAAGAATTTACCAAACCTTGCAAAGTTCCCCATGAAAGAAACTTGAGACTAAAAAAAAATTAAAAATCCATCCATGGCCAGGGCTTTGTGTGGTTGTTTCTAAAAAGATTGGGTTTGAATCCCTGTTTATTCAATCATGTTAGTGTTTAGTAGGGTTGCCACTTCTTTTTTTCTGACAGGCTCCTCATATTTAATAGCTATATATGACAGGCAAGTACATCCTCATCCTCTCCATCCTCAGAATAGTTGTACTTACTGAATTTGGCTTGTGGAGATGTATGAACATTTAGTCTCAGTTTGGGTTTTGCAAGAATTCACCAAAATGCACTAAGAGTGTAATCCTATTAGGGATGGCTAGATGCCTGGCTCAGTCTGGAAGTCTGACAGACTCCTCCCCCACACACTTTTGCCTCTGGGCTGCACCCATTGAGCTGCTGCCTGCACTTGTGCCCACCCACTTCCATTTACGTCTAATATTGCATAGATGGGGCCCTTATGGCCGTTATGTGCAAAATATTAGATTTACAGAAATTCCCGAGGCTTTTTCCCCCAAATGGTGACTGTGGGAATGCAGGGTGCTCGAGTGTCACGATTCCCTTGGCCCCCTCTTTCCTTAAGCACTCACAAACACACAGAAAGAGAGGCTTCAGCCTCATAGGGATGGCAGAGAATTTCTCCCCGAATCTTCGGGGGGCCGAGCGCCAATGCATTCGGCCCCCCAAAATCGGTGGTGAAATTCCCCGCCACCCCCCGCCACCCCTCCGCCACCCCCCTGGGATGGGACTTACCGTAGCCGAATGACCTTCCCGGCGGCGGGTCCCGGCGGCGGTTCGGCGGGCTTTCGGTGGGGGCGGGGGCGGCAGCCAGTCTTTCGACCAGCTGCCACTGCCGCCATTACAGCTGAAGTAAAAAAAAACCAAACCCCATGATAGCCTACGTAACAATTAACGTAGCCTATCACGGCTAGATCTCCAAAGTCAGCCGTGATAGGCTACGTTAATCATTACATAGCCTATCACGGGTGACTTTGAAAAAAAAAAAGCGCGTACGCAAATGGCGGACCCCATGGGGCGCCGCCATTTGCGTTCCTTATTTGGTCCCTGTAGTCTACGTAAAGATTTACGTAGACTACGGCAAAAATAAGGGCAATGCAAATAGCGTTGCCCTTATTTTCGCCGTAGTCTATGTAAATCTTTACGTAGAATACAGGGACCAAATAAGGAACGCAAATGGCGGCGCCCCATGGGGGCCGCCATTTGCATACGCCCTTTTTTTCCCCCAAAGTCACCTGTGATAGGCTACGTAACGATTAACGTAGCCTATCACGGCTGACTTTGCAGATCTAGCCATGATAGGCTGCGTAAATCG
This sequence comes from Heloderma suspectum, assembly GCF_057233095.1. Classification (NCBI taxonomy): domain Eukaryota; kingdom Metazoa; phylum Chordata; class Lepidosauria; order Squamata; family Helodermatidae; genus Heloderma; species Heloderma suspectum. The sequence goes on from NC_139458.1 coordinate 422,254,664, forward strand.
TTACGTAGCCTATCACGGGGCTTTTTTTCTTTTTACTTTCATAGTTCGTGGCCGGGGAGACGGGGCGCTTCTCCCCGGCCTGAATTTCAGCCGGGCGAGGCGGGGCGCCTCCCCCCCGGCCTGAATTTCGGCCGGGTGAGGCGGGACGGGACGGCTCCCCCCCCTTGCCTGAACTTCAGGGGGAGAAGCGAAGCGCCTACCCCCCACCGTGAAGCAAGCTGCAGGACCAGGTAAGTGACTTTCGTACATCCCTACAGTCTCATGCCTTTAATTCATTATTCACAGCTTCGTTTCAGATGCAAATCCTCAAGGACTCTCTGGCTACAAAGGAATACTTCCAGGGGATTCAAATGGGATCACCAAAAGTTACCCCCAGTTTGAAAGGGTGGCTCTCTGGCTAGGCTATCTTAGGGAGGGAGGTCCCGCCCCTTTTGTGTTGCTTCCCTGCATAGCCTCTCATGCATCGCTAACTGGTTTGACCATCTAAGCTCTGCCCCTGACACTTCCCTCTTAGCTCTGCATCTCCTTCTCTTAGGTCACAGTCCTCAAACCCCTCCTCCTGCTCGCTGCTTCTCACGGAGGGGGCAAGAGGGAAGCTTCATGCCCGGCCATCTGGGAGTTGGTAACCTGAGAAGCACACCTACCCATATCTGAATTGGCTTGTGAGAAAGCCTCCCCCAGTTCTGGCAGCTCCTCTTCTGAATCTGAGCTGCTAACTACCTCCCTGCACCCAGAGTCAATCCTGACATTGAGGATGGCTCAGGGTAGGTGAGGGTGGCTTGGTGAGCATGGGGGGTCACAAGCAGGTCCAGGGGCACGTGAGCAGGGTTAACAGCTTGGTGGGCACTAGAGGATCCAGACATGTGGGGGGGGGTCCATCCATCCCTAAACCCTATGCATGTTTAGGCAGAAAAAAGTCCTACAATTCCCAGCTTTCCCAGCATTCCATGCTGGTTGTGGAATGCTGGGAGTTGCAAGCCTTTTTTTTTTTAACCTCTAAACAGGCATCTAATTACACCTTAGGTTGGTTATATTTAGGAGAGAAAGAATTTGAGATTCGGGGAAAGAAATGAATGCGGGAAAAAGCAAAACCGATAGAATCACCCATCCTTCTCTTAACTTTTATGTGTTTGTTATCTTATCCCCCATCCAGATCTGAAACCCTCCCTTGTTCCTAGACCTGGTTCTATTTTGTTGCTGTTGTTAGCAGGAGGGATGTCAGAGAATTCCACGACGGATCTCGGTGAGGCCGAATGCCAGTGCACTCGGCCCCCTGAAATCCATCGCAGAACGGCCTGCCCCCCCGCCCCCCAAGAATCCCTCCCAGGACAAGACTTACCTGGGGTGGATGTTTCGGATGGTGGCGGCTCCAGTGGCAGCTGCAGCGGCGGTGGTGGTGGCTGGTCTTCCGACTGGCTGCTGCCGCCACCATTTGCAGTCTGTGTTTTTTTCTTCTTCTTTTTCCCCATAGACGTAATAGGCTACATAAACACTTACATAGCCTATCATGTCTGGGTAAAAAACAAACAAAAGGAACACGCGTATGCAAATGGCGGTGGCTACAGCCTCCGCCATTTGCGTTCCTTATTTTTCGACTTCTTAGTCTACGTAAATATTTACGTAGACTAAGACAAAGACAAGAAAGGGGAATGCAAATAGTGCCCAGTACGCTATTTGCGTTCCCCTTTCTTTTCTTCATCTTAGTCTATGTAAATATTTATGTAGACTAAGACAGCAAAAAATAAGGAACGCAAATGGTGGCGGCATTTGCGTATGCATTTTGTTTTGTTTTGTTTTTTTTACCCAAAGCCCTCCGCGGCCAGAAATCTGGCTGCGGACGGCCCTGGCCTGGGCCTGGCTGGCTGCTCTGTGGAGCTGCCACGGAGCACAGCCGGCCGTCGAGGATTCTGGGGGGGAGGACCGGATCGCCTCCCCCCCATCGAGGATTCCAGGGGGAGGGACGGAATGCCTCCCCCCCACCATGAACAGAATCCGCGGAAAGGTAAGTGACTTTCGTACATCCCTAGTTAGCAGGGGAGTCCATTGTATTGTCAACTGTACTGTCGCCAAGGTCTCAACAAGCTGGGTTTTTTGGAACTTGCGTCACAAATGGAATCAGCCTTCAGATTCCACTGCACATTGCTGGACTCTGTCCCAATGTTCCAGATTGTGAATTCAGTCCTTCCTCTGAGGTCCAGTTTATTAATAAGCCCACTACAGAGGTTTTGCATCCCCTGCCAAAAAAACCTGATCCCTCAGCCTGAATAGAACTTAACCACATGAATGCCTATATAAAGCATTTTCATGTAATCCCTTCTTCCCTCTCTTCAGAACCTATGGTCCAACCAAGCAAGGGCCTGCTCCAGGTATGGGAGGGCCCTCGGCAAAGTGCCTTCTGCGGGGTGGCCCGCTCTGTGAGTGGGGCTCTGGTGAACTTATCAGGCCCTGGCAGTGGTAGGGTGGCTACTTGCACATTGAGAAATAAGAGGAAATATTAATATCCATCATCCCAGATTTGCATGAGGTTGCATATACCAACTGTATAGCAGTAAGTTTAGACATAATTACCATAATTGAAATAGAAATACAATACATCTCTCCATATCGAGAAGAACTTGGCCAGGTAACCTGTGTGCCTCCTCAGGCTCCTATCCAGGTGCTGTTGATGGGTAACTGCAAGACCCCTGCTCCGTCTTTTTAGGCCCTTCACCTTGGAAATGGACTGGACAGCTCTTCACATAGAGGACTGTCCTCTGACAGGCCTTCAAATTAGAGGGCTGCCTTCTGTAAGATGTAGGTAGGTAGGGCACATGGGCACCTTAGGCAGTTGGCAGCAGGGCTCAAGAAGTACTGGGCAGTTGGTGGCTGCCATTTTAATTTCCTGCCATGCCCTATGCTACATTGAGGGCACTGCGGGGAATTGCAATGCTGTCTAGACTCAGCTGCTCAGTGCAGTTTTGGGGGGGAAAGGAGGGGGGCAGAGCAGACAGCAGTCACGGCTTCTGCCAGGGCACTGGACCCCCAGCAGCTGCCCCAGGTGCTAGATGCTGAGACCAACACCACGTGCAAAAGGGATTTAGGCACATGCGTGATTTTGCACACATAGATACTTGCCGTGCTGGCTCCGGCTTTTGGAGGGCCTTTGGGCAAGGGCCCCCTCTCTCAGTGAGTCTCCCTTCTCACCACCATGGTCACCAGCTGCAATTCTTCCTCTTCCTCATCATTGCTCCCCTTGCTTGCTTGAATGGTGCTTGCTTGAACGGTGGAGAGCCAGGGAGCAAGTAGGCCGTGGCATCTGCTCCTCCTCCTTCTCACTGCCACCATTGTCTTGACTGGTGCAAGAGGCAGATGAACAAGAAGGTTGGAATGGTGGAGAGGAGGAACAACTCCAGGGGGCTCTAGTCAGTGCTTGGGTGTGGGCCCTTAGCAGGTGCCCAACCATGCCTACCCTTGACACCGGGCTTGGATATTTACACATAGGCCCCATTAATGCAGGTGGATCTATGTGCACATGGAGGAAGTATGTAAGTCCAAGGCTTACTACACCACAGGATGTAGTGATAGCCACCAGTTTGGATGGCTTTAAAAGGGGGTGGACAAATTCCTGGAGGAGAAGGCTATCAGTGGGTACTAGTCTTGATGGCTATGTGCTGCCTCCAGTACCAGAGGAGCCTATGCACACCAGTTGCTGGGGAACATGGGTGGGAGGGTGCTGTAGCACTCATGCCCTACTTGTTGGTTCCTGGCTGACAGCTTGTTGGGCACTGTGTGAACAGAATGCTGGACGAGATGGATCCTTGCTCTGATCCAGCAGGGCTCTTCTGATCCTCTTATGTTCTTATGTTCTACTCCCCCTTATATGTAAAGGTCACTCTACAAGATGTACACCAGACCAAAGAGAAATATTCCTTACAGATATAAATGCAATGGGATACTATGGAAGCAAAACAAGGCAAAGGCAGCATGATGGAATTGCCGCCCACAGACATAAAAATATTTTTGAGATGAATTCTGGAGGGATCTGTGTTGCATAGCAGTGTTTTGAATCCAACAGTGGAAATATGTCTTTTTTCCCTTTCTTTTTTTAACAAGGCCAATGGCCAACAGGAATATATGTATATATAATTTCCATTCTTACTAAGCAGCTCCCTGACCCTCCCTTTATTTCTCGTGAATCAAAAGGCTAGCACAGGCTCTACCAGGTTGCTTAGTGCACAATAACATTCTTCACATGGTTCACAGCTTCACGGGTGTGACTGACAGCATGCCCAGGGTGCGTAAATAGCTCTTTTGACACATTGTGGAACCAAAAGTCAGTGCGACCCGAGGAAAGACAAGAGGTGAAAAGGAGGGTGACAGCTAGGACAGCTGGGAAGGCTACTAGCAAAGTAATGTTTAAAGAGTAAGACATCATTGAGATGACTAAGGTGTATAAATCCATGGCAGATTTGGTAAATGTGAACACACTGGGGAGAAAATATTTAAAAAGTTTTTGAAGTATACATCTAAGAAAGACAGGGGTGCCGCACCCAAAGCCCAAATCTGGCCCTGCTGGGGTCTCAACCTTGCCCTCCATGGTTTCCCAGATGGCCATACCCCCTTTCTATGCCCCACACCCTTTCCCCAAACACCCACTTGTTTGGTTGTTTCCTGGATTTTGTGCAGTTTTTCCCCCTTCTAGAAGGTTGAAATGCCTCTCCTTACTGGCAGTAACTGGTTACAATATGCTAAGTTGTTGTGCTTTTTCTTCCTTCTTTTTTTTGTGTGTGTGTATTTTTGGCCCCATTCCGTTTGATTTTTGGCCCTGCCACTTTTGCTTTTGGCCGTTCCCACCACTGGAATGTGGCCCCTGACAGCTTCCCCAAAATGGAATTTGGCCCTCAGAGACCAATTCCTCTGCACCCCTGATCTAAGAGGTACAAATAGTTTGATTTACATTTCTAGCCATGTCCAACCCCAAGTTGGTAACAATAATATTAGGTTGTAACCAGTGGTGGATCTCCAGTACTTCAAAGCTCTTCCAATCATACAGGTGAGGGCTCCCGGTTTCCATGGATCTGTGGAAATCTTCCCCTGCAGGTTTGAAGACCCTCTGTAACAGTGTGGGGTATGTACGGGCATGGATAGTTGCAGCAGATAGGGAGGATCAGCAAAATTTTGGCATTCCGCCTTCTGCTATGACAAAGCCACCATTGGACAACCCATAACATAAAGCATTGATACAATCCCATCTCTTTGCCATACTCAAGAATGACCAAGGAAGAGAACTCAGGTTAAAGCTATGCAGATGGGCAATGCACGACTAGCGCTGTCATTAGGCAGAGTGACGTGGTTGTCTCAGGTGTTGTTGCTGTTTATTCGTTCAGTTGCTTCTGACTCTTCGTGACTTCATGGACCAGCCCACTCCAGAGCTTCCTATCAGCCGTCGCCACCTCCAGCTCCCCCAAGCTCGAGTCCGTCACCTCCAGAATATCATCCATCCATCTTGCCCTTGGTTGGCACCTCCATCTCAGGTGTAAGGATGTACAAATCAGCAAACCTTTAGCTTGCAGAAGTTCTCCAAATTCCATCTTGAAGCTCCTTCCAACTCCAGTCCATATCAGATTGTGACCTTTCTTTTTCTTTGCATGAAAATCCGTGCATATTTTCTTGCATATTTTCCAAATGTATGCATCAGTGGTGTGCATTTTTTAAATATATGCCTTGTTCTCCCATTGATTAAAATGTATTTGTGCGCATCTTTTGAACGTGGCATCAAACACTTTTTTTGTGTGTGGGGGGGTCTCTGCAAATGACATTGGGAGTTTGGAAATATATGGATTTCACCTGCAGATTGAATTCAAGTCCGTGTTCAGTCTGGAAGGTGCGAACCAGGTTTAGGGATGTACGAAAGTGACTTACCTTTCCGCGGATTATGCTGATGCTGGGGGGGAGGTGTTCCATCCCTCCCCCCGGAATCCTGGCCGCTAGGTAGACGCTACGCTATTTGCGTTCCCCTTATTTTCACCATCTTAGTCTACGTACACTACGATATTTGCGTTGCCCTTATTTTCGCTGTAGTCTACGTAAGAATTTACGTAGACTACAGCGACCAAATAAGGAACGCGAATGGCGGCTCCCTATGGGGGCCGCCATTTGCGTACGTGCTTTTTTTTTTTAAGTCACCCGTGATAGGCTATGTGATGATTAACGTAGCCTATCACAGCTGACTTTGCAGATCTAGCTGTGATAGGCTACGTAAATCGTCACGTAGCCTATCACGGGGGCATTTTTTAAAAAACTTTTTATTTCGCGGCCGGGCGAGGCGAGGCGCCTCCTCCCCGGCCTGAATTTCGGCCGGGCGAGGAGGGAAGCCTCCCCCCCTGGCCTGAACTTCGGGGGGAGCAGCGAAGCGCCTTCCTCCCACTGCGAAGCAAGCTGCGAGACCAGGTAAGTGACTTTCGTGCACCCCTAGGTGTTGGAGGAGAGAGCTGTGGACCACATAGTCTGCCCTGTGCTTCCTGTGCTAGCCTGATGCCTTCAGGTGTGATGAAGGATACTGTCAAATTGCCAGTGTGGAAGAAAGATTCAACTTTCAGTCCAGTTGTACTTTGATCATGGACTGAGAGGGTGTGCAGCTTTATTCTTCACCTCAGGCAGACCTCATATATTGGGCTGGTGCTGGGGTTATGCATATCCAATTCTTAGGGTGCAATCCTATGGCCACTAGTCAGTTGGTAGATGGCCATAGGATAGGTTGATTCCTGGGAAATAGGGGTGTACGGATTCCCCACCATCTGTTCCAGTGGGGAATCTGGGGGGGGTGATCCATTCCTCCCCCTGGAATACTCTGGAGAGGCTCCGCTCTGCGAGGATTCCGGGGGGGGCGAACGGCTTGGGGGCCACTTACCTTCCCTCCTGCCAGCCAGAGCCGTTCATCTCCTCCCTATCCCCGCTGATTGCCAAGTGTTTTCTTTTTTAAAAAATAAAGGCAATTGGCAGGATGTGCCCATAGACTTAGACATGAACAGAGTCATGAATCTTGCATCTACGTCTATGTGTCCATAGGCTTATATGCAAGATTCACAGCTCTATTTTGCATATAAGTCTATGGGCACATCCTGCCAATTGCCATTGTTTATTTTTAACCTGATAGGATTATGTCCTCCATGACTTATTCCACTACCCCCACCCCAGCACTGAAGAGGAAGCCAGCTGGCTAGGGATGGGGGAGAATTTCGCCCCGAAAATTCGGGGGGGCGAGTGCCAACGCATTCGGTCCTCTGAAGGTTGTACGGGGAGAAATTCTCTGCCCCCCCGCCCCCCGCCCCCCGCCCCCCCCGGGATGGAACTTACCTTTCATGAATGTCCCTCCCAGCGGCGGGTCCCGGTGGCGGTTTGGCAGGTCTTCGTCAGGGGCAGGGGCGGCAGCCGGTCTTTTGACCGGCTGCCGCCGCCACCATTACAAGAAAAGTAAAAAAAAAACTAAAAAACCCTGTGATAGGCTACATAACGATTAACGTAGCCTATCACGGCTAGATTTGCAAAGTCAGCCGTCATAGGCTACGTTAATCGTCACGTAGCCTATCACGGGTGACTTTAAAAAAAAAAAAAGTGCGTACGGCTAATGGCTGCCCCCATAGGGAGCTGCCATTCGCGTTCCTAATTTTGTCCCTGTAGTCTACGTAAAGATTTACGTAGACTACGGCGAAAATAAAGACAACGCAAATAGCGTTGCCCTTATTTTCGCCGTAGTCTACGTAAATCTTTACGTAGACTACAGGGACCAAATAAGCAACGCGAATGGCGGCTCCCTATGGGGGCCGCCATTTGCCTACGCGCTTTCTTTTTTTTTCAAAGTCACCCATGATAGGCTACATGATGATTAACGTAGCCTATCACGGCTCACTTTGCTGATCTAGCCGTGATAGGCTACGTTAATCGTTACGTAGCCTATCACAGGGGCGTTTTATTTTTCTTTTGAAGTTCGCGGCTGGGGAGACGGGGCACTTCTCCCCGGCCTGAATTTCGGCCAGGCGAGGAGGGAAGACTCCCCCCCCGGCCTGAACTTCGGGGGGAGCAGCGAATCGCCTCCCCCCCACCGCGAAGCAAGCTGTGAGACCAGGTAAGTGACTTTCGTGCATCCCTACAGCTGGCCTTCTTGTTGTTCAGTCGTTCAGTCGTGTCTGACTCTTCGTGACCCCATGGACCATAGCACGCCAGGCCTTTCTGTCCTCCGCTCTCTCCCTGAGTGTGCTTAAGTTCATATTCATTGCATCGGTGATGCTATCTAGCCATCTCATAGCCATTCCCAATGGTGTCCAGAACTAGATGGTTCAGGAAAAGGAGAACTCTGAAGCCATTGCCTCAATGCCAAGATGCAGATGAAGGTGGCAGGCAGAAGTGGGGGAGGAGCCAAAATGCTGTGTCCTGGTTCAAAAGGACACTCATGCATTGCTAAAAAAAAAAAAGAGGAACTGCATCCCCACAAAAGAAGACACAGAGTTCCATCAAAATGGCATATGCTAATGTATAGATAGAGATGCAAATTTAGAAAAAAGGACTATAATTGAAACAGAAATGCAACATGTCTCACCATAGTGGGGAAAAAATGTGACCTATTATGTGCTTGCTCAGTCTCTTCTCCAGGTGCTCACTGGCAAAGGGCATGTCCAAGATCCCTGATCTCCCCTCTTATGGTTCTTTTACCTTTAAACTGAACTTGGGCTGGTAGTCCTTCAAACAGAGGACTGACCACTGAAAACCTTTCAAATAGAGGATTGTCCTCTGTAAAGTAGGACACATGACCATCCTGAGTAAAGAAGAGGCTGATGGGAAGGAGGAGGATGCAGGGGAGACATTGCACAGAAATCCATGCAGGGCTGGCCATGAAATGTGTCCTGGCAAAAAGAGAGGCAGAAACAGCCCTGGACCCCCAGGTAGCCCTGTGGTTCTGGAAACCTCCCTAAGAGGCTGTGAGGAAAGAGGGCTTCCATGTAAGAAGCAGTCCAGAGAGTGCATGGGAGAGAGAGGGAGAAAGAATTTCCTCTCAGGTACTTGGCCTCTTCGGTGGGATAGTTATTGAATGGTAATTGCCCCGGGAGCAATACATGCAGAATTCCAATCTCTCTAAAACAGCACTCTTGTGCTTCTTTTCCATGGACTGACAGGAGCCATTTGACATGGAGCTTCCAGCTGTGCAGCCTGATGACAGGTCCCCATTAAGTTCTATGGGACAAATGAAACCTGTCCATCCATTGAAAAGTAGAGTCACATGGGAAAATTTAGCCTCACTTCCCTGGTGTCCCTGAATGTGTTTGTTTAGTTTCAGCACTGTCTTTGAAGTTAACATTAGAGTGGAAATAAAACTTGCCTCTTAAACTGGGCATCTCAGCCTCTACTGGGACTACCCCACCCAAGGCTGTGTGTGCTATGTGTTTCTGAATACAGGGCACCCAGAGCTACATTGACCTCCACCCAAGACTCTCTGAAATACCTGCCCTCCCATTATGATGACATATTTAATATTGACGAGTCAGTAAAGGCCATGGTGTTAAGCATTGCAAGTCAGCTTTAGGATACATCAGTAATTCAGTAGGGAAAACACAGAAATAAACTTTAAAAACCCTGAAAGGTTCAGCAAACAGTGCTCTGTACAAAAAAAATAGGGGGGGGGATGGAACAGTGGAGAATTCCCAGTGGATTGGTTTCACATCAGAAACAACACTAGATGATTTGAAATGCCAAAATCCGACAAGAAATTTGGATGAGGAGAATTTTGGAAGCATCTTCAGTCCTCATCAATTAGGGATGGTGGAGAATTCCACCATGGATTTCAGTGAGGCCAAATGCCAGTGCATTCGCCCCCCCAAAAAATCCATGGTGGAATGGCCTCCTGCCCCCCGCCCCCCCGCGGAATTCCCCCGGGACGGCACTTACCTGGGGCGGATGCGGAGGATTCGGCGGTGGCCTCCTGGCCGGCAACGGCTGGGCTGCTGCCGCTGCCATTGCTGTCCTTGCAGCCATGATAGGCTATGTAAGACGTAGCCTATCACGGCTAAACCCCCCCCTCCAAAACCAAGCGTACAAAAGTGGTGGCGGCTATGGCGGCCGCCATTTGCGTTCCCTATTTTTCGCCGATTTATCATACGTAAATATTTATGTAAGATAAATCGGCAAAAAATAGGGAACGCAAATGGCGGCCACTGCAGCCACCACCATTTGCATACGCTTGGTTTTTTGGGGGGGGGTTAGCCATGATAGGCTACCTAAATTCTTACGTAGCCTATCACGGCTGCCTGGCTGGACGCAAATGGCAGAGGCAAATGGCGGAGCCGGCCATCGAGGATTCTGGGGGGAGGACCAGATCGCTTCCCCACCGTTGACGATTCCAGGGGGAGGGATGGAGCGCCTCCCCCCACTGCGAAAGATTCCGCAAAAAATGACTTTCGTACATCCCTATCATCAATATAACATAAGGAGAGATGTGCTGGATTAGATCAAAGGCCTATCGAGTCCAGCGCTCTATTTTTAATTAATTAATTAATTAATTAATTAATTTAAAAAATCTTGGCTGCCTTTCAGGGCAGAAGCCCTCCCAAGGCAGCTCACAGCAATAACAGTGGCCAACCAGATGCCTACGGGTAGCCTTCAAGATTGTCCCTTCTTTGACACACAATTAGGGATGTACAAAACACTTACCTGGTTTCATCCAGGGACATCCATGGTGGTGGGGGGTGCTCTGTCCCTCCCCCTGAAATCCTCGATGGATCCCAGAATTCTGCCCAGCTGGCTCCGCTCCGCGGCCAGGCTGCAGAGCCACCGGCCAGGCCAACCCGAAGTGGGGCCTCCAGCCGCTGCCGGGCTGCTGCGGACACAAATGGCGTCCTGAGTAGGGGACTCATTCGCGTCCCTATGGTAGCTTGTGATAGGCTACATAAATATTTATGTAGCCTATCACGGCTAAAGCAGGGACGCAAATGGCGTAGGGGACGCCATTTGCGTTCCCGTTTTAGCGGTCATAGGCTACGTAAATATTTACGCTTCTGACATCAGCTCCCCCAGACCAGGCAAGTGGATGTCCTCTGAGTCCCAACAACCTGAGTCAAGCAAACTCTCCCAGCACTTTCTCTCTGGCTGCTGGGTGCAGGGGAGGGCAGGGCATCCCTTCCTGATAAACGTGGGGCTGCCAAAAATTCACCATTGTTTGAACTTCACCATCCCACTCCACTGAGATGTGTGTGGGTAGGGTGAATGGGAGTGTGTGTGTGTGTGTGTGTGTAAGTGAGAGGGGGATGCCCTAACATGCTTGTTCTATGAATGTGTGTGTTTGCGTTGTTAAGTGTGACCCAGGTAAGACAGGGTTAATACAGTGTTAGGGAGGAAGGGAAAGGTGGGAGGGGCTTGTGTTTGTGCGGGGATTCGGAGGTTATAAAAGGAATGAACCCACAGTCAGAAGTCAGATCGGGCCTTAGGCATCGAGGAAGCTACATCTAGTGAGTAGGGATTGGGGATTAGGATTTAGAAGGGGTAGAGTAGGTAGGTAGGTTAGGATGAAGCATGGATTGATTAATAATGAATAACTCTTCTTATATTAAATGACATTTTATTTGTTTTATATTATGTTATGTATCGGGGGGGCACGGCTTAGGTATCGTTTTGAACCTTGGCAGCTCCTGTATCCCTGGGAGTAGCAACAGCAGGTGGAGGGTCTGCTCAGCGGTCACTTCTGTGTGTGCTGAAATGAAGAATAGTTGTGTCTGAGGCCTGCTGATTCTGCAGTCATTCCTTCTACCGATACAAGATTTTGTGGTGACGAAGGTGGGATCCTGAGCGCTATACAGGCAGCAAGGACTGTGAATCCATTTACACAGCTAACTGGTAAGCCGTCAGCTAGACCCACCGAAGAACTTGAGCAATTCCTGTGAGTTGTTGTTGTTGTTTAAAGAGAATTAAAATCAAAATGGCTGCTTTTGTACATAGCAAAGAGTTTGATGTGAGTCAAGCTGCTTCCTGGGATTTTGTAGTTAAAACAAACAAATAAAAATATATAACCCTTCTTGTATTGAATAATTTTTTATTTGTTTTAACTACAAAATCCCATGTCTTGGGTTGTCTTATTGCACCACCATTAGAAAACTTATTTCCTTGTTCCTTCCCCTGTATTGGGTAGAGGGAACCAATTATGCATATTGGGTTTCTATTTAACCCAGAGAATAAAAGGAGCTGAAGCTTGGTGTGCCAGTGAGGACAACTGTCCCAGTAGAACCAGATGTCCTGAAGGGGTTTTCTTCTCAGTTTCATCAGATGAAAGCTAGAGAAGGTAGAACCAAGGGCAGGAGAATCACAATGCCTCTGTGTGTGTGTGTGTCTGTTGGTGTATGTGTAAGACTGAGTGGGAGAAAGGGTGTGTGCATGTGAGGAACAGCTCTCTCTTTGCATGTTTGTGTATGTTTTGTTATAGATGTACATCATTTGCAAATCCAGCCCTTTTGGGCCACATGGATTCCCACTGCCTGCCTGGCTCAGCTTGCATTCACAAGCCAAGCCATGGTTTTTTCCTGAAATATGGAAACATTTTTTAGGTTCCTGTAATTGCAGCCACAATTTGTGCAAATGGACGCCCCCCCACCCCAAAAACTCTGCAAGCTGGCCTGGCACAATGAAGATCAAGTTGGGCCAGCTCGCTGCTAAGCAAGCCAAAGTCTGGGGGAGGGGGGGCAAGCTGATGAGAGGGGAGAAGGCAAACCCTGGCCCTGACCACTGCTGCATGCATCTCTCAGGGGCAAAAAATCTTCCCCACCCCTGTCTATTAGGGATGTACGAAAGGCACTTACCTTTCGCGGATTATGTTTATAGTTGGGGGGGGAGGCGTTCTGTCCCTCCCCCTGGAATCCTTGCTGGGGGGGAGGCACTCTGTTCCTCCCTCCCCCCGGAATCCTGGCTGGCCGGCTGTGCTCCACAGCGATTCTGCTGAGCCGCCGGCTGGCTCTGCCAGCAGCCGGACATCCGGCCGCTGGCTAGCAGGGACGCAAATGGCGGCGGCCGTAGCTGCCGCCGTTTGTGTCCCTGCAGTCAGCCGTGATAGCCTACGTAAATGTTTACGTAGCCTACCACGGCTGACTTAAAACAAAAACAAAAACGCGCATACGCAAATGGCAGCATTTGCGTTCCTTATTTGGGCACGTCTTAGTCTACGTCAAGCTTTACATAGACTAAGATGGCGAAAATAAGGGGAACGCAAATAGCGTAGACGCTACGCTATTTGCGTTCCCCTTATTTTCGCCATCTTAGTCTCCGTAAATGTTTACATAGACTAAGATGTGCCAAAATAAGGAATGCAAATAGCGGTGGCCATGGCTGCCGCCATTTGCGTATGTGCGTTGTTGTTTTTTTTAAAAAAAAAGTCAGCCGTGATAGGCTACGTAAATCTTCATGTAGCCTATCACTTTTTTTAAAAAAAACCTGGTAATGGCGGCGGCGGCAGCTGGTCGGAAGACCGGCCGCCACCGCCACTGAACTGCCGCCGCAGCCACTGCCGCCGCCGCCACCGCCGCCAGGAAGATACGCCCAAGGTAAGTCTTGTCCCGGGGGGCGGGGGGGCAGGCCGTTCCGCCTCAGATTTCGGGGGGCCAAATGTGCTGGCATTCGGCCTCCCCGAGATCCATGGCAGAATTTTCGTATACCCCTACTGTCTAATTAGGGATGTCAGAGAATTTCTCCACGAATCTCAGGGAGGCCGAATGCCAGCGCATTTGGCCCCCTGAAATTGGTGAAGAAACGGTCTGCCCCCCCTGACCCCCCGGGACGGGACTTACCTTGGGCGAATCCTCCTGGTGGCCGTGGCGGCTCCAGCGGCGGTTTGGCGGCAGCGGCTGCAGCGGCTGGTCTTCCGACTGGCTGCCGCCACCGCCATTTCCAAGTAAAAAAAAAAACACCACAAACAAACGTGATAGGCTACGTAAAGATTTACGTAGCCTATCACAGCTAGATTTTCAATAAACACCGTGATAGTATGTAAATGTTTACGTAGCCTATCACGGCTGACTTTGACAAAAAAAAAAAAAGCATGTACGCAAATGGCGGCGCCGATGGGTGCTGCCATTTGCGTTCCTTATTTTGGCACATGTAGTCTACGTAAACATTTACTTACTTACATAGACTTACTTTCGCCATGGTCTACGTACATGTTTACGTAGACTACACTGCAAATAGCATTGCCCTTATTTTCGCTGTAGTCTACGTAAATCTTTACGTAGACTACAGGGACCAAATAAGGAACGCGAATGGCGGCTCCCTATGGGGGCTGCCATTAGCGTACACGCTTTTTTTTTTTAAGTCACCCGTTGATAGGCTATATGACGATTAACGTAGCCTATCATGGCTGACTTTGCAGATCTAGCCGTGATAGGCTACGTTAATCGTTACATAGCCTATCACAGGGCTTCTTTTTTTTTTTACTTTTCTTTTGAAGTTTGCGGCCGGGGAGATGGGGCGCTTCTCCCCGGCCTGAATTTCGGCTGGGCGAGGCGGGAAGGCACCCCCCCTCGCATGAACTTCGGCGGGAGAAGCGAAGCGCCTCCCCCCCACCGCGAAAAAAGCTGCGGGACAAGGTAAGTCCCTTTCGTACATCCCTACCTGACACCCACCACAAGACCCAGCTAATGTGACCAGTAGTGCCTCAGGGCCTCACATGCACTCCTGAGATTTTTGGGTCCCAACTGCAAAGAGACCTGGCTGCCCGGAAGGTGGGGGGGGGCTCGGAAAAGGCCAGATCTTACAGTATTATGATGACCTGTTGATCGCCGCCGAGACCCCGCAATACTGTGAACGATATACCCGCAAATTGCTCAATTTGCTGGCCACCTGCGGGTACAAAGTTTCTGGCAAAAAGGCGCAACTCGTAAAAGCTGAAGTCACCTTTTTAGGCTATAAAATCTCAAAAGGCCAGTGCTGCCTTGATGATAGCCGAATACAGGCCATTCAAGACTACCCCTCCCCAAACTGCCTGCGTGAACTTCGGCCGTTCTTGAGCATCACCGGATTCTGTCGCTTATAGATTGCAGACCATGGTGGCAAGTCTAAGCCACTCTATGAATCCTTGACAAAAGAAGGGGTGCTCAATTGGGCTTAGACCAGGAATATAGAAAAAGCCTTTCAAGAACATAAACGGTCCCTAATGTCTCCCCCGGCCTTGATGATCCCAAATCCTGCCAAGGCCTTCTGCCTCTTTGTGCATGAGCAAAGGGGGGTGGTGGCAGGTGTACTTTTCCAGGAGTATGAGCCCTCCCCCTCACCCTAACTAAAATCTGGAAAACACCACACAAAGGGATTAAGTTGTCCCCTTTCAAGCTCATGTTTGGGCTGCCACCCCGAGTTCTGCCCCCGGAACAACACGAGGGAGCTACTTGAGAAGTGGAAAAGCAAATGTTGTGGGACCATGTTACTGGTTTGCAGTCTGTTTTGTTTCAGTTACACCTCCATGCTGCGGAGTTCCAGTCTTTGCCGCTTGACCAGGCCGTCCACCCTTTCCGCTCCGGAGACCAAGTACTGGTCAAAAAGTGGAAAAAGGAGCCCTTGACTGCCAGGTGGGACAGACCCTATACTGTGGCCCTGACTAGCCACACAGTGGTAAAACATTTGGGGTGGGATAAGTGGACTCATCATACTAGGATAAAAAAGTATCCAGACCAGACCTCTACATCCTGTCCCCAAGAAGACCCAGGGTCCACAAGCAACAACCCTCTGCCCTCCCTGACCCCGGACGCTCGTGGAGGCACAGGGCAAGATTTAGAGACGGTGTGAGACTATCAGGCTCTTGAGGGGCTGAAGGGACTTTTTCACGGAAAATGAAGTGGCTGTGGGTCCTAGCACTGCTTTCCAATGGAGTGGTGGGAGTGGAGCAATCTTGTTGTCAAGAAAATGGCCAAACAGTTTTCAGAATTTCTTTAGGGGCAGAACATTATAAATCCATGAAGTCCATCACCTGCCTAGAAAAATGCTTTTGCTTTATGACAAAGTCGAAATGGCTGACTAATGTGTTTAATGCTCAATGAAAGGCTAGGGCGGATTGATAGAACCAAAGAGGCACCATCTTAAATTGTTGGCAGCCATCCAAGGCAGCCTCCTACAGTGGAAAGTCCCAGAGGAAGATAGTCTTATCAACTGCCTTGTTGAAACCAACAGTAACAGTCTGTTTCATATTAAGTACAGCCAGAGGAGCGCCCCCCCTCAAGTAGCCGCCACTCCTGCAGCTGGTTCGAACCAGTTCCAGCTAGATCGCTTCCTGCCCAGCTTGCAAGGACGGGTCAGCCGTAGAGACATGTCAACTACGCATGCTTAATGAAGTTCATGAATATTATGTGGCCCACCCCGCATAGCTAATGAGGTCATTATACTGAATGTATATAAGCTGTACCAAAAACATCCAGGGTGTGGTTCTCCTTTGTGGCATTAGCCACGAGAATCCACCCGAACAGCGCTGTTTGTTTCCTACCAAATAAAACAGCATTGGACTGAATCTCAGAGTTCTGTGTGTCTCTAAGGGGATATTGGCATACCCTTCCTAGAGGGAATGAACTTAAGCATAATTTGTGCAACAATGCCCAAAATACAGCAAGCTAGAATGACAGTGTATAATCATTTGCAAACAGTACTCCTCCTCCTTAACAGCCCACTGTTTTTCCTGCTTGCCAGTTGCCCATATAAAGGAAAGGTAACAACATCCAAAAATAGGGGGCTTGAGAAACAGTAATCACAACACAATTAATCATAAATATTTGCAGGGAAAAGGGTTGTGTTTGAAGAAATCAATGTGATATTTCATTTTGATTTAATTTTAACTGATGAAATGGTGGTACTGGTGGGGAAATGTTGCCCAGATGTTGCAGCAAATGTTAATCTGGAAAAGAAATGTGAGTGCTTGATGGACTGAGCATCCCCCACCCTCCCCATCTCAGATGGGATTTAAGATAGCTGACCTGCATCACATAAGCACAGCTGCTTTCAAGATACCATTGGCCATGCAATCAAATGCAAACTACTTTGCTGCATATGGAGAGAGAGAGAAAAAAAAACAGAGTCTCCCTTGGTCGCTGCAGTTTATGGTATTAAAGAACTGGCTGCATTAGTGAAATGAGAGAAGGGATGCTTGAAAGCTATACCACCAGGATGGGGAACCTGTGACTAGATACAGGTTTCCCATCTGGCCCATCTGCTTCTTCACTTGGGCCTGCCCCCTCTGTAGCAGGGAAATGCTCTTATCTCCCATCAGCAGCTCATCAGAGATGAGAGCTTTTTCCTACTGGGTAAAGGGTACAGGGCCTGGGGATAGGGATGGGCGAAAGTCCCTTACCTGTCCTCGAAGCTTGCTTCGCGGTGGGGGGGAGGTGCTTCGGTTCTCCCCCTGAAGTTCAGGTGAGGGGGGGGAGGCGCCCCGCCTCGCCTGGCCAAAATTCAGGACGGGGGGGAGGCGCCCCATTCCTCGCCGGCGAAATTCAGGCCGGGTAGAAGTGCCCCATCTACCCGGCCACGAAAAAAAGTAAAAAACACACACAAAAAAACACACACCCATGATAGGCTATGTAACGATTTACGTAGCCTATCACGGCTAGATTTCCAAAGTCACCCATGATAGGCTATGTAAATCGTCACGTAGCCTATCACGGGTGACTTTGAAAAAAAAAAAGTGCGTACGCAAATGGCAGCGGCCCATGGGCGCCGCCATTTGCGTTCCTTATTTTGGCACGTCTAGTCTATGTAAAGATTTACGTAGACTACGGCGAAAATAAGGGAACACTATTTGCGTTGCCCTTATTTTCGCCGTAGTCTATGTAAATCTTTACGTAGACTAGACATGCCAAAATAAGGAACGCAAATGGCGGCGCCCATGGGCCGCCGCCATTTGTGTACGTGCTTTTTTTTTCCCCAAAGTCACCCGTGATAGGCTACATGACGATTTACGTAGCCTATCACGGCTGACTTTGGAAATCTAGCCATGATAGGCTACGTAAATTGTTACGTAGCCTATCACGGGGTGTGGTGTTTTTTTTACCGCACTTTTTTTTTTGCATTGGTGGTGGCAGCAGCCGGTCGGGAGACCGGCTGCCGCCCCCGCTCCCGCCGAACCGCTGCCGAACCGCCGCCGGGACCCACCGCCGAGAGGGACATTCGGCCACGGTAAGTCCCATCCCGGGGGGGGGGCAGCGGAGAATTTCCCCAACACTTTCGGGGGGCCGAATGCCTCGGCGCTCGGCCTCCTGAAGATTCAGGGAGAAATTCTCCGCCATCCCTACCTGGGGAACAAACTGCTGATTGATTCAGCCCTGCTTGCTTCTGAAGCTTGTCCTGCTTACTTCTGAGGCTTGTCCTGCAGTCTTGACCGGCTTACTTCAGAGTGAACATGCTGCTCATGCTCACTTCCAAGTACTGTTCATGCTTACTTCTGAGTAGATATGCTGCTCATGCTTACTTTTGAGTAGACGTGCAGAAGTTTGGTATTTGAATGCTATTTGAAAGTGCTGCTAAGCGAGTCAGGACTGTGTGATTCAGTCCTGCTTACATCTACGTAGATATGTAGAAGCCATGGCCTGCCTACATATGAGCAGGCTTAATCTAATCTAATCTTGCATCTTGGCCCTTCCCACCCTGACTTTGGCCACACATACTTTGCCTTTGGCCCCGCCGGTAGATGGAATGTAGCGCCAAAGTCCTTTCCTATATCGGAATCTGGCCCCCAATGGGTTTGCCATTGAATGCTCAAGAGGGAGCTGTAGCCAGTCATGGCTCCCTGAGAAGCTCGTATTGTATATTTGCAACCACAAGATTGACTGCATTGCACATTACATTTTAGATGTACCCTTAGAAGGTCTTGGGTATACACCAAAGATAAATGCTACATGTGAAGTGGCCCTTATTGGTGCAAAATGGGTAATTGGATTAGGGCTTAATCGCCACAATTTGGCAGGAAATAATGAAGGAGAGAACAGAGACATTGTCTGCCACATTTGGAGCCTGTAGCAAGATTTTACAGCTGAGCTATAAGCCCATAAAAGCTGGGTTTATAATTGAAGTGCTGACACAGAAGTCTTAGGCATACTAGGGTGAGCACACCACTATATAACACATGAATCAAAAGTCTGTTTCATAGAGTGGCACGTCTGTTGCTGAATATGCAGATGACTTGGCTTAATGAACAGCTTCATTGAAAACACACACACATACACCACAGAGTTCATGTGGCTAAACAATCAGTGACTGTTATTAATGTTTTAATTTTGTGGACAGAAGTTGGATGCATAAAATTAAATCCAGTAAAAACACTCCAGATATATTTATTTAGAAGGAAGCTTGCTAAATTTAAATTATCATCTGCTAGAGGACAGCTGCTGGGTCAGGGTTACAAACCCCCAGAAAATAAAAAGGTCCATTTTTGGCACCTTATAAAAAGGAATGAATATTCCTGCAGAATGTGGCCTGGAAAACTCACATGTCAGGAAATCCTGAGCCGAGCTAAATTAAGTTGCAATGAAGAGCATGGATGATGTTGTGTTTGTGGCTAACAGAAGGCTGAAGATGCTGTTTCCAACAAGGTGCCCTCCAGATGTCTGGACTTCACCTCCCATAAGTCCTAGCCAGCATGGCCAATGGTCAAGAATCCTAGGAAGTATCGTCCAAAGCACCCGGAGGGCACCAGGTTGGGAAATGTTGCCTTATGGGATTCTAAAACCTAAATCTCAGTAGGATGAACACTGCTGAGCTGATTGCCCTGCACTCAAGTTTAATAATATAGGGCACTATCCAGCTGTGTCATTCCGTTAGCACAAATGGTATTGCGCTGGCAGAATCTATGTGCAAGAGAAGAAATGTAAAGCTACATTTGTGCAAACACAGTTGTGCAAATGGTTGTGCATTATGCTTGTGCAAACTGTTGTGTGATCCATTGCAGGTAATTATTGTTGCACAACTGTAATGGCCATCCGCTTGTGCAACGGAAAGATTCAGCAGAGGTGTGCTAGTGCTATTTCAGCTGGGGAATGATACTGTTGGATATTGCCCCATCAATTCCTGCAAGTTATTCCTGATTTGGAAAATGTAACAATGGAAGAATCAATAGTTAGAGGATAGTTAATAATAATATGGTTACAGAATAGTTATGAACGGCAATTTCACCTCACTGCACTGGAGGACACGATGTTGTGAGCATCCAGTTGGGGGCTCAAGCTTGGCGGATTCCCACCAGCTCAGCCACCTGGACTGGAGCCCGCTGAGTTGGGCAAGTGCAGCCATCCCCACTGCTCTGCTGAGTCGCCATTTTGCGCAAAATGGTGGCTTGGCCTTTTCCATTTTACATACATAGCAGCTGCAAATTAGACCAATTAGACTAATTAGAGCATTTATGCCTGTAATTTTGCATAGCTGTACCGCTTTACAACCACTATTTCCACAAAATGGCAATTTACAAGCAACCATTCTGTGCAAAATGGGGCTCGGCAGACCAGCCGGATGCTGTGCACTGCTTGTAGGGTGCCTGTGGGCTGCCCGGCGGCTCACCACACTCTGCAAATTGGGTCCAGCAGCTGGTTGGGGCCCGCTGAGTGGAGCACGGTGTGGGGAGGAGTGAGTTTGCCCATCCCTAATCAGTGTCAGGGCCCAGCTTCAGCACTGCAGTGGGCCTTGTAGGTTATAGCCAGGATTTGATTAGAAGTAGCCTGGAAGGGCTTGGGCCTATTCAGTCTTTGCAATGTCAGAGTCTGTGTGAGCTTCTCTCTGTCAGTGTTCTCAGAGCAGGGCCAGGGGGAGCCAGCCAACTCCCTGTCCACCTGCTGGTCTGGCCTGGGCAGGCAGGGAGGCTGGACGCTGTCCGTGAGAACCTGACAGAGGTGGGGTGGGGTTTGCAGAAGGGTTGCCCAGGTTGAAGCGTCACTGCTGGAGGGCTGAGCAGTGACATCCTGTTTAGACAGGGGCCTTGCTGAACAGCTAAAGGCTCTTGTCTGTCAAGGGTTCTGGAGGGGGTGTCCTACAGTCACACCTTCCCTTTTAAGTTGATGCAAAGGCGAAGAGCCTTTGCCAATAACATTGCATCTTCATTGCCCAAAGCCTTCTCTGTTTGGATCCACCATCATCTGGGCTTTTGGAGGCACTCTGCAGATGGACTGGAACTTTGGATAGCGTCCGCTACGCTATTTGTGTTCCCCTTATTTTCACCGTCTTAGTCTACGTAAATATTTACGTAGATTAAGATGGCAAAAATAAGGAACACAAATGGCAGCAGCCGTAGCTGCCATTTGCGTGTGCGGTTTGTTTTTGTTTTTTCCCAAAGCCCACTGCGGCTGGAAATCCGGCTGCGGACAGCTCTGGCCTGGCTGGGCCTGGCCGGCTGCTCCGCAGAGCTGCCACAGAGCACAGCCGGCCGGCCTGGATTCCAGGGCGAGGGACGGAACGCCTCCCCCCACCATCAACGTAATCCGCGAAAGGTAAGTGACTTTCGTACATCCCTAGTTTGTAGTCAGCTCAGTGTATGGCAGGCTGGGTTTGATCTATGACTTTTGGACTTCCCTCTACCAGAATTCATTAGGGATGTATGAAAGGGACTTACCTTGTCCCGCAGCTTGCTTCACGGTGGGGGGGAGGCACTTCGCTTCTCCCCCCAAAATTCAGGCCAGGGGGGGAAGTGCCCCATCTTGCCCAGCCGAAATTCAGGCCGGGGAGAAGCGCCCTGTCTCCCCGGCTGCGAAAGAAAAAGTGGAAAAAAAACAACAGCCCTGTGATAGGCTACGTAACGATTAACGTAGCCTATCACGGCTAGATTTCCAAAGTCTGCTGTGATAGGCTACGTAAATCGTCACGTAGCCTATCACGGGTGTGTGTGTATGTGTGTTTTTTACTTTTTAATTTTGTAATGGCGGTGGCGGCAGCCGGTTGGGAGACCGGCTGCCGCCCCCGCCGAAACGCTGCCGAAATGCCGCCGGGACTCGCCGCCGAGAGGGACATTCGGCCACGGTATGTCCCATCCCGGGGGGGGGGGCGGGGGGCCGGCGGAGAATTTCCCCAACACTTTCGGGGGGCTGAATGCCTCGGCGCTCAGCCTCCCGAAGATTCGTGGAGAAATTCTCCGCCATCCCTACAATTCATGCAGCGTGGAGTTGCCAATGCGAAAACGGTGGCCTGGAACTCCTTGCATGTCTGGGTATGCCATTCCCTTTGCTCTTGAAGAGCCTTGACCATGTAGCCTAGAATTATCAACAAAGATTCAAAGTTGGACTCTTTATGGGTGTGGGTTGTTTAGGCCTTTCAAGAAGTTTGATTGCCTGATGAGTTCATTCCAAGAATCCTTTCCATGTCTGAGGTTAGAACCCCATGAAAGGATTGTCTGGGTTAGCTACCCAGAAATCCAGAGTGCCTTCCCTTGTGTTCACAATAGGGTGTACGAAACCCTGCTTACCTGGCTCTGGTGGGGTCCGCAGTTGGGGGGAGGTGATCCGTTCCTCCCCCTGGAATCCTTGACGGGGGGGGAGGAGATCCGTTCCTCCCCGCCGGAATCTTGCCCAGCCAGCTCCGCTCCATGGTCAGTCTGCAGAGCTGCTGGCTGGGCCAACCTGCAGCGGGGCCTCCGGCCGCTGTCGGGCTGCTACGGACGCAAATGGCGTCCTGCGTAGGGGATGCCATTTGTGTCCCTACGCTAGCCCGTGATAGGCTACGTAAATATTTACGTAGCCTATCATGTCTAAAGCGAGGACAGAAATGGCATAGGGGATGCCATTTGCGTCCCCGCTTTTGCCGTGATAGGCTACGTAAGTATTTACATAGCCTATCACAGCAAAAGGCAGCTACGCAAATGGCGGTGGCTACGGCAGTCGCCATTTGCGTGGCTGCCTTTTGACGTGATAGGCTACGTAAGTATTTATGTAGCCTATCACAGACTCCGCGGGGACGCAAATACAAAAAATACTTACGTAGCCTATCACGGCATTCCGGGGAAGGCAAATGGTGGTCACCGATGCAGCCGCCATTCGAGGAACACCCACTGGCGAACAGCACCAGTTAGGCTCAGTTTTGCGCGTGTTTCATAGGGTGGGGGGGCTTTGCTCCGCCACGTATTCCAGGGGGCCGAATGCGCTGGCATTGGCCTCACTGGGATCCATGGCAGAATTCTCCGCCATCCCTAGTTCAGAACCATGGAGATGGCAATGGAGAAACCACACTGATTAGGATCTCAGTCATGATAGTAGTGTTTAGGGATGTACGAAAGTCACTTACCATTTCGCGGATCTGCTTCATGGTGGGTGGGGCGCTCTGTCCCTCTCCCCGGAATCCTGCCCAGCCGGCTCCGCTCTGCGGGAATTCCGTGGAGCCGCCAGCCAGCTCTGCCCGCAGCTGGACATCCAGCCACTGGGCATCAGGGATGCAAATGGCGGCGGCCGTAGCTGCCGCTGTTTGCGTCCCTGTACTTAACCGTGATAGGCTACGTAAATATTTACATAGCCTATCACGGCAAAGTAAAAAAAAAACACGTACGCAAATGGCAGCGGCTATGGTGGCCACCATTTTCTTTGGCTATTTTTTGCCATTCTAGCCTACGTAAATATTAACGTAGGCTAGAATGGCTAAAAATAGTGAACGCTAATGGCGGCTGCCGTAGTCGCCGCCATTTGCGTATGCTGCGCCTAGATGCTGTCGGCCAGGAGACCAGCCGCCCCTGCCGCCCCTGCCGCCCCCACCCCCGCCGCCCCTTCCACCACCGCTCCCGTCCCTTCCCCCACCGCCACTGCACCTTCTGCCTCCACCGCACTTTCCGCCACTGCCACACCTTCCTCTGCCGCCCCCGCCCCCACCACTGTGGCACCTCCCGCAGCTGCCACACCTGCTGCCCCTGCCACCGCACCTTCCACCGCTGCTGCTGTGCCGCCGCCAAAGCCGCTGCCGAATCCGCCCCAGGTAAGTGTTGTCCCGGGGGATTCCGCGGGGGGGGGCAGGAAGCTGTTCCGCCACGGATTCCAGGGGCCGAATGCCAGTGCATTCGGCCTCACTGGAATCCGTGGCAGAATTCTCTGCCATCCCTAGTAATGGTTAGCCTTGGACTGTTCTGGAACTACATACAGCCTATAGCTACTGACCATCAGCTATATGATTTCTGTAGAGTGTAACCATTAACCTTTTTCCATGGGATTCCCTGCAATAAAGAAATCTCACTGATTTGGGTGTCCGGTGTCAGATTGCCTGAGCATGTGTGCTGGGGGGATTGGGAAGCCTGACAATCAGAGGGAAAGGTGAAACAGTGAGCCTCCTGCCATCAGCCTGGCTAGAACCAATTGCCATTTGGTTCCTCCCCACTCAAAAATGTCTCCTTCCATAGTAGGTGAAACTGCTAGGCCAACTCCAACTTCCCAGAACTGTTTCCCTTGGTGGCTATTCCACCTACTCATTCAAACACTTACACAACCATATGTAAGAACTGATTGTTGAATATTTTTATTTTCCTTTTCCTCTCCATCTGTTTTCTTTTCTTTCTTTCTTTTTTGGTGTTGGGTCTGTTAGATTTTATATCCATGGGCAAAGCTTGTGTTATTTTTAATTTTTGTATAGTGACTAGAAATGTTAGGTGCTTTGTAGATCCTGATGATGATGTCACTTTACACATGATTGAACCTTGCAAAAGCAGGAGGCCCTAATCATGCAGAAAGAGCTCTCTCATATAGGAATTATGAACATTTTCTTCTGACTATGTGGAGATCAGGAATGGAGTCTACACAAGTGATGCTGTTTTCTTCCTCCCCCCACCTTTCACATGTGAAAAATGCTTAGCTTGGGGAAAGATGTGGTTACTGATATGCTGGGAGTGAATCTTCCCTCCTCTAAACTAAAATTACTTTGTTTCTTTCCTTCTGTGGCTTCCATGGCCAGCCTTTACTCCCATGGCTTGCTTCAATGACTCTCCTCCTCCTCCTCTTACCATTCAATCTGGGGCTGTTCAGTTCACACAACATGCTAACCCACACTCAGTGGTTGAGCGTGAGTTGTTGTTGGACTGTGGGTTATTTGCTGAACCATGGGTTAGCTTGTTACCCAGGACATTTTCCACAGGTGGCTTGTTAACCACCCCAAACAGCCCAACAAAAAACCATGAGTTCTCAAGATGGCTTGTCTGAGAAAAATAACCCACGCTGAATGGTTAAAAAGCCACTCTATGGAAAACGTAGTGCATTCTGACAACGCACTAATCCACTGTTCAGCAAACAACCCACAGTTCAACAGCCCACACTCAATCAACAAGGGTGGGCAATGCATTGTGTGAATCCAGTCATTGTCTCCAGTTTGCCAACATTCTTTCTTGCACTACAAAGCCAAAACTGAAGCGCTTCCTCAGTTAATGGATGATGATAACCATAAAGAATAGAGCTGCTTGTTGAGTTCCTTTGGATTTTTTGGCTTGTGCTGATATAACTTGGAGAGTTGTTTGCAGAGCTCTTTGACATCACATGACATAATTCTGTACCACAGTATCACATCCAAATTATTCTGGGGTAAATGAATTTGATTCCTGCTTCATGTCTCAGTTATAAAGAGACATTTGTGGATCTTGTTGCAATTCTTTTAACTGCCCTCACAAATCCTACAGATGCCCCCCCTTTTTTTTTTTGCTGGGAAGAACTGTTTGAATCCACATTGAATTTTGTTTTTGTCAGAATTTAATGGCATCTCTAACCTCAAAGCAGGGGTGTAGTGACAGGGGGGCAAATAGAGGCATGACCTCCCCAAATGATAATTCTGCCTCTCTGTATTAAATTTTCTTTCCTCAAATTCCTAACATTTCAGTAACTTAGAACTAGGGGTGCACAAAAGTCACTTACCTGGTCTCGCAGCTTGCTTCGCGGTGGGGGGAGGCGCTTCGCTGCTCCCCCCGAAGTTCAGGCCGGGGGGGGAGGCTTCCCTCCTCATCCAGCCGAAATTCAGGCCAGGGAGGAGGCTTCCCGCCTCGCCTGGCCAAAATTCAGGCTGGGGAGGAGGCGCCTCGCCTCACCCGGCCGCGAAATAAAAAGTTAAAAAAAAAACACCCCCGTGATAGGCTACGTGATGATTTACGTAGCCTATCACGGCTAGATCTGCAAAGTCAGCCATGATAGGCATAGGCTACGTTAATCGTCACGTAGCCTATCATGTGTGACTTTAAAAAAAAAAAGCGCGTACGCAAATGGCGGCCCCCATAGGGAGCCACCATTCGCGTTCCTTATTTGGTGGCTGTAGTCTACGTAAATCTTTACGTAGACTACGGTGAAAATAAGGGCAACGCAAATAGCGTTGCCCTTATTTTTGCCGTAGTCTACGTAATCTTTACGTAGACTACAGCAACCAAATAAGGAACGTGAATGGCGGCTCCCTATGGGGGCCGCCATTTGCGTACGCGCTTTTTTTTTTTTTTTTTAAGTCACCCGTGATAGGCTACGTGATAGGCTACGTGACGATTTACGTAGCCTATCATGGCTGACTTTGCAAATCTAGCCGTGATAGGCTACGTTAATCGTCACATAGCCTATCACAGGGGCATTTTTTTTTTTAACTTTTATTGGAATGGCAGTAACCCGCCCCTGCCCCTGTCGAAGACCTGCCAAACTGCTGCCGGGACCCGCCACTGGGAGGGACATTCGGGAACGGTAAGTCCCATCCCAGGGGGGGGTGGGGGGTGGGGGGGCAGAGAATTTCTCCCCGAAACTACTTCGGGGGACCGAATACATTGGCACTCGGCCCCCCGAAGGTTTGGGGAGAAATTCTCCCCCATCCCTACTTAGAACCTCAGCTTTTAGAAATACAGCTGAGACATCCAAAGAAAGGGTATGGAGCAAAGTTAATTGGTTATGTTAAGGAAAGGTGAACACAGATAACCAATACAAGAGATAAAGGTTTGAACAATCTTAAATCTCTTGCTTTGCTTGTTAGAGGAATTCCAATACATCACCGATAATCTGAACAAGCAAGGAAGAACTGCCTAAATGTCTAAATTACACAGTCAAAATACAGTGACCTCAAGAGCAGTTATGGTTGCTGATGCTTTGATGGGAGGAGTGCTTCCCCCATTAGCACTCCCTTTGGTTCACCTATGACAACAATACAACACAGGAGACAACATAAAACATATCTGGTGTCCTTATCAACTGGTCGTTACAACACAGTACAATGGGAACTACATGTAACTGTACAAGGAAGTAGGAATGTGTAGGGATGGGTGAGAATTTTGTTTCATTTTGGTTTGGGTCAGAATTTACCGAAGTACTGAAGTTCTCCATATTTGAGTCAAAAAGAACTTGAAATGGCAATCATTTGAATGTGGGAAAAACTGATACGGACAAATTCATCCATCCAGGTCCAGGACTTTGAGTGCCTTGCTCTTAAAAGTTTGGCTTTAAATTCTTGTGTATTCAACCATAGTAGTGCTTAATTAGGTTTGCCACCTAATTAGGTTTTTTTCTGACAGGCTCCTCATCTTTAATAGCTCTATGGCAGGCAGGTAATTCATGGGCTTCTCCACGGCCTAGGAATAGTTGCCTCTATGGAATCTGGCTGATGCAGATGGGTGGGGATTTCATTTTAATTTTTTTTTTTTATAAGAAAATACCAAAGTTCATAAAGTTTATATGAGGGAGCGAGGGAGAGAGAGAGATCTTGAGATTAAAACAACAATGAATGCAGGAGAAAGCAAAACTGACATATTCTCTCATCCCTATAGATGTATATGTTTTGGAGGAAAAAATAGGATTAATCCATGCACCCAAGATTGGGCCAGGAAAACTAACAGGGAGTGATCGTGATGGATGGGGAGGAGCTGGCAAACATGAGGCCTAAGAATCCTGAATTGTAGAATCATAGGGTTGGAAGGGGGCATTTAGGCCATCAAGTCCAACTGCCTGGTCAGTGCAGGAACCTAGTTTAAAGCATTTGGTTGCTTTCTCATATATTACATGTGTGTCTGATTGTACATTTAAAATTAAACAGTAAAATAAACCAGCACTGATTTGTTTTAAAACTGCTATTCTGTTTTCAGATCTTTACACTGCTGCTGGTTTTAACTCCAGTTTTATGCTGTAGCTTTAAAGTTTTAGAAGTTTTATATTACGTTGTTGCTATATTTGATCATTTTAACTGCTGTGAACCACCCAGAGAGCTTTGGCTATCAGGCAGTATAGAAATATAATAAATTAAAGAATAAACTAGTAACTCAGACGTTATTCATTTGGTAACATTGCTTGTATGCCCACAGAACGTAGAGGTGGGCAAGCAAGTGATGGTCAAGTTCACCATGATTATCTGGCCACTATCTCGATGCGTGCCTCTCCTCGACTTGCACTTGTGTTTGCAATAGGGATGTACGAAAGTCACTTACCTGAAACCGAAAGTTGATTGGCGGTGGGGGGGAGGCACTCCGTCCCTCCCCCCGAAATTGTGGCTGGGGGGGAGGCGCCCTGTCCCTCCCCCCTGAAATTCTGGCTGGGGGGGAGGCGTCCCGTCCCTCCCCCCCGAAATTCTGGCTGTGGGGGAGGCACCCCGTCCTTCTGGCCACGAATCCTGTCCTGCCGGGACGCAAATGGTGGTGGCCATAGCCTCCGCCGTTTGCGTCCCTGCAGTCAGCCGTGATAGGTTATGTAAATGTTTACGTAGCCTATCACTGCTGAGTGAAAAAAAAAACAACCGCAAATAGCGTTCTCCTTATTTTTGCCATAGTCTATGTAAATGTTTATGTAGACTACACGTGCCAAAATAAGGAATGCAAATGGCGTCGCCCATGGGCGCCGCCATTTGTGTACGCACGGTTTTGTTTTTTTTTTCACTCAGGCGTGATAGGCTATGTAAACATTTACGTAGCCTATCAAGGTGTTTTTTAAAAATCTAGCCGTGATAGACTATGTAAATCTTTACATAGCCTATCACTTCTTTTTTTTTTAACTTGGAAATGGCGGCGGCGGCAGCTGGTTGGAAGACCAGCCACCGCAGCCGCAGCCGCCGAACCGCCGCCGAACCGCCGCCGAACCGCTGCCAGAGCCACCGCCGCCAGGGACATTCGCACAAGGTAAGTCCCATCCCGGGGGGGGAGGCAGACCGTTTCTCCACCAATTTCGGGGGGGCAAATGTGCTGGCATTCGGCCTCCCCAAGATTCGTGGAGAAATTCTCTGACATCCCTAGTTTGCAATTGCTATTCATTTTGTGCCAATGGGAAAATTGCACAAAATTATTTATTTAGTAGCATTGCTTGTTTGCCCACAGAGAGTACCGATGTGCAAACAAGCAATGTTCGAGTTCACCAAGATTCTTGGAGCTCAATGCTTGTCTATCCTTGATCTACATTTGTATTTGCAACCGCTGTTCATTTTGTGCCAATGGGAAAATTGCGCAATTGTTTCCCCCAAAGTTGGGCAAATTTCCAAAGTTACACAAATTAGATGAAAGCATGAAATAGAATTTATATAGATAGATAGATAGATAGATAGATAGATAGATATATTCGCTGCAAAATTTGCATATTTTTCGAATGCAAGTGCATGTTTGGGAAATTTCAGAGAACACATTTTCAGAGAACACATCCTCCTGGTCACACTCATGTTTGGGGTTGTGAACAGGGTATGTTTGCATGTTTTGCAAGCAGAAACAAAATTCTCCTATATCACTAACAGAGACATATCACTAGGGTTGGCAGAGAATTTCTCCCGAAACTTTCGGGGGGCCGAGCGCCAACGTGTTTGGCCCCCCGAACAAGTTTCGGGGAGAAATTCTCCACACACCCCTGCCCCCCGCACCCCCCCCGGGACGGGACTTACCTTTCCCGAATGTCCCTCCCGGCGGCGGGTCCCGGCGGTGGTTCGTTGGGTCTTCGTCAGGGGCGGGGGCGGCTGCCACCGCCGCCATTCCAATAAAACTAAAAAAAAAAAAACGCCCCCGTGATAGGCTACGTGACGATTAACGTAGCCTATCATGGCTAGATTTGCAAAGTCAGCCGTGATAGGCTACGTAAATCGTCACGTAACCTATCACGGGTGACTTAAAAAAAAAAAAAGCGCGTACGGATAATGGCGGCCTCCATAGGGAGCCGCCATTCCCGTTCCTTATTTGGTTGCTGTAGTCTACGTAAAGATTACATAGACTACGGTGAAAATAAGGGCAACGCTATTTGCGTTGCCCTTATTTTTGCCGTAGTCTACGTAAAGATTTACGTAGACTACAGGGACCAAATAAGGAACGCGAATGGCAGCTCCCTATGGGGGCCGCCATTTGCGTACGTGCTTTTTTTTTTTTAAAGTCACCCGTGATAGGCTACATTATGATTTACGTAGCCTATCATGGCTGACTTTGCAGATCTAGCCATGATAGGCTACGTTAATCATCACGTAGCCTATCACGGGGCTGTTTTTTTTTACTTTTAATTTCGCGGCCGGGCGAGGTGAGGCACCTCCTCCCCGGCCTGAATTTCAGCTGGGCGAGGTGGGAAGCCTCCCCCCCCAGCCTGAACTTCGGGGGGAGAGCAGCGAAGCGCCTCCCCCCCACCGCGAAAAGCTGCGAGACCAGGTAAGTGGGTTTCGTGCACCCCTACATATCACCAACAGATTCACAGGGTACATGACAAGTGACTGCTGGGCCCTCTGCAGTGTTGTCCCCAAGTGCAATGATTTATGTCCTCCACATATATGAATGGCAGCTGTTCACTTCTATGCGAGAACATAAAGGGTGCACTCAGGGACACAATGCCAGGTGGTCACTAAACATGTGATGACCCCAACTGCATTGCATTCAGGCACAGTGAATTAGGGTGCAATCCTATGCATGTTTGAACAGAAAAAGGTCCTACAACTCCCAGCATTTCCCAGCCAGCATAAGATTAGGGATGTACGAAATACTTACCTCCAGGTTCCGGGGGGCATCCACAGGGGGGGAGGTGATCCGTCCCTCCCCCCAGAATCCTCCCTGGCCAGCTCTGCTCTGCGGCAAATCCACAGAGCCGCTGGCTGGGCCTGTCTGCAGCCAGACTTCCGTCCGCTGCTGCACTGTGGCCGCAAACGGCGTCTGGCGTAGGGGAAACCATTTGCATCCTTGCTTTAGCTGTGATAGGCTATGTAAATATTTACATAGCCTATCACGAAAAGAGTAGTGATGGAAATGGCACAGCGGATGCCATTTGCATCCCTGCTCTTTGCTGTGATAGCCTATGTAAATATTTTCATAGCCTATCATGGCTAAAGCAGCGTCGCAAATGGCATCTGCTAAGCTGGATGCCATTCGTGGCCACAGACCAGAGCAGTGGATGGCAGTGGACGAACCGGACCAGCCGGCGGCAGGTAGAGTCCATCCGGGGGGGATTTGGGGGGGGTAGTCCATTCCACCAAGACTCCAGGGGGGCAGATTCTGAAGTATCCAGCCTCATTGGAGTCCATGGTGGATTTCTCCGCCATCCCTACATAGGATTGCACCCTTAATTGACTGCTAAGGACAACTGAGACTCCAGAGTTCTGCTTCCTTTATTCTCTTAGCCTTGTAGAAACCCTGATGCAGGCCTGTCTTTGGAGCCATGCCAGATAACTTTACAAAACCTTGCAAATTGATTTGGTGAAGTTACCAATACCTGTGTGGAGTCTGAATGCAATAGAAAACACGGCATAAACCTGCAACACAAAAATAAAGTAGAGACTGTGCAAAGTATTTCAGGTTTCATACTCCTGTGATGGCCATGGTATTCTTATGTTCCTTGTCTCTGTAATGTCCATGTTTGCAGCAGAAAGTGCCTGAGTCCTTTATATAGCTATGTTCTATTCACACCAAGTGATTTGCCACTTAGTTATGAAGAGGTGAATGCAAGCAGGAGACTGCTGTAAGCGATGTGTCACTTTTTTTTCCCCTTCACACTTAAGCACATTCCACCTCAGACTGGAAGCAAAAGGTGGTAGACATAGAAGAATACCCGAGTACCTTAATGTGCTATAACAGATCATTCTCCCCTTGTCCCCATGTGTTTCTTTTATTTCAGAAAAAAAACATATTGTGGTGGTTAATGATAGGTTATTAATTGGCTTTAGAGAGAGTGAGAGGATTGACAACAAACTGACTCGACTCAGCCCACACAAGCCGGCTTCACCTCCACATCCCCAGTGAGGTTTCATTCATTTCTCAAGAAGTAAATATTTGTTGTTTCCCTCAAAAGCATGTTGCACTGATCTCTGCGGAGAAACGTCACTAAGCTTCAAATTGCTCTGTTCAAATTCCCAACTGGCTGCTTAAAACACAGATAAATCTTAATAGTCAAGTTTTAAGGAATGGAAGATATTTTTAAAATGCTTTTGTACATAATGACATCTCATTGTTAATACCAAGGGAGGAGCAGATTTCTCTGTTCATTCCTTCATTGTTCCTTTGGTTCACTCTGCCTTGCTTTCAGTTCTTCTTGAATTGAATTCTGGCTAAACTAGTAGAATGTCTAAAACTAATCCCAGAAATGGAGCATGCTCAATTTGTAATAGCCAGGGCCAGCATCAAGTGTTGGTGCAGATGGGTAGGGAAGGCATGGGAGTCTGGTAGACTCCCCACTGCCCATGCCCCCAAGCTGTGCTTGCCAAGCCCCTGCCCCCAGTCAATAACACACACACATGCACTTGCTGAGCCACTGGTACTCACCCAGGACACGTCCACGAGCACCATTTTGTGAAAAACGACAATTGCAAATATGTGCACATCTAGTTGTACACAAAATGGTTCCATGAAATGCCCATATATGCAAGATTACAGGCATAAATGGCTGTACCCTCAAGCAGGACATGAGGGCAACAGCACCTTCCTGCCCACATTCCCCAGCAACTGGTGTACTAGGCTCACTGCCTCTGATACTTGAGGGAGCAAATAGCCATCAGGACTAGTAGCCATTGATAGCCTTCTCCTCCAGGAATTTGTCTAACCCCCTTTTAAAGTTGTCCAAATTGGTGGCCAACACTATGTCTTGTAGCAGTGAATTCCATCATTTAACTATGCACTGTGTGAAGAAGTCCTTCCATTTTATATGTCTGGATCTCCCACCAATCAGTGCTCATGGCTGGGGGAGCATGTACAAAGATGGTGGGATAGCCTTAACTAGGTTAATTCTGTCACATGAGGGAAAGTACATGCCCACATATTTTCCTGGTGTAGAAAGAAACTGCACTGACTACCTATTAACTATTGCACAAGATCTTGCTGTTGGCATATGAAGTCCTGAACAGCTGAGGAAGAGGTTACCTGGAAGATCATCTTCCCCAATACAGACCTGTGTGATCATTAAGATTATTGGAGGAAGTTTTGCTGGTGGTACCATGACCCGCAGATGCTCAACTTGCGGTGACCATGAAGCGGCCATCCCCGTGGTGACATCCACCTTGTGGAATGATCTCCCCTCCGGTATCCAGGAAGAGCCAAATATAACATGTTTTTAACTGGTGCCTAAGTTAAAACATGTTACCATGTTACCAAGGCCTTCCCTAAGTGAGTGTGCTAGCTGGTTTGTTCATATGTAATCATGTGTTGTAGTGGTTGTAATGGGTTTTAATGTGTGTTTTAATTAATATTTTGTATAAATGTTTTAGCAATTATTATGTATTGTCATTGTATTTTAATGGCTATCATGATGCATTTTAATGCTTTTAATTTTCATAGTAAACCACTTGGAGATTTTTTTTTAAGTATGGACAGCAGTATATAAATCTATTAAACAAATAAACAAACAAACAAATAAATACAATTCAAGAGATATGATCCAGGATTGGCAAACACCCTGGGCACCTTTATGATGACTGGCACTGCCCGAGATTTGCCGTGTGGGGTTTGGGACCCATGGGACCATAGCTCAATGTGACAGCGCACCTGCTTGGCATGCAGAAGGTCCCAGGTTCGATTTCCAGCTTCTCCAGGTAGGGCGAGGAAAGAATCCTGCCTGAAACCCTTGAGAGCTGCTGCCAGCCAGTGTTGACAATACTGGGCTAGATGGGCCAATGGTCTGATTTGGTATAAGGCAACCTTCTACGTTCCTATGTTCTGTCTGTCTCACCCACTCAAAGTTGTGTGGTCCAAGGAGTGGGTGACACATGAAGGCCTCAGTCATCACCTGGAAGGGTGAGGCTCTGGAGAGGGGTGGAAACAAGTACACTCCGCTCAAAGGCCGGGGTGGGCTTGGCCAACATTTTAGAGACTAGTCACTTGTTTATTTATTTATTTGTTTGTTTGTTTGTTTGTTTATTTATTTCATTTCTATACCGCCCAATAGTCGAAGCTCTCTGGGTGGTTCACAAAACTTAAAACCAAAGAGCACACAATAAAACAATATAAAATATATAAAACATTAAAACCACTTCTTGGATTGAAAGATTCAGCTTCTCACACAGACACCCTTGCAGAACCCTTGTATATAGTTTAATAAATGTGACCCTAACTGAGCCCATCTGTGTCTTGTCTCTTTATTTCCATCTCCACTTGCAAACACTCTTCCTTATGGATGACACATGTGCCTAGATAATTATTATGTATTATCATTTCATTGCTGTGAACCCTCTCAGACTAAAGAGTGACATATATGAGGTGAGGTAGGTGGCTACTTTCTTGGGCTCCAAGATCACCGCAGACGCTTGCTGCTTGGGAGAAAAGCTATGGCACACCTAGACAGCATAGTAAGAAGCAGAGACATCACCTTGCCGACAAAGGTTTATATAATCAAAGCTATGGTTTCCCCAGTAGCAACGTATAGTTGTAAGAGCTGGACTATAAGGAAGGCTGAGCGCCGAAGAATTGATGCTTTCGAACTGTGGTGCTGGAGAAGACTCTTACGAGTCCCCTGGACTGCAAGGAGGTCAAATCAGTCAATCCTAAAGGAAATGAACTCTGTCTGTTCATTGGAAGGACAGATACTGAAACTGAAGCTCAAATATTTTGGCCACCTAATGCGAAGAGAAAACTCCCTGGAAAAGACCCTGATGCTGGGAAATATTGAAGGCAAAAGGAGAAGGGGACGGCAGAGGATGAGATGGGTAGATAGCATCACCGATGCAATGAATATGAACTTGAGCACACTCAGGGAGAGAGCGGAGGACAGGAAGGCTAGGGATGTACAAAAATCACTTACCTTTCGGGGATTATGCTGATGGTGGGGGGGGAGGCATTCCATCTCTCCCCCCGGAATCCTCGCCGGGGGGGAGGCGCTCCGTTCCTCCCCCCCCCGGAATCCTGGCCGGCCGGCTGTGATCCGCAGCGATTCTGTGGAGCCGCCCGCTGGCTAGCAGGGACGCAAATGGCGGCGGCCGTAGCCACCACCGTTTACATCCCTGCAGTCAGCCGTGATAGGCTACGTAAATGTTTATGTAGCCTATCATGGCTGATTAAAAAAAACACACACACGCGTGTACGCAAATGGCAGCAGCCATGGCCGCCGCCATTTGCGTTCCTTATTTTGGCACGTCTTAGTCTACGTAAACATTTACGTAGACTAAGACGGCGAAAATAAGGGGAACGCAAATAGCGTAGATGCTACGCTATTTGCGTTCCCCATATTTTTGCCGTAGTCTACGTAAATGTTTACATAGACTAAGACGTGACAAAATAAGCAATGCAAATGGCGGTGCCCATGGGCGCCGCCATTTGCATATGCATGTTTTTTTTTCTTCTTTTAAATCAGCCGTGATAGGCTATGTAAACATTTACGTAGCCTATCACCGCTGACTGCAGGACGCAAACGGCGGCAGCTACGGCTGCCGCCATTTGCGCACCCGGCTGGCCAGGATTCGGGGGGGGAAGGACAGAGCGCCTCCCCCCCGGCCAGAATTTCAGGGGGGAGGGATGCAGCACCTCCCCCCCGCCAGAATTTCGGGGGGGAGGGACGGAGCACCTCCCCCCCATCTCGAATCAAATTTTGTTAAAGGTTAGTCACTTTCGTACATCCCTAGAGTGCCGCTGGTTCTTACTTTGAATTGATTCTGTTGTTTTAAACTTCATATTTCTGTAAGACTGGACTAGGAATTTTTGGCAACCAGCTCAGCAATTTCCCAGAATTCTTTTAAACTGGTTCAGCTTCAGAACTGTTTTGAAGAGTGCAGTGTTGTGGCTAGACCCTAGAAATAAGTGCTATGAATGAAGCATGCATGTGAAACAAAAAAATTATAATTATACTGTATTGCTAGGATCACTTGCAGTATACAAATTGTTCCTCCATTCACTCCTAACCTGTTATGAAGGGTATTTTTATTGTTGTTGTTTTTTGCTACTGTAAGAGGATGAGTATAGGACAGAGCCTTCTGGAGTTGCTCTGTGTTTCTGACAAATAAATAATATTCCTATTTTCTTAGCTGGCTAAGCCTATTCCTAGGAAGCTTAGAAGGACATCACTGGAGTGCATCACAGCAGACTCAAGCAAGTGGAGCCAGCTGCAGGGGGAGGCAAAAATGGAGACAAGTGTGTGTGTGTGTGTGTGTGTGAGAGAGAGAGAGAGAGAGAGAGAGAGGGAGAGGGAGAGAGAGAGAGAGAGAGAGAGAGAGAGAGAGAACACATTTCTCAAGGGAAAATGGCAATGTGCATTAAAATGTTTTTGCTGTGCGTAAGTAAAAAAATCAGCCAAATAAACAGACTGTCTTTTACTGAGTCCTGTCATTTTTGTTTCCATGTTTACATTCTTGTATGATACCAAAGTCAACCTCAGTTATTAGTGCTATTAATAGCACTAATAACTGGGGATGCTATTAATTGGTGGGATCCAAATGCTGGGCTTTTGCTCTAGTGGATGCCTCTGCTCATGTATTCCTCTTCTTGTTCTTGTTCTTGTTATTGCATTTATATCCCGCCATTCTTCCATCATGGAATTCAAGCTGGCTACATGGGATTCCTAGGTGGTCTCCCCTCCAAGCACAAACCAGACCCAGACCAGCTTAACTTCAGCAAGGTGGCTTCCTCATGTGCCTTCAGAACATGCCCTGGGACTGAGGAAGTATAAGAGAAAGGGAGGAGATATTCACTTATTCTCCCTTCCTGCTGCACCCCACTGCACCCCCATCTGTTCCAGACTGTTGGAGTACTCTCCAGAAAAACCTGGGTGGTGGGGGCAGGGAGGCTGCAGGAGGAACAGAGAAAATAAACTTCCCCCCTCTTCCATCAACGCAAGCATGTGCTAGATGAAAAGCCAGGATGAAAGAAAGAGAGAGAGAGATGCCTCCTGAATTGGGTGGACCATTAGATATACGTTACACAACACAACAGAGAACAGTAAAATCATAGGCAATTGGTTTCCCAGGCATCCACACCAGCAAAGGAAAAGCCTCCTATGAAATGTCATATTTACCAATCTCTGAAAGCTGGCAATGAATTAACAATATATGCCTACTTAAGGGAGTCTGAAGTACTGCCATTGCTACAAAGAAGTGTCTATCACTGCGGGCCATCTGCTGTGCCTCAAATAGGATCAGCATCCTCAACAGTGCCTCATTGGATGATCTTAAACTACAGAGAGTTATATCTGGAAAAAGGTGTTCCTTCAGATTAGGGATGGCACAGGTGCCCGACTGGGTCTGGGAACACACTGAATTCCCCCCCCATCCATACCCCCGAACATGACTCAGCAAACCCCCCAACCGCCCCCCTCCATGCCATTCAAGAGGCTGGGACTTAGGAGCTGCCTGGTCTCCATGCGAGCCCCATTTTAGCACAAGATGGGGGACTCTGTCTTTTTCATAGATCTCCTGTTGTGCACAACGGTGGCCATAAAGGGTCATTACAGCCATATTAGAGGCTTCTAATTCGGTGGAAATGGCCCTTCATGGCCACTGTTGATCACTGCAGGAGATCTATGAAAAATACAGAATCTCCATCTTGTGCTAAAATGGAACTTGCATGAAGACCAGGTCAGCAGCCAAACAAATAGATGCCCTGCACCGTTGCTGACCCCCCCCAACAGCCCCATTGGCTCTCGATGCACTGCTCACTAGGTCAGGTAAGTCGCATGGGTGCAGCCCTCCCTCCTTCAGATACCATGGTCTAGCATGTGTAAGGCTTTATGGTCAATACAATCATTTAGAATTGTGACCTCCAACAAACTGGTAACCAGTATAGCTTTTTAAGTTTCAATGTAAGATAGATCTTTAGGGAATAGTGGGAATAGAACTGTGCCATGGGTAGGTAAATGGGAGAATGTTTACATGGTGGGGATGTGTAGGTTTTGTAAAACCCGTCTGATCTGCATTTCATGGATTGTCAGGCACCTTTCATTCTGTCGTCTGGTCATTAGTGGAATTGGATTTTTTTTCCATTTTCCTGAATTTGTGCAAATTTGCACTTGCAAAAATGCACAAATCCCCCTCCCAATGCACGAATCCCCCCCCAATGCACATTTTCATGCTTTAGCCTATGGGGAAAATGCACATTTTTGGACAGTGATTTTTTTATTATTATTTTACGTATTTTTCTATGACTGAATTTGCATAAAATTCCAGAAAGTTAAAGAAGGTTTTCTTAAAAAAAAAAAAGCAATAGTGAATATCAGTAATGTACCTCGAACTTACAACAATAGTGACAGTAACAATCATCATCATCATCAATGCCTGAAGATCTGATTGGAAAGGATGTGGCACTCCTCCCTTGGAAGGGAGAGTGACAAGATTGGGGGGTCACCACCAAAAAGGCCCTCTTTCTCATCGCAGACAACCTCAGGTCCAACAGTGGTGGCACCCACAGCAGTATCCATCCCCCTGAAATGCCGCTGGTGTTTTATAACATTATGGATTTTACTCTCTTGTTATGCATTGCTTTGAGGGATGTATGGGACAGTAGCACCCAAATGTTAAAAACAAGTAAATTAACAACAGTTCTGATGGAGATCTACACTAGCAATGTGATCAGTATTTGGCCATATGAGCCCTACAATGGGTCATATCCAATGTTATTCCTACTTAGAGCAGACCCACTGAAATGAATAGCACTTCGGTTGACCATGACTAAGTTAAGTCCCAATCATTTCAATGGGTCTACTCCAAGTAGGAATAACACTGGATACTGCTCATTGATGGCAGGTTTGGTTTTGTAGACTTTCAGGGGTGGGAGAGGGCAATCACACACTGCATTCGTAACATATGGATAATATCTGAGTCAATTCCACACAGAAATATCCCTGAATTTATTTTGCATGGTGAAATAATTCACACCTAATGAAAGAAGCGGTGCTGCTTTCTGTATCTCCTGATCTCTCTGAAGCTTCAGGTGAAAAAATAGATTTTGTTTTGCCCTTTCACCAATGATATATAAAAAAGGTGAAATATTGCTGGCTGGCAATGTTGCAGCTTAGCTCTTTTCCAGTCTGCAGCTGTTGCTTTTCATCTTGAGGCCAGGAGGAAGCACAAGAAATTGTCAGTGACATCCAGCAGCAGCTTCATCCTCATTCCAAATGTGATATCCAATACTCAGGTGGGAAGCAAGCAAAAGCAAAAGTACTAGGTATGAAACAGCACTTCCGGCCATATGCAGAGCCAGGGACAGCACTTGGCATCCTTAGGCGCTTCTCAGGGCTACAGAAACCTGTCTTGGTCTGCCATTTTTTTTCCTAAACATACATTCTAGTAGGATGGCCAAAATCACTCACAAAGAGGAAATGTATCACTAAAAAAGAGGATCATAAAAGAGGACAGTGATTGGCATAAAATTTGCATGCTCTGATTTATATGTATACATGCAAATTTAAAAATAATAATTATACTAGAAATACAGTACATCTCCCAGGCTGTGGAAGACTGACCAGGGGACCTGCATGCTTACCTGTTTAGCCTGCTGTTCAGGCACTGAGGATGAGCAACAATTTTTATGTTTCTTTATCTTTAAACTGGAATTGGACAGAACAGCCCTTCAAATAGATGACTGTCCTCTCTAAAGAAGGCCACAAGGCCACCCTACCTCATGGCCCAGTGCTCCAACCTGTGGTGGGCAGCTGGGTCTATCCACCATTTCTATTTCCCAAAGTGCTCCCAGAGTGATGCTTGTTGTTTATTCGGTCAGTCGTTTCCAACTTTTCATGACTTCATGGACCAGCCCACGCCAGAGCTTCCTGTCGGCCGTCGCCAACCCCAGCTCCCCCAAGGTCGAGTCCGTTACCTCCAGAATATCATCCATAGAGTGATGCTACATCAGGGCATTTACATGATGACAGATAGACTCAGCAATAGGGTGGCTACTTTTGCATCACTCCCAAAGTGGAAATGCAGATATATAATACTGCCATAGTTGGGGGGAGTCTGTGGCCAGGTGACCTGTGTGCATGCTCAGTCTGCTATCAAGGTGCTAACTGCTCATGGGTAAGATTGAGGCCCCTGATCTCTCTCCCTTCTTAAAGTAGACTTGGACCAGACTTGGACCAGAGGACATCTTCAAATGAGGACTGTCCACTGTTAAGTAGGACACATGGTCAGCAACCTGGTACTGCCTGGATTAATGTTGCTGACTTTGCCACCCACTGCCACCAGGTAAGATTGCCAAGGCCCACTGGTAAAATAAGATCCAGGAGAAGGACACTTTGCCTAGGGCCCCTTCAGATGGAGAAGTAGCCACAACGATCTGTAAGGAGTTTGGCCTTCAGCAGATCCTGAACCTGGCACACAAGGGAGGGTGTTTTGGTATCCAGCCAGCATGCTTAAAAGTGTGAACTGAAGAGGGACCAGTCAGTTTTGCAAGGAAATCTCTTCACAGTCATGGGCTGGGCAGATTTGGATGGTATTCCCTGTCACCTACCACCAATTCCCTGTTCTGCATGTGGGAGGGAAAACAGCCAAAAGTATGGATGGATGGACTCACTCATGCCAGGCTTTGCCAGGTGCTTGCTGAGCCACTGCCACCACCAGGCCCTTCTCATGGCTCTGTGCAAACTTTGTCACACCCAGCGAGCACCTGGCAAAGCCCCAGGGCTGCCTGTCCTCCCCAGTGGGCCGCCTTTGTGCACAACAGTGGTGGCTTGGGAGCTTCTGGGCAGGTAATGTTGTGTAGCTGGTGGCTGCAAAGGTCTCTTTTACACAACATTACAGGGGTGAATGCTGCATTCATACTTGTAATGCTGCATAAATGGGCCCTTAATGGCCACCAAGTATACAACATTACCTGCCCAGAAGTGCCTGAGCTGCCATTGTTGCACACAGTGACGTTCACTAGGGAGGACAGGCAGCTGCTGGGTACTCACTGAGCCTCAGGGTGCTTGCCAAGTGAGTGCCCTGCAGTTCGGCAGGCAAGGTCTGGTGAGGGGGAGGTGAGGGGGAGTCCAAAAGAGTGCACTCCCCACCCCCATGCCACCCCCACCCCCTGTGAACTCCCATGGCATCTCTAGCCAAAACAATGTGCTCTACTCCTTGTTGACCTTCCCTTCCTGTGGTCTTCTTTGTTACCACAAGGTGGAAATCCCCCCCCCCCGATGCCTCCACCAAACCAACCTCAAAACTTTTGGGGTCTCTGGTATCCACTTTAGGCTTGCCTGTTAGACATGAGGTGGGTAACCCAATAAAGAAAAGAGACCACAACATTCCAAACAACAAAATGTGATGGTTTACTGAAGATACATGTTGGAAGATCTTCTTTCTGAATCAGAATGGACACACACACAAAACACCATATGAACAACACGATGATAAAATAACAAGAGATAAACACATCCAGCTAATGTAACTAGACTGTATCCCTGTTTTATACAGGTCCCTTATCCAAGCTATATCTTACTATTGTAAGTCCAGCTCTCTCTTATCTAGTTCTCTGTTTCCAGAAGTTCTGCCTCTTTGGGGCCTTCTTCCCTTCCTGCTCTCTTCTTCTCTCTCTGTTTCTCTGTCTCTGCCTTACACTTTTTATCTTAAAATTCATTATTTTTCCTCCCCAAACTCAACCAACTAGGATGGTAGTTTCTTGTTCACCTTTGTCCTAAATTCTACTTCCTAAACTCTTCCTCCGACCTTCAGATGAGCCTCTTGCAAACTTTTTTTTCTACCTCCTCCACAGACATCCTGGCTCTATATCTAATTAAACTCCTGCTTGACCTGCCTTCTGCAGTCTTTTGGCTTCCTGAGCAGGCATCCTATTTCCTATATCCAATTCAACTTTTGGCTTTTGGGCTGACTCAGCCCAGCACACATACAAAAGATCTAATCCCATAGTATCACAACTCACCTCTCTCCCCATTTGCAATAACAGGATAGTAATGCTGTTCTACTTTATAGCATTGCGTTAAAGGTCACTGAGATAATGTAAATCTTTGACCCATCAGAAAGTTCCCCTTCTTTTGGGCACCACAGCCCTCTAGTTGGAGCAACAGCTCAAGTCAATGTCCAATAGCCCAGTATTTGAAGCAACAGCTCAGGACTGTGTGCAATAGCTCTTCTGGTAGTATTTTTAATGGGGGAAGGAAATGATAACAAATAGACTTGCAATATTGGCAATAGTGCAGAACTGAAAACCAGACAGCATGTCAAATCAGGAAAAATACTGGCGATATTCAAAACTATACTGCAATATTAGGCCAGTCTGCACTTTCAATAGGGGACAATACATGCTATGCTATAAATAAGCATGAGAAATAACAATTTGGGAATTCCAGTCCTTGCAACAACACCAATAACAAGTATATCCATTTGGCTGGACATAAGTTCTGAGAGTATTTATTTATTTGGATATTTATATCCTATCTTTCTGTGATTAAATCCAAATCATGACAAAAGTATGTGCATGTGTGTGTATTAAAAAAAAATCAAACTAAATAAACAGCAGCAAAAACAGGATCATACAATTAGGGATGTGCGAACTCATGCCCATATGGGTTCTCCAGACTCCTGCCCAGCCCCTGCCCCTGATCAATGGTCCCTGGACTGCACTTGAGCCCTTCCCACTCTTGGTAAGCAGCCTGCACTCACCCCAGTGGCCTCGTTGAGCTCCGCGGTCACCATTCCTAAAAAAAACAAAATGGCAATCGCAAAAATGCTCATGTTTTTGTATGTGCGAAAATGCACATTTTTGCGAATG
The DNA here is from genome assembly GCF_057233095.1 of Heloderma suspectum. Lineage (NCBI taxonomy): Eukaryota > Metazoa > Chordata > Lepidosauria > Squamata > Helodermatidae > Heloderma > Heloderma suspectum. Next base: position 422,297,646 of record NC_139458.1, read on the forward strand.
AGCATAGTCTCATGTGTGAAATGCGCTTTTTTGCGAAGGCACCCATTTGTGTGTGTATGAAAATGTACATTTCTTGTAAAACACACATTTTCGTGCATATGTGAATATGCGCATTCACAAAATGTGCATTTCTGCATATGCAAATAAGCACATTCACAAAAATACACATTTTCATGTGTGCGCAAATTTGAACATTTTTGTGATCACCATTTTATTTCTCAGAAAATGGTGCCTGCAATGCTCAACAAAGCTGCCAGGGTGAGTGCAGGCCATTCACCCAGCATGGGCAGGGGGCAAGCAGGGGCAGGGGCTCAGCCGGCAGGGCTCAGGGATGTGGGCAGGAGCAGGTCCACCAGATTCTAGGGATGTACGAAACACTTACCTGGTTCTGGTCAGGGCATCCGCTGAGGAGGAATGAATTACATTCATAGAACCATCTTAGACGTCTGTTGAGAAGTGGCCAAAGACTAGAGGGGGTCAGATGAATCTGTCATGACAGGGCATTCACCAATTGAAAAGGCTCTCTCTCTTGTCCCAGCAAACCACACTTAGGTGAATGGAAAATGAAGAGATCCTCAGAGACTGAGCACAGGCCTTGAGCAGGTTCGCACGTGTTGCCAATATTCAGGAAAGTGGAAACTGGGAAGGACTGTACACATGCTTGCTTCACAGTAATTTGGGTTGGTTGTTGTGGTGGTTGTTTTCAGATGAGCCACAAAATGGGACTTCTTAGCTGGCATGTTTTATTTCAAATATCCAGCAAAAGTGACTGAGTGATGTCTTTCTCTCAGACTTGTTGCACCTGAAGCAAGAGGCAAACAGAAGATCCATCTCATAAATTATTTCTGATTGGCTAACAGGCCAACTCTACCCAGAATGCATTGATCCATTTATTCAGAAAGATGTGAGCTGCTTCAATGAAAATGTTATAAAACAAAGATGTTTCAGTGAGAACTTTTAAGTTTTTCTTTTAATCCTTCCACTCCTGCAAAAGGTAGCTAATTCCAAATGTTTAATAAAAAATATATATTAAGGCACAAACAAAATATTGGTTATTTATATTGCAATACAAAGTTTACCATTTGCATGGAACACTTGATATACTGCCAAGTTTTCAGGATTGAAATTTACAGGATTGTTTGTGTTTGTGAATCTATTTACTGAGTTAGGTTAACTTCATTTCTTCTTTATTGGTTTGTCTATCTGTTTGTTAGGAATATTTACAGGGAGCAAAACCTCACTAAATTGTAAGGCAGCCTCCATGCCCAGTATATCATATCCAGAAAGCTTACAGTGAAATTACTGGCAGCCAGTCAAACACAGTAAATTAGGGATCACACAGTAAATCAAAATAACTTCTGGTGCTGGAAGGGAAAAAGGGAGCCTTAAAAACAAACCAGTTAAGATAAATGCATCAAAACAACATAGTTTAGAAGCAACAGAGAAACACTCCTTTTGATTGGCATGACCCCTCATATTTACAGGTCAGTAAAACAGGATTGTGTTAGAGCTATCAGACAATGTGTTTGTATGTCTGAATGAAAGAGAGAGGAAGAAGGATATGAGAGTACAGGGTGGGAGATGCCACAATGGTTCACAAAGCCAGAGGATTTGATCTGCCAACTAAAAATTTATGGTAGGCTTGTGTGGGGCTCTGATGATATCAAGCTAAAGTCTTCTATATTCTTTACACACACTGCCACCCAGACCTTCATTGCTGAGAAAGTTACATGCCCTTCCTGAATTGCTGACCAATTGCTGGCAGCAGTAAAGCATTAAAACAAACAAACAAGCAAAAATCCTCAGTTGGTGTCAGAGTAGCAACACAACACTTTTCAATATGCATATTTAGACACCACACCAGTGAGAGTTTCATTTAGTTCATTTCTTGTTAAGAACTAGTGATGACGCTGCATTTCATAATCAGTTGGCTTCTTTGCTGAAGTTCGGCCATTTGTAATGCTCACTTTGGAGTGAGCCTGGATTGATGTATTACACATTTGATGTTAAATTCAGAATTTTGGTGTCATTCATCTCCCCGTCTCCTCCATGATTGGTGCCAGTGAGTAAACATTATGCAGAAAGGCCACGCGAAATCAGGGAGGGGGTACATAATGTGGTAGATGTCATACTTTACTATGCAAACTACAGCTCCCAAGATGCACTCTGTTATTGTGCATGCACAAAAGCTCATATTCATGGAATGAGATTTCTTATTAAAGGAGAACTCACATGGTGAGTTCGTTACTTTCCAAGGAAATAACAAATTCACTCAGGGTAATTTTGCCCATCAGTTATAAGACCCCACTAAAATTCTGAAAAGTCTTAAAGAGAAATAACTTGAGATTTAAAATAAGGAAAAATGACTGTGAGGAACTGCAAATGACAGATTCCCCCATCCAGGCCCAGGGCTTTGAGTGTTTAACTCTTAAAAGTCTCGCTTTGAATCCCAGTTTATTCAGCCATTTATTCTGACAACTATCTCATCCTTAACAGCTACATGGAGGGCACAACATGGTCTCCTCCATGCTGGGAAAAGCTGTACTTATTCAGTTTGGCTGATGCAGATGGGTGAGAATTTTGTTTCAGATCATTTTTGAAAAGAATTTACCAACATCTGCAAATTGAAACATATTCGGAATGGAAATAACTACAGATGAAAAAAAAAAATTGGAATGTGGGAAAAAGTGACACTGACTAATTTGTCCATCCTTACCACTGAAATTATTAGAGAACAAAATGGATACTCATCCAAATATGGCAAGATAAGTAAAAAAAAACTTATCCAAATGCGGCAAGATAAGTTAAATTTAAATACACTATTGAATTACTTCAGGAAGTTCCTAAAACGTGTAATGATCCAGTTCAGAAAAAAGATGTATGAGAACTTCATTTCAATTTGCAAATCTCTCAAACATGCACTATTTGCAAACGTGAACCAGAACACATGCTCTCCGAAAATGTTCACAAATTCCTGAATTCAAATTTGCATCAGCAAAATGTGCACTTTATAAATGCACAACCTAAAAAAAATCGATGTCCTGCATTTCTGAAGTTGTACATTTTTTTTTAAAAAAATGCACATATTACAAAATTCACAACTTTACCAATGCACAATTTAACAATGCACAATGCACAATTTAAGAATGCACAATTTAAAGTGGTGCTTTTTAAAAGTTGTGCATATTTAATATTCTGTGTTTTTAAAAATACAGATTTTAATAGGGGTGAACGAAAGTCACTTACCTTTTCTCACAGCTTTTTTGCGGTGGGGGGGAGCGCTTCGCTGCTCCCCCTGCGAAGTTCAGGCTGGGGGGGGAGGCTTCCCGCCTCGCCCGGCCGAAATTCAGGCCGGGGGGGGAGGCTTCCTGCCTCGCCCGGCTGAAATTCAGGCCGGGGAGGAGGCTTCCCGCCTCGCCCGGCCGCGAACACGAAAGTAAAAACAAAAAACAAAAAACGTCCCCTGATAGGCTACGTGACGATTCACGTAGCCTATCACGGCTAGATCTGGAAAGTCAGCCGTGATAGGCTACGTGAATCATCACGTAGCCTATCATGGGTGACTTTAAAAAAAAAAAAGCGCGTACGCGAATGGCGGCCCCCATAGGGAGCCGCCATTCGCGTTCCTTATTTAGTTGCTGTAGTCTACGTCAATGTTTCCGTAGACTACGGCGAAAATAAGGGCAACGCAAATAGCGTTGCCCTTATTTTCGCCGTAGTCTATGTAAACATTGACGTAGACTACAGCGACCAAATAAGGAACGGGAATGGCGGCTCCCTATGGGGGCCACCATTATCCGTACACACTTTTTTTTTTTAAAGTCACCCGTGATAGGCTACGTGACGATTCACGTAGCCTATCACGGCTGACTTTGCAAATCTTGCCGTGATAGGCTACGTGAATCGTCACGTAGCCTATCAGGGGACGTTTGTTTGTTTTTTCTTTCATTGCAATGGCGGGGGCGGCAGCCGGTCGAAAGACCGGCTGCCGCTCCCGCCCCGCTCGAACACCGGACGAACCGCCAGCCGGACCCGCCGCCGGGAGGGACATTCAGGGAAGGTAAGTCCCGTCCCGGGGGGGCGGGGGGCAGGGGGGCGGAGGATTTCTCCCCGAAACTTGTTCGGGGGGCCGAACATGTTGGCGCTCGGCCCCCCGAAGTTTCGGGGAGAAATTCTCCGCCATCCCTAGATTTTAAACATTCAAATTTTCATGTTTTAATGAATTGTGGGGAAATGCAGACTTTTGAAAAATGTATACTTTTCCCAGTTGAATGAACCAAAAAAATCTAGGGATGGCAGAGAATTCGGCCATGGATTTCAGTGAGGCCGAATGCACTGGCATTCAGCCCCCTCAAACCCATGGCGGAACGGCCTCCCACCCCCTGCCCCCCCGCAGATTCCCCCCCGAGATGAAGCTTACCTGGGGCGGATGTTCCAGCGGTGGTGGCTGGTCTTTTTACTGGGTGCTGCAGCTGCCATTTGCGTCTGCTGTTTGCCGTGATAGGCTACGGAAGTATTTACGTAGCCTATCACGGCAAGCAAAAAAAAAAACAGCGTACGCAAATGGCAGTGGCTACAGCAGCCGCCAATTGTGTTCCCTTTTTTTTGCCGTTTTAGCCTATATAAATATTTACGTAAGCTATTACAGTGGAAAAAAAGGGGAACGCAAATAGCGTAGTGGGCGCTATTTGCGTTCCTTTTTTTTCACCGTAATAGCTTATGTAAATATTTATGTAGGCTAAAACGGCAGGGGGGGAAAGGAACATAAATGGTGCCCACTACGCTATTTGCATTCCCCTTTTTTTTTCGCCGTAATAGCCTAGGTAAATATTTATGTAGGATAAAACGGCGAAAAATAGGGAACGCAAATGGCAGCAGCCGTAGCCTCCATTTGCGTACATTTATTTTTTTTGCTTGCCGTGATAGGCTACATAAATACTTACATAGCCTATCATGGCAGCCTGGCTGGACATAAATGGCGGCCACTATGTCAGCTGCCATTTGTGTCCGCAGCAGCCCGTCTGCAGCTGGAACTCCGGCTGCGGATGGCCGTGGCCGGCTGCTCTGCGGAGCTGCCGTGGAGTGGAGCCGGCCGGGCAGGATTCCGGGGGGGAGGACTGGATCGCCTCCCCCCCATCGAGGATTCTGGGGGGAGGGATGGAGCGCCTCCCCCCCACTGCGAATCACATCCACGAAAAGGTAAGTGTCTTTCGTACATCCCTAAAAAAATCACAAACAAGAACAGGATGGATCTGAACTGAGTTCTGAAGTAAAGTTCAGAGAATTTCAGCAAGGTATTGCATCCCTGGTCCTCCCTTCCCTAGCTCAGAATACGAATTTGCAAGCCAAGGAATCCTGCTTAAGTCCTATTTTTTTAGTTGGAGTCCTGCACAACAAATGATGTTTACACAGTGTGCCACAACTACCACAAAAGCAATTTTTTATGGTTCCAGGGAACAGGGAGATTAGCACCCAGAATTGGAAAAGCATAAAATGAATTTTATTTGATTTGTACACTGCTTTTCTACCAAGAAAAATGGCACACAAGGCAGTTTGCAATCATAAATAAAACTTGATTCAAACAAAAACCAACCAAATGCATTAGAACACAATTAAAAACAGAACAACACAAGAAAAGCAGCATCCAACCCAACATACCTGCTTACATACCAAAGGCCTACTTGAATTAAGGATGTTGTAGGAATCTGGTTTGTGGGTGGAGCTCGGTGAGTTTTCACCAGCTTGGCCTCCTGGTCACCAGCTCATGGATCCCTGCACTTGCTGAATTTGGCATGCACTGTGATGGGTAAGCCCATCATCCCAAGCCATATCATGAAGCTCTTATAACAAGGGCTGCAGCATTCTGGACCAGCTGAAGTTTCTGAACAATTTTCAAAGTAAGCCCCACACTTGAGCATGTTACAATAGCCCAAATGGGATGTAACCAAGGCAGGTGTGACCATGGCCAGATCAGACACCTCTAGGAATGGGTGCAGTTGATACCCTAGTCAGAGCTGTGAAATGCATTCTTGGCCACCACTGAAACCTGGTCATCCAGGTTCAGGGCCAAATCCAAGTACACCCAAACTGCAAGCCTAATTCTTCAGGGGGAATGTAACCCATCCAGCACAGATTGAATCCCTGGTGCCTGATCTGCCTTTTGACTAACCAGAAGCACCTATCCATTCTCTGGATCTGGCTTCAATTTGTTTGCCCTCATCCAGTCCATTACTGACATCAGGCATGAATTTAGACCCAGAACAGCTTCCTCGGATTTGGATGGAAAGGAGAAGGAGAGTTGGGTGTCATCAGCATACTGACATCAAACCCCAAAGCTCTGGAACATTTCTCTCAGCAGTTTCATGTATATGTTAAATAGCATTGGGGATAAGATGGATCCCTGAGGGACACCACAGGCCAGTGGCCACAGTGTTGAACAGGAACCCCCCAGCACCACTTTCTCACCCTTCTGAGAAGGACAGGGGTCACTGTATAACAGCACCTCCCAGTCCCATCTCAGTCAGAAACCCCAGAAGGACACCAATGGTCAATGGTATCAAAAGCTGCTGAGAGGTCCAGTAGAACCAACAGCACACACTCCCCCTGTCCAGTTCCCACCTTAGATTGCCCACCAACATGACCAAAGCAGACTCTGTCCCATAGCCAGGCCTGAAGCCAGACTGAAATGGGCCTGGATAATCTGCATCATCCAGAAATCCCTGGAGCTGAGAAGCCACTACACGCTCGAGCACCTTGCCGAAGAATGGAATATTAGAGATTGGCTGGAAATTATCCAATACAGTGGAGTTCAGGGAGGGTTGTGTTGTTTTTTTTTAACAAAGTTCTTCCCACTGCCTCTTTTAGGCAAGATATATCACTAGGGATGGCGGAGAATTTCTCCCCGAAACTTCGGGGGGCCGAGCGCCAACGTGTTCAGCCCCCCGAACAAGTTTCGGGGAGAAATCCTCCACCCCCCCCCGGGACGGAACTTACCTTCCCTGAATGTCCCTCCCGGCGGCGGGTCCGGCTGGCGGTTCGTCCGGTATTCGAGCGGGGCGGGAGCGGCAGCCGGTCTTTCGACCGGCTGCCGCCCCCGCCATTGCAATGAAAGAAAGAAAAAAAACACACGTCCCCTGATAGGCTACGTGACGATTCACGTAGCCTATCACGGCTAGATTTGCAAAGTCAGCCGTGATAGGCTACGTGAATCGTCACGTAGCCTATCACGGGTGACTTTAAAAAAAAAAAAAAAGTGTGTACGGATAATGGCGGCCCGCATAGGGAGCCGCCATTCGCGTTCCTTATTTGGTCGCTGTAGTCTACGTCAATGTTTACATAGACTACGGCGAAAATAAGGGCAACGCTATTTGCGTTGCCCTTATTTTCGCCGTAGTCTACGTAAACATTGACGTAGACTACAGCAACTAAATAAGGAACATGAATGGCGGCTCCCTATGGGGGCCGCCATTCGCGTACGCGCTTTTTTTTTTTAAAGTCACCCGTGATATGCTACGTGACGATTCACGTAGCCTATCATGGCTGACTTTCCAGATCTAGCCGTGATAGACTACGTGAATCGTCACGTAGCCTATCAGGGGACTTTTTTTTGTTGTTGTTGTTACTTTCGTGTTCACGGCCGGGCGAGGCGGGAAGCCTCCCCCCCCGGCCTGAATTTCGGCTGAGCGAGGCGGGAAGCCTCCCCCCCCGGCCTGAACTTCGTGGGGGGAGCAGCGAAGCGCTCCCCCCCCACCGCGAAAAAGCTGCGAGAAAAGGTAAGTGACTTTCGTTCACCCCTATATATCACATCTTGCCATAAAGAGGTGTTCACCAATTCACCTCAGACTACTTTGGACAAGTGTTGCTTCACTTCAGAAGTGGTTCAAACACCTCTGAAGCAGGCTGCATTGTTTCAACATTTGGGCTTTGTCCCAAGTGGATACACACCCCTACTGTGTACAGATTATGCAATATGTTAAATCGAAAGAGCAAAGAAATTGAATGAAGTCAATTCAGAGTAAGGACAGGAACCATTGCTGTCACACAGGATCGGTGTCAAGGGTGAAGCTGTCAATGGTTTTGCCCTTGTTTGCAGCTTTCCTTACACTTCATGGGATGTATTCTATGGTGGGAGAATTGTAAAGATGTTCAAAAATTTCATTCCTGTTTGCAAATTTTGTGAAACTGTCCCATTCACAATCCCAAATGTGAGCAGGAATGAAATTTTTGGGAAATCATTGCAATGTTCTGAACTTGCGTTTGCATTCAAATCCAGATTTTTAAGGTCTAGTCTACGGGTGGTGGTGAGGAGATGAGGATTTTTGACTGGTGTGTGTGGGGGGGAGACATTTGCATTCAGGAATGCCAATGAGGCAGCAAAAAGAGCTTTGAGGGAGGATTCAGAGAACCTTTATGATCTCAAAGATTGTATGTTCACCCATCCCTGGAGAAAGATGTTGAAGAAACAAATCCACTCTCCTTTCCAGCCCAGACCTAAGGATATATAAAGGGATTTTTAAAACCACACAGATGGGTTATCAGATATAGCACATCAGGTTCTATTAGTCACTTCACGTTCTATGATGTAAATAATACATTTCTGAGCTATGCATTATTTAATCCTGAATAAAGCCAGCACATGTGAATATATAGGTAAAAATTAGCAGTTCAGAGAGGTGCCAGGGGCTTGTTTTGCCAGACACTGAGGAAAGGATTGCTGAGGTCATGTTTTGATTTGCATTTTTAACTTACCAATGTTGAGCACATTTAAATGCTATGAATGCAAAAGTTCATAGAGTTGTTTCCTTGTTTCCTTTTTTTCTTAGCAGTAGAAAGAGCCTAGAAATGGTGGACCAATACTGCAGAGGATGAATCGATGTATATTGCAGAGTCAACAGTACCGCTTAGAGGTGGATTGAATACTTAAATACTCCTTGAAAACAACAACATCCTGTTTATAGAAAACCAGCATGGTGAGGATAAGGTTTCATCCTAGATTTCTCACTGACATGCTAATTTTTGTGAATGAAGATCCACCACCAGGTAGGGATGCTGGAGAAATCCTCCATGGACTCAAATCAGGCTGGATTCCAAAGAGTCTGACCTCTAGAGTTTGCAGCGGACTGGCTGCGCTCACCTCCAGGTCTGGAGGAGTTCCCCCAAGGCTGCTGTCCAGCTTCCTATAAAACCTGATATGCTAATGGTGGATGCCATTAGATTATCTCAGGAAAGTTACAGCTGTAAATGGCATATTGTACACCATTTGCAGCCATAAAGCACTTACTTTTACCTAAATACAGCCATAAAAAGCTGCAATTTTGGTAAAAGTAAGTGCTTTATGGCTGCAAATGGCATACAATACACCATTTATGGCTGCAATTTTTCTGTGATAGGCTAATGGCAGCCACCATTAGCATATCACATTTTACAGGAAGCTGGAGAGCTGCTCCACCAACTCCAGTGGATGTGGCAGGACTCCGGAGGATTCTGCAGGGCCCCTCAAGATATCCCCCCAGACCTGACAGTAGGGGGTTTGTACATCCCTACCACCAGGTCACCTGTCCCCAAGTTGTTCGGAGTTTTATATGCCAGCAAGAAAACATTGAACTTGGCTCTGTAGCTAATAGACAGCCAGTGCACTTGCTTCAACACTGGTGTAACATGTGCGTGGCCACTCAGCATTCTGACTGCCTCATTCTGCACCAGCTGCAGCTTCTGGACCAAGCACAAGTGTAGCCTCACATGAATCACCATCAGCATTTGGGTTTAGGGGGGTACAGACCCCACCTACCTAGGTCCGTGGAGGGGTTCACAGGGGGGGAGGTGATCCGGTCCTCCCCCCTGGAATCCTCCTTGGCCGGCTCCACTCTGTGGCAAGTCCATGGAACCGCTGGCCGGGGCCGGCTGCTGCCGGACTTCTGGCAGCGGCTGGTCTATGAACGCAAATGGCATCTGGCATAGCAGACGCAATTTGCGTGCCTCCCTTTGGCCATGATAGGCTATATAAATATTTACATAGCCTATCACGGCAAAAAGGGAGGCACACAAATGGCGTCCGCTATGCTGGATGCCATTTTGCATCCTCACGGGGCAGCGGGTGGACCCGGCCAGATCTGGAGCTGGCTGTGCCAGCCTGCCAGGTAGGATCTGGCCAGGTCAGGCTTTGTGGGGTGGCAGGGTGGGGTGGTCCATTTAGGGATGTATGAAAGTTCCGCCACAGATCTCGGGGAGGCTGAATGCCAGCACATTCGGCCCCCTGAAATCGATGGCAGAATGGCCCGCCCCCCGCCCCCCCGGGACGGGACCTACCTTGGGCGGATCTTCCTGGCGGCAGCGGCTCCGGCGGCAGTGTGGCGGCAGCGGCTGCAGCAGCCGGTCTTCCGACCGGCTGCCGCCATTTCCAGGTAAAAAAACAAAACAAACAAAAAAATATGATAGGCTATGTAAAGATTTACGTAGCCTATCATGGCTAGATTTAAAAAAAACACCATGATAGGCTATGTAAATGTTTACGAAGCCTATCACGCTGACTTAAAAAAAAAATGAGTGTACGCAAATGGCGGCTATTTGCGTTCCCCTTATTTTTGCCGTCTTAGTCTACGTAAATGTTTACGTAGACTAAGATGTGCCAAAATAAGGAATGCAAATGGTGGCGTATGAGCGTTTTTTGTTTTTGTTTTTGTTTAAATCAGCCGTGATAGGCTATGTAAACATTTACGTAGCGTATCACGGCTGACTGCAGGGACGCAAACGGCGGCTCCGCAGAATCGCTGCAGAGCACGGCCGGCCGACCAGGATTCCGGGGGGGAGGAACGGAGTGCCTCCCCCCACTGCCAGGTTTCCAGGGGGAGAGACGGAATGCCTCCCCCCCAACATCAACATAATCCACGGAAAGGTAAGTCACTTTCGTACATCCCTAGGTCCATTCCACCGCGGAGTCTGGGAGGGGGCGGATTCTAAGAATCCAGCCTCATTGGAGTCCATGGCAGAATTCTCCACCATCCCTATTATGGGTGAGGTGGATGGCAACCAGAGAAAGGGCCTTTTCAGGCGGTGCTCTGACTGTGGAACTCTGTTTTCGTACATCGAAGTAGGCAGCAGTAGGGATGTCGTAGAAATCTCAACAGAATCAAATGAGTTTAAAATTCTATGAATCAGACCTGCAGATTCCACAGCAGACTGGCTGTTCCCAAGTTAAACAGATTCAGCAGACCTGTGGACTGTTATTTTTTATTTTAATTTTTGTATTCCAGAATTTTACATGAATTTAGTCAAAGACAACTATGTAATTAAAACAAAACAAAACAAAACAGCCAAAAATGTGCATTTCCCCCATAGGCTAAAGCATGAAAATGTGCATTTTTTGCAAGCATGAATTTGTGGAAATGCAAATTTGCGGAAATTTGGGAAGGTGGAAAAATCCAATTTCATCAATGAGTGGACAAGGGAACAAAAGGCACCTGACAATCTGTGAAATGCAGATGCAGATTTTACACAGCTTGTTCATCCCTAGGGATGTCAGAGAATTTCGCCATTAATCTCCAGGGAGGCCGAATGCCAGCGCATTCGGCCCACCGAAATCAGTGGCAAAATGGTCTTCCCCCCGCCCCCCCAAGGATGGGACTTACCTTCGGTGAACCTTCCTGGCGGTGGCAGCTCTGGCGGCTCGGTGGTGGCGGCTGCGGCAGCCGGTCTTCCGCCCCCATTTCCAAGTTTTTAAAAAAACAAAACAAAACAAAAAAACAAAAAAATGTGATAGGCTATGTAAAGATTTACGTAGCCTATCACGGCTAAATTTAAAAAAACACCGTGATAGGCTACGTAAATGTTTACGTACCTATCACGGCTGATTTTTTTTTTTAAAGCGCGTAAGGAATAGGGATGTACGAAAGTCACTTACCTGGTCTCGCAGCTTTTTTTGCGGTGGGCGGAGGCACTTCGCTTCTCCCCCCGAAGTTCAGGCAAAGGCGGGGAGGCTTCCCGCCTCGCCTGGCCGAAATTCAGGCCGAGGGGAGGCTTCCCGCCTCGCCCAGCCGAAATTCAGGCCGGGGAGAAGCACCCCGTCTCCCCTGCCATGAACTACGAAAGAAAAAAAAAGACCACGTGGCCGTGATAGGCTACGTAAATCGTTACGTAGCCTATCACGGGTGACTTTGGAAAAAAAAAAGCGCGTACGCAAATGGCGGTGCCCATGGGGCGCCACCATTTGCGTTCCTTATTTGACCCCTGTAGTCTATGTAAATCTTTACGTAGACTACAGCAAAAATAAGGACAACGCCATTTGCGTTCCTTATTTGACCCCTGTAGTCTACATAAAGATTAACGTAGACCACGGCGAAAATAAGGACAAAGTTATCTGCGTTGCCCTTATTTTCGCCGTAGTCTACGTAAAGATTAACAATTACAACGTAATTGTAAATATTACGTTGTGATTGCTTACGGATTTCCTCCGTAGGGGGGAATCCCCCCATTGCTTCCGCCATACTCTCGCCATTGCGGATTGCCTTGGCCAGAACTTTTCTACTGTTTTCGTAATTATTTACGTATTTTTTGTCGTTGCTGCCCGAAATATGTTTCCCACTTTCCCGCCTTCTGTGCGCTCCCCCGCTGTCTTGTTTTCTCAGACAGGGACAGGGACAGGGATTTTATTAATTTCGGTGTATTTGTGCTTAATGATCCTCGCGTTTACTGGTCTTGTTAACCTAACCGCCTCACAGTCACAATAAAAAAAACGAACGGGGCTACAGCTCCGCTTTCGCAAAATCTGTCATCAACTTCCTGCTAACTTCCTGAATGTCATCTGCATTTGCGCTTGCGTCTGCATGGGGATTTGTGGGTGGAGTTCTGTGGTGGTGTGGTGGTGGTGTGTTAGTGGTGGTGCTTGCTTATTATTGGATTTCCTGTTGTTTGTTCATTGTTGTGGTTTTGTCTGATCTGTGTGTGTGTGTGTAGTTGTGCATTGTGGTGTTTTTGTCCGGTTTGGTCTGTGTGTGTGTGTAGTTAAGTGGTGGTTGTGCGCATGGCTGTCTTGGTGTGTGTGCTTGTGTGCAAATTGCAAAATGGCTGCACCAGTGTGTGGCAGGAGGTGGGACCATGAGGAGACCAAGGCCCTCCTCATCAACATTAAGCGCAGCGAGGCGGTGGCAGTGCTGTTTGGCAGCTCCTCCTGCCACAATGAACTTTATTGGGCCCAGATAAAGAGGAGGATGGAGCGAGCAGGCCACCATCGCACAGTTGGACAACTGAGGTCCAAATGGAAGGCACTCAAGCAGTCCTTTGTCAGAGAGGGGATTGCTGCTGCCGAGCGGAGGGCACCGCTGTCCAACCCCCCCGCCTACTACTGGAGCATCCGCAGAGTGTGGGTCCAAACAGGCCAGCCCCCATTTTTGCAGAGGTATATGGTCCCCTTCATGGATCACTGCCTTGTTGTGGCGAAGGGGCTTGCGTAACTCAGTGACGCCATAAGCTATGCCGTGCAGGGCCACCCAAGACGGACAGGTCATGGCAGAGAGTTCTGACAAAATGTGGTCCACTGGAGAAGGAAATGGCAACCCACTCCAGTATCCTTGCCAAGAAAACCCCATGGAATGTATCACAAGGCTAAAAGATATGACGCCAGAAGATGAGCCCCTCAGGTCGGAAGGTGTCCAATATACTACTGGGGAAGAGCAGAGGGTATTTCCAAGTAGCGCCAGAAAGAGTGAAGCGGCTGGGCCAAACCCGAAAGGACACTCAGCTGTGGATGTGTCTGGCGGTGAAAAGAAAATCCGATGCTGTAAAGAACAATATTGTTTAGGAACCTGGAATGTCAGATCAATGAATCAAGGTAAGCTGGAGGTGGTCAAACATGAGATGGCAAGATTGAACATCGACATCTTGGGAATCAGCGAACTCAAATGGACAGGCATGGGCGAATTTAATTCAGGTGACCATCATATCTACTATTGTGGGCAAGAATCCCTGAGAAGAAATGGAGTAGCACTCATAGTCAACAAAAGGGTGGGAAAAGCAGTACTGGGGTACAATCTTAAAAATGATAGAATGATCTCAGTACGAATCCAAGGCAAACCATTCAACATCACAGTAATTCAAGTCTATGCCCCAACCACTGATGCCGAAGAAGCTGAGGTTGATCGGTTCTATGAAGACCTACAACACCTTCTAGAACTAACACCAAAAAAAGATGTCCTCTTCATCATAGGGGATTGGAATGCTAAAGTAGGAAGTCAAGAAATCACCGGGATAACAGGCAGGCATGGCCTTGGTGTACAAAATGAAGCAGGACAAAAGCTAATAGAGTTTTGCCAAGAGAACATGCTGATCATAGCAAACACTCTTTTCCAACAGCACAAGAGGCGACTCTACACATGGACGTCACCAGATGGTCAATATCGAAATCAGATTGATTATGTCCTTTGCAGCCAAAGATGGAGAAGCTCCATACAGTCAGTCAAAACAAGACCTGGAGCTGACTGTGGCTCAGATCATGAGCTGCTTCTTGCAAAATTTTGGCTTAAATTGAAGAACGTCGGGAAAACCACTAAACCTTTCAGGTATGACCTCAATCATATCCCTGATGAATATACAGTGGAGGTGAGGAATAGATTTCAGGGATTAGACCTGATAGACAGAGTGCCTGAGGAACTATGGACGGAGGTCCGTAACATTGTTCAGGAGGCAGCAACGAAATCCGTCCCAAAGAAAAAGAAATGCAAGAAAGCCAAGTGGCTGTCTGATGAGGCTTTACAAGTAGCTCACGAAAGAAGGGAAGCGAAAAGCAAAGGAGAAAGGGGAAGATATACCCAACTGAATGCAGAGTTCCAGAGAATAGCAAGGAGAGACAAGAAGGCCTTCTTAAATGAACAATGCCAAGAAATCGAGGAAAACAACAGAATGGGAAAGACTAGAGATCTCTTCAAGAAAATTGGAGATCTCAAGGGAACGTTTTGTGCAAAGACGGGCATGATAAAGGACAAAGAAGGCAGGGACCTAACAGAAGCAGATGAGATTAAGAAGAGGTGGCAAGAATACACAGAAGAACTATACAGGAAAGATCTGAATGTCCCTGATAGCCATGATAGTGCGGTCACTGAACTTGAGCCAGACATCCTAGAGAGTGAAGTCAAGTGGGCCTTAGGAAGCATTAGTAACAACAAAGCTAGCGGAGATGACAGTATTCCAGCCGAGCTATTTAAAATCCTAAAAGATGATGCTGTTAAAGTGCTGCATTCAATATGCCAACAAATCTGGAACACTCAACAGTGGCCACAAGACTGGAAAAGGTCAGTTTACATTCCAATTCCAAAGAAGGGCAACGCCAAAGAGTGTTCAAACTACCGCACAATTGCGCTCATTTCACATGCCAGCAAGATGATGCTCAAAATCCTACAAGCTAGGCTTCAGCAGTATGCGAGCCGAGAACTACCGGAAGTACAAGCTGGGTTTCGAAGAGGCAGAGGAACTAGAGATCAAATCGCCAACATTCGCTGCATCATGGAGAAAGCAAGAGAATTCCAGAAAAACGTCTATTTCTGCTTCATTGACTACGCTAAAGCCTTTGATTGTGTGGATCACAACAAACTGTGGCAAATTCTGAAAGTGATGGGAGTACCAGACCACCTTACCTGTCTCCTGAGAAACCTGTACGAGGGTCAAGAAGCAACAGTAAGCACCAGAAATGGAACAACCGATTGGTTCAAAATTGGGAAAGGAGTACGACAAGGCTGCATATTGTCACCCTGCTTATTTAACTTATATGCAGAGTACATCATGAGAAATGCTGGGTTGGATGAATCAGAGGTCGGAATTAAGATTGCCGGGAGAATTATCAACAACCTCCGATATGCAGACGATACCACCCTAATGGCAGAAAGCGAAGAGGATCTGAAGAGCCTCTTGTTGAGGGTGAAAGAGGAGAGTGCAAAAGCTGGTTTGAAACTCAACATTAAAAAAACTAAGATCATGTCATCTGGCCCCATCACTTCCTGGCATATAGAAGGGGAAGAAATGGAAGCAGTGACAGATTTTACTTTCTTGGGCTCCAAGATCACCGCAGACGGTGACTGTAGCCATGAAATTAAAAGACGCTTGCTCCTTGGGAGGAAAGCTATGGCCAACCTAGACAGCATAGTAAGAAGCAGAGACATCACCTTGCCGACAAAGGTCCGTCTAATCAAAGCTATGGTTTTCCCAGTAGTAATGTATGGCTGTGAGAGCTGGACTATAAGGAAGGCTGAGCGCTGAAGAATTGATGCTTTCGAACTGTGGTGCTGGAGAAGACTCTTACGAGTGCCGTGGACTGCAAGGAGGTCAAATCAGTCCATCCTAAAGGAAATCAACCCTGAGTGCTCATTGGAAGGACAGATAATGAAGCTGAAGCTCCAATATTTTGGCCACCTAATGCGAAGAGAAAACTCCCTGGAAAAGACCCTGATGCTGGGAAAGACTGAAGGCAAAAGGAGAAGGGGACGGCAGAGTATGAGATGGCTAGATAGCATCACGGATGCAATGAATATGAACTTGAGCACGCTCCGGGAGAGAGCGCAGGACAGGAAGGCCTGGCGTGCTATGGTCCATGGGGTCACGAAGAGTCGGACACGACTGAATGACTGAACAACAACAACAACAATATGCCTGGTAAGTTATAGTTATCCCATCCCATCATCAAGCTCAACTAAATATGAAGACAAGGATGTGTACCGAAAATGAAGCTATCTCTTTGTGGTCTCATGCAGAAACAAACAAATCCTGACATTTAGCCTGCAATCCTATGCTTGCTAGGGATGGGGGAGAATTTCTCCCTGAAACTTCGGGGGGCCGAGTGCCAACGCATTCGGTCCTCCGAAGGTTGTTCGGGGAGAAATTCTCCGCCCCCCCGCCCCCCGCCCCCCCCGGGATGGGACTTACCTTTCACGAATGTCCCTCCCGGCGGTGGGTCCTGGCGGCGGTTCGGCAGGTCTTCGTCAGGGGCGGGGGCGGCAGCCGGTCTTTCGACCGGCTGCCACCGCCGCCATTACAAGAAAAGTAAAAAAAAAACAACGCCCCTGTGATAGGCTACGTAACGATTAACGTAGCCTATCAGCCATGATAGGCTACGTTAATCGTTACGTAGCCTATCACAGGGGCGTTTTTTTCTTTTTTTCCTTTTGAAGTTCACGGCCGGGGAGACGGGGTGCTTCTCCCTGGCCTGAATTTCGGCCGGGCGAGGCGGGAAGCCTCCCCCCCAGCCTGAATTTCGGCTGGGCGAGGAGGGAAGCCTCCCCCCCCGATCTGAACTTTGGGGGGGAGCAGCGAAGCGCCTCCCCCCCACCGCGAAGCAAGCTGCGAGACCAGGTAAGTGACTTTCGTGCATCCCTAATGCTTGCTGAACTTGGACAGAAAAAGGTCCCATCATCTTCCGGCCACTTTGGCTGGTTGAAGAAGGGATGCTGGGAACTGCATTTTTTTCCCTGTACAACCACATGCATAGGATTATGCGGGCCTGGCTACTACAACTCATATTACACACTGACACACTGTCCATTTCCAGGGAAATGCTGCTGCTGCCGGTCTCTGCAGTGCACACAGGGGGACTGGCACCAGCCCAGCAGCAACAGGGCCAGCCTCTCGGTGCCGTCTTCCTTCTTCATGTAGTGATTGCTGAATTTTTGCACCCCACCCACCCCACCTTTCTACCAAGACATTGGCACTCAAGTCAACTCATGAGCAAGTGTTCATCTGAGACCTTGGAGATCTGGGTATAGTCCACTCAGCCATGGAAGCTCACTGGGTGACTTTGGCCCAGTCAGAAAGCCCCAGCCTACTACCTCAGTGTTGTTGTTGTCAGCGTTAATGGAGAGGAAGAGGCTAATGTGAGCCGCCTTGGGTTCCTTGCGCTAGGAAAAAAGGTGGCATTTATGCAATGCATCACTAGAATAAACAGATACCATGGCATTGCAAATGTAGAAGTGGGGTGACTAGAAGTGCAATCCTGTGCATGTTTACGGAAGTCCAACAGTCCCCATCACACCAAAACTGTCAGTACTGTATAATCTGCCTCCCTAATTATCCCTTCATCATTAGACCTTGTGGTGGGAGGACAGAATCAGTGGTCCTTATGGTAGTGGGGATGGTGATAGACAGATCAATCAGTGACTGTGGTTTTGTTCACTCACCACATATATAAAGGCATTCATTCTGTTACTGTGACATCCCACAGCTGTGCATCGTGCCTTGCTGGTGGAGGAGGCACTGAGGGCCGCGGAGGGGAGAGGACAGAGGAGGAGGAGGAGGAAGAGGAAGAGGAGGAGGAAGAGCCAGCAGCAAGAGGAGCAGCATCTGTGGAGGAAGGCCACCCTTCTTCCACAGATGAAGCCCCTCCTCTTGTGATCCTGACGCGTCTGATAAGAGACGTCCGGATGCTCAGGAGGACCTGTAAGTAGTACTACAGAATGGCACCTGACCTGAGCTAACAAGTCTGCCTGCAAGATGCATATTACCATTGTGCTTTATTCTTCTCTTTCTTTCTACACACAGGTGACGACCTTCGAAGAAGGGTGGAGGCCCTGGAGCGGGAAAGCTATCCTCCTCCTATGGGCTGAGGCCTGCAGCCACAGCCAGCCAGACCAACGTTGTTTTTGAATTGTTGAATTGTTTCTGTGTTTTGTTTTGATCTGTTCTGTTTGTATATAAAGTTCTTTCTAAAAAATAGGTAACAATTCCTTGGTTCAAGTCCACAGATATAATTTCTTAAATCTAGATCATTGTACACAATGATCTCTGTGTTTGCTTACTGTTAACTGCAACAAGAATGCCTCCCCAGAATCCCAGCCAAACAAGAACAGCTGCTGTAAGCTTCCCTCATAGGGAGATGGACAGTCTGCATCCCTGATGTTATGAATGAATGCATTCAAGACGAGGCTGGACAGCCATCTGCCAGGGATGCTCTGACTTGGATACCTGCATTGAGCAGGGGGTTGGACTCAATGGCTTTGTAGGCCCCTTCCAACCCTATGATTCTGTGGCGCTACGATTCTATGAAGTATGCTTTGTTTTACGTGTAGGTGCATATCACATACATGTAAACTGGACGCATACCAGAGGGATCTTTTCACATAGAGCTCTCGGTGCTTAGGAAAACCCAAAAGCTGAGGGAGTCCAGGGAGAGACCACAACAAGGTCTTTGAAAGCAATTCCGTGATTTATGAAAGAATTTTAAATGAATTAAAAGCACACATCAACATCAAGAGAAATAGAACTATACATACATTTGGGGAATCAGAATCATACTAACATTCAGAGGGGTAAAGACACACATATACAGTTGATAGCGGAGTACACTGGGATGCACAGAGAACTCTGTGTGTGTGTGTGTGTGTGTGTGTAGTAGGGATGTATGCTGTTGCATAGTCCACCACACACAGTCGGGTAGCACAACTGGATTCTGCATGTGAGGTATTATAAAGCTCCGCCACATATCGCCAGTGCTTTGGGCTCTGCCCAGGCCAGACAGGGACTGCAGGATTGGACAAAGTTCTGAGGGACACCTCAGTGTGACCACTCACAAATTGTCTCATTCTGCCTCATTGTCCCTCAGAACTCTGGCTCACATTAGCAGCAGTGTCATCATCCCAGGGGTCCTCCTCGTCACTTGATGACTGCTCTCCTCTGCTGCTGACAGCTGGTGGGGGGGGAGGTGCTCCTTGGCAATCCATCCCCTGTGGGAGCGTATGAAGGCGAGGGTGGAGACATGTTGTGGTGTGAGTCTGCTTCGGTGGGTGGTGACAATGTTGCTAGTGGTGGAGAAAAGCCTTTCAGGGGCCACACTCGAGGGAGGGCAAGATAGATGCCAAATGGCGACTTTGGTCAGATGTGGCCAAACGCCACATTTTGTATCCCAGTATAGGAGAGGATCACTCTCTGGGCTGATCTGTGTTCCCGAGAAACTCTCTCTTGAATAACCTTCAAGTTCCCGGACAGCCACATCATAGGCTGATGCTTTCTTGGCTGCTTTGGCACATTCCCCCTGCCTGCGCCCACTTACACCAAGCTCCACTGCCATTGAGGAGTAAAAGCTGAACTTGAGACAAGATGCCCCTGTGTCTGACTCTGTTTGTTGTGTTGGTGGTGCAGCTGCTGTGGTGTCATCATTGCCCCTCCTGCTGGTGATGGTGCTACTGCTGCAGATATTGTCTTCAGGAGAGGTAGTAGTCCTACTAGCCTCACCCAGCTCCTTCTCATCCAGCCCATCCCTCTGGAAGCACTCCATGACTCTCTCAGTCAAATATTTTTTTTAAACTTTGGAAGTCAGGGTTGTCGTTTGGAGGCTCCGCACTCGTTGAGCTATCCCTGGTTCAAGGAATGCAGCAGCAACGTATTTCATGTCCCCCCTGATTGAAGTTATGTGTTTGTTGGTGCCCAGCTCCTGCAGAAGGAATTATGCAAGCCTAACTGCAGGATTGGGGAATAATTGACTGCCTCCAGCACTGGTGCGCTCACAAATCTCAGAATGGCATTTTCTCAGCACCCCCTCTATGATCCTCAGCACAGGTAGCACTTGGCCCAGTGTGGCATAGTCTGCACTCAGTACCGCTGTGCATTCATCAAAATTTTTTAAAATGTCTGCCAGGTCTTGCATCCAGAGCCACTGATGTGGTGTGACAAAAAATTTGGAGTGGTGTTGTTTCTGTGATGTAGTCATTTATAGCTGGTCTCTGCTCACAGAGTCTCTGAAACATATGCAATGTGATGTTCCAGCGTGTGGACACATCCAAAATGAATTTGTGTTCTGGAAGGCCACGGCTACGTTGGATGGCACCGATTGCCTCCATTGCTGAGCAGGACTGCCTGAAGTGGGTGCAAATGGATCGGGCCACCTTAAGTAGCTTGCCAATTTTAGGGGAGTCATTGCTCAATCCAGAATGCACCACAAGGTTCAAGCAGTGCGCAACGCACGGAATGTGGTTTAGCTGTGCAATGTGGGCTGCTTTTAGGTAGTTTGAGGCATTGTCTGTTGCTACACAGCCCACTGTAAGATTTAAGGGGGCCAACCAGGACTGAACAACACCACTGATGATGCTGCTGATGTTTTCCACTGTGTGTGTCCCTGAGAGCATTGTGAGGGACAATGTCATTGTTCTACGACTCAGTCGGCTGCTCGCACTGATGGATACCCATTGCGCGGTGACACACAGATAAGACTTTGTTTGGTTACTTGTCCATGTGTCACTCATTAAATGTACACTTCCTCCAACTGCACATTTCAAATCCTGTTGGAGCACCCGTCTGATTGCAGAATCCAGGGCTGGAATGGCTACGCCACTGATGTAGTGAGGAGAGGGGACATCCCACCGAGGGCAGATGCTCTTAATGAAGGCCAAAAAGTCTTCATCTTCCACCAGGGAGAAGGGAAGCATATGTGCTGCAATGGCCACTGTCAGGAGGTGGGTCCACAGTCGTGCCTGGGCACTGTCAGAGGGTAATTTCTGTGTCAGCACAAGGCATTTCTCCAGTGAGACCTGCCTCTTAGCGAAGCTGCCTTCTGTGCCCTTCCCACCCAGACCACTTTGCGTGAGGTCTTTGGAAGATGAGGCAAAGGTGGTACTGTTCTTTTTGGATGGTTGTGGCTTCCCATTGCTATCTTTGGGCACAAGAAGCGGATGATGCACCTCCATGTGTCGCCTCATGGCAGACGTGCCCACTCGTGGACAGCCCCCTTCTTTTCCCAGCCGCACACGGCTTCGACAAATATCGCACATCACAACATAGCGGTCATTCTCTGCATATTTGAAGAAGCACCACACATAGGAGCTCACCCTGCCACCACCATTTCTTCTTTGGGGAATGGGGGTTTCGGTTCCAGATGAGGTGGCATCTGGAGCTGCATGTTTCCACTCATCTGTGGATGGTGTTGTTGATGGTGTTGTTGATGGTGCTGACCAGTGCTTAGCAGGGGACGTTTGTTCCTGAGGTTTGGGATTGCTCCCACAGAACCCAGAAGTCTGGAAGTGGAGAACAGAGTCAGACCCAGTCTCAGCAGGGACATCATTGATATAGAAGAGCTCCTCATCATCTTCGCTGTCCGGATCACTGATGACGCTAAGTCCTCTGGCCTTTTTTTCAAAATCACCTGAGCCGCCACCCACGAGGTGATCATCAGCAGGCAGCTGTGGACCTGGTTCACCTGTCCCACTTCCGCTGTCTGATGCAGGGAGGATTGTGGGCGTCTCTGTAAAGATTCAAAATAGATAGAAGCAGAGTTTCATGAGAAATGCGACTTTTACACATGAGTAATAGCCAAGAGAATAAAACTGTGTTGTTGTAGCAATTATGAAACATAGCTTGGAGGACTTGCAATCAATCCACATGACACAAGGTGCAGTTGTAAGCTACTCCTGCACTACCGAGCACTGAGAAAATGCATTAGGTGCAAAAAAAATGTACTGTACAGACTTGGAAACTCAACGAGAGTTATCTAAACATGTCCTCACTGGTGAAAGTCTGAAAAGCATGGGGGAGGAGATATCTGGCTCCCTTGCAAGGTCCACTCCTTTCATCAGCTCTATTATACCATTGTGTGGGACTCACCACCCACAGGGCTGGCCCAACGCGTTTTGCTTCCTGAGGCAAAGGGTAAAATGGCACCCCTTCCATCCTACGTAGGGCGATAGCTGAATCTTACTTGAACAGTGACAATGGGAGAGCCTCTTCCACCACACCAGAGGACAACAAGCTGGCTGACGAGTTGCAAGGCAGTCTGAGGAGCACCCCCAGTTCTGTGCCACAACACCTCGCTGCTCCCTAACGATAGGGCTGGTCCTGACCTGAGCACATACTTGGCGAATCCCACTGCCTTTTTCCAGGGTGCATTTGTGGTCCCCCAGGAGCAGTGCCTGATTAGTCAGGCCCTCTTTTTGTAGTAGCCATATCGGGGGTAAGACTAAAGAGACTAAATAAGTCTCTGACTCGGATTTCTGCAACATTTTAAAAACCATCCTCAGAAATGTAATTGCTTAATCAATTCACATTGCAGCTCTAGTTAAAAGAGATCAAGCCCAAACAAGACAGCAAACTATGATGAATGGCTTTGGAAACAAAGCAAGCACAAAACACTGAAGTGTTTTCCCACTGAAAGGGTGTATCGTTTGAGAAAGTATTGCAGTTCTTTTAAAGACTTGGGGTTTTCTTTAGTACTGGAGCACCATGTAACATTTAAATAATATGAAATATGTTCACAGCAATGAATATGAATGAATGTAAAACAGTCGTGTATGTTTTGTTGTTTTGAAGAAGAAGATCCCTTCCCCAAATGCTCCCCTCCAAAGGTTTTGGACTTCAACTCCCATCAGGCCCAGCCGGCATGACCAATGGTCAATAATGCTGGGAGTTGTAGCCCAAAGCATCTGGAAGGCTGCAGGTTGCAGAAGGTTACTGTAGGGACTATTCAAATATTCAAAGATATTTATTTGTATCCAGATATTCACAAGCACCTGTGGTGACAGAGTCTTACCAGATTCATCCTTTGGAATGAACGTCGGGAAAACCACTAAACCGTTCAGGTATGACCTAAATCATATCCCTGATGAATATACAGTGGAGGTGAGGAATAGATTTCAGGGATTAGACCTGATAGACAGAGTGCCTGAGGAACTATGGACGGAGGTCCGTAACATTGTTCAGGAGGCAGCAACGAAATCCATCCCAAAGAAAAAGAAATGCAAGAAAGCAAAGTGGCTGTCTGATGAGGCTTTACAAGTAGCTCACGGAAGAAGGGAAGCGAAAAGCAAGGGAGAAAGGGGAAGATATACCCAACTGAATGCAGAGTTCCAGAGAATAGCAAGGAGAGACAAGAAGGCCTTCTTAAATGAACAATGCCAAGAAATCGAGGAAAACAACAGAATGGGAAAGACTAGAGATCTCTTCAAGAAAATTGGAGATCTCAAGGGAACGTTTTGTGCAAAGACGGGCATGATAAAGGACAAAGAAGGCAGGGACCTAACAGAAGCAGATGAGATTAAGAAGAGGTGGCAAGAATACACAGAAGAACTATACAGGAAAGATCTGAATGTCCCTGATAGCCATGATAGTGCGGTCACTGAACTTGAGCTGGACATCCTCGAGAGTGAAGTCAAGTGGGCCTTAGGAAGCATTAGTAACAACAAAGCTAGCGGAGATGACAGTATTCCAGCCGAGCTATTTAAAATCCTAAAAGATGATGCTGTTAAAGTGCTGCATTCAATATGCCAACAAATTTGGAACACTCAACAGTGGCCACAAGACTGGAAAAGGTCAGTTTACATTCCAATTCCAAAGAAGGGCAACGCCAAAGAGTGTTCAAACTACCATACAATTGCGCTCATTTCACATGCCAACAAGGTGATGCTCAAAATCCTACAAGATAGGCTTCAGCAGTATGCGAACCGAGAACTACCGGAAGTACAAGCTGGGATTAGAAGAGGCAGAGGAACTAGAGATCAAATCGCCAACATTCGCTGCATCATGGAGAAAGCAAGAGAATTCCAGAAAAACGTCTATTTCTGCTTCATTGACTACGCTAAAGCCTTTGATTGTGTGGATCACAACAAACTGTGGCAAATTCTGAAAGTGATGGGAGTACCAGACCACCTTACCTGTCTCCTGAGAAACCTGTACGAGGGTCAAGAAGCAACAGTAAGAACCAGACATGGAACAACCGAGTGGTTCAAAATTGGGAAAGGAGTACGACAAGGCTGCATATTGTCACCCTGCTTATTTAACTTATATGCAGAGTACATCATGAGAAATGCCGGGTTGGATGAATCAGAGGTCGGAATTAAGATTGCCGGGAGAATTATCAACAACCTCCGATATGCAGACGATACCACCCTAATGGCAGAAAGTGAAGAGGATCTAAAGAGCCTCTTGTTGAGGGTGAAAGAGGAGAGTGCAAAAGCTGGTTTGAAACTCAACATTAAAAAAACGAAGATCATGGCATCTGGCCCCATCTCTTCCTGGCATATAGAAGGGGAAGATATGGAAGCAGTGACAGATTTTACTTTCTTGGGCTCCAAGATCACGGCAGACGGTGACTGTAGCCATGAAATTAAAAGACGCTTGCTCCTTGGGAGGAAAGCTATGGCCAACCTAGACAGCATAGTAAGAAGCAGAGACATCACCTTGCCGACAAAGGTCCATCTAATCAAAGCTATGGTTTTCCCAGTAGTAATGTATGGCTGTGAGAGCTGGACTATAAGGAAGGCTGAGCGCCGAAGAATTGATGCTTTCGAACTGTGGTGCTGGAGAAGACTCTTACGAGTCCCCTGGACTGCAAGGAGGTCAAATCAGTCCATCCTAAAGGAAATCAACCCTGACTGCTCATTGGAAGGACAGATAATGAAGCTGAAGCTCCAATATTTTGGCCACCTAATGCGAAGAGAAAACTCCCTGGAAAAGACCCTGATGCTGGGAAAGACTGAAGGCAAAAGGAGAAGGGGATGGCAGAGGATGAGATGGCTAGATAGCATCACGGATGCAATGAATATGAACTTGAGCACGCTCCGGGAGAGAGCGCAGGACAGGAAGGCCTGGCGTGCTATGGTCCATGGGGTCACGAAGAGTCGGACACGACTGAACGACTGAACAACAAGATATCTTGACTTTCATCCCGCCGCTGCAGAGTCTCCTTGGGAACATTTTTATCCACTTTGGGTTTGGAGACACTGCCCTTCCGCTCACCATCCAAGAACTTCCTTCCTCTTCCTCCGGAGTTGTGGCCGGTTGTGCCTGTGTCACTTTCTGTAGCGGAAATTGGCGGTGTGCGCTGCTCACGGGTGCGGGGTGGGCTGGGGCTGGGGCTGCTGTCGCTGCTGGTCACACCTTGGGCTTCCTCCACTTCCATCTCATTATTAAAATACCGCTGAAATGCAACCTCAGCGGTGTATGTTCTTGCCGGGGGTCCATGACTCTTTTGAGTGCCGGATTGACCACGGGTTCCTCTTTTCTCCTTGTTCATGTCTCTGGGCAGAAGGAGACATAAATGCATGTGGCAAAGCTGAAATCATGTGAACAGCCTACAATCGCAGATATAGTACAGTGTAGAAGTAGTTACCCTCCAATCCAGCCATTCAGTGCTAACTAAATAGGGGCATATTGTAGAGCAGACTAGGCTGGAAAGCCCAGGATGGAGGATGTCGTCCATCCATGCCCAGGAGGATGGGGGATGGAGTCCTTCCAGCTCCCCCCTCCCCCTGCCCCAGAAAGAAATACATAGGCAGGCACATGGGTGAATCCTGGAAAGCCCAGGAGGATGGGGGATGGAATCCTTCCAGCTCCCCCCCTCCCCCAACCCCAGAAAGAAATACATAGGCAGGCACATGGGTGAATCCTGGAAAGCCCAGGAGGATGGGGGATGGAATCCTTCCAGCTCCCCCCCTCCCCCCACCCCAGAAAGAAATACATAGGCAGGCACATGGGTGAATCCTGGAAAGCCCAGGAGGATGGGGGATGGAATCCTTCCAGTTCCCCCCCCACCCAACACACTCAGAAATACATAGACAGGCACATGGGTGAATCCTGGAAAGCCCAGGAGGATGGGGGATGGAATCCTTCCAGCTCCCCCCCTCCCCCAACCCCAGAAAGAAATACATAGGCAGGCACATGGGTGAATCCTGGAAAGCCCAGGAGGATGGGGGATGGAATCCTTCCAGTTCCCCCCCCACCCCAACACACTCAGAAATACATAGGCTGGCACATGGGTGAATCCTGGAAAGCCCAGGAGGATGGGGGATGGAATCCTTCCAGCTCCCCCCTCCCCCTGCCCCAGAAAGAAATACATAGGTAGGCACATGGGTGAATCCTGGAAAGCCCAGGAGGATGGGGGATGGAATCCTTCCAGCTCCCCCCTCCCCCTGCCCCAGAAAGAAATACATAGGTAGGCACATGGGTGAATCCTGCAAAGCCCAGGAGGATGGGGGATGGAATCCTTCCCGCTCCCCCTCCCCCCGCCCCAGAAAGAAATACATAGGTAGGCACATGGGTGAATCCTGGAAAGCCCAGGAGGATGGGGGATGGAATCCTTCCAGCTCCCCCTCCCCCCGCCCCAGAAAGAAATACATAGGCAGGCACATGGGTGAATCCTGGAAAGCCCAGGAGGATGGGGAATGGAGTCCTTGAAGGATGCCTTCCCACCCAGTTCCCCCTGCTCCTCCATCTCACCCCAAAATCACTAAGCATAGGGGCACATTCAGGTAAAGTAAACATACCTTCACTGTAATAAAGAAAAAAGAAAAAAGGTTGAACTGCAGTGCCGTAGAATGCGGGGATGCAGAGAAAGAAACACCCTCCTTGCAGCAGCTGGGACGGAACAGCAGCGGCACCTGTTCTAGTCTGTCTCTGGACTCTGGAGTCTAGCTTGGAGCAAGTGAGGCTGCATGACTGCCATCCTATGTGAACTGATGGCGGGAATCCAGGGGATAAATGGTCAATGAGTTCCCTCCCCTAAATGACATCATCTTCCTGGTGGGATGGTCTGGAGGGATCTCGCTCACGTGACCTCACCTGACCTGAACCTGACCTCACACAGACAATAAAAGTATGAAACAAAAGATGAGGCTATGCAGCTCAGCCTCAGGGCAGGCAGGCTACGTGCACTTCATGACCCCGTCCCTCCCAGCGAAAGAAAGCCACATCATAGCAGGAAAGGAAACTGCATGTTTATTAAATAGTTTTGTGAAATCCCTTTAGCCATCTTTCATCCTAATTTGTGAAGTTGCCTTCGTAAATACCTTTGTAAAACTTTTGGCAGATAAAAAAAATAAAGTGCCGCGTGAGCTCATGTTCGGGTAGACCGGGGCGCCCCGTCCCGGGATAGGGTTCGGCGAACCGAATGTGGCTGATTTCGGACCCATTTCACTTTTGAGAGAATTTCTCTGAAATCCCTAGTACGGAAATGGCGGCACCCATGGGCGCTGCAATTTGCGTTCCTTATTTTGGCACGTCTTAGTCTATGTAAACATTTACGTAGACTACGGCAAAAATAAGGGGAACGCAAATACGCATTTGCGTACGCGCTTTTTTTTTTTTACTCAGCCGTGATAGGCTACGTAAACATTTACGTAGCCTATCATGGCTGACTGCAGGGATGCAAATGGCGGCAGCTATGGCCTCCGCCATTTGTGGGCCCGGCCGGCCAGGATTTGGGGGTGGAGGGACGGAGCGCCTCCCACCCCGGCCAGGATTTGGGGGGGAGGGACAGAGCACCTCCCCCCCAGCCAGAATTTCAGGGGGGAGGGACGGAGCACCTCCTCCCCTGGCCAGAATTTCAGAGGGAGGGACGGAGCACCTTCCCCCCACAGCAAATCAAATTTTGTTAAAGGTAAGTGACTTTTGTACATCCCTATCATCCCTAGGAACCAGGCAAGTCTCCCTGGTGTCAGGATTCCTTTAGCCCCCTCTTTGCTTCAACGCCAGAAACAAACACAAACAATCTGTTGCCAGGCCCAATTCGGTGTGCTAGGTATGATGTAGGGATGGACAAAATGGACTTACCTTTTAATGAAACTGATTCGCAGTGGGGGGGAGGTGCTCCATCCCTCCCCATGAAATTCTGGCCAGGGGGGATGCGCTCTGTCCCTCCCCCCAGAAATTCTGGCTGGGGGGGAGGCGCTCCATCCCTCCCCCCCAAAATTCTGGCCGAGGGGAGGCGCTCCATCCCTCCTCCCCCGAATCCTGGCTGGCCGGGTCTGCAAATGGTGGTGGCTGTAGCCCCCGCCATTTGCATCCCTGCAGTCAGCCGTGATAGGCTATGTAAACATTTATGTAGCCTATTATGGTATTTTTTAAAAAACTAGCCATGATAGGCTATGTAAATCTTTACGTAGCCTATAGGGATGGCGGAGAATTTCTCCCTGAATCTTCGGGGGGCCGAGCGCCAATGTGTTTGGCCCCCTGAACAAGTTTTGGGGACAAATCCTCTGCATCCCCCCATCCCCCGCACCCCCCCCGGGATGGGACTTACCTTCCCTGAATGTCCCTCCCAGCGGCGGGTCCGGCTGGCGGTTCATCGGGTGTTCGAGCAGGGCGGGAGCGGCAGCCGGTCTTTCGACTGGCTGCCGCTGCTGCCATTGCAATCAAAGAAAAAAAAAATCCCCTGATAGGCTACGTGACGATTCACGTAGCCTATCACGGCTAGATTTGCAAAGTCAGCCGTGATAGGCTACGTGAATCGTCACGTAGCCTATCACGGGTGACTTAAAAAAAAAAAAAGTGTGTACGGATAATGGCGGCCCCCATAGGGAGCCGCCATTCCCGTTCCTTATTTGGTCGCTGTAGTCTACGTAAATGTTTACGTAGACTACGGCGAAAATAAGGGCAATTTGCATTGCCCTTATTTTTGCCGTAGTCTATGTAAACATTTACGTAGACTACAGCAACTAAATAAGAAACGCGAATGGCAGCTCCCTATGGGGGCTGCCATTCGCGTACACGCTTTTTTTTTTTAAAGTCACCCGTGATAGGCTACGTGACGATTGACGTAGCCTATCATGGCTGACTTTGCAGATCTAGCCGTGATAGGCTACATGAATCATCACGTAGCCTATCAGGGGAAGTTTTTTGTTTTTTGTTTTTACTTTCGCGTTCGCGGCCAGGCGAGGCGGCAAGCCTCCTTCCCGGCCTGAATTTTGGCCGGGCGAAGTGGGAAGCCTCCCCCCCCAGCCTGAACTTCACAGGGGCAGCAGCGAAGTGCTCCCCCCCACCGCGAACAAGCTGCGAGAAAAGGTAAGTGACTTTCATCCACCCCTAGTAGCCTATCACTTTTTTTTTTTTTACTGGAAATGGCGGTGGTAGCAGCCAGTCGGAAGACCGGACGCTGCCGCCGCCGCCACCAAACCACCGCCGAACCACTGCTGGAGCCGCTGCCACCAGGAAGATTCGTCCAATGTAAGTCCCATCCGGGGGGGTGGGGGGGGCAGACCGTTTTGTCACTGATTTTGGGGGGCCGAATGTGCTGGCATTCGGCCTCCCTGAGATTCATGGCAAAATGCTCTTACATTCCTAATGGTTTGTGTAAAATCTGTTCTCTCTGTGTTTCCCAGATTGTCAGTTGCTTTATATTCCATTGTCTGCCCATATGTGGAATTGGATTTTGTTTGGTTTCTAAATGTTTGCAAATTTGCATCTGCACAAATGTGCGCGTGCAAAAATGTGCAAAATCCCCCCAAATTGGCATTTTCACCATTTTTCACCAAAATTCACATTTTTGGCCATGTTTCTTTTTTAATTGCGTATTTTTGTATAACATTTGTGCAAAATTTGGGAAAGTTAGAAAACCTGCCCGCAAGTCAGCAGAATCCTCCCAATCCACTGCAAAATCCACAGGTCAGATTCATGACAGTCTAAACTCACTTGCTGCCATGGTGGATTTCTCTGCCATCCCTAACTGTGGCATGTTTTAGGCACCAGTGAGAGACTTACCTTTTCACCCAGGTCTTCCCTGATTGGTTGCTCTGCCCAGTTTTCTTGTTTGTTAATTCTTTGATTTTATATGTTTTAATTGAGGATGTGTGTTTTTCGAACCTGAGATGTTTTCTACTTTTTTTCTTTTTAATTATTTGAAGTGGATGTTTTGTATTTAAATTTTTTACACTTCAAGATGTCTTTTACGATACAGTAAATCCATCTGTAAACTGCTTAAATAAATACACAATTACCCTCAGGGGGGCCCTGCCCATATAAAAGGGGTCTTGAACCTTTCTCCAGCCCCAGCCCCTTTCTCTCAACTGCTCACTGTTTGATGGCTTCCTCACCTTTCCCCCTATACCAAGTGGTTAAAATGCCTCTCTTAAGGCCTATTTAACAGCAATAAGAGCTTTACACTAAAATATTCAGATGTGTTTTGGTGTTTTGGGATATTTTGGTTCCATCCCCTTTTTAGGCTCCATCCCCTTTTGCCTCAGGCTTTACCCACCAAGAGCCTTTCTAAAATTAAATTCAGTCAGAAAGAGATTCAATATGCCTGCCCAGTTAATTCTGGTGGTTCCGACATCAGTGGGGCGGTGAATCTCCTCCGGGTTTCAGTCAGAACCAGTCAGAACTCCTACGGAGTTATCCAAGATGCTCCTGCACCTTGGATAGCTCCTTTGGAGTTCTGACTGTTTCTGACTGAAACCCGAGGCAATGTCACCATCCCACTGACATCAGTGCCACCAGCCTCCACTACCCCTGCCCACACACAGTGACCCGGGAGCAAGGCCTCTTCTGCAGTGAATATTGTACATCTCCCCACCCCCAATCCTGCAAGAAACACAATAAATTCAATCTCAGTTATTATTTCTTGGTGACAAAGCTTGTGCTGCATTGTTAGCAGCACTGTCTTAATCTATTTTGGAAACATGTGCACAACAAGCTGTAAATAATGGATAAAGAGCCCATGCAGCACAGAGATTCAGCCTGTCATGTGGTGCTTTAAGGAGGATTACTACAGGCAACAATGAGACAGCTCTCCATCTTGATGAGCTCTTTCAAGTAATATACCAACTAGGTGCTAGGGATGCCAGCAAAACTCAAAATTAGGTGGTTCATTGATAGAATCTATAATGGTTACAATGCCTGTATGGATACCAAGCCTGGGTGGCTATCTAGCAAACTTCGGTATTTTCATTATCCAGACCGAGATGGAGCATGAGTTGATATCGATGTTCTGTTCCCAGGGTTGTATGAGACATTTGTTTCAGTTCATTTTTGATCAGAAGTTTACACGTTTTTACCTCCCAGACCAAACACAAAGTGAGATATGGGGATGGTGGCGGAGTTCGGTTGGGGGCTCAAGCTCGGCAGATTACTACCAGCTCAGCCCCACAGACTGGAGTCCATGGACTGCTGCATGTATCTGACTCAGTGTGTGCCATGTTAGGCAAGTGTGATGGGCCCTGCTGCTCCGCTGAGTAGGGATGTTAGAGAATTCCACCACGGATCCCAGGGGGGCTGAATTCCAGTGAATTCAGCCCCCCGGAATCCATGGCAGAACAGAGCAACCCACCCCACCACCCTGCGAAAGCCCCGTGAAACGGAGCCTACCTGGCTGCGGCTCCGGCGGCGGCTTCGGCTCCAGTGGTGGTAGCGGTGGCTCCGGCTGCTGCCAGGCTGCTGCAGATACAAATGGTGTCCTGAATAGGGGACGCCATTTGCGTCCCTATGGTAGCCTGTGATAGGCTACGTAAATATTTACATAGCCTATGACGGCTAAAGCAGGGACGCAAATGGTGCCCCTTACACCATTTGTGTTCCTATTTTCTCTGTGATAGGCTACGTAAATATTTATGTAGCCTACGACGACTAAAGCGGGAGGGCAAATGGCATAGGGGATGCCATTTGCATTCCCGTTTTCTCTGTGATAGGCTACGTAAATATTTACGTAGCCTATCACGGAGAAAATGGGAACACAAATGGCATCCCCTATGCCATTTGCGTCCCTGCTTTAGCCGTGATAGGCTACGTAAATATTTACGTAGCCTATCACGGGCTACCATAGGGACGCAAATGGCATATCCTACTCAGGATGCCATTTGCGTCCACAGCAGCCCGGCAGCGTCTGGAGGCCCCACTGCGGGTTGGCCCGGCCGGCGGCTCTGCAGGATTCCAGCAGGGAGGAACGGATCACCTCACCCCCTGTTGAGGATTTGGGGGGGAGGGACAGAGTGCCTCCCCCCCCACCGCGGATGTCCCTGGACGAAACCAGGTAAGTGTTTTGTACATCCCTACCGCTGAGCCACCATTCTGCACAAAATGGCAGGCCGGCCCTTTCTGCAAAGGCTGATTTTATGTAAACGGTGGCCATAAAGAGGCCTATTATGCAACATTACAGGGTAAATGGTCTATTTAGACAATTTATGCCTGCAATGTTACATTAATGGGCCTCTTTATGGCCACTGTTTACATAAAATCAGCCTTTACAGAAAAGGCCGAACTGCCATTTTGTGTAGAATGGTGGCTTGGTGGAGGAGTGGGATGCCGCACCTCACCCAGCAGCTCATTGCACTTGGCAAGGAGGGTTGAGCAGCCAGCGGGCATCTGGCGAGTAGTGTGTGGCACAGACCGCTGTGAATTTGCCTGTCTCTAGTCAGATGCAATCTGCAGTCAAAGTACATATGTTTCCAAGCTTACACTGTGATTCACAGACCAAAAAAAATGTGTCTGACAGCATGTGTGCATTCGAAAATTGTGCATGAAACAATGTAACCTTTTGAAAAATGGGCACAGGCACACTTTAATCAATAGGAGAAGAATGCATACATTTAAAAGATGGACACAATTGATACATACATTTGGAAAATATGCAAGAAAATATGCAAGGATTTTTATGTGAAAAGAAACAAAGCAGAACTCACAGTCACATACTGACTTGAGTTGAAACAGGCTTTGAGATGGAATTCGGAGAACTTCAGAGAACTTCTGTTTTGTTGATTTGCACATCCCCATCTAGGCCTGCACAGTCTGCATAACAAAACATCTAAACTCTGCCATTTCTGCGCATGTCCTGATGTTGGCTGGTTTAACCCTTTACTTTCTCAAAGAAATGTAAATGTCCCATTTGCAATGCTCATGCTCAGGCAATGATGTCACTTTGGGAAAGCCCAACATTTGCAGAATTCCACCCCCGGCACGCACATCTTAAAGGGGTGGGGGGAAGAACCCAGAAACATCCCATGAGGACAGAACTTGCTCAGTATCCACGACTTGGTCCCTGACTCTTTGCAGTGTGTGTGTGTGTGTGTGTGTAAAAAACTGGGGAAGGGAACAATGGAAAGAATGGAGTATCCTTCAAGGGGCCATGGCTGACTGGCTGTGTAGAGGTTTGAACAGGAGCACTTCATGCTGCAACATTTTGTTCAAGGTGCTACCTGTTCTCAGCATTGCTCATTGTTTTGTTCAGGTTTGGGGGATTATGAATAGTGATGCCACCAAATTTTGTAATTCATCAGCTAATTGGTTGAAACTTGCCCATTCATAATGCTCAACTTTGTAGTGGGCTTGGATCACTGCCTTATGAATTCATTATCAATATCAGAACAGATTGCAAGCTTCAGAGCATGTACAGTCTGCATCTAAATTACAGCATTTTTGTGCATCACAGAGTTGGTTGGATTAACACCCTCAACATTAGCCTGGGTCCTCTGCCTTTTCCACAATGCCTCTGGTTCTACAAGGAGAACTGGCATTTATCTCTCCTCCATCCTGAACTGACTGGGTGATGGCAAGTAAACATTATGTGGAAAGGCTACATAAGACAACCAACCAGGAAGGGGTACATAATGTGGTGATTCATGACAACATTCCACATGATGTGATTCGAAACTGTAACTCCAAGATGTAGTTTAAAATTGTGCATGTAGAAAATTTGGGATGTGCAAATCAGCAAAACTAGAGCTCACTGGAATTCTCCAAATTCCACCTTGAAGCTCATTCTGACTTAAGTCCATATCATATCTCAAGCTTTTTGTTCCTTTTCACATGAAAATATGTCCATATCTGTGTGCGTATTCTCCAAATGCATGCATCAATTGTGCACATCTTTGAAATGAACACATTCTTCTCCCATTGATTAAACTATATTTGTATGCATTGTTCAAAAGTATGCATTTTTTCATGTGTGTTTTTCAAATGTATGCATGCCATCGAACACAATGCTTTTCATCTGCAAATCACATTGCAAGCTTAGAAATGTATGGAGCTCAACTGGAGATTATATCCAAGTCCATATTTGGTCTGAAAAGTGCAAACTGGTTAAATCCTGATCAAATGAATTTCTCATATATCCCTCACAAAAACAGGTAAATCACGATCAAACAGATTTCTCATAGATCCCTAGCAAAAATATGCATATGCAGAACAAGATATCATATTAAAGTAGAACTCTCATCCAAGATTACACAAATTAATTTGTTAGTTTCCAAGGAAATAACAAACTAAATCAGTGGAAATTCACCCATCACTACTTATGTGGTGTCCTGTTTGTGATGGGCTATGTGTGATGTCATTTGGGAAGAAATCCATTTCGATGTCTTGCCCTGTTTACCAGCTCCATATGCAGTGAGCCTCTAGAACTTTGGGGCAACACTATGAATATGTTTTTTCCATGTTCAGCTCTCCAGCTGGCAATTTCTTATCAGTGATTCATACCCTCAATAAGAATAAGAAATGACACTTTCATAAGCCCTGCTTTCCTTCTCCATCACAATATGCTAACTTATTTACAAAATAAAGCTGCAGTGTAAGATTCATTTCATACCTTCCCACAATAGGCATCTCTGAGCAATTCAATCAATTTGCTTTCAAAAGAGCAATCTTTAACCCCCCCAAAAAACCAGACAATGTAAATAATTCTCTGCCACACTGAAGCTTTATTAATTTTTAGCCCATTGTCACACATGCTTGAGAGTGAGTTTAGCTGAAATTGCGGGGGGGGGGAGAGGGAAACCCTTCTAGACCTTTTATTTACAATTAATTCAAAGCCAGATGGAGGCACATTTTATTGTCCCAGGTTGCAGGGCATCAAATGAGTTTTTTTTTCTCCCCAACCTGAGTTATTTATCAAGGGTTCAGCACATCTCTGCTTCTAATCAGATTTAACAGATGCTGCATTTGAATTCAGTTGGAGCCATCAGAAGACAGCAATTTAGCATTTATTTATTTATTTATTTATTTATCTGTAGTTTTTCTTTTCTTTTTTTTCTTTTTGCCAGCACATGTCACAGACAGCTAGGCTTGAATTAATGGCAGCAGCATGTGGAATATTGATGCAGGAAGTGTATGCAAATGAATGAATGGACCCATAAAAAAAGAAGAGGAGAAAAGACTGAGAGGCGTGAAGTGTCATTATGCTACAACTAAAACAGCTTCTGATTAGAGTTTAGAACAGCTTTCTCCAACTTGGTGCTGAGGACTACAATTCTTGGCATTCCTGACCATTGGCCATGCTGGCTGGGGCAGATGAGATATGAAGTCCAAAATGCTCATGCAATGATGCCACTCTGGAGCTCACCAGATTGGGAACGTTGGTTGGGAAGTTGCCACTTCTAATATATTTGGGCTTTGAGAGAGAGAGAGAGAGAGAGAGAGAGAAAGAGAGAGATTATTTATTTTACTCCAAGGTATCTTGGAGTAAACGGCCTATGTGTCATACTGCATGGAGAGTGAACTGGCTCTACGGGATGGGTCTGCATATCACAGGGGTGGGCAACTTGTGGCCCTCCAATGTTTTGGCCTACAAGACCCAAGATTACTCATCACAGAATCATAGAATCATAGAATAGTAGGGTTGGAAGGGCCCCATAAGACCATCGCGTCCAACCCCCTGCTCAGTGCAGGAATCCAAGTCAGACAGGGATGTCAGAGAATTCCTCCACGGATCCCAGGGAGGCTGCATTCCAGTGAATTTGGCCCCCCGGAATCCGTGGAGGAATGGAGCAACCGGCCCACCACCCTGTGGAAGTCCACTGAAACGGAGCCTACCGGGCTGCTGCTCCAGCGGTGGCAGTGGCTCTGGCGGCAGTGGTGGCTCCAGCGGCAGCTCCGGCGGCAGCTCTGGCTGCTGCTGGGCTGTGGCCGCAAATGGAGGCCGCTACATCAGCCGCCATTTGCGTCCCTGGCAAGCTGTGATAGGCTATGTAAATATTTATGTAGCCTATCATGGCAAAAGCAGGGATGCAAATGGCAGCCACTATGCCATTTGCATCCCCGCCTTTGCCGTGATAGGCTACGTAAATATTTATGTAGCCTATCACAGCTCAGCGAAGGGACGCAAATGGTGGCCGCTACGCCGGCTGCCATTTGCATCCGCAGACCTGCTGCTGCGGATGCACCCAGCCAGCTGTTCTGCGGAGTCACCGTGGAGCGGAGCCAGCCAGGGAGAATTTCAGGGGAAGGTACGGAGCACCCCCCCACACACACGGATGTCACTCTTCGAAAAGGTAAATGACTTTTGTACACCCCTAAAGTCAGAGCATCCCTGACAGATGGCTGTCCAGCCTCGAATGCCTCCAGTGTGGGAGAGCCCACCACCTCCCTAGGTCATTGGTTCCATTGTCGTATTGCTCTAACAGTCAGGAAGTTTTTCCTGATGTTCAGCCAGAATCTGGCTTCCTGCAACTTGAGCCCATTATTCTGTGTCCTGCACTCTGGGATGATCGAGAAGAGATCCTGGCCTTCCTCTCTGTGACAGCCATTCAAGGACTTGAAGAGCGCTATCCTATCTCCCCTCAGTCTTCTCTTCTCAAGGCTAAACATGCCCAGTTCTTTCAGTCTCTCTTCACAGGGCTTTGTTTCCAGTCCCCTGATCATCTTTGTTGCCCTCCTCTGAACCCTCTCCAGTTTGTCTGCATCCTTCTTAAAATGTGGTGCCCAGAACTGGACACAGTACTCAGTGACTGTGCTGGCTAGGGTTGATGAGAGTTGTAGGCCAAAAGATCTACATGGCCACAAGTTAGCCATTCCTGGCATACTGTGTGGAATGTGAGCAGAATTGTGCCCGATGTGTAAATCTGCACTGGCACATTTGCTCTAGGAAGATTTTTTTTATTTTATTTTTTAAAAGATGTCCAGAGGTATGAAACAGGGATGTTGCATGACGCTTCAGCTGAATTTAGGAAACAAACTTGCTGCAACTCCAAACTGTTTGCAAACTTTTTCACCAGGAAAATAATCCAGTGGCAGCTGGTGACTCCAATGCCAGAGGGGCTGTGATTCCATTCAATGTTTTAGATACCACCAGCCCAAACTCTAAACGTGCTATCCAAGGTGCTGAACCTATTTTGTCCTATAATTTCATATGCTGACTGATGGCACTGAATCTAGGTTTTGGCTTTATATTCTTTGGGTTCTAGATCATAATAAAACATGCTGGTATTATTTTTTAAAAATTCTGAGATGCAATCTCAGTAAATGCAGTAATTGCTGAATTTATTCAACATTTTTTGTTTGTTTGTTTTTTGTATCCAATAGAGCTCAAGAGTGATCAAAGGTCCCATCGTTCTTCATTCACCTGACAGACAGATGAAGTCTTGCTCTCCAGGAATGCCAATGGAATCTCTGTCTTGCAGAAAGGAAATGCAATTTGTATGGATAATACCTAATTTCTGGCAGAAAAAAAAAATCCAACACTAACTGATTAGGAAAACAGAGAAATTCCAGACTTCTTAAACAGTGCCTATGCTGTGTAATGGCATAAACCCAACGCAAAAGTGGGCAACTTACATTTCCTTGCTTGCATTGGAATACAATATGTTTTCTTGCATTTTCATTAGTGCTGGGTTGATTTTTTTGGCTGAGTTGGTTTTGGCCACACAGGGGTGGGAAAGGGGTGCAGGGAACAAAAATTTCACCAAAGAAGTAGGAGAAATTTCTGCAACATTGGGGTGTGATGGATTGCCTTACTTTAGAGTAGGGATGTCAGAGAATTTTGCCACGAATCTCAGGGAGGCCGAATGCCAGCACATTCGGCCCCCCGAAATTGGTGGCGAAACGGTCTGCCCCCGCCCCCCCCCCGGGATGGGACTTACCTTAGGCGAATCCTCCTGGCAGCGGCAGCTCCGGCAGTGGTTTGGTGGCGGTTCAGCAGCAGCGGCTATGGCGGCTGGTCTTCCAACCGGCTGCTGCCGCTGCCATTTCCAGTAAAAAAACAACAACAAAAAACGTGATAGGCTACGTAAAGATTTACGTAGCCTATCACGGCTAGATTTTTAAAAAATACCATGATAGGCTACGTAAATGTTTACGTAGCCTATCACGGCTGAGTGAAAAAAACAAAACAAAAAACCGCACGTACGCAAATGGTGGTGCCCATGGGCGCCGCCATTTGCGTTCCTTATTTTGGCACATCTAGCCTACGTAAACATTTATGTAGACTATGGCGAAAATAAGGGGAACGCAAATAGCGTAGTGTCTACACTACTTGCGTTCCCCTTATTTTCGCCGTAGTCTACGTAAATGTTTACGTAGACTAGACATGCCAAAATAAGGAATGCAAATGGCGGCGCCCATGGGCACTGCCATTTGCATATGCGCGGTTGTTGTTTTTTTCCCCACTCAGCCATGATAGGCTATGTAAACATTTACGTAGCCTATCATGGCTGACTGCAGGGACGCAAACGGCAGCGGCTACAGCCGCCGCCATTTGCAGCCTGGCTGGCCAGGATTCGGGGGTGGAGGGACAGAGCGCCTCCCCCCTGGCCAGAATTTCAGGGGGGAGGGACAGAGTGCCTCCCCCCCAACCAGAATTTTGGGGGGAGGGATGGAGCCCCTCCCCTCCACCATGTATCAAATATCGATACAGGTAAGAGACTTTCGTACATCCCTACTTTAGAGACTAGGTAGCAAACAATTCTTTTCTTTTCTGCACTTTTAAATAGGTAATGGGGGGTTGTTCAGTTTGAATTTAAATATGAACATACCTCATTTTGCACTTTCAAACCAACACGCAAATCAACATTCAGTTATCTTTTGAAATTTCCACATCTGAATTTTACAATGAGGTTCTCTAATGATGAAATGCATACAGACATGTTATATTATGGGAAATACATATATTAGGGAAACAAACACACACAAATGTGTATATTCATGAAAATAATGTTCAAAATGCATTATATTAGGCAAATTGCTGGGGAAAAGTGTATACTGGGTAAAATTGTAAAAAAAAAAAAAGTATTAGGAGAATTGAACAAACAAAAATGTGTCCAAATGTCCATGTGATTAAAAAAATGTCTCAAAGGTCAGGATGAACTGATCTGAACACTGAGAAAATGAGAAACAAAGAGAATCTAAAATTGACAGATTCAGCCATCCCTACTTCAAAACAAGCCTCATCAGCTGCTGGTTACATCCAGTGTACCATTCTGAAGCCTTTTGAATCTTGAGCTGCCTTTTCTCTTCTTGTGCCACATCCCCATGGTGCTAAAGGCTGCCAGGAAGAGTTCCTCCTCCATCACTTCCGATAAAGAGGTGGCAGAAGAAAATAAAAGAAGGAAGAAAAAAACAAAGACTGTGGGATGTTTTGGGTGTCCAACTGGGGCTTGAGGCCCAGTGAGAAATCACTGGCTCACCCCTGACACCAGTCCACAGGCTGCCACGCTTGCCCGGCTTGGCGGCACCGGGTCAGGGTAGTGCAGGGATCCCTGATCACTTCCTGAGCCACAAAGTGGTGGCTCAGCCTTTTTCGTACATTCCCTTTTGCACAAAAGGCAGCTGTGAAGAGAAAACTCTCTGGAAAAGACCCTGATGCTGGGAAAGAGTGAGGGCAAAAGGGGAAGGGGACGGCAGAGGATGAGATGGCCAGATAGCATCACCAATGCAATGAATATGAACCTGAGCACACACGGGGAGTGAGCGGAGGACAGGAAGGCCTGGCATGCTATGGTCCATGGGGTCATGAAAAGTCGGTCACGACTGAACGACTGAACAACAACAACAGGCATAAATGGTCCATTTACATCTGCAATCGTAGGTGAATGGCCATGTGACAGCTGCCATTTTTACAAAAAGGAATGTATGAAACAGGCCAAGCCACCATTTTATGGCTTGGCGAGGGATCAGGGATTTATGAAAAGGGGCAAACTGCCATTTTTACGTAAAATGGCAGCTCAGCGAGGGATTGGCAGGCTGCTCACTGAGCACCCATGGACTGCCTAGTGGCTTGCCATGTGTGGAAGTGGGGTCCAGTGGTGGTCCAGAAAGCAGTGAGCACTGTGGGACCTGTTGAGTTCATACATCCCTAAATATCACTGCAACTTTCACCCATCACCCTCAACTACATCACTCCCCAATAACCCCCTAATTTCCCTGACCTCATCTCTACTGCCAAAATCACCATCCTGATTGTGGTCCCCTGTTCAGTCTGTCCCTCATTCCAATTCAAGCTGGAAGTTCTCATGTAAGAATGCTTCCCCCAATAATTCTGCTTACCCACCCCACCCTCAAAAAGAAAAAGCTTACCTTTGGGGCCACTATAGTGTAGCAGGCAGAAGCATAAAAGATGGGAAGAAGCCATTGGGCATTGGGCCTCTTCTTCTTTCCCCGTGCCACTTCTAAATGGAAGAGGAGGATGCCGGTAGTGACATTTGAGAAGTTGTACAGTTCCTATGTAAATATTTACGTAGACTAAGACGGCCCAAAATAAGGAACGCAAATGGCGGCGGCCATAGCCGCCGCCATTTGCGTACGCACTTTTTTTTTTTCAAGTCAGACTTGATAGGCTATCTAAAGATTTACGTAGCCTATCATGGCTGACTACAGGGATGCAAATGTGCCAGCTGGCAGAGCTGGCAGAGCTGGCCGGCGGCTCCGCGGAATCCCCGAGGAGTGGAGCTGGCCAGCCAGGATTCCGGGGGGAAGGACGGAGCGCCTCCCCCCTCCAGCGGAACCCGGCAGAGACAGGTAAGGGCAATTTTGTACATCCCTACATATAGTCAGTAAAAACAAGACCTGGAGCTGACTGTGGCTCAGATCATGAGCTTCTTCTTGCAAAATTTTGGCTTAAATTGAAGAACGTAGGGAAAATCACTAAACCATTCAGGTATGACCTAAATCATATCCCTTATGAATATACAGTGGAGGTGATGAATAGACTTAAGGGATTAGACCTGATAGACAGAGTGCCTGAGGAACTATGGACGGAGGTCCGTAACACTGTTCAGGAGGCAGCAACGAAATCCATCCCAAAGAAAAAGAAATGCAAGAAAGCAAAGTGGCTGTCTGATGAGGCTTTACAGGTAGCGGAGGAAAGAGGGGAAACAAAAAGCAAGAGAGAAAGGGGAAGATATATCCAACTGAATGCAGAGTTCCAGAGAAAAGCAAGGAGAGACAAGAAGGCCTTCTTAAATGAACAATGCAAAGAAATCGAGGAAAACAATAGAATGGGAAAGACTAGAGATCTTTTCAAGAAAATCGGAGATCTCAAGGGAATGTTTTGTGCAAAGATGGGAATGATAAAGGACAAAGAAGGCAGGGACCTAACAGAAGCAGATGAGATTAAGAAGAGGTGGAAGAATACACAGAAGAACTGTACAGGAAAGATCTTAATGTCCCTGATAGCCATGATAGTGCAGACACTGAACTTGAGCCGGACATCCTCGAGAGTGAAGTCAAGTGGGCCTTAGGAAGCATTAGTAACAACAAAGCTAGTGGAGATGACAGTATTCCAGCAGAGCTATTTAAAATCCTAAAAGATGATGCTGTTAAAGTGCTGCACTCAATATGCCAACAAATTTGGAACACCCAGCAGTGGCCACAAGACTGGAAAAGGTCAGTTTACATTCCAATTCCAAAGCAGGGCAATGCCAAAGAGTGTTCAAACTACCGTACAATTGTGCTCATTTCACATGCCAGCAAGGTGATGCTCAAAATCCTACAAGATAGGCTTCAGCATTACGTGAACCGAGGACTACTGGAAATACAAGCTGGGTTTTGAAGAGGCAGAGGAATGAGAGATCAAATCGCCAACATTCGCTGGATCATGGAGAAAGCAAGAGAATTCCAGAAAAGTGTCTATTTCTGCTTCATTGACTATGCTAAAGCCTTTGATTGTGTGGATCAAAACAAACTCTGGCAAATTCTTAAAGAGATGGGACTACCTGTCTCCTGAGAAACCTGTACGAGGGTCAAGAAGCGACAGTACGATCCAGACATGGAACTACCAATTGGTTCAAAATTGGGAAAGGAGTAGGACAAGGCTGTATATTATATTGTCGCCCTGCTTATTTAACTTATATGCAGAGTACATCATGAGAAACACCAGGTTGGATGAATCACAGGTCAGAATTAAGATTGCCAGGACAATTATCAACAACCTCAGATACGCAGACGATACCACCCTAATGGCAGAAAGCGAAGAGGCTCTCAAGAGCCTCTTGTTGAGGGTGAAAGTGGAGAGTGCAAAAGCTGGTTTGAAACTCAACATTAAAAAAACCTCAGATCATGGCATCTGGCCCCATCACTTCCTGGCATATAGAAGGGGAAGAAATGGAAGCAGTGACAGATTTTACTTTCTTGGGCTCCAAGATCACCGCAGATGGTGACCGTAGCCATGAAATTAAAAGACTCTTGCTCCTTGGGAGGAAAGCTATGGCAAACCTAGACAGCATAGTAAGAAGCAGAGACATCACCTTGCCGACAAAGGTTCATATAATCAAAGTTATTGTTTTCCCAGTAGCAACATATGGCTGTGAGAGCTGGACTCTAAGGAAGGCTGAGCGCCGAAGAATTGATGCCTTTGAACTGTGGTGCTGGAGAAGACTCTTACGAGTCCCCTGGACTGCAAGGAGGTCAAATCTCAGTCCATCCTAAAGGAAATCAACCCTGAGTGCTCATTGGAAGGACAGATACTGAAGCTGAAGCTCAAATATTTTGGCCACCTAATGCGAAGAGAAAACTCCCTGGAAAAGACCCTGATGCTGGGAAAGATTGAAGGCAAAAGGAGAAGGGGATGGCAGAGGATGAGATGGCTAGATAACATCACCGATGCAATGAATATGGACTTGAGCACACTCTGGGAGAGAGCGTAGGACAGGAAGGCCTGGCGTGCTATGGTCCATGAGGTCACGAAGAGTCGGACACGACTGAACAACTGAACAACAACAATAGAAGCATAGCTTCCAAATCCCATGAAGTACTAGCTCCCCTCTACTCAGCACTGGTTAGGCCTCATCTGGAGTACTGTGTCTAGTTCTGGGCACCACATTTTAAGAAGGATGCAGACAAGCTGGAGAGGGTTCAGAGGAGGGTAATAAAGATGATCAGGGGACTGGAAACAAAGCCCTATGAAGACAGACTGAAAGAACTGGGCATGTTTAGCCTTGAGAAGAGAAGACTGAGGGGAGACATGATAGCACTCTTCAAGTACTTGAAAGGTTGACACAGAGAGGAAGGACAGGATCTGTTCTCAATCATCCCAGATGCAGGACACAGAATAATGGGCTCAAGTTACAGGAAGCCAGATTCTGGCTGAGCATCAGGAAAAACTTCCTGAGTGTTAGAGCAATACGACAATGGAACCAATTCCCTAGGGAGGTAGTG
Organism: Heloderma suspectum; assembly: GCF_057233095.1. Lineage (NCBI taxonomy): Eukaryota > Metazoa > Chordata > Lepidosauria > Squamata > Helodermatidae > Heloderma > Heloderma suspectum. Next base: position 422,341,659 of record NC_139458.1, read on the forward strand.
GGCTCTCTCACACTGGAGGCATTGAAGATGAAGCTGGACAGCCATCTGTCAGGGATGCTCTGACTTGGATTTTTCATTGAGCAAGGGGTTGGATTCGATGGCCTTGTAGGCCCCTTCCAACCCTAATATTCTATGATTCTATGAAATGAGATAGAGGGACTTATAAATGAACATATGGGAAATTGACATGGATCAGAAACAGACCGATCTGGCAATCCAGATCTGGAACTGCTGGTCCATGGTGCATTTTATGCATCAATAAAGAAAACAAACCACTCCCTTTTCCCTTTCCAAATCAAGTTGTTAATTTATCTCTTCCATTTTTGCAATAATAAGTGCTTATAGTAAATAGTAGATTTTTCCCCACCAGTTCAAAGCATGGCTAAGTATTTGGGTTTCTGTTTTGTGAGTACTTAACCAATGTCATCATTTCAGATGTATTAATACTGAGTGCAAGTATTATGTGGTTGAAGACATCAGGTAGCCCACTTTCCTGTGCACTACTGTTTCCACTTCTTTTCCATGGGTGGGGAAGTACTTGTGAATAGCAACAAATGAAATGTTTTAACTTTGTACAGTGGGTACAGGGTGAGCTTGCCCTAGCATGTCCTGTACATAGCTGGCCCCTGCAGAGATAGTAGCTGTTTGATGAGCCTTGGGGAGAGACCACCCAGTAAGTAACTGGGTGATTACAATCAACAAGTAGTAGGAAATACAGTAGACCGTTGTGCACAGTATAGAGAGATAAGAAACAAGAGGAAAATAATTAGTATCAGCTAGGGATCTATGGACTGGGTAAAATCCACTCTGTGTTTCACAGATTAGCAGGTGCCTTTTGTTCTGCTCTCCGCCCACAGACAGATGCGAATATTTTTTTTCATTGTGCAGAAAAATACGCATATAATTCTGTAAATATTTGCATTAAGTATTTACATAATTTACCTTAGTATGTAACATTTAGCGTATTCTCCCCCATTCCATTCAATGTTTCCTCAGCAGAAACTTACATGTTTTCCTACAAATTTATATGTGTAAATTTCAGGAAAGTAAAAAAATCATCTGAAAGTCCAGGGTCTCCATGTAGCCTGAGGGGGTCGCTCCACACCAAATTTCAGAGGATGGATCCTTAGAAATCCATTTCATTTTGTTGTTGTTGTTGTTGTTCAGTCGTTCAATCGTGTCCGACTCTTCGTGACCCCATGGACCATAGCACGCCAGGCCTTCCTGTCCTGTGCTCTCTCCCGGAGCGTGCTCAACTTCATATTCATTGCATCCGTGATGCTATCTAGCCATCTCATCCTCTGCCGTCCCCTTCTCCTTTTGCCTTCAGTCTTTCCCAGCATCAGGGTCTTTTCCAGGGAGTTTTCTCTTCGCATTAGGTGGCCAAAATATTTGAGCTTCAGCTTCAGAATCTGTCCTTCCAATGAGCAGTCAGGGTTGATTTCCTTTAGGATGGACTGATTTGACCTCCTTGCAGTCCAGGGGACTCGTAAGAGTCTTCTCCAGCACCACAGTTCGAAAGCATCAATTCTTCGGCGCTCAGCCTTCCTTATAGTCCAGCTCTCACAGCCATACATTACTACTGGGAAAACCATAGCTTTGATTAGACGGACCTTTGTCGGCAAGGTGATGTCTCTGCTTCTTACGATGCTGTCTAGGTTTGCCATAGCTTTCCTCCCAAGGAGCAAGCGTCTTTTAATTTCATGGCTACAGTCACCATCTGCGGTGATCTTGGAGCCCAAGAAAGTAAAATCTGTCACTGCTTCCATTTCTTCCCCTTCTATATGCCAGGAAGTGATAGGGCCAGATGACATGATCTTAGTTTTTTTAATGTTGAGTTTCAAACCAGCTTTTGCACTCTCCTCTTTCACCCTCAACAAGAGGCTCTTGAGATCCTCTTTGCTTTCTGCCATTAGGGTGGTATCATCTGCATATCGGAGGTTGTTGATAATTCTCCCAGCAATCTTAATTCCGACCTCTGATTCATCCAACCCGGCATTTCTCATGATGTACTCTGCATATAAATTAAATAAGCAGGGTGACAATATGCAGCCTTGTCGTACTCCTTTCCCAATTTTGAACCAATCGGTTGTTCCATGTCTGGTTCTTACTGTTGCTTCTTGACCCTCGTACAGGTTTCTCAGGAGACAGGTAAGGTGGTCTGGTACTCCCATCAATTTAAGAATTTGCCACAGTTTGTTGTGATCCACACAATCAAAGGCTTTAGCGTAGTCAATGAAGCAGAAATAGACGTTTTTCTGGAATTCTCTTGCTTTCTCCATGATGCAGCGAATGTTGGCGATTTGATCTCTAGTTCCTCTGCCTCTTCGAAACCCAGCTTGTACTTCCGGTAGTTCTCGGTTCGCATACTGCTGAAGCCTAGCTTGTAGGATTTTGAGCATCACCTTGCTGGCATGTGAAATGAGCGCAATTGTGCGGTAGTTTGAACACTCTTTGGCGTTGCCCTTCTTTGGAATTGGAATGTAAACTGACCTTTTCCAGTCTTGTGGCCACTGTTGAGTGTTCCAGATTTGTTGGCATATTGAATGCAGCACTTTAACAGCATCATCTTTTAGGATTTTAAATAGCTCGGCTGGAATACTGTCATCTCCGCTAGCTTTGTTGTTACTAATGCTTCCTAAGGCCCACTTGACTTCACTCTCGAGGATGTCCGGCTCAAGTTCAGTGACCGCACTATCATGGCTATCAGGGACATTCAGATCTTTCCTGTATAGTTCTTCTGTGTATTCTTGCCACCTCTTCTTAATCTCATTTGCTTCTGTTAGGTCCCTGCCTTCTTTGTCCTTTCTCATGCCCGTCTTTGCACAAAACGTTCCCTTGAGATCTCCAATTTTCTTGAAGAGATCTCTAGTCTTTCCCATTCTGTTGTTTTCCTCAATTTCTTTGCATTGTTCATTTAAGAAGGCCTTCTTGTCTCTCCTTGCTATTCTCTGGAACTCTGCATTCAGTTGGGTATATCTTCCCCTTTCTCCTTTGCTTTTCGCTTCCCTTCTTTCGTGAGCTACTTGTAAAGCCTCCTCAGACAGCCACTTGGCTTTCTTGCATTTCTTTTTCTTTGGGACGGATTTCGTTGCTGCCTCCTGAACAATGTTACGGACCTCCGTCCATAGTTCCTCAGGCACTCTGTCTATCAGGTCTAATCCCTGAAATCTATTCCTCACCTCCACTGTATATTCATCAGGGATAGATTGAGGTCATACCTGAAAGGTTTAGTGGTTTTCCCTACGTTCTTCAATTTCAGCCGAAATTTTGCAAGAAGCAGCTCATGATCTGAGCCACAGTCAGCTCCAGGTCTTGTTTTGACTGACTGTATGGAGCTTCTCCATCTTTGGCTGCAAAGGACATAATCAATCTGATTTCGAAATTGACCATCTGGTGACGTCCATGTGTAGAGTCGCCTCTTGTGCTGTTGGAAAAGAGTGTTTGCTATGATCAGCGTGTTCTCTTGGCAAAACTCTATTAGCTTTTGTCCTGCTTCATTTTGTACACCAAGGCCATGCCTGCCTGTTATCCCGGTGATTTCTTGACTTCCTACTTTAGCATTCCAATCCCCTATGATGAAGAGGACATCTTTTTTTGGTGTTAGTTCTAGAAGGTGTTGTAGGTCTTCATAGAACCGATCAACCTCAGCTTCTTCGGCATCAGTGGTTGGGGCATAGACTTGAATTACTGTGATGTTGAATGGTTTGCCTTGGATTCGTACTGAGATCATTCTATCATTTTTAAGATTGTACCCCAGTACTGCTTTTCCCACCCTTTTGTTGACTATGAGTGCGACTCCATTTCTTCTAAGGGATTCTTGCCCACAATAGTAGATATGATGGTCACCTGAATTAAATTCGCCCATGCCTGTCCATTTGAGTTCGCTGATTCCCAAGATGTCGATGTTCAATCTTGCCATCTCATGTTTGACCACCTCCAGCTTACCTTGATTCATTGATCTGACATTCCAGGTTCCTAAACAATATTGTTCTTTACAGCATCGGATTTTCTTTTCACCGCCAGACACATCCACAGCTGAGTGTCCTTTCGGGTTTGGCCCAGCTGCTTCACTCTTTCTGGCGCTACTTGGAAATACCCTCTGCTCTTCCCCAGTAGCATATTGGACACCTTCCGACCTGAGGGGCTCATCTTCCGGCGTCATCTCTTTTAGCCTTGTGATACGTTCCATGGGGTTTTCTTGGCAAGAATACTGGAGTGGGTTGCCATTTCCTTCTCCAGTGGACCACATTTTGTCAGAACTCTCTGCCATGACCTGTCCGTCTTGGGTGGCCCTGCACGGCATAGCTTATGGCTTCACTGAGTTATGCAAGCCCCTTCGCCACAACAAGGCAGTGATCCATGAAGGGGCCATTTCATTTTAGTCCATCTCAAATTTCTCTAGCATCCCTAGTATCAGTTATGGAGTATCCTGATAGTCAGAAGTAAGACAATAAATGAGTTTTAGATGCTGCTGCTTAATGTTCAGAACTGTACAGAGGACATTATATACTGTGACAGAGAAGCTTCGGGTTGAGCTTTGCCTCATGGTGAAGGCCAGCTAGCCGATTCTTGAAGACTGGTGTTCTGATTTTGAACCATGCTCTCTGATACCACTGATTGGTCTCCAGGTGAATCCATTGTTAACTGTGGGGAGGGTGAGCCAGGGTAAGATTGCAAGTCTGAAACACATGGAATCACTGGTGAAGAAAAGTCATAGAATCATAGAATCATAGAATCATAGAACAGTAGAGTTGGAAGGGGCCGATAAGTCCACTGAGTCCAACCCCTTGCTCAACGCAGGAATCCAGGTCAAAACATCTATGACAGATGGCTGTCCAGCCTAGTCTTGAATGCATCCAATGTGGGAGAGCCCACCACATCCCTAGGTTATTGGTTCCATTGTCGTATCACTCTAACAGTCAGGAAGTGTTTCCTGATGTTCAGCCGGAATCTGGCTTCCTGTAACTTGAGCCCATTCTTCCATGTCCTGCACTCTGGGATGATTGAGAAGAGATCCTGGCCTTCCTGTCTGTGACAGCCTTTCAACGACTTGAAGAGCGCTAACCTATCTCTCCTCAATCTTCTCTTCTCAAGGCTAAACATGCCCAATTCTTTCTGTTTCTCCTCATAGGGCTTTGTTTCTAGTCTCCTGATCATCCTAGTTGCCCTCCTCTGAACCCTCTCCAGTATGACTGCTTCTTTCTTCAAGTGTGGTGCCCAGAACTGGACACAGTACTCCAGATGAGGCCTAACCAGTGCTGAGTAGAGGGGAGCGAGTACTTCACATGATTTGGAAGCTATGCCTCTATTGATGCAACCCAAAATAGCATTTGCGTTTGTTGGCTCATCTTCAGCTTGTGATAGACAACAATTCCAAGATCCTTCTCGCTTGTAGTGTTGTTGAGCCACGTATCCCCAATCCTGTAACTGTGCATTTGGTTTCTTTTTCCTAGCTGCAGAACTTGGCATTTCTCCCTATTACATTTCATTCTGTTGTTTTCAGCACAGCACTCCAGCCTATCAAGATCACTTTGAATTTTGTTTCTGTCTTCTAGTAGGAATGTTGGAGAATTCCACCACGGACTCCAGTGAGGCTGGTTTCTTTAGAATCTGCCCCCCCCCGGAGTCTGTGGCAGAATGGAGCAATCCCCCCCAGGCACCCCACGGAATCCCCCCAGGACAGAGCCTACCTGGCTCCGACGGTGGCTCTGGCGGCTCTGGCGATGGCTCTGGCAGTGGCAGCTCTGGGTTGTTTTCTGGCCACTGCTGGCTGCGGCCTGTGGCCGCAAATGGTGGCCGGCATAGCGGCCACCATTTGTGGCCGCTGCCCGGCCATAGCTGGAAGTCTGGCTGTGGCCAGCCCTGGCCAGCAGCTTCGCAGCCTTGCCTTGGAGCGGAGCCAGCCGGGCAGGATTCCAGGGGGAGGGAGGGATCGCCTCCCCCCACCGTGGATGACCCTCAGCAGAGCAAGGTAAAGGATTCATACATCCCTATCTTCTAGGGCATTAGCTATCCTGCCCAATTTTGTGTCATCTGCAGATTTGATCAGCATTACCTGCATGTCCTCCTTCAAGTAATTAATAAAAATGTAGAAGAGCACTGGGCCGAGGGCTGAGCCCTGCAGTACCCTGCTCATTACTTCTCTCCAGTTTGAGATGATCCCATTGATAAGCACTCTTTGAGTCCTATTCTGTAGCTGACTGTGGATCCACCTGATAGTTGTTTCAACTAACCCAGTTTTAGCTAGTTTGCTAATCAGAATATTATGAGGCACTTTGTTAAAAGCATTGCTGAAGCTGAGGTGTACTATGTCCACAGCATTCCCACAGTCCACAAGGGGGGATCTCAAAAAATGAGATTGTATTAGTCTGGCAAGATTTGTTCTTGACAAATCCATGTTGGCTTCAAGTTTCAATTGTTTTCAAGGTGCTTCGAGATGGCCTGCTTTATAATCTGCTCCAGAATTTTCCCAGGGATTGATGTCTGACTGACTGGTCTGTAGTTCCCAGGTTCCTCCTTTTTGCCCTTTTGGAAGATAGGGACAACATTAGCCCTCCTCCAGTCATCTGGCACTTTACCTGTCCTCCATGCGTTCTCAAAGATAATAGACACTGGTTCTGAGAGTTCTTCTGCCAGTTCCTTTATTACTCTAGGATACAGTTCATCTGGCCCTGGAGATTTGAACTCATTCAAAGCAATTAGGTGTTTCTTGACCATATGCCTATCAGTCTCAAGCTGCATTCCTGCCCCTTCAGCCTGTACTTCACCTTTGCCCCCTCTTTCAGGAGAAGACTGAGGAGAAGTAGGAATTGAGCACTTCTGCCTTTTCTTTGCCATCTGTTATCATTTTGCCTAGGGATGTACAAAATTACCCTTACCTGTCTCTGCCGGGTTCCAGTGGGGGGGAGGAGGTGCTCCATCCCTCCCCCCGGAATCCTGGCCAGCCGGCTCTGCTCCTCAGGGATTCTGCGGAGCTGCTGGCCAGCTCCGCCAGCAGCCAGATATCCAGCCGCTGGCTAGCAGGGATGCAAATGGCAGCGGCCATAGCCGCCACCGTTTGCGTCCCTGTAGTCAGCCGTGATACACTACGTAAATCTTTACGTAGCCTATCACGTCTGACTTTAAAAAAAAAACCAACGCGCGTACGCAAATGGCGGGGGCTACGGCCGCCGCCATTTACGTTCCTTATTTTCGGCCGTCTTAGTCTACATAAATATTTACGTAGACTAAGACGGCGAAAATAAGGGGAACGCAAATAGTGTAGTGGACGCTATTTGCGTTCCCCCTTATTTTCGCCGTCTTAGTCTACATAAATATTTATGTAGACTAAGACGGCCCAAAATAAGGAACGCAAATGGCGGTGGCCGTAGCTGCCGCCATTTGCGTATGCGTGTTGTTGTTGTTTTTAAGTCAGATGTGATAGGCTATGTAAAGATTTACATAGCCTATCACATTGTTGTTGTTGTTGTTTTAATCTAGCCATGATAGGCTATGTAAATCTTTACGATGCCTATCACATCTTTTTTTTTTTTTTAACACTGGAAATGGCGGCGGCGGCAGCCGGTTGGAAGAATGGCCGCCGCCGCCAAACCGCTGCCGCAGCCACCACCAGAGCCGCCGCCACCCGGAAGATCCGCCCCAGGTAAGTCTCATCCCGGGGGGGATCTGCGGGGGGGTGGGGGGGTGGCAGGCTGATGCGGAGTTTGGGGGGCCGAATGCACTGGCATTCGGCCTCACCGAGATCTGTGGTGGAATTCTCTGTCATCCCTAATTTTGCCATCCTTATTTAATAGTTGAACCACCATTTATTTTCTCTGTCTTTTACTATGCACGTATCTGGAGAAAGCCTTAGTGTTGCTTTTAGCACCCCTCTCTAACCTCAGCTCGTTCTCAGCTTTAGCCTTCCTGACACCATCCCAGCAATTCTATGCTACCTGCCTGTCCTCTTCCTTTGTAGTTTGTCCTTCCTTCCACTTCCTGTATGTGTTCTTTTCTATTTTCAGGTCATCTCTAACCTTTTTGTGAAGCCACATTGGCTTCTTCCATTGTCTTCTACCTTGTTTCTTGTTGGAATTGTTTGTTACTGTGCCTTGAGAATTTCTTTTTAAAAACTACCACCCATCTTGGATTCCATTTCTTATTAGAATTGCTTGCCATGGGACCTTATTTATCATTGTTCTGAGTTTATTGAAATTGGCTTTCCTCAAATCCAGGGTACGCATTTGGCTACACTCAGCTTTAGCTTCCTTTAGAACTGAGAACTCAAGTATAACATGGTCACTTTCCCCCAGAGTTCCCATAACTGCTTCTTTATCCACTAAGTTATCTCTGTGGATAAATATAAATATACATATTTTATGTATGTATATACACATAAATATTGGGGAATTGAAGTACCCCTATTGTAACTGCATCGTGCTTCCTTGAAACATTGGCAATTTGTTTTTCAAATGTTTCATCCTCATCTTCTCCTTGATTGGGTGGCTGGTAGTAGACTCCGACCACTATTTTCCTTTTATTCTTTGCTCCACTTATTTTAACCCAGATGCTCCCAATGGGGCTATGAAGCTCATCCTCCTGTATTTCTGTGCAGAGATATGTATTTTTCACATACAGTGCAACTCCACCTCCCTTTCTGTTCCCTCTGTTCTTTTTGAACAAGTTATATCCTTCGATTGCTGTATTCCAGTCATCCCACCAAGTTTCAGTTACACTTATCAAGTCATAATTTCCCTCCCGTATTAAGAGTTCAAGTTTGTTCTGTTTGTTTCCCATACTCTGGCCATTAGTATATAGACATTGTAGACCATGTGCTTTTTAGTCTGGCTTTCTTCCTACATGTTTTTGAAGACTATCATTGGGCTCTATTAGAGCTGTTCTCACCATTGTGGTGCATGAGCTTTCATCCATTGTTACCCCCAACTTTCCATCTCCCTGCCCCATAGGATTCACTTTAAAATGCTCCTGATGAAGTTATTCATGCTGTGGCCAAACACATTCTTCCCAGCCCTTGTGAGGTGCAACCCATCCCTTGTCAACAGTCCATCTTCCAGGAAGTATAGCCCATGGTCCCAGAATTCAAATTTCTTGCATCAGCACCACGTTTGTAGCCAGACATTCACCTGGAGTATTTTCCTTTCCATTTCTGTCCCTTTTCTAACTACTGGAAGAATGGATGAGAAAACTATCTGGGCCCCAAAGTTCTTGAGTTTCTTTCCCAAATCCTTCAAAGTCTGATGTGATTTCTTCGTAGCTCTGCTTGGCAGTCTCATTTGTTCCCACATGGATGAGAAGACATACCTTTCCTGGGCTTTATGAGTGTAACCCTTCAGTCACATATCTAATCCATCCTCCTGGGAGACAGCATACCTGGCAAGTCCATGGGTCTTCGTGACATGCTTAGGTTTCAATCCCACACAGCAAGGAGTGTCCCACTACTACTACTCTTCTCTCCTTGTTGTTGTAGGCCTTGGTTTCATTGCCTCTGCTTGACTGGCCTTCAGCCTCTTGCTCACTCTCATGCGGGGTCCCCTGTAATTCTTCCTCTGCAGGCTGTCCTCCAGTCTCATCCTCAAGTACCTGGAAATGTTTCCATAGTTCCACTTCTTCCACTGTTGCAGAGTGGCTTCTAGTTCTTCTGCTCCTAACTGTCACCCTTTTCCAAGGAGTAGCCTCTACTTCCTTTTTCCTTGCCTCAGCATTTTCCTTTTCTGCCTCAGCTTGCTGTTGCTCTTCTAGTTCCTGTACTTAGCTTTGCTGCTATAGTTCCCTTGTTATGTCTTCTCTTATTCCCCGGAGGGTCGCCACTCGCCACTCCAGTCCTCTTACTTTTTCTTCCAATGGTGTAATCAACTTGCATTTGTTGCACATGTAGGCCATGTTGATCTCAGGCAAGAAAACAAACATTGCACAGACCTTGCAGGTCACCACCACTAGAAAGTCCTTTTCTTCCATAGTCTCTATTTCCTTTCAGTTTCTAGCTTTCTGATGGTACTGGGATAGCCTGTGCTTTATCGTCTATTCACAGCAGAGTCCCACTGGTATAGAAGTGTGCGTTACAAGAAAAAGAAATAAAAAAAGAATTGTTACAGACCTCCCCCTTGACCTCCACTGCTGAACTCCCCTGCCAAACTCCTGTTTGCTTTCCCTGTTCACTCGCTCTGATTGCTCGCTCTCTTGGAGCTTGCTTGCTTTTATAGCCAAGTCACTGGCATTAGCCAACTCAGAAGAAAGCATAGGGTAATATCTATTAGTGTCATTCTGCCAGTGGGAAGGAATAGCTGCTGGAATAGATTTCCTCTCTTCCTTGGAGCCCCCTGTTCACCCTACCCAACTACTCTGGAGGGTTAGGGGACCCTCCAGAGAAGAGTTATGGTGACACCCCATCATTTTCTATTTCAAGTTCTGTTTCTGGTTGTGCAAGCATTCACTTCTGCTACCCATTTTCTCCATGGAACAGTGGTAGGAGAGTTCTGATTCCAGGTTGTGAATCTACATCATTTTATGGACCTCCTGAAAGTTTTTTCTTTCTTTTTTCTCTCTGATATATGTATGTCATGGATTCCTGAGTGGGACATTTCTAAGAGTGATCACAGTCTTTTCAAAGAAATGGAATTTTCTGGTATTATGTAAACACACACACACACACACACACACACACACTGGAAGAGATCCCAAGAAAGACCAATTATATTTGCTAGAACTATTATATCTGTCAGCTTCATTTCTTAGTGACTTTGTATGAAAGCCATGTAGGCAGAAGTGAAAGTGAAAACTTTACTGAAGATTTCAATTAGCCTTGTAGTCTGGGTGACTGGATGGCCAGCCACTGTATCTACACAGCAGATGGTCCTTTGTGATATAATCTGCATCACTCGGAGCCTCTCCGAGTACAGTATGGCCTCTCTAATCTGAATTTTACTAAATAACAGGTTGTATAGCTGCAACATACACGGGTATATGCACATGCACAAATGATGTTTCCATGTAGCTCTTCCATTCCTAGGGATTCACAGCAGAAGGAATGCAACAAAGGTTGTGACCTCATCACATATATTCATATTTTTAAAGTTGTGCTTAGAAGAAGAAAGAAAAGGAATATCACCCTGATATTTTTTATCAAACATTTAATGCAATATTGCATTGTGTAACCACTCAATTTGCATGTGCACAGATGGAAATTATATGATCTATCCGCATGTGTAGAGGTGGTAATAGTGGAGGTGGGCATCAAATGCTGGGTAGGCAGGAAGGAGCCACTCATGCTTGCTCCCCTCCATGTGTTTACTTAGTCAGGGGGCAAGCATCTGAACCAGCCCAATATAACTGGGTGGCGGGGGGGGGGGGAGGATTTAGCCTGAATGTATTTTCCCAATAGCTAACAAATGGAGTACATAGTTTAAGAAATATATCCATCACTTTCTCTTCTCTGTCATACTTCCATAGAACTTCAGAAGTACAAGAAGATATCACCTGAAATTAAGCAATCATTAAGTAGCTGGGGAGTAAACCTTCATAAGTATTATGTGTATGGTACATAATGGCTTTCATAACTTCAAAATGTTATATTTATGTATGCTCAGTCATCAACCAGAGGTCCTCAAAACATTAATTCACATATAGAGCTGGTTCGAATGTAATGATAAACCATATTTTAATGTTATGAGAATGAGTCTGAGCATATCTTAGGCTCATGAGTTCCCCACTCCATTCCTCCTCTGTCATGGTTGTGCAGGGAGATTGAAAGCATACATTTCTGGGTTTAATTTAAAACTAAGTGTGTGTTTTTTTCATTATATCTCACACGGACAAACTGTGGTTAGTTTAAACTATGGTTTATTGAAACAAGCCAAGATCAAAGCATGGTTTATGATCTTGGATAGTTCCTAGTTGCTGTTCCCAGTTCAGAAGTAACAACAAAGTGAGATTATTTTACATCAGGAAGTTGGATGTTCCCATTTTCCTCCTATGGCTTGTGCTGGGGGAAAGTGAAGGAGGAAGCACCTGAGCTGAGGCTTGAGCAGATACATTCACATAGCACTAAACCAGCCTTCCTCAAACTGGTACCCTCTTCTACTATAATGGACTACAAATTCCATCATCCACAACCAGCATGGTCACAGGCCATGCTGGCTGGAGATGATAAGAAGTTGTAGCCCAGCCCACCTGGCTGGAGGGCGTGAAGTTAGAAAAGGCTGAACTAAACTATGGTTTAGTGTTCTTCTGAATCAGGCCATCGTCTTACTTTGATGGGATGCCAGTCCAATTACCTCATTTTGTATGATGTCTTAAGCAAGACTCAAACCTGTACAGAGGTGGCACCTGGGGATTTAAATGTAGGGCCCAACTGGAGCAAGAAGACCAACCAAAAGGGGTCAGCAATGATATGGACTTCAGCATGCTCCGGGAGAGAGCACAGGACAGGAAGGCCTGGCGTGCTATGGTCCATGGGGTCACAAAGAGTCGGACATGACTGAACGACTGAACAACAACAACAAGGAGTAGGGACGGATGATTCTGTCAAATTTGCTTTCTCCCGCATTCAGTCTTTTTTTTTTTAATCTCAAGTTCTATCTGTCTCAAATGTAGGTGTGTATGGATTCCCCACCGTCCATTCAGTGGGGAATCCATGAGGGGGAGGCGATCTGTTCCTCCCCCCCCCGAAATCCTCTGGAGTGGCTCTGCTCTGTGAGGATTCCGGGCATGGGGGGAACTGGCTTAGGGCCTGCTTACCTTCCTTCCTGCCTGCCGGATCCGTTCGCCTCCTCCCTGCTGATCGGCATCTCTTTAAAAAAAAAAAAAATGGCGACCAGCAGGATGTGCCCATAGACTTAGATGCAACTAGAGCCATGAATCTTGCATCTAAGTCTATGTGTCCATAGGCTTATACACAAGATTCACGGCTCTATTTTGCATATGAGTCTATGGGCACATCCTGCAGATCGCCATTTTTTATGTTTATTTTTTTAAAAAAATGGCCATCGGCAGGATGTATCTGTAGACTTATACACAAAATACAGCCATGAATCTTGCGTATAAGCCTATGGACACATAGACTTAGACGCAAGATTCATGGCTCTAGTTGCGTCTAAGTCTATGGGCACATCCTGCCGATGGCCATTAAAAAAAAAAAAAGTCATGGTGATCAGCAGGGAGGAGGTGAACGGCTCTGGCTGGCAAGAAGCAGCCATGCGCTGTTCCACCTCCAGTCCTCCTGAGGCAGAGGTAAGTGGTCCCGATCTGCTGCGGATTCCTCATTTGCATCTGCAGTGGATTTCTCAGACATCCCTACTCAAATGTGAAAAACGTATTAAAAGCAGATAGGAAATTCTCACCCATATACACTGGCTAAATTCAGTAGGTTCATGTATTCGTAGCATAGAGAGATCGATGATGTACTAGCCTGCAGTGGAGGCTGGTGTCTACAATTTTGGTGGGGCTGTGAATCTACTCTGGGTTTCAGTCAGAACCAGACTGGACTCTAAAGGAGTTATTCTAGGTACTGTACCTATTTTGAGGATAAGGTTCAGCACCTTTGATCATTCCTTTAGACTCCTGCCTTGTTCCGAAAGAAACCTAGAGTGGATTCAGAGCCCCACCAAAATCAGAGCCACCAGCCTGCTATATAGCTCTTAAAGATGAGAAGCCTGTCAGATCAAAGAAGTGGCACCTCTAATTCAGCACTAACATGGCTGAACACACAAGTATTTAAACCCAGACTTTTAAATGCCCTGGGCCTGGTTGGACAAATGTATCAGTTTCAGTTTTGAATTTCTTTTAATCTCAGTTCTTCCCGTCCCAAATATGAAGGATTTGCACATTTAGGTAAACTCCTATCCAAAACAAATTGAAAATAGATTCTCACCCATCCCTAGGAGTAACCATCTTGTATGTTGCAGTGGTGAACCTTCCCCTCCATGCATTCTCCCAACTGATGGAGCAAAAGTGGAGAAGGACAGAGACAAGGAACAGGGGAGAGATTTGTTCAGGTCATATTTTAATGCAAACTGACCTGATTTCACACATTTGAACCTCTATATGAACTGAAACTCACTTATTCTTGCAAATATGCATTTCTATGAATTTTGCAATGGAATTCTCCAATCAAAACATGCATACAAAGATGAATATGTTAGGGAAAGTAATGCTCCAAGCCATAGTATATTGGAAAAAAAATGTTTGCAAAAAGTGTGTATATTAGGCAAAAAAGCACACAAAAAAAATGACTGAGGAGAACAGTGCACACATTTTTTTTAATGGATCCCCATGCAAATGTCAAAAAATAACATCTCAACGTTCAAGACAAACCAGACTTAAGACTGGAGACATTGTTGAAGTCTGAGATGAACTGAATTTAACAGTGGAAAAATGAGAACCCGAGAGAAACCAAAATTGTCAGGCTCATGCATCCCTAACTGAGACTGCACATTAGGGAACTGAAAAATCCCCAGACCCAAGATATTATGCCCACAGAGAAACTGGTAAACTACATGGTAAAACTATTTTCAATAAATCCCAACACATTTCAGCTGTGATACTTTTAGGAGCCTTCTTCAGGGGTATAAAAGAGACAATACACAAAATTAAATTTCTTAAAATGAACAACAGCAAATTAATTCAATACAAATTGCGTACACCATTGTACTTACTACTAGCTTTAAAATCACCTTCTGATTACTCAGAATGATATATCTCTTTCACTCAATAACTGGCAGGTAACTCGTTTGATTCCTTCAGGATTCCTGTCAGAGCAGACACCTCAAATTTTTGCCTCAAAATTTCACTGTAGGCAAAATGCTGTGGCAACTTAAGATTCTTTGTATTTGAAACTTGTATTGTATCTCTTTCACCCCTCCCATCCTCTTACTCTCTGGCCACTGAAAAGAATTGATTCCTGATCTTTTCTTTTCTTTTCTTTTTTTCTTTCTTTCTTTCTTCCTTTCTTTTTTGGCATCCTAGTAGCAAAATATGTCTTTGCTCAGTCATCTTCTCTACAGGCTAAACATGGCCTTTGGCCTACATTGGAGTTTCTAAAGTTTTAACAATTCCTGTAGGTTACATTCTTCCTTCTTCTATAAAATGTGGTGACTTGAAGATAACTTGTTGTGAAGGCTGAGGTTGATGTGTGTGTGTGTGTGTGTGTGCGTGCATGCACATGCACATGCATTGTTTCTAATGCTCATGGTTGCAGTTGAAAGTATATGAGCAGTTTCTAGCACTTTTTTTCAGACAGTGCCACAATCAGAAGTTTAGAAGTGCAAGTAAGGACATTTCTGGGACAGTTCATTCATTCCCCATGAGTCCTGGTCAGATACGCACCCCCCTCACCTCCCAAATTGGTCATTCCCTTTCTCAATCTGGTCCAAATTCCCTGAAAAATTAAGGTCATAATCAAGTGATGATTTCATGCATGTTTGGGGGAGTTACTCCTAGGTAAAACAGCATGTTTGGGAAGAGATCATCATAGGGGCCAATGGATGCCTCTGTCATCCTATCATTTCTTCAGCTCTTCTTTGTGTTCTGCCCCTAATTTTTAATGGCAGGTTTGTGAGTGCTTCCCATACATATATACATACATCCAGCCACGCCTCACATCTGCAGGGTACCACCCCACAAGTTACTTGTGTTCTGATGAACTGGGATTAGCATATGGGATTCACACAGAGACAGCACCCCAGCCCCATTTTTTTCTGAGGGAGGACAGTGGACTCTATTAAGCCTTCTGCTGATCCCCTTCTTTTTATGCAGCAATGCCCACACGAAGATGGATTCTAGGTATGTTATGGCAGTCTGAGAGGGGGTGGAGCCCTTCGCCTCCCCCCACTCAGCCTCCCAGACCCTGTTTGCTGAGCCACTGCACTTACCAGAACCCACTCGCCAAGCTGCCATGAGGTCCGTGAGAGCCCAGCAGCCCTCAGTGAACTGCCATTTTGCAAAAAAAAAAAAAAAAAGTTGGCTTGGTTTTTTTCTGTAAATGAAATGTTACGTAAAAGGCAGCTGTAAAGGGGCCATTTCTGCAACATGGTTTGCTGTTTATTTGGTCAGTCGCTTCCGACTCTCCGTGACTTCATGGACCAGCCCACGCCAGAGCTTCCTGTCAGCTGTCGCCACTCCCAGCTCCCCCAAGGTCGAGTCCGTCACATCCAGAATATCATCCATCCACCTTGACCTTGGTCGGCCCCTCCTCCTTTTGCCTTCCACTTTCCCTAACATCAGCATCTTCTCCAGGGTCTCCTGTCTTCTCATTATGTGGCCAAAGTACTTCAGTTTTGCCTTTAACAGTTATGCAACATTACATTTGTGGAAAAACCTGAGACACCATTTTTTTATTTTTTGCAAAATGGCAGCTTGCTAAGGGGTTTGGCATCTGCTGGGCACTCACTGGGTGCCTGTGGACCACATGATGCCTTGTCCAGGGAGCCGAACAGAGGCAAGTGGCCAGCCAGTGATGGCTGGGCAAATGCCTGGCAGCACGGACAAAGGTGAATCTGTCCATCCCTAATTATGCCCAGTGTTGTAACAGAGGCACGGTTTGCAGGGTTGAAGCACTGGGAACTGTCATGGTCCGAGCTACCTTGCCACCACTGGAATCATCTTCAGAGAAGGAGCAAGAACCTTCAGAGCCCTCAGAAGGCCTTGGCAATACTCACAATGGTCCAGGACCATTAGGGGTGATGGCTTTGGATGCATCTTCTGGAGACGCAGAGAGTTGAGCTCCTGAGGCAGAGGGGGATGCTGGGCCACCACGTAGTCTCCAGGAATGCCAAAGCCTTAAGGGCAGTGATAGGACAGTGGCAAGGCAAAGGAGTGCTGGCTCACTGAAGAGGATTTATCATGAGTCAGGATCTCCTCATGACAGGGACATCTGACAAGCCTCTGAGGTGATGCAGCTGAGCACCGAGGCTGGGGGGGCTCCAGTAGCTCTAGCTGTATCAGTTCTCATTTGTAATTTGAGAGCTGCTGGAAGAAAAGCTTGAACCTCAGCTTTAGTCTCTGTATCTTGTTGTCTCCCTGACCCTGCTGTGTGTTTTGACCTCCATGCTACTGACCTCTGGACTTCTACCTGACTCTGCTTTTGGACTGCGTTTTTACTTGATTGATCTTCTGTCTTTTGATCCTGACTGTGTCACAGACCTCACTCTGGAAAAATGCTTATGTGCCAAGTAAAACTCTGCTTGACCATTTGCCTGCTGAATTGACTACTTTATTGTGTACATCCCTGTATTGGTGTAGCAAAGAGCCTGGACTCAGTTTGGAGCAGGACAGAGGCATTTTGATAAGCGGGGATGATAACTTATCACACACACACACACCCCTCCTGAGGCTTTCGGGTTCCCTCTGAATAATCCTCATTGTAGCTGGGGTGAGAAATGGATTTATTTGAGCAACAATATATTGTTTTGAACTATCCCTGTTGTAATTCAAAATATTCTTGGGTGGCTTGGTCGAGAATGGGTAATTAATAGGGATGGGGGAGAATTTCTCCCTGAAACTTCGGGGGGCCGAGTGCCAATGCATTCGGTCCTCCGAAGGTTGTTCGGGGAGAAATTCTCCACCCCCCTGCCCCCCGCCCCCCATGGGATGGGACTTACCTTTCGCGAATGTCCCTCCCGGCGGTGGGTCCCGGCGGCGGTTCGGCAGGTCTTCGTCAGGGGCGGGGGCGGCAGCCGGTCTTTCGACCGGCTGCCGTTGCCGCCATTACAAGAAAAGTAAAAAAAAAAACAACGCCCCTGTGATAGGCTACGTAACGATTAACGTAGCCTATCACGGCTAGATTTGCAAAGTCAGCCATGATAGGCTATGTTAATCGTCATGTAGCCTATCACGGGTGACTTAAAAAAAAAAAAAAAAGCAAGTAGGGCTAATGGCGGCCCCCATAGGGAGCCGCCATTCGCGTTCCTTATTTGGTCCCTGTAGTCTATGTAAAGATTTACGTAGACTACGGCGAAATAAGGGCAACGCTATTTGCGTTGCCCTTATTTTCTCCGTAGTCTACGTAAATCTTTATGTAGACTACAGGGACCAAATAAGGAACGCGAATGGTGGCTCCCTATGGGGGCCGCCATTTGCGTACGTGCTTTTTTTTTTTTCAAAGTCACCCGTGATAGGCTACGTGACGATTAACGTAGCCTATCACGGCTGACTCTGGTGGCTCCGTGGACTCGCTGAGGAGCGGACCCAGCCAGGGAGGATTCCGGGGGGGGGGAGGACTAGATCACCTCCCCCCCCAAAAAAACCCCAGCGGATGCAAGGTAAGGGGGTTTTGTACACCCCTAGAACTGATGTGCCTGAATGAGAGAATGTGGGAGTATTCTGACATGCATGGAAATAAGGAAAGACAATCTGAACAGAATACAATTAGAGATGGACAAATCTGTCAGTTTTGCTTTCTCCCACATTCAGTTAAAAAAAGAAAAACAAACTCATGTTCTTTCTCTCCTGAATATGAACATTGCAAATTTTTGTAAATTCTTATCAAAAATGAACTGAAGCAAAATTCTTACCCACCTGCTCCACCAAGTTTAATACGTCCAGCTCTTCCTAGCATGGAGAGGACTGTGTTGTTATTAAAGATGATGGGCGTGTGAAAAAAAGAGGTGGCAGCTGTAATTCAGGACTAATATGGTTGGATACACAGGGACTCAAACTCAGATTTTTAAGAGCAATGCACTCAAAGCTCTGGACCTGGATGGATGAATTTTTGGTTTGTCTCACATTCCTTCGTTAAAAACAAAACAAAACCTCAAGTTCTTTCCATCCCAAATATGGAGAAGTATGGGAATTTTGGAAAATACTTATCAAAACTGCACTGAAACTAAATTCTCACCCATAAATGCAATGGAGAATATTATGATATGACGGCGCTGCTTTATTCGAAGTCAGAAAACAAGCTGGAAAGGGGGAAGGACAGAACGCGTTGAGCGAAGTCTAATTAGACCATTTAGGCTTGTAATTTTTCATCAACAGCTGTCTTCATGGCTGCCATTTGTGCAAAATGGCAATTTATGGAAAAGGCCTAGCCACCATTTTTATGCAAAATGGCAGCCCACAGGAGTCCCCAGAGCCACTCATAAACCCCTCATTCTCTTCTTGCAGGGAGAGCGCAAGGGGTTGGCAGGCAGCACGGGACTTCTGCCTCTGCTACCTGTCAGCCCCTTGTGCTCTCCTTGCAATGAAGGAGAGCATGAGGGGTTTGCAGGCATCAGAAAACTGCAAGCTTGCCTGACTCATTGTGCAATGAGTCGGGCAAGCTCAGTGACTTGCAAACCAGAGGTGGCGATTAGGGATGGCAGAGAATTCTGCCACGGACCCCAATGAGGCTGGATTAAAAAAAATCAGGCCTCTGGAGTCTGTGGCAGAAAGGATCGCTTACCTCCGCCTCTCTCCAGAATCCTTGTGAGCCAGTTCCTCCCTGCAGTGATCCCACAGACACGCACCGGCTCCATATCACTAGCGATATGGCAATGGCAGCTGCCACTGCCGTATTGCCCAGAAATGACTACAGAAGCAAACGGCATAGTGGACGCCACTTGCAGCCGTAAAGGTCTTAGATTAAACTAAATGCAGCCATAAATGGCTGCGATTAGGTTAAACTAAGGGCTTAGGGATGTCAGAGAATTCTGCCGCGGATCTCGGTGAGGCTGAATGCCAGTGCATTCAGCCCCCCCGAAATCTGTGGCGGAATGAAGCCCCCCACCACCCCACCCCGCAAAATGGGCCCGGAACGGAGCACCTACCTGCTGCCGTCCATGCTGACTTGCGAATGGCGGCCGCGTCTGCAGCTGCCATTCGCTTCCTCCATATAGCCGTGATAGGCTACGTAAATAGTTACATAGCCTATCATGGCTTAACTAAGGGAACGCAAATGGCAGCGTTCCCTTTTTTTTCTGTTTTAGCCTACATAAATATTTACATATTCTATCATGGCGAAAAAAAGAAGGGAACACAAATGGCGTGGTGGCCATCATTTGCGTTCCCTTTTTTTCTCACCGTAATAGCCTATGTAAATATTTACATAGGCTAAAATGGCCAAAAAAAAGGGAACGCAAATGGCAGCCGCTGTAGCCGCCGCCATTTGCGTCCGCTGTTGTTTTTTTTGCCATGATAGGCTACGTAAATATTTACGTAGCCTATCATGGCAAAATACAGGGACACAAATGGCGGTGGCTACGGATGTCCAGCTGCGGGTTGCCCCAGCCAGCGGCTCCGCGGAACCTCCGCAGAGCAGAGCCGGTCGGAGAGAATTTCAGGGGGAGGGATGGCGCACCTCCCCCCCACCGTGAATGTCACCCTTCGAAAAGGTAAGTGACTTTCCTACATCCCTATAAGGGTTTTACGACCACAAGTGGTGTCCACTGTACCATTTGCATCTGAAGTCATTCCTCAACGATACGGCACAGCAATGGCAGCCATACTGCCAGCGATATGGAGCCAGCAGTGGCTCTGCAGAATTGCCATGGAGCAGAGCCGGCTCACAAGGATTCCAGGGGGAGGAATGGATTACCTCCCCCCATGGGTGGATTACCAGAAGACCAAAAGGTAGGGAATCTGCCCATCCTTAGTGTCAATAGCTCGCTGAACTCTACCCCCAAACCAGATTCCTCCAAGATCCCTATTCCCTATTAGCTTCTTCCAGAGAGGTACTCATATTTGTCTGTTGCAATAAGCATAACACCGTCTTATATTTAGGCAAGCCAATGCTCTGATTAGGAATCCATTTCGGGGGTGAAGCTCAACAAACTTTCCTTAGTTAGGTCCCCAAGACTTCAGTCCACTTTCCCCTGTGTAGCCTGACTCAATCTGTATTGAGTCAAGTCAGTTCATACTTTTACAGGTTGTTGTTGTTGTTTTAAGTTGCACAAATTAATGCTGAATTGGGTGCAAATTGTGGCTGCAGTTTGCGCAAATCACAGGAATTGCAGCTGCGAAATGCGCAGATCTCTATTTGCACAAATTACAGCATGCCACACACATGGAAAAATGCAATATGTTCCCAGGTTCAGGAAAAAAGGTGTGGCTTGGCCTGCAGAGGCAGACTAAGTCAGGAATGCTGCAGAACTCTGTTGAGCAAAAAGAGAAACAGATTTCCTAGCGATAGACACCCCTAGCTCTTATTACAATGTGATAGAAAATACAGGAGTGTTTCTCTGCCCTGATCCCTGAGTTTTGCTTTTGTTTTTAAATGGAGATGCCAAGGGTTGAAACTGGAGCCTTCCTTATGTGAAGCATGAGCTCTGTTACTGAGCAATGGTCCCTGGCTGTAGCAGACAGAAGAGCCCTTTGCATCTAGGGCTAAGGTGTATAGGCGGCCATGTAAGCCCCACCCCAGCATCCCTCCATTCCCGGTACCCAATTAGACCTTGGTGTGTTGCCTTATTAGGTTTCCCAGTACACCTACAGAGCCCTCTTCATCTTCATCTTCATGCTCAATGTAAAAAAATTGAACCAGAAGATGGGGATGTGGGGATGCTGCGGTTGGGGCTCAAAAATAAAATATAACATATCCAAAACTCAGGCAGAACAATGGAAGCACCTTTCATGGGGGAAGAAAACTTTCAGGAAATTGGAGGACAGATTTTGGCACAGCACTACCTCAACCTTTTCTCTGGCGCTGGACGTAACAGCGCCCCTCTTGCACCTGCATCATGGATTCAAAATGGCCAGGCTGCCAACAGTAGAGTAAGGAAGGAACTAGAGGATCAAGTAGAGAAAGGAACCGGTAGAGGAAGGAACTAGAGGATCGGCTGTCCTTGACTTGATCCTAACCAACAGAGATGACTTAGTGGGAAAAGTAGCAGTTACAGGAACTCTGGGGGAAAGTGACCATGTTGCACTTCAGTTCTTGATTCTAAGGGAAGCAAAAGCCGAGTGTAGTCAAACATGTACCCTGGATTTTAGGAAAGCTGATTTTAATAAACTTAGAACAATGATCAGCAAGGTCCCATGGCAAGCGACACTAATGATAAAAGGAGTCGAAGATGGGTGGGAGCTATTAAAAAAGGAAATTCTCAAGGCACACTTACAAACAATTCCAACAAGAAGAAAAGGTGGAAGACAACATAAGAAGCCAAGGTGGCTTCACAAAAAGCTTAGGGATGACCTGAAAACAAAAAAGGACACATATAGGAAGTGGAAAGAAGGCCAAGTAACAAAGGAAGAGTACAGGCAGGTAGCACAGAATTGCACGGATGGCGTCAGGAAGGCTAAAGCTGAGAACGAGCTGAGGTTAGCGAGGGATGCTAAAAACAACAAAAAGGCTTTCTTCAGCTACGTGCATAGTAAAAGGCAGGGGAAAGAAATGGTGGTTCAGCTATTACATAAGGATGACAAAATGATAACAGATGACAAAGAAAAGGCAGAGGTGCTCAATTCCAACTTTGGCTCAGTCTTCTCCCAAAAGAGGGTCTATGACCTCCCTGGCAAAGGTGAAGTACAGGCTAAAGGGGCAGGATTGCAGCTAGAGTAGGGATGGCGGAGAATTTCTCCCCGAAACTTCAGGGGGGCGAGTGCCAACATATTCAGCCCCCCAAAATTGGTGGGGAAATTCTCCACCGGCCCCCCGCCCCCACAGGATGGGACTTACCATGGCCGAATGTCCACCTCAGCGGCGGGTCCCGTCGGCGGTTCGGCAGCAGTTCGTCGGGGTCGGGGGTGGCGGCCGGTCTCCTGACCAGCCACCGCTGCCACCATTGCAAAAAAAAAAGTAAAATAAAAAAAAACCAACACCCATGATAGGCTACGTAATGATTTACGTAGCCTATCACAGCTAGATTTCCAAAGTCACCCGTGATAGGCTACGTAAATCGTCACATAGCCTATCACGGGTGACCTTGAAAAAAAAAAAGCGCGTATGCAAATGGCGGCGGCCCATGGACGCCACCATTTGTGTTCCTTATTTTGGCACGTCTAGTCTACGTAAAGATTTACGTAGAATATGGCAAAAATAAGGGAATGCTATTTGAGTTGCCCTTATTTTCGCCGTAGTTTATGTAAATCTTTATGTAGACTAGATGTGTCAAAATAAGGAATGCAAATGGCGGTCCCCATGGGAGCCGCCATTTGCGTACGCACTTGTTTTTTTTTTCCCAAAGTCACCCGTGATAGGCTAAGTGATGATTTACATAGCCTATCACGGCTGACTTTGGAAATCTAGCCATGATAGGCTACGTAAATCGTTACGTAGCCTATCACGGGTGTGTGTGTGTGTTTTTACACGGCCAGGTAGACGGGGCGCTTCTACCCGGCCTGAATTTCACCGGCGAGGGATGGGGCACCTCCCCCCTGGCCTGAATTTCGGCCGGGCGAGGCGGGGCACCTCCCCCCCTCGCCTGAACTTCGGGGGGAGAACCGAAGCACCTCCGCCCCACCGCGAAGCAAGCTTCGAGAACAGGTAAGGGACTTTCATCCATCCCTACTCGAGGTTGATAGGCATATGGTCAAGGAACACCTAATGACTTTGAATGAGTTCAAATCTCCAGGGCTAGATGAACTGCATCCTAGAGTCATAAAGGAACTGGCAGAAGAAGTCTCAGAACCACTGTCTATTCTCTTTGAGAAATCATGGAGGACGGGGGAAGTGCCAGATGACTGGAGGAGGGCTAATGTTGTCCCTATCTCCAAAAAGGGAAAAAAGGAGGAACTGGGAACTACAGACCAGTCAGTCTGGCATCAATCCCAGGGAAAATTCTGGAGCAGATGATAAACCAATCCATCTGTGAGCATCTTGAAAACAAGGCCATGATTACTTGAAGCCAACATGGATTTGTCAAAAACAAGTCCTGCAAGATGAATCTGATCTCATTTTTTGATCAAGGAACCTCCCTTGTAGACTGTGGGAATGCTGTCAACATCATATACCTCAACTTCAGCAAAGCTTTCGACAAAGTGCACCATGATATCCTAATGAGCAAACTAGTTCAAAGTGGGCTAGATGAAACAACGATCCAGTGGATCCACAGTTGGCTACAGAATCGGACTCAAAGAGTGCTTATCAATGGGACCTTCTCCAACTGGGGAGAGGTAACAACTGGGGTACCGCAGGGCTCAGTCCTGGGCCCAGTGCTCTTCAACATTTGTATTAATGACTTGGAGGAGGAGGTGCAGGGAATGCTGATCAAATTTGCAGATGACACAAAACTGGGCAGGTTAGCTAAAACTTTGGAAGACAGAAACAAAATTCAACGTGATCTGGATAGACTGGAGCACTGGGCAGTAAACCACAGAATGACATTTAATAGGGATAAATGCCAAGTTCTGCACCCAGGAAAAAGAAACCAAATGCAAAGTTACAAGGTGGGGGATACTTGGCTCAACAACATGACAAGCGAGAAGGATCTTGGAATTGTTGTCGATCACAAGCTGAAAATGAGCCAACAATGTGATGTGGCTGCAAAAAAGGCAAATGCTATTTGGGGCTGCATTAATAGAAGCATAGCTTCCAAATCCTGGGAAGTACTAGTTCCCCTCTACTCAACACTGGTTAGGCCACATCTGGAGTCTGGTGTCCAGTTCTGGGCACCACACTTTAAGAAGGACACAGACAAACTGGAGGGGGTTCAGAGGAGGGCAACAAAGATGATCAGGGGACTGGAAACAAAGCCCTATGTGGAGAGACAGAAAGAAATGGGTGTGGTTAGCCTTGAGAATAGAAGACTGAGGGGAGATATGACAGCGCTCTTCAAGTCCTGGAAAGGTTGTCACAGAGAGGAAGGCCAGTATCTCTTCTTGATCATCCCAGAGTGCAGGACATGGAATAATGGGCTCAAGTGACAGGAAGCCAGATGCCGGCTGAACATCAGGAAAAACTTCCTGGCTGTTTTATAGGGATGTACGAAAGTCACTTACCTTTTACGAAATTTGATTCGCGGTGGGGGGGAGGCGCTCCGCACCTCCCCCCAAAATTCTGGCCGGGGGGAAGGTGCCTCATCCCTCCCGCTGCAAATCCTGGCCGGCCGGGTCTGCAAATGGCGGCGACCGTAGCCGCCGCCATTTGCATCCGTGCATTCAGCCGTGATAGGCTACGTAAATGTTTACGTAGCCCATCATGGCTGAGTTAAAAAAACAAACGCGCGTACGCAAATGGCGGCGCCCATGGGCGCCGCCATTTGCGTTCCTTATTTGGGCACGTCTAGTCTACGTAAACATTTACGTAGACTACGGCGAAAATAAGGGGAACGCAAATAGTGTAGACGCTACGCTATTTGCGTTCCCCTTATTATCGCCGTAGTCTACGTAAAGGTTTATGTAGACTAGACGTGCCAAAATAAGGAAGGCAAATGGCGGCACCCATGGGCGCTGCCATTTGCGTATGCGTGGGTTTTTTTTTTTAAACTCAGCCGTGATAGGCTACGTAAACATTTACGTAGCCTATCACGGTATGTTTTAAAAATCTAGCCATGATAGGCTACGTAAATCTTTACGTAGCCTATCACGTTTTGTTTTTGTTTTTTACTAGAAATGGCGGTGGCGGCAGCCGGTCAGAAGACCGGCTGCCGCAGCCACCGCCGCCGCACCGCTGCCAGGGAGATTCACCCAAGGTAAGTCCCATCCCGGGGGGGCAGGGGGGGCAGAGCGTTTTGCCACCGATTTCAGGGGGCCGAATGTGCTGGCATTCGGCCTTCCCGAGATTCGTGGCAAAATTCTCTGACATCCCTACTGTTACAGCAATACAACAATGGAACCAATTACTTAGGGAAGTAGTGGGCTCTCCCACACTGGAGCCATTCAAGACGAGGCCAGACAGCCACCTGTCAGGGATGCTCTGACTTGGATTCCTGCATTGAGCAGGGGGTTGGACTCGATGGCCTTGTAGGCCCCTTCCAACCCTACTGTTCTATGATTCTATGATTCTAACTAGGGATGTCGGATAATTTCTCCACGAATCTCTGGGAGGCCGAATGCCAATGCATTCGGCCCCCCAAAATTTGTGGGGAAATACTCCGCCCCCCCGCCCCCCCCGGGATGGGACTTACCTCGTGCGAATGTCCCTCACGGCGGTGGGTCCCGGCGGCAGTTTGGCGGCGGTTTGGTGGTGGCCGGTCTTCCAACCAGCTGCCGCCGGTGCCATTTCCAAGTAAAGTTAAAAAAAAAAAACCTTATACGCTACGTAAAGATTTATGTAGCCTATCATGGCTGACTTTGAAAAAAAAAAGTGTGTACGCAAATGGCGGCGCCCATGGGCGCCACCATTTGCGTTCCTTATTTGGGCACGGGTAGTCTACGTAAAGATTTACATAGACTACAGCGAAAATAAGGGCAACGCAAAAAACAGAATTTCGTCCCCACCCGCTAAGAATTTTGGGGGGAGAACCGGAGTGCCTCCCCCCCCAAAAAAAACTGCGGGACCAGGCAAGGGACTTTCGTCCATCCCTAATTCTAACACAGTTGGTGCTGTTGCCACTGACAGTTGCAGCACAAGACACCCAAAAACTGTCTTGAAAACTGTATGAAAACTGTATGAAAAAGACGCTGTGCGATAACCGACACCAAAGGTGAGCCCTCCTGGTGAGAAGCTGTTAGAGAATTTTTCCTCCCCCTGGAGAAATGCAATGACCCTGCATTTCTCTGCTCATAAATAGAGTGGATAATTTCAAGAGGCCATTTGCACACAGCCCTAGCTTTAGGTGATGTGAAAACTAGAAGTTTGACTTTTAGACCCAAGTGGAAGACACTTCAAATGCTTTAGAACTGATTTTATAGGTATGTAGTAATGACTAGATACACTCCCTGCCCACAATCTATATATGTATGGCTGTCACCCACCCACAATGTATGGCTGTCAGAAACTGTTCCAGAAATCCCTTTTTACATTGAAACAAAACAAATAGATGAGAAGTAAGGAAGCCCTCCAGTTCTTTAAAAAAATATCTAATATGTGCTTTGTCTGCTTGATACTGAAGGGCTTAGCCCCACCATAGGCACTAATTAACCCCCCCCAAATATATTAACATTATGGGAAAGTCTCTAAAAATGGTGCTTCCATCAGTCACCCTACTGATCAATACAGCAAAGATGCTGGGAAATCCCTCTTGCTGTGTGGTAATCTATAAGGCCAAAGGAGTCTGCATGAGTAGAAACTCTTTATGCTTATTGTTAACCCAGGAGATTTGGGGTGTGTTTCTTTTGATTTATGGGAGAGGAATGCAAGCATGAAATTCAACTGCTGTAGAGCAGTTGTTTCTGAACTAAAAACTAGACTTGAGCATCTCTTTGCCATAACTAGACATTTATTTATTTATTTATTACATTTATATACAGCCGAATAGCCGAAGTGTCAGGGTGGAAACTGAGCCCATAGAACCCCAGGGCAATTCTGATTCTGAGGGGAACAGCAATCCGTGGGAGAGGAGCCCGCTCATCCCTCACAGGCACAGCAGCTGGCAGAGATTCCTCCTGCCAGCATTCCTGAGATAGATAGTGACCCTGGCAGCAAGAGAGTGCGGGAGGGGGCTTGCTGGATGCTCAACACAGACTCAGTGAGCGACGAGTGATGGAGGGCGCGGAAAGGAGGCGTAGTGCCTGGTTGGCATGCAAGCAACGGTCGCATCCTGAGGACCCAAGGGAAAGAGGGAGGAAATCTCCCTAGCCCATAAGTTCAGGGTCTGCCCGTGATTCTCCTTCAAACAGGGACCAACTGCCTAACCTGGAGCATAGGCTACTCTGCTGCTCCTTGCTTAGTCACTGGGGATTAGCATCTAAAAGAGTCATTAAGTTGTAAAAGGATTAAAGCCTTGAAAAGAATCCTTGTGTCTGTGTCTTGAGTTAGCTATTGGAGTAGACTGAAAGAGGCCACTAGGTTGCTCCTGAGACGAAGCTGTCTTACACCCTCAAGTCTAACATAAGCCATAGTTAAAGATTTACATGCTCCTTCCCGTGATTTGGGATGAGTAGGGATGTACAAAACACTTACCTGGCTCCATTCCGGGTCATCCGCTGTGGAGGGGAAGCTCTCCGTTCCTCCCCTTAGAATTCTCCCTGGCAGGCTCCACTCTGTGGCAACTCCGCAGAGCTGTCAGCCAGGGCTGGCTGCAGAGGGACTTTGGGCTGCTGCCAGGCTGCTACAGCTGCAAATGGCGGCCACTACGCCGGCCACCAGTTGTGTGGCTGCCAAGCCGTGATAGGCTACGTAAGTATTTACGTAGCCTATCATGACAAAAGGCAGCCACGCAAATGGCAGCTGCTATGACAGCCACCAATTGTGGCCACAGCAGCCCAGCAGCGGCTGGGAGATGAGACGGGGCCACCGCCACCGCATCCACCTCATCCACCGCCGCATCCGCCATCACCGCCGCCAGGTAAGCTCCGTCCCGGAGCGATTCTGTGGGGTGGGGGGGGATTGCACCGTTCCACCATGGACTCCAGGGGGCTGGATTCTAAAGAATCCGGCCTTACTGGAGTCCATGGCAGAATTCTCTGACATCCCTAGGGATGAGGGCAAAATTCATTGGCTTCACATGTGAATACAAACCAACGAAATTAGCACTTCCCAAGCTAAAACCTTGACCTGGAATACAATTTTCCTAGGGATGGCAGAGAATTTCTCCACGAATCTCTGGGAGGCTGAATGCCAATGCATTCGGCCCCCTGAAATTGGTGGGGAAATTCTCCGCCCCCCCGCCCCCCCGGGATGGGACCTACCTCTGTCGAATGTCCCTGTCAGCGGTGGGTCCCGGCAGCGTTTGAGCAGCGTTTCGGAAGGGGCAGGGGCGGGGGCGGCGGCCGGTCTTCCGACTGGCTGCCGCTACCGCCATTTCCCAGTAAAGTTTAAAAAAGAAAAAGAAACACATGATAGGCTACGTAACGATTTATGTAGCCCATCATGGCTAGATTTTCAAAGTCAGCCGTGATAGGCTACGTAAATCTTTACGTAGACTACCCGTGCCTAAATAAGGAACGCAAATGGCGGTGCCCATGGGCGCCGCCATTTGCGTACGCATTTTTTATTTTCAAAGTCACCCGTGATAGGCTACGTAAAGATTTACGTAGCCTATCATGGCTAGATTTTCAAAGTCAGCCATGATAGGCTACGTAAATCATTACGTGGCCTATCACGTGTTGTTGTTGTTGTTGTTTTTACTTTTTTATTTCACGGCCGGGGAGACGGGGCGCTCCCCCCTGGCCAGAATTTCAGTGGCGAGGGATGGGGCGCCTCCCCCCCGGCCTGAATTTCGGCCGGGAGGGGCGGGGCACCTTCCCTCCGCCAAGAATTTCGGGGGGAGAACCGAAGTGCCTCCTCCCCCACCGAAAACAGCTGTGGGACCAGGTAAGGGACTTTCGTCCTTCCTTAAATTTTCCCTCAATTTTCACACTTCCCACATTTTGTTGAAGGCAGAATTTTGAAATGCTCCAACTGAAAAAAATGCATACAAACACGCTTACATAGAGGATAATTGCATGCAAAATGCATACAATGGGGGCACTAATGTACAGAAAGACAATTATTAGGGGAATGTGCTTACAAAATGGAATGTGCTTACAAAAGAATTAGGGATGCTGGAGAAATTTGGAACAGACTAAAATGAGTTCGGATTTCTAAGAATCTGACCTGCACAATCCTCTGCAGACTAGCATTCTCAGTCCACATGGAGTCCATGTATTTAGATCTTTTGTTGTTGTTGTTTTACTTTCTCAAAATTTATGCAAATGTATTTGTGAGAAATCACACACATTTCTGCTGAGACTGGTAAATATACACAGGGAAAGGTTGAATGGAATGGGGGACAATACAGTAAATGTTATGTATGAAGAAGAGAAATTATGTACATCGTTGTGAACCTTCTTATGGAATTATTTGCATATTTTTCTGCAAGACCAAAAAAAGATTGAAGCTGTGAATGGACAATGGAATGAAAACTGCCTGACAATCCATGAAACACAGATGAAATGGATTTCACAGCCCATACAACCCTAAAAAAAAACAAACCACACACACAAATATGTATACTGTATTAGGGAAAATTGCATACAAGAATGCATATTATTTGTTTTTTAAAAACAACAACATGAAAATGGGATAGAATGAATTTGTGCTTTTAAAAAAGAAAGCAAATCAGAAAGAAAGCAAAATAGACATTTCTACCCATGACACATAGACTTGCTTTTTATAGGATCCAAAGACTTATCTGTTTTATCTCACCTATGAACAAGAGGTTGTTTTTCATACAATTCATACAATTAAGCCATGGAGGGCATAGCATGGGTCATATTGGGGTGGGGATGTCAAGGGGCAGGCCTTGTGGATTTCCTGCATTGACCAGGGGGTTGGACTCGATGGTCTTATAGGCCCCTTCCAACCCAAGTATTCTATGCTTCAATTATTCTATGATTAAGGGTTTTCCTACCCTTTCCACTGTCGTTTATGTTCTGTAAACTTTCTAAAATGTCACATTACAATTCATCCACCTCATGGGACAGGTCTGTCAAAACTGGGGGTGGGTGAGAATTTTGATTTCAATTGAGTCAAAGTTCTAATTTCTCCATAGTCAGGCTGTAAAGAACTTAAGATTTTTTTTTTGGGGGGGGGATGAATGTGGGATTAGGGATGAGTAAACTCACCCCCATGTGTGTAGCACATTGCTTACCAGACCCCTGCTGGTTTCTCAACCCTGCTCACCACATGCACCGAGATACCAGGTGGTCCACAGGCACCCAGCGAGCTGTGTGGCATATAGGGATGGGGGAGAATTTCTCCCCGAAACTTCGGGGGGCTGAGTGCCAACGTGTTCGGCCCCCTGAAGTAGTTTTGGGGAGAAATTCTCCACACACCCCCGCCCCACGCACCCCCCCCGGGACGGGACTTACCTTTCTCGAATGTCCCTCCCAGCGGCGGGTCCCGGCGGCGGTTCATCAGGTCTTCGACAGGCGCCGCCATTCCAATAAAAGTAAAAAAAAAAAAAAAACGCCCCCGTGATAGG
Source organism: Heloderma suspectum (assembly GCF_057233095.1). Lineage (NCBI taxonomy): Eukaryota > Metazoa > Chordata > Lepidosauria > Squamata > Helodermatidae > Heloderma > Heloderma suspectum. Next base: position 422,372,573 of record NC_139458.1, read on the forward strand.
CTACATGATGATTAACATAGCCTATGACGGCTAGATTTGCAAAGTCAGCTGTGATAGGCTACGTAAATCGTCACATAGCCTATCACGGGTGACTTAAAAAAAAAAAAAAAAGCGCAGACGGCTAATGGCGGCCCCCATAGGGAGCTGCCATTCACGTTCTTTATTTGGTCACTGTAGTCTATGTAAAGATTACGTAGACTACGGCGAAAATAAGGGCAACGCTATTTGTGTTAACCTTATTTTCGCCGTTGTCTACGTAAAGATTTACGTAGACTACAGCGACCAAATAAGGAACGCGAATGGCGGCTCCCTATGGGGGCTGCCATTTGCGTATGCGCTTTTTTTTCTTTTTTAAGTCACCCGTGATAGGCTACGTGACGATTAACGTAGCCTATCACGGCTGACTTTGCAGATCTAGCCGTGATAGGCTACGTTAATCGTCACGTAGCCTATCACAGGGGCGTTTTTTTAAAAAACTTTTTATTTCGCGGCCGGGCGAGGCGAGGCGCCTCCTCCCCAGCCTGAATTTTGGCCGGGTGAGGTGGGAAGCCTCCCCCCCGGCCTGAACTTCGGGGGGAGCAGCGAAGCGCCTCCCCCCACCATGAACACGCTGCGAGACCAGTTAAGTGGCTTTCGTGCACCCCTAGTGGCATATGGCATCCCTCTCCTCCACTGAGCCGCCATTCTGTGCAAAATGGCAGCCTGAAAGAAGGCTGATCTTGCGAAAATGGCAGCCATAAAGAGGCCCATTACAGGTGTAAATAGACTAACTAGACCATTTATGCCTGTAATGTTGTGTAAATGGGCCTCGTTATGGCCACCAGTTATGTAAATCTGGCCTTTATGGAAAAGGCCAAGCCACTGTTTTATGCAGAATGGCAGCTTGGCAGAGCAGCGGGGCATGCCATGCTAGCCCAACTCAGTGTGCACTGAGTTGGGCAAGCATGGCAGTCAACGGACTGTGGTCCGGGGGGCCGAGCTGGAGGTAATCTGTCAAGCTTGATCCCCAACTGGACTCCGCCTCTATCCCTATGTGGGAGAAACTGACAAAATCATACAACCAAGGCTGGTTCAGCTATTGGGCGGTATAGAAATGAAATAAATAAATTTATTTATTTATTTATTTATTAAGTTTATTAATCGCCCATCTGACTGGTCACCCAGCCACTCTGGGCGATGTACAACCCACCATAAAACAATTTAAAACAATAAAATTTTACCATAATTTTTTTTAAAAAAATACCCTAGCCCACCCCAAATGCCTGCCTGAACAACCACGTTTTTAATGCACGACGGAAGCTCATTAAATAAATAAATAAGTCCAGGGCTTTGAGAGCCCAACACTTAAACATCTTGGTTTGAATCCCTGCACATTCGGCCATGCTTGTGATGCTGAATTAAGGTTGCCATCTCTTTTTTTTCTGACAGTCTCACTTCCTTGTTCAAAATTACAGGGCGCCCTTTGCTAAAGGACAATGGCTTTTTGTAGGAAAAAGGTTCCCCATTCTAATTTAGGAGGGACGCATTGATAGCTGGTTCTGACCTAGAGCAAAGGGTTGGATGTCGAGCAGGCTGCTATTCAGCCCCACCCTACTTCACTGGAGGTTTGGTCCCTGTTTTGCTACAGCTGGGACTCAGCCCTATGGTAAACTAGGGAAAAACCCATTCAGCAAAATCAGCAAGCAAAGCACAGTTTTATTAGTACAGGGAAAAGGGTAGTCCAAAGTAGGAGAAACCAGTAAGCAAACAAAAGGACAAGTGCACAGTCCAAAAGCAGAGTCTTATCAAGAGTCCAGGAGTCAGCAGCATGAGAGATCAGTCAAAGGAGGAGCAAAGTCAAAGAAACAAGGTTTCTAGAGATGGCAGAGAATTCTGCCACAGATCTCGGTGAAGCCGAATGCCAGTGCATTCGGCCCCCCGAACTCCGTGTCGGAATGGCCTGCCACCCCCCCGCAGATCCCCCCCCCGGGATGAGACTTACCTGGGGCGGATCTTCCGGGTGGCAGCGGCTGCAGCAGCAGCTGCGGCGGCCAGTCTTCCGACCGGCTGCCACCGCCGCCATTTCCAGTGTTAAAAAAAAAAGAGGACGTGATAGGCTACGTAAAGATTTACGTAGCCTATCATGGCTAGGTTAAAAAAATGACGTGATAGGCTACATAAATCTTTACGTAGCCTATCATGTCTGACTTTAAAAAAAAACACGCACGTACACAAATGGTGGCGGCTACGGCTGCCGCCATTTGCATTCCTTATTTTGGCCCATCTTAGTCTACGTAACTATTTATGTAGACTAAGATGGCGAAAATAAGGGGGAATGCAAATAGCATCCGCTACACTATTTGCATTCCCCTTATTTTCGCTGTCTTAGTCTACATAAATATTTACGTAGACTAAGACAGGCCAAAATAAGGAACGCAAATGGCAGCGGCCGTAGCCGCCGCCATTTGCGTACTTGCGCGTGTGTGTTTTTTTTAAAGTCAGACGTGATAGGCTACATAAAGATTTACGTAGCCTATCACGGCTGACTACAGGGATGCAAACGGAGGCGGCTACGTCCACCGCCATTTGTGTCCCTGCTAGCCAGCGGCCAGATGTCTGGCTGCTGGTGGAGCCGGCCGGCGGCTCCACAGAATCCCCGCGGAGTGGGGCTGGCGCGCCAGGATTCTGGGGGGGGGGAGGCACGGAGCGCCTCCCCCCCCAGCAGAACCTGGCGGAGACAGGTAAGGGCAATTTCGTACATCCCTAAAGGTTTCAAGATACTGGAAACTAGGATGGAGGTCTTGTTCCAGCAGCTAGCAAGTCCCAACTGAAGTCCTCACCAAGGACTCTGCTGTGGCACATCAGAGGTTTCAGGAAGATGTTCTCTTCATGGGGAGGGCCCTACTCATGATGAGTCCTTTACTCCCAAGTAGCCTGGTTGCTGTGATTCTTGAGATATGTGCTTTGCCTCTGAGTGGTGGCCTGTGCCTCCACCTTCTAGACCCAGAGCATTCTAGGTAGGGATGTACAAAACTACTTACCTGTTTCATAAGTGGCATCCATGGTGGTGGTGGGGAGGCGCTCCGTCCCTCCCCCTGAAATCCTCCCTGGCCGGCTCCACTCCACGGTGACTCTGTGGAGCCTCCAGCTGGGTGCATCCACAGCCGGGCATCCGGCCGCGGCAGGTCTGCGGCCGCAAATGTCGGCCGGCGTAGCGGCCACCATTTGCGTCCCTTTGCTGAGCAGTGATAGGCTATGTAAATATTTACGTAGCCTATCACAGCAAAAGCAGGAATGCAAATGGCGGCTGCTATGCCATTTGCATCCCTGTCTTTTGCCATGATAGGCTATGTAAATATATACATAGGCTATCATGGCAAAAGAAAAGACAGGGACATAAATGGTGTAGTGGCAGCCATTTGCGTTCCTGCCTTTTGCTGTGATAGGCTACGTAAATATTTACATAGCCTATCACGGCCTCTGCAGGGACATAAATGGCGTCCCTGCATTAGCCGTGATAGGCTACATAAATACTTACGTAGCCTATCATGGCCATTTGAAGGAAGGTGAATGGCGGCCGCAGATGCGGCCACCATTCACAGAGCACCGGACGGCTGACACCAGGTAGGCTCTGTTCCAGGCCCATTGCGCAGGGTGGCAGGAGGGGTTGCTTTGTTCCACCATGGATTCTGGGGGGCCGAATTCACTGGAATTCAGCCTCACTGGAATCCATGGCGGAATTCTCCAACATCACTAATTCTAGGGCAGATGACTCTTCCTCTGGCTTCACAGGCAAGGTATGGTCCTTATGAGTCCTGTCCGGAGATTCCTCAGGGTCCACAACTCTTGGAGGACCTAGTGTAGCTAGGGATGGACAGACTCATCTCTGTCGAGGATGTGGGAGAACTCGATGAGCTGCCCCCCCCTTGTGCAGCCTGGACCAGCTCAGTGAGACTTCCTGCTCACCCTGCCTGCCAAGAGGTGTGAACCGCCCCTCCTCTGTGAGCCAAAGACTCCAACAGTCAAGCCCTTGTGTTTTATGTGCCCAAGGGCTTGACTGCTGGAGTCCTGCATGCGGTGCACCCCCCAAGTGCTCTAGTCCTGTCCTCCTCCCCAGCCCCTCCTCAGGCTCCCATGCCATCTCTAGGTGTAGCTTCCCTACCTATGCCAGAGGTGCCTGTATTCTCACTAAGGTCAGAGAGTCCCACAAATTCTTTAGGTTCTTCAGGATCTTTGTCCAAAGAGACAATCTGGCATAGATCTGGGTCAGGCATGATAGCCCTGTCAAGAAGGTGGTGAAAACTTGGAGGTAATGGTAGTGCTTATTTTCAGTTATGAGGTAGCGTGGGCTTCTTCTTTTTCCTCTCCCCACCGCCCGCCAAATATTTTTTAAAACCAAACCACTACTCAGGAATAGCAGTAGGAGATAATGTAGCATCATTCCCAAGGTCATTCCAGGGAGGGCTGGAGATGACACCTCATTTTCCCTGGATTGCCCCTTAGAATTACACTACATTATCATGTAGCATTAGTTCCAGGGGCATTTGCAGTAGATTAGCAGTGTAAGCAGCTCAAAGGTGGCTTGGCTTTTGAAAGTATAAAAGTGGGGGGGGGGAAAGAAGATTTCAACACCAGGGAATAGTAAATACTGCTATTACCTCCCCCATTCAAATTCCCCCCCCCCACACACACACACAGAAGTCCACATACACCTGAAAGAAGCAAAACAGAAAAGTGGGGTGCAATTTCTCTGTCCATCGCTAGCTAGTTGGACATGATACCTTCTTTTCTCATCCTAATGCTCTCATTCAGTCATGTCCCACATGATCTGACTGCATTTGAGATGTCTTCACATTGAATGGGATGATCCCCCCCCCCCGTTTCACTTGGTCATCCTTGATTTAGAAATATTAAGAGACATGAATTCTGTGGGAGGCATTCCCTATTAAACTATTAAATTTATTGTAGGTTTTTAGCCTCTGGAAAGTCTTTTCAAAGGTAAATGAAAGAAGCTAGGGCTTTTCCTTCTCGTCTCTGAAGCGGGGTGGAATTCAAATTCTTCCTTTTTAAAAAAAGTCTGTCTTTTTTTCCTCCCTTTTCTTCTATGCTCCTTTTTTTAAAAAAACAGGAGCTTGGCTTCTTTGCTTGTTGCTTGTATAACAAAAAGAGAGGAATTATAAAAGAGATGGTTATATCACAGTGGAAAGCTTCAAATTTTTAAAGCAAATTCATTTATAACATCTCTTTCTAAAATGTTCTTTCTCTGAATATCAAAAAAGGGGCAAGATGTACCATTCTGGCTTAGCTATGCTCTCAGATTGGCTGACATATCCTCCCCCCCCCCGAATCACAGGGACTTTATTAGTCATATATAAAGAAGACAACTCTTAATTGATATTATGGAATGCACTTCTCAGCCTTAACATCCACAGCAAACAAAGAACATGTATCCAGCATTTTCCTCCCACCTACATCTTTTAATCATGCATGTCACGCACAACACTCCTCAGATAAAAAACAACAACCCAGTCACAATATGCTGGCCTGGCACTGGTATAAAGAAGAGAAATGCTGATGGCGTCTTAACCCTGTCTAGTCTACAAAGGATTTGGTCATATCTTGAAGACAGTTGACTGCATGGAGGGCAATTGCAGGAACATCTCACTTCAAAGGTTGCATGACAGGGGAGGTTCTGGAAAGCACTATGCCTCACGAGCTACAGCATTTACTGGAGATGTTCAGCCAAAGGTTATAGCTTTTACATTTGGAGAGGCTAATTTCAAGCAGAGATTGTGTAATGTATCTCCTTGGAATCAAATCCTCATCACCCCACTGTCTCCTTGCTTGACAGGCAAACTTGCTCAATGGCTTCCGAAATTCCTGGAATGTGCCATCTGAAACTGATCAATATACTGTCAATGAAATATGAATCTAAATGTAATGGTGAATTCCAGGGATTTTCCCCCACAACATCTTGTCTGCCAAGGAATCCCTACATATTTGTAAAGAATACTGGGACTAGGGATGTGCGAATCAGCAAAAGTTCTCCAAATTCCATTTGGAAACTCATTCCAACTCAGGTCCATATCAGATTGAGAGCTTTATTTTTATTTTTTGCATGAAAATCTGTGCACATTTGTGTGTGTATTTCCCCCCCCCAAAAAAATCTGCACATCAGTTGTGCACATCTTTGAAATGTATGCATTCTTCTCTCATATTTCTGTGCATTTTTTCAAAAGCATGCATTTTTTCATGCACATTTTTCAAATGTACATATGCTATAGAACACTTTTTTTTTTTGGTCTGCAAATCATGCTGCAAGCTCAGGAATGTACAAGCTCTGACCATGGATTGTTTCTGAGTTGGTGTTCAATCCAAGAGTTGCAAACCAGGTAAATCCTGATTAAAAAATAAACTGAAATGAATTTTTCATACATCCCTAACTGGTACGTATTCTAGTACAGATGGCGGGGGGGGGGAGAATCTGGCCCTTTGGGGGTCACTGGATTTCCCGAGAGCCCTTGGCTTGACTTGCCCTGTTGAGCTAGATCCCATGCTTTCCCCCTGAAATCTGGGAACTCTCTCAGAGTTTTTGTTTAAGATCACCATTTATGCAAATTGCAACCGCAGTTTGTGCAAATTAAGCATATGAGGGCCACAATTTTCACAAATTAAACAATTTACGGCTGAAATATGCATACGTTATGCAAATTGTGTGACCCCAATTTGCATACATGGTGATTTAAAAAACAACAACCGAAAATGAGTAAGCTGGCCTGATTCAATTCAGATCGAGTCAGGCCAGCTCATGGGTAAGCAAGGTGGAGTTCGGGAGCCTAGCTGGTGAGAGCTCAGCAAACTTCACCCCCCCCCTCCACCCGGAGGGATTCCTCTGACATCCCTATATTCTAGATCACACATAGAGTTCATGAGGTCAGTTGGCCAGGCCTGTAGGGTCTCAAACATGACTAGTCAACAACCATAGGTAAATGTCATTAAATGCTAGACATTCAGTGTAATATATATTTACACATCTCATAATATAAACTAAATCTCATCATATACATGTTTTAGTGTAATGCCTTATACATGTCACATGTTCAACAATATCCATATACAGCAACTCTCAGGAATGATATCCCATTCTCACCTTTTCCTCATTCATTTCACCAAATTATTGTGGGGTGTGTGTGTAACTCAGTGGTAGAGCACCTGGTTTGCATGTAGAAGGACTGAGATTTAATCCCTCATATCTCTGGACGGGGCTGGGAAAGACTCCTGTTAGAAACCCTTGCTGACACTACTGGGGTTGACGGACCCATGGACTGACTTGGTATAGGCAGCTTCCAGTGTTCCTATTTGGTCTTAATTGTTAGAAATAAAGATGGATGTCAGTTAAGCTGAAAATCAAGAGATACAAGTGGGACCTGCAACAAGTGTTGCAGTGTGGAACATTTCTGTTCAGGATTTCAGTCCGTGAGCCATGCCCTGATCCTGGATGCTCCATTCCACCCACCCCCAAGTTTTCAGTTCCTTCCTCCCAACAACGTTATGTGCCTGCTGAGCATTTTCAGTCTTCATTAGGCTTGTTTGTTTACTGGGGGGATGGTTTGTTGTTGTTGTTCAGTCGTTAAGTCATGTCTGACTCTTCGTGACCCCATGGACCATAGCACACCAGGCCTTCCTGTCCTCTGCTCTCTCCCGGAGCGTGCTCAAGTTCATATTCATTGCATCGGTGATGCTATCTAGCCATCTCATCCTCTGCCGTCCCCTTCTCCTTTTGCCGTCAATCTTTCCCAGCATCAGGGTCTTTTCCAGGGAGTTTGCTCTTCGCATTAGGTGGCCAAAATATTTGAGCTTCAGCTTCAGTATCTGTCCTTCCAATGAGCAGTCAGGGTTGATTTCCTTTAGGATGGACTGATTTGACCTCCTTGCAGTCCAGGGGACTCATAAGAGTCTTCTCCAGAACCACAGTTTGAAGGCATCAATTCTTCGGTGCTCAGCCTTCCTTATAGTCCAGCTCTCACAGCCATACATTGCTACAGGGAAAACCATAGCTTTGATTATACAAATCTTGGGGGGATGGGTACCCCTCCCCCCCTAAATACTTGTACTTCTGCAAATCTTGGATTCCCCCAAATTTGCTGACACCTCCATCTTGTGCTGGGATGGAGCCATTTTCATTACAAAAGGATCTATACTCAGAGAACTGAGTTTGCTATTCGTATATGTACTGACACTATGCTTGTCAGATATCAGACCAAATTCTCTAGGAATGTCATCAGAATCCAGGGCGCAAAATATTTTCCATCTTCAACTGAGTTTTCTGTGGTTTAAAATTTCTCCCCAAGGATACTTTGTGCAAATATTTACCTTTTTTCAGAACCTGTTTCATGTTGTTGCTTCCCTAGCTCTTTTTGGTGCAAGTTTTGTTTTCCTCCTGCAGCTCCTTCTTCCTCCTTCCTGGATTAGTCACATGGGGATACTACTCAATCAGGAAGTACATTTTCAATTGAAATAAAAAATGTCACTATGTAGGAACTGTTATTACTGTGAGCAAATGGGGGCAATTGAACTAAACAAGCAAACATTTCCCCAAGTATTTTAAAAAAATAATAATAATCAAAGCTCAGCAAAATGGTCTCCTGAACTTTTCCACCCAATTGTAGGCTGAGTTTCTTAGGAATAGTATTGCCCCTTCTTTCCTTCTCTGAAGGTTTTGCTTTGTTTTGCTGATGCTCCTTGCAGCAATAACTAATGTGTTGGCAGCCATTTTGTATCTCCCACAATGCACCAGGCCTAGCATCATTGGAGGGCATTGTGTAGGGGGGTTGGGGGGAGGGAAGAGCAGATGCCGCTGATAAGAGGATATTCAGAGGATACTCTGTCAAATGGCCCCCCTTTTCAGGGAGGGGGCAAGAAAGAAAGTTCTCAGACATTTTCTCAGAGAAATCTCTTCTCAATCTCAGCTGTTACATACATACATACATACATATAGAAACTGTAGTTGTCGTTTGAGTAGTTTGGGCTCATTTCTAATCAAAACTCCAAACCAGCCCAGTGGACTGGAATTGATTATGAATGGTTAATTATCAGATATTTAGCCAGTGCTCTTGAGGTAATTTCTGTAAGTGATGTCAACAAGTTTCTTAATTATTAGGGCTGAGCAGGGCCCCCTCATCTGACTCGGAAGACTGTTTGTGGCTTCTGAGGTGGGCCCGATTTGGCTCGGGCTGATTCGAGGGGCCCTGACCCGACTCAGCTCCAAACCTGAAGTGGGATTCGGATGGCTGAATCCTGCTTCAAGGCACCCTGATGCCTCTGCCCAAACCCCCAGCTCCTGATCTGGCCTGCCACTGCCTCTGCTGCCACCGCGGCCTCCTCCTCTGTCATCTCCATATCTGTCTCCACCACCACTGCCGCTGCCAGATCCTGACCCCTGGACACGTGTCAGCTCTTATTGCGGGAAGCTGCCATTTTAAAAAATGGCAACTCCCCTCACAAAGAGCCAGCATGTGTCCAGGGGACAGGAGCTGGCAGTGGCAATGATGGTGGCAGCGATGGCTGTGGTGGTGATGGAAGTGGTGGCAGTGGTGATGGGAGGCTCAAGTAAGGATCTGAAGGCACCGGCATGGCTGGGCCAGGGGTGCCAAAGCTCCCAAGCACTCCAAAGCACTGTGGAGACCCCTGAACCACTCTGGGTCACTTTGTGCCCCCTCACAGGGGCACTTCACCTCAGAAGAGTCCCCAAATGGCCCAAAGCAGCCCTCTTCGACTCCGGCTTCAGGCTTCAGGCCTCAGGCCAAAGCAGTGCACAGCCCTAATAATTATCTTGTTTGAAATACGATTTCACTATGCTTGTGATACGCACTCATATTCTGAACTGGATCCCTTTACCTTCCATGGTCCATCCCCTATCTCAGCTTATTTTACAATCATATTCTGAACTGGATCCCTGTACCTTACACGGTCCATCCCTATCTCAGCTTATAATCTGCACTTCAGCAGAACTATGGAGGAGGGGAATGGGTTGCTTCCCCACCTTAACTGGGCTAAAGCTAAGGCTGTCGCTGTAGTCATGGTAGTGGCTGTGGGAGGTAAGGAGGGAGATTTACCAGTCTATCTTTTCCTCCTCCTCTCCATTCATCCCTAGAAAGATGTATTTCCTAATGTGGGAGGGTAGAGGAGGAGGGAAAGAAAGGACAGCACTTTGGGAAAACTACATTTCCCATAGCGCCTGGTACCTGGAACTCAACTATAGCAATGTTCTGCATGCCAAGGAAGGGTGGAGGGGGATTCAGAAAATAAAGAGCAGAGAGAAAGAAAAGGAGGAGAGGGACAGAGAGGCAGAGAGACAGAGACAGAGACAGAGACAGAGACAGAGACAGAGACAGAGGGGGACCTTCTCTGCTTTCTACCAAAATAATCACTAGGGATGGTGTGGCCAGCTGATTGGGTCTGGGAGTCCAGTGAACTCCTCCCTGCCTAAGCCCCTGAACCATGGCCACTGAGCCCCTACCCCTGCTCGACCCCCCCACACTCACTGAGCCACCCGCATTTACCAGGGTAAAGAAAACTTTTTAAGAAAAGAAAATGGCGATCGTGAAATATGCATACATCTAGACTTTCACAAAATGGTGCCATCAATGGCCCATATATGCAAGATTACAGGTGTAAATGACCCATTTACATTTGCAATCTTGCCTATATGGGCCATTCATGGTGCCATTTTGCATAAGTCTAGGTGTGTGCATATTTAGTGATCGCCATTTTTTTCCTCAAAGTGGCACTCGTGGCACTCATCCCTGGTGCATGTGGGCGGCTTGGTGAGCATGGTGGGGGGGGAATCAAGCTTGGGTCTGGGGGTGCACAAAAGGAGGCAAGGGCCCAGCAGCACCCAGAGTACCCAGATCAGGGGGTGCCCATCCATCTTAATAATCTCTGATGCAGTCACAGCACTGAACTCATCTGCCACAGTCACAAGGTCTGGGAGTTTGTGGGCTTGAGGGGTTGAGGGCTTGGGTGCGTGGAAAATGCAAGTACAAACATTTAGAACTCTTGGGGGTAGGGAGGACCTAATTTCTCAGTACTTCCAATGTTCTTCATAATTACCAGTCTTAATCCAAATTAGGAATATTGGAAGAATCCATCTGGGGGGTGAAGTTCATCAAGTTTTCAGCAGCTTGGTCCACCGGACTCCAGCTCGCTTACCCGTGAGCTGGCCTGACTCAATCTGCATCGAGTTCAGACAGCTTGTAGATTTTTGGGTGTCTGTTTTTTCCTTAAATAGCCATTTAGACAAATTGTGGCCATATTTGCTTAATTTGAGCATTTTCCAGCCATAATATGCTTAATTTGCAGGTGCAATTGTGCAAAATCAATCATATTATCTCCACAATTGCCTCAAATTAAGCAAATTACAGCTGCCATTTCCACAAATTATGCAAGTTGCAGCTACAATTTGCATAAATGGCAATTTCAGGGAAAAAAACCAAGAAAGTGCCTGGATTTTCGGAAAATGTCTGTGGCTCAGCTTGCAAATGCAAGCCAGCTGTGGGCTCCAGGGAAACGGAGGGAGCCCCAAAAGGGCGAGATTTCCCCACAACAGCCATCCCTAATCCAAATTGAGCCTTCTGTGTCGTAGGGATGGACGAAAGTCCCTTACCTCATCCCGCAGCTTGCTTCGCAGTGGGGGGGAGGCGCTCCATCCCTCCCTCTGAAATTCTGGGTGGGGGGGAGGCACCCCATCCCTCCCCGCCGAAATTCTGGGTGGGGGGGAGGCGCCCCGTCCCTCTGGCCGAAATTCTGGCCAGGGGGGAGGCGCCCCGTCCCTCCGGCCGCAAGTCCTCCTGGCCGGCCAGGACGCAAATGGCAGTGGCTGTAGCCGCCGCCATTTGCGTCCCTGCAGTCAGCCATGATAGGCTACGTAAATACTTACGTAGCCTATCATGGCTGACTTTGGGGGGAAAAAAAAGTGCGTATGCAAATGGCGGCGCACATGGGTGCCGCCATTTGCATTCCTTATTTGGGCACGTGTAGTCTACGTAAACATTTACGTAGACTACGGCGAAAATAAGGGCACCGCCATTTGCGTACGCGCTTTCCCCCCCAAAAAAGTTAGCCGTGATAGTCTATGTAAGGATTTACGTAGCCTATCATGGTGTTTTTTGAAAATCTAGCCGTGATAGGCTACGTAAATCTTTACGTAGCCTATCACGTTTGTTGTTGTTGTTTTTTTACTGGGAAATGGCGGTGGTGGCAGCCGGTCGGAAGACTGTCTGCTGCTGCCGCTGAACCGCCGCTGAACCGCCGCTGGGAGCCACCAGCACCAGGGACATTCGGCAAAGGTAAGTCCCATTCCGGTGGTGGCGGGGGGGGCGGACCATTTCTCCTCTAATTTCGGGTGGCCGAATGCGTTGGCATTCGGCCTCCCGGAGATTCGTGGAGAAATTCTCCGACAGACTGTGTGTGTGGGTAGGAGGGTGGGGTCTTTCTGACCACTAATTTCATCACGGCATGGGTAAGATCTATCATCATTTTCATCATCATTACAACTCCTGTATTAATTAAAAATGGAACATCAGAATCAGCAATAAGCATCTCCTAACTGTGTGTTGTCCTCAACACCTTTTCTCAATGCATCTCTACAAAAGCCAGACTCTAGGGCTGTGTGAATCAGCAAAACCAGAGCTTTTCAACGTTTTATAAATTCCATCTCAAAGCTCATTCCAAGTTAAGTCTGTAACAGCTTGCAAGCTTTGCTTGTTTTTATTTCCATATGAAAATCCATGTGTATTTTCATGCATATTTTTTCAAATGTACACATCAATTGTGCACGTCAAGTAAATACATGCATACATCTCCCATTCATTAAATATTGTATTTGTGCACATTTTCAAAAGTACACACTTTTTCATGCACATTTCTCTAATGTATGCATGTTGTCAACTGCATTTTTTTTGGTCCGCAAATTGCACTGCAAGCTCAGAAATGTATGGACTTTGATTGCAGATCATGTCCAAGTCTATGTTCAGTTTAAAAGGTGCAAACTGGGTAAATCTGGGGGGGGGGGGAATGAATTTCTCATACATCCCTATCAGACTCCCATTTCTACTGTAAATACAACTTATTATCTCCAGGGCATTTAGATGAATAAGTTCAGAATACATAATAGGAAAGCTTCTAAAATGCTCTCCCTCTACATTTCTTCATATATTCTGGGCTCCCTCATTAGCTGGTTATGTTCACAGAACAGCACTGGCATACTCGTTATCTGCCAAGATTTTGGATGGAATTTCTGGACTTTGTAAAACCAAACACAGTTTTCTCTCAATTATTCCACCCCCCACGCTCTTCTCAGGGAAGTCATGATTAGGAGCTGTCATGCACATACACGCACAATTCCTTAAGCACACAGTTTTCTCATCAACACACAGACACACACACACACACACGGCAGATAGAAAGACTAACAAAAGAGTATTAACATATACATTTTAAGTTAAATATTTCAGCTCCTGCCCTTATCAGTAGTTGTGCTGTTGAACCAGATATAATATATACATTTGTGTGAACAAATCAAGGTCTGGGGAGTTGCAACAAGTAGGGATGTACGAAAGTTCCTTACCTTTCACGAAACTTGATTTGCGATGGGGGGGAGGTGCTCCCTCCCTCCCCCAGAAATTCAGGCCAGGGGGGAGGTGCCCCATCCCTCCCCCCCGAAATTCTGGCCACGGGGGAGGTGCCCAGTCCCTCCCGCCGTGAATCCTGGCCGGCCGGGACGCAAATGGTGGTGGCCGTAGCCGCCGCCGTATGTGTCCCTGCAGTCAGCTGTGATAGGCTACGTAAATGTTTACGTAGCCTATCATGGCTGAGTGAAAAAAAAAACCCGCACGTATGCAAATGGCGGCGCCCATGGGCGCCGCCATTTGCGTTCCTTATTTGGGCACGTGTAGTCTACATAAACATTTATGTAGACTACGGCGAAAATAAGGGGAATGCTATTTGTGTTCCCCTTATTTTCGCCATAGTCTACATAAATGTTTACGTAGACTACACGTGCCAAAATAAGGAAAGCAAATGGCAGCGCCCATGGGCGCCGCCATTTGCATAAGCACGGTTTTGTTTTGTTTTTTCACTCAGCCGTGATAGGCTATGTAAACATTTATGTAGCCTATCACGGTGTTTTTTAAAAATCTAGCCATGAGAGGCTACGTAAATCTTTACGTAGCCTATCACTTTTATTTTTTTTAACTTGGAAATGGTGGCAGCAGCCAGTTGGAAGACCGGCTGCCGCCGCTAGGGATAGCGGAGAATTTCTCCCCGAAACTTCGGGGGGCCGAGTGCCAACGTGTTCGGCCCCCCGAACAAGTTTCGGGGAGAAATCCTCCGCACCCCCCCGCACCCCGCACACCCCCGGGACAGGACTTACCTTCACCAAATGTCCCTCCCGGTGGCTGGTCTGGCTGGCGGTTCGGCAGGTGTTTGAGCGAGGCGGGAGCGGCAGCCGGTCTTTTGACCGGCTGCCGCCGCCGCCATTGCAATGAAAGAAAAAAAAAAACGCCCCCTGATAGGCTACGTGACGATTAACGTAGCCTATCACGGTTAGATTTGTAAAGTCAGCCGTGATAGGCTACGTCAATCGTCACGTAGCCTATCATGGGTGACTTTAAAAAAAAAAAAAAAAGTGTGTACGGATAATGGCAGCCCCCATAGGGAGCCGCCATTCCCCTTCCTTATTTGGTCGCTGTAGTCTACATAAAGATTTACGTAGACTACGGCGAAAATAAGGGCAACGCTATTTGCGCTGCCCTTATTTTCGCCGTAGTCTACGTAAACATTTACGTAGACTACAGCGACTAAATAAGGAACGCGAATGGCGGCTCCCTATGGGGGCCACCATTAGCATACGTGATTTTTTTTTTTTTTAAAGTCACCCGTGATAGGCTACATGACGATTGACATAGCCTATCATGGCTGACTTTGCAGATCTAACCGTGATAGGCTACGTGAATCGTCACGTAGCCTATCAGGGGGCGGTTTGTTTTTTTTTTTAACTTTCGCGTTCGCGGCCGGGCGAGGCGAGGCGCCTCCTCCCCGGCCTGAATTTCGGCCGGGTGAGGCGGGAAGCCTCCCCCCTGGCCTGAATTTCGGCCGGGGCGAGGCGGGAAGCCTCCCCCCCGGCCTGAACTTCGCGGGGGGACCAGTGAAGCACCTCCCCCCCACCGCGAATGTCCTTCGAGGACAGGTAAGTGACTTTCGTCCACCCCTAGCCGCCGCAGCACCGCCGCACCGCTGCCGCCGCCGCTGCACCGCCGCCGCCGCCGCCAGGGACATTCGCACAATGTAAGTCCCGTCCCAGGGGTGGGGCGGGGGGTGGTAGACCGTTTTGCCACCAATTTCGGGGGGCCGAATGTGCTGGCATTCGGCCTCCCCGAGATTCGTGGTGAAATTCTCTGACATCCCTAGCAACAAGAGCAAATTGTGCAAACAACAACTCCAATATGAATTCTAGAAATTCTCCATGGAAAGGTAGCAGATGGGGGGAATGTAGGGCAGAACTGACCCATGGTAAATCTTGGAACAAGGGAAATCCACTCATCCATTCTTTTTAACTAATGATAGCATAGAGAAGATGAAGAGTGTGTCTGCACCATAAATGTATCTGAGTTTTTATATCATTTTAATTCTCAAAGCTTCCCCACCAAAATCCTGGGAACTGTAGTTTTGATGAGATGCTGAAGATAGGCTCAGAATTCTTTGGTAGAAATCCCTTGCCCTGCTCCTTACAAAATGACAATTCTCAAAGAAAAAGTAAAAGTAAAATAACAATAAACTGGCCAAAGTGTGTGTTGTACATATGCCCACATAGATGTATACAGGCATTTCTGAACCTCTCATCTTCAATTACTTTATAGTTTGAATGGTTCCTAAGGGTAAAAGTGGCTTTTGATCTTTTCAGGTACTGGCCCCAGCATCCCTTGTCTGTGAGTCTCCTCCCTCATCAGTACTGTTGGGATCCATTTGGTCCCCATGAACAATCCACTTAGGTTTTACTCTTTCTACATTGCTGCACATGCAGAGCAAAATAGCTCAATTCCCAGAGCACGCTTCAGTTCAAAACATTCAGCTTCATCCTTGACATTTAACTGAAAGATTTTGGGTTTCCTTCCAGATACTGCCTGGTAGAAAGAGTCATGTCTCTTTCCATCATATGCAACTGATATGCAGGTGAGATAATTTCATATGTTCAACTCTGCAGTAAGTTTCAGTTACTTGTTACTAAACTTGGAATATGAATTTATGGAATATGAGATCATATATAGAATATCATAGAATTGTTTCAGAAATTCAGGGTGCCAGTTTGAGCTCAAAATGAGTGTGTGGAAGGGTATCCCAAGTAAACTCTCCCACATTTGGTTGCAAATATTAAAATTGACATTGTTCTGTTTTCTTACATTTACAAGTATAGCTGAGGGCTATTTCTTACATTAGGTGAACACACAAAGGGCCCCTCCATAAGTTGCACTTATGCATGGGGGGGGGGAAATAGGACGGAGCCTCGTAGCCCTGCTTCTAACATCACACCACCTCCTGCCACTGAAGATATGTGTTGTCAGGAAGGGGCAATACAAATGCACAGATGGACATGCATAATGGTTCCTCCGTGTGAGTAGGAATCCTGATACTCGAGTCATCCCACTTATGAAGAACCTCGACATGCATGCATCTGTATGCATGTATGCCAGACACATGATCACTTAGGGCAAGGCTGGTGTGAACATCAGTGTGCAGGAGGCGTGGGTACTAGGTGTGCTTCCAGTCTCTCTTCATATGTTCTTTGGAGGGTCAATTTTTATTTTCCAGTAATGCCCTTGAATGACGCAATAAGCAGCATCATTCCAAGAGTCATGGTTGGAAAATTAAAATGGTAGCTGTTAGCACTTGTGAGTTCTGTGTTCAGTGACCTCAAAATTCACCTCTCTGCAAATTGCCAAAATGCCCATAAACCTTTATGACTTCTGATTGCTTCTGCAAATGCAGAGGGGAGGAGGGACTTTTGACCAAGTCCAAATGTGACCCATTGGACTAAAAAAGGGGGGCAGCAGAAATGTTGCTATCCACCTGATGTGGTTGGTACATGCCAGCAAGAGAAGCCATGTGGCTTTTGCTTGGATGATGTCAGTTCACTTCTTGCAGGCCTCTTAAAATGTGCTATCATTGCCACCTTGTAAACAAGATATTTCAGCGTGACTCTTCTGGTGCTATTCTTTAGTTCCATTAATATTTTACAAGAATAAATCAAATCATAAAAGCACATTTTAATGCTGCCTTCTAACACCAATAAGAAATACTTCTGTAGGGTACAATAAAGCTCAACGTTGGTCACGTTAACAAATTGTAATTTGAAACAGATGTATTTATTAATGCTGGAGCAACTTCTGTACAAATCAGCAAGATGAACCTTGAGAACTCCCAATATATACCTGTCCAAGCTGATATTTTTGTATGATAAAGGATTTATCTCCTTCTAGCATTATGTCTATCTCTGCCTCCAGCAGCACTGGTACACATGAAAATTTGCTTGTATGTATTTTGTGCATATTTCTCTTAATGCGTGCATTTTGTATGCAGTTTTGCCTTATATAAACATTTTTGGCAAGCAATGTTCCTAATATAATGCATTCTACAGTGTCATGTTTTTACAAATGCATTTTTGTGTCCACATCCTAATATATGCATTTTTGTATGCATTTTTTGATGGATAAACTGAATTGCAAAATTTGGAGGAGTGCAAATCTAGAAGAATAACTGAGTTTCATCTCATGTATTAGTTCAAAGTGTAAAATGAGATAAATTCACATTAAGATGTGAACTGAATGAATTTCTCCGCTGTTCCTATTTCCAAGTAAGTTAGTACAGGATTGCAGCCTAAAAATATATTAATTTCTGCCAAAACTATGCAAAATTTGGCAGCACAAAATTTGTGCTGTCAAACTCCATGAATGTTTACTCAGACCTAAGTCCAGCTAGGTTGAATAGAGCTTACACGCAAAGAAGCCTGCACAGGATTGCAGCTTTATTGTTTCCAGACTTGGAAGAAAGAGGTACTGCATCAGCTATGACTACTGACCACAATATATTTTATTTACTATTACATTATTAAATTTATATCCTGGCTTTTTTCCTCTTGCAAGGATCCAAGGCAGTTTACATTGTCCTCCTCCTCTCCATTTTATCTTTTAAAATGGAGGGGAGGAGGACCATTTATCTCCATTTTATTTATTTTAAATGAGATAGGTTAGGCTGAGAGTCAGTGACTGCACCAAAGTCACCCAGTGAGCTTCATGGCTGAGTGGGAATTAGAACCCAGCTCACCCAAGACCCAGTCCATCACTCTAACCACTACACCACACTAGTTCTCCATCATTTATCATCATCATCATCGACAACAACAACAACAACAACATTAACACATGAGATCTGCACTATCACTAGTTACCCAAGAATTGGATAAAGCAGGAGCTCACTTGCTATGTCCTCCACATCTAGGTAGAACATGATTCTGCCCTGACCTGGAAGTCTGTGTCCATCCCAGCTGGCCATACCTTTGGTGCAGAAGGAGGGCAAGGAGGCCCTCCAAAATCATGACCCTTCAAGCTCCAAATATTTGGGCCTGTTGTCTGGGAAAGCCTCAAAACCTTTCTCTGTCCAGTGGGCCCTGAGACCAAGCCTTCTGAATCCCCTGTCACCATAAAGGCACCTCAGGGTGCTTGCCAGTGACTCTTACTAATATTCTTCTTCCACTGTCCTGCCTCCATTGTGACTGAGCTCTTTATGATGACACCATATACTATTTTTCCCAATTTCATCAAAGTCACAGTATGGAGTAGTTGTGTGTGTGTTGTGGGGTGGCATTTCCCATGGATAATCACATCCACAGGTAAAACTTGCATGTCAAAGAGAAGACAAGGCCAAAACTCTTCTTTCTGACTTCCAGGAAAGTATGTTTAAAAAATAATAGAAAGGCAAGAGCATTCAGCGATCGAACTCCTCACCTGCAGCCTGAAGTGGTGTGGTGACTGTTATCATTTGAACCTGCTCGTTGGTCCTAGGTCTCACTGAATTCAATGGGGCTTACTCGTAAGGATGCTTATTGATTGCATTGGTACTCCATCGGTCATACAAGGCACTCGGGCTTAAAAAGGATGGGGTTATGGGAATGCACATGCAGTCCAGTTTATTCTTATGGCTGCTGTGTGATGATAGCATAGGCTGACAGTGTCAAGCCTAGAGGTAGCGGATAACCTGTGCGTTACCCAGATGTCTAGCACATTTGGGGACTCTCTCATTTTGGGCATGCAAGTACATTATCAGGGCCGCTGACCTTTGAGATTTCAGGGAGCTTTCACTTTCAGCAAGAGAAAGTGGTACAAGTACTAGGGGTGTATGAACCCGCTCACCTGTCTGGTCCGGGGCATCCACTGGGGGGGGAGGCGATCCGTCCCTCCCCCTGGAATCCTTCCTGGCCAGCTCCGCTCCACCGCGAGTCCGTGGAGCTGCCAGCTGGGCCTGTCCGCAGCTGGCCTTCTGGCTGCTGCCACACAAATGGCGTCCAGCGTAGAGTCTGCTATGCCATTTGCATCCCTGGTCTTTGCCGTGATAGGCTACATAAATATTTACATAGCCAATCACGGCCAAGGGCAGGGATGTCAATGTCATCCGCTACGCCAGACGCCATTTGCATCCGCAGCCCGGCAGTGGATGGCTGCGGACGGCAGCGGATGGACCCGGCCCAGCTGGCACCAGGTAGGTTCCGTCCCTACTAGACTTTACAAGGTGGTGGGGTGGAGCAGTCCATTCTGCCACGGAGTTCTGGGGGCCGGATTCTAAAGAATTCAGCCTCACTGGAGTCCGTGGCGGATTTCTCCTCCATCCCTAGCAAGTACTAAGAACTGTTGACTTTAAGCACAGTGGTTTATCCTTCCTTTAGTCAGACTAAGGGTGCAGGATGTTGTGCTAGATTTTCATGGAATGTTGAACCAGGCATTGCCAACACTTAGTTAGCTTCCTATCCTTGCCTCTGTTGATTGTTGTTTTCTTCAGCTGAGTCAGGGTTCAGGAAGAGACTGTGTCCCAGTGCTCTCCATTCCAAATATTATTTTGAACTGACCTCCACATTTGTGTGGAGCTCTGGGGTCCCTAATACCAGTTTCGCCAGCCATTGGTTTCCCCATTGTCACCTCTATTCAAACTTCATTGGATATATCAGCCTCTGAATGGGTGGTGGAACATGGTGGTCCTCAGTCCTTTCCACATCAAGATCCAGAGTTCATGGACTAGCAGTGAGTGAAGCCTATGATCCCCTCCCCCCCTCACAACACATACAGCCTCTCTCTCTCTCTCTCTTTCACACACACACACACACACACTTCCCCCAACTCTCTCCTTCTCTCTCTGACACATACACACAGAGATTCCCTTCCCCCAATCACTCCCCTAATCTTTCTTTCTTTCTTTCTTTCTTTTTTTTTCTTTCAGGTGCTCGCTGAAGTGTTGCCCCCACTTGCCCCCCCCCCCGGACCTGCACTTGGACTCCCATGAGCTCAGCGACTCACCCACATTCACCCTGGGCCCATCTAGCAAGCACCCGCCATTTTACTGCCTTTTTGCTCACATGTTTTGCCACCATAATGCCTCTAATATTGCACATATTAACCTTTCCCAGCCCTGAGCTGCACAAATTTAAATATGCACATTTTTAAGCTCCCTTTTTTCAATTTTAAAAAAAAAAAAGCAAAATGGTGGGTGCTTGCTGGACAGGTCGCGATGAGTCCTGGAGGGTGCGAGCGGGTGCAAGCAAGGCCAGGGGCTCAGCAGGCACAGTCCAAGGGTTGAGGGCAGGGGTGGTGATGGGTGACAGACTCCTGGACCCAGTCGGATGTCTGCGATATCCCTATTCCCAGGTCAGGAAAAGTCCTCCTCTCTCAGAGAGGAGAGGAGAGGGAACAACTCTAGCCTGCCCTACTCTGTAGTTTCTCTCTGGGATTCTTGAGAGAGAAACCACAGAGTATGGAGTGCTAGAGCATCTTTCACCACTCTACCATGCTTTATACCATAGTCTCGCTCTCAAGGGTTGTATTCTTAAGACAGAAACTGTGGAGTTTAGCAGGCTAGAACTGCATATGATTCTCTGTCCCTTCATACCCTCTGGTTTCTCTCTCAGTTATCCCAGAGAGAAAGCACAGAGTACAGCTGGGCTAGCAGCACACCCCTTCTACTCTTCTCTTGGAGCAGAAGAGGAAAAGCCTTCTCTGCCCTGGGAGAGAGCAGAAAAATGTGGTGTTGTGGAGTGGGGGGAGAGTGGTGTACTCTAGGGTACTGGCAGGCTGCAAGGGAGACCCCCAAGGACTACATGCTGCCCCTGAACTACCCACATGTGATCTATGTTGTTGATAAAAATGAAGAGTGCCAAGCCCAGAACTAGGGATGTCGGGGAAATCCACCACAAACTGAAATGGGTTCAGATTAACTTCAGTCCAGGCCACAGAATCTGTGGCAGAGTGGCGCCAGTTGTCCAGCAGAGTCCACGATCATGCGGTCTTTTTTTTTTCTTCTTTTCAAAGTCCAGAAAGTTATAGAAATAAATCTCTAAATCTGAAGGATGGTATGCAAATGCGATTCACATAATATTGCGATAATAAATGCGTATTTATTATTTGGGATTTTCTGGACTCACATTAAAGACCAGTAAACGAGAGGGACACATGCCAGAAATACTCGGAAATTACTAAAATCATTATTTCCACAGTCCCTGTCCAAGAAAACAAGACAGCAGCAGCGTGCACAAAAGGTGGGGAAGAATGGCAACAAGGGGGGGGGGACATGTAAACATCTCTGAAAATTCATATCTTACATAAATTATGTGAACCCATGAAGAAGGCACAGGATTTGTGTTCATTGATATAGATTTATCTTCATAATTTTCAGAGAGAAAAAGAGAGAGAAACATTCCGTGGGCCTGGAAACAGCAGAGCAGGGCACTGCACGCATACCACGGAACTTGCGTGGGACGGATGTAACAACATTCATACATCCCTACCCAGAACAGAAGGCAAGTCCTGTTTGAAGTGCACCTGTAAACACTCTATAGCAGACAAGGCATACAATACCAATTTGATAGCATTTTAATCAGGGACTGAATCCTCTGGCATGTCAAAGATGGCACAGGATTGATGCAAAGTATTCTAGGTACATAAAGAGTAATCAAAACATCATGAATCATATTGAGGAATATATCATACACAGTAGATACCTATATATCTGTTTAACAACACCCTATGTTATAAGTACTCCAGGTAAACTGGTTACAAGGGTTCTAAAGAGAAACAAGGAGAACTGTTTGCAATCCTGCTGCATTAAAAACAAAACAGGAAACAACCATCTTGATCTCATACACCGTTCACTGGTACGACTGAAAAATGGAGCCTATTATTCTTCTGTCCTGTAATCTTGATCTTGGCAGTGATGTTCTTTACTTTAGCCTTGACTTTGGCTCTATACTTTATGTTTAAGATGCTCTTGAAAACATAGCCAGCAAGTGGTGGACCAACCTCAGTCATAAAACCCACTTAATTTCTGGAGGAAGAATGCATGAATGACCTTGCATGGATAGGCTGCTGGCTGGGGCCCTTTTATGAGCAAGCGAATTTGTATCAGTTTGGAATGAGACAAAGCAGGTCGGATTGCTCCTATTACACATTGAAGCAGGAACCTCAATGTTGATTTACTGTTAGCTTTTCCATTTGCCAGTTGTCTATTCCGATAAGAAAGACCAGTGTTTGGTATTTTTTCATGTTTAGTGTCATGTTACTGGATTAGCACATTTGTGTTGTAAAACCTTAATGGAAATTTTGTTCCAGATAGTTGTGGAATCTATTTTGGGAAGCATGCTGTGTGCATGTTAATCTCACAGAGTCAAGAATTTATAGGGCTTAAGACTCACATGGGCCATCTGTGCCATAGACTGCCCATTTCCCTAGGCAAGGAGGTATAATCTAATGCATGGGAAATGTAACAAAAATGTATATCCTTTAAGTAATATCATAGTGACTTCATGTGATCAATATGTGTGGTTATGTTTCTGGCTTTGGCAGTAGACAAGTGTGAACCTGGTGGTTGAAAATGCTTTCTCATGTAGGTGTGGTCCCTCTATTATTGGTATTGTAATACACATACCCTGTCTCTAGATGCCACTAGAGTGCTTTTTGCTTAATCACTAACTTCAGCACCCATGGGGACAGCAAATCAAATGACACCATCGCTTAGTGATGAGCCCCGCATAAATACAAAGCAACCAACAATGAGATGACTTTGAGTAGACAAATAGATTCACAAAGCAGTTGTATCTGCCATTTCCTAGTAAATCCTTCTCCTGCAGGGTCTCTTGAACTCTCATCACACCTTCCCAATCTATGCTCCTGCCTCTAGCTTCTATCTCCACACCACACCGCACCCCTACTATTTATCAATCCAGGCTTGATCTCTGACCCTGCCTGGTCTGACTAGCACTTGGGCAAAAATCTCCCCACATTTTTACAGGCCTCTTTGTTCCCCTGTGAAAAGGGCCGCTTTTGCAGCAGGGAAGGCAAATTCTAACTATTTGGAGTTCAGGATTACCATAAACACATGAGGAGACAAAGATGGTTTTTTCCTCTCATTTTCTTGTTTTTTTAAGAAACAAGCATAAAAGATTTGTGGATGTCTCAAATGGTGGCAGAACCATACTAAGAAGCCCATCTACATCCTATCCCATATGAAGACCCAATGGTAATGAAGCTATATCATTATGTTGCATTATGACTTTACATCAGGGGTAGCCAACATTGTGCCTGCAGGAACAAAACCACCCTCAGACACCTTTCTTGGTGCCCCCCAATGCTCCCTACCCCTCACTTAAAAAATAAATAAATAACATATTTTCTTGCTGGCACCTGGGATTGCTCTGAAATAAGTTATGCTGGTGCTGAAAACTGTGGGTTCAAAGGAGTTGTTTAGTGTGTTGCGGCTAGGAATGTATGAAAGTTCCACCACGGATCTCAGGGAGGCCAAATGCCAGCACATTCGGCCCCCCGAAATCGGTGGCGGAACGGCCCGCCACCCCCCCGCCACCCCGGGATGGGACTTACCTTGGGCGGATCTTCCTGGCGGCGGCGGCGGCTCCAGCGGCGGCTCCAGTGGCAGTTCGGTGGTGGCGGCGGCAGCAGCCGGTCTTCCGACCGGCTGCCGCTGCCGTCATTTCCAGGTTAAAAAAAAAAAAAAAAGTGATAGGCTACATAAAGATTTACGTAGCCTATCATGGCTAGATTTTAAAAAAAACACCATGATAGGCTACGTAAATGTTTACGTAGCCTATCATAGCTGACTTAAAAAAAAACAAACGTGCGTATGCAAATGGCGGCGGCCATGGCCACCGCCATTTGCGTTCCTTATTTTGGCACGTCTTAGTCTACGTAAACATTTATGTAGACTAAGACGGCGAAAATAAGGGAAACGCAAATAGTGTAGACACTACGCTATTTGTGTTCCCCTTATTTTCGCCGTCTTAGTCTACGTAAATGTTTACATAGACTAAGACGTGCCAAAATAAGGAATGCAAATGGCAGTGGCCATGGCCGCCGCCATTTGCGTACACGCGTTGTTGTTGGTTTTTTTAAGTCAGCCGTGATAGGCTACGTAAACATTTACATAGCCTATCACGGCTGACTGCAGGGACGCAAACGGCGGCAGCTACGGCTGCAGCCATTTGCATCCCTGCTAGCCAGCGGCCGGATGTCTGGCTGCTGGTGGAGCTGGCCAGTGGCTCCGCAGAATCACTGCGGAGCACAGCCGGCCAGCCAGGATTCCGGGGGGGGGGAGGAATGGAGTGCCTCCCCCCGGCAAGGATTCCGGGGGGAGGGACGGAACGCCTCCCCCCCCACCATCAGCATAATCCCCGAAAGGTAAGTGATTTTTGTACATCCCTAGTTGCGGCCCAGATCCCACCTCTGCCTTGTACTACATTCTCAACACAAATGTGAATGGGAGCACATTTTCTCTGAAAATGTCCACAAATTCCTGAACTTGCTTTTACAACATACTTCAAAAATGTGTGACTTTCTCAAAATACACACATTTTGAAAAATGCACATTTTTCTCAAAATGCACAACTTTCTCAAAATGTGCAACTTTTAAATCACCCATGCTTTAGGCTATGTGGGAAATTGGAACAGTTTGGGAAATAGGTGGAATTTTGGAAGTTGGCACAAATTTGGGGTTTTTGTGCAACTTTCCTGTTTGGTAGCTGTTCATTAGCGCAATTTCCCTCTTCATGCAAAACAAACAGTGATTGCAAATGCAAACACAGATCAAAAAGGGATGAGCATTGAGCCGATGTTCTAGGAACCTTGGCAAGCTTAAACACTGTTTGTTCAACCATTCCTCACCCCTCGCTCAATGCATCATCTGCAATGCAGGATGCAATTTCAGTAACGGTGCCAGTTGACCATCCTGCGTTCGCTTAAATTAGGGATGTACGAAAGTCACTTACCTGGTCTCGAAGCTTCCTTCGCGGTGGGGGGGAGGCGCTTCGCTGCTCCCCCCAAAGTTCAGGCCGGAGGGGGAGGCTTCCCGCCTTGCCCGGCTGAAATTCAGGCCGAGAGGAGGCTTCCTGCCTCGCCTGGCCGAAATTCAGGCCGAGGAGAAGCGCCCCGACTCCCCGGCCGCGAACTTCAACAGAAAAGTAAAAAAAACAAAAACGCCCCGTGATAGGCTATGTGACGATTTACGTAGCCTATCACGGCTAGATCTGCAAAGTCAGCCATGATAGGCTACGGTAATCGTCACGTAGCCTATCTAGGGGTGGACAAAAGTCACTTACCTGTCCTCGGACGTTCGCGGTGGGGGGGAGGCGCTTTGCTGGTCCCCCTGCGAAGTTCAGGCCGGGGGGGGAGGCTTCCCGCCTCACCCCAGCCAAAATTCAGGCTGGGGGGGAGGCTTCCCGCCTCACCCGGCTGCGAACGCAAAAGTAAAAAAAAAAAATGCCCCCTGATAGGCTACGTGACGATTCACGTAGCCTATCACGGCTAGATCTGCAAAGTCAGCTGTGATAGGCTACGTCAATCATCACATAGCCTATCACGGGTGACTTAAAAAAAAAAAAAAAAAGCCCGTATGGATAATGGCGGCCCCCATAGGGAGCCGCCATTCGCGTTCCTTATTTAGTTGCTGTAGTCTACGTAAATGTTTACGTAGACTACGGAGAAAATAAGGGAAACGCAAATAGCGTTGGCCTTATTTTCGCCTTAGTCTACGTAAATCTTTACGTAGACTACAGCGACCAAATAAGGAAGGGGAATGGCAGCTCCCTATGGGGGCCGCCATTATCCGTACGGGCTTTTTTTTTTTTTTTTTTAAGTCACCCATGATAGGCTACGTGACGATTGACGTAGCCTATCATGGCTGACTTTGCAAATCTAGCTGTGATAGGCTACGTGAATCATCACGTAGCCTATCAGGGGGCGTTTTTTTTTTCTTTCATTGCAATGGCGGCGGCGGCGGCAGCCAGTTGAAAGACCGGCTGCCGCTCCCGCCTCGCTCGAACACCCGCCGAACCGCCGGCCGGACCAGCCACTGGGAGGGACATTCGGTGAAGGTAAGTCCCGTCCCAGGGGGGGTGCGGGGGGTGGGGGGGGTTCGGAGGATTTCTCCCCAAAACTTGTTCGGGGGGCCAAACACGTTGGCGCTCGGCCCCCCGAAGTTTCGGGGAGAAATTCTCCGCCAACCCTAAGCCTATCACGGGGGCGTGTTTTTTTTTAAACTTTTCTTGGAATGGCGGCGGCGGCAGCCGGTCAAAAGACCGGCTGCCGCCCCCGCCCCTGTCGAAGCCCTGCCGAACCGCCGCTGCGACCCGCCACCGGGAGCGACATTCGGGAAAGGTAAGTCCCATCCCGCGGGGGGGTGCGGGGGGTGGGGGGGGTTCGGAGGATTTCTCCCCAAAACTTGTTCGGGGGGCCGAACACGTTGGCGCTCGGCCCCCCAAAGTTTCAGCGAGAAATTCTCTGACACCCCTAGCTTAAATACCTCTGGTGAATGACCCAATTACCTTCCAAAGCTGTCTATTCCACTACTGAACAACCCTCACTATTACGAAGTTTCTCCTAATGTTTAGCTGAAAGCTGCTCCCCTGTAATTTCCAAGCATTGGTTCTAGTTCTGCCATCTGGAGGATCAGAGAACAACTCTGCTCCAGCTGCTGCGTGACAGATATTTGAGATATATCCTCAAGATTGGACATAGTTAACCCGCTCTTTCAACTATCTCACAGGACATGGTTTCCAGACTCCTCACCAGGCTGGTCATCCTCCTCTGGACATTCTCCATTTTGTCAATGTCCTTAAAATGTGGTCCCAGAACTGGACACAGTACTTCATATGTGCCCTGACCAGCACAGCACACAGTGGAACAATTAATTCTCATGATATGGACACTATGCCCCTGCGAACACATCCTAAGATGTCATTGGCATTTTTAGCAGCTTCAATCTACTTCTGCCCCATGTCCAGCTTGTGAGCAGTGAAGACACATCAATCCTTTTCACATGTATTGCTGCCAAGCCAGATCTTCCTCATCCTATCCCCATGCCCAAATACATGACTTCGCATTTATCTGTGTTGAATTTAATCTTAATGGGTTTCGGCCCAGTGTCACAGCTGTTAAGATCTTTTGGAATCTCCCTGCTATTTCCCATGGTGTTAGCTTTGCCTCTCAGCTTCCTCTCATCTGGACATTTGGTGAGCATCTCATCTTTACTCTCATTTATTAAAATGCTGAACAGCACAGGGTCTAGGACAGAGACCTGTAGCATCCAATTCTAGATCTCCCTCAAGGTTGAAACAATGCCATTAATGAACACTTGTTAAGTACAATTTTTCAGCCAGCTGTGGATCCACCAAAAAGTAGTATCATCCAGCTCACATTTTGCCAATTTCTCAAAACGAAAGACTTTCTCAAATGCCTTGCTGAAATCAAGATATACAGTATTATGTCCATGACATCCCCTTGAACTACCAAAATAGTAACTCTATGAAAATAATTTTTAAAAGGCAGTAAGAAGATAAAGCTGGTTTGGCCTAAGGCTTGATAAACCCATGCTGGCTCCTAGTAATCGATGTATTCTTTTCTCGATGCTTACAAACTGCCCACTAACTAATCTATTCTAGATGTTTCCCGGCTATTGATGTCAGGTTGACCAGTAAGTAATTTCCCAGATTCCCCTCCCAGTTCCACCCCTTTTGAAGTTAGGGAAAGTATATGCCCATCTCCAGTCTTCCAGAATCTCACCAATTCATCAAGAATTCTCAGAGATATGAGACACTGCCTCTGAATTAATGTCCTCAAGCTCCTTGGGCACCCTGAGACGTAATTCATCTAGCCCTGAAGACACAACCTCATTCAAAGTAGCCAAATGTTCTCAAATGATCTCCTGGGCTGCAAGTCCCTCCTTATGACATTTGGTCTTCTTTTCCTAGGTCAAACACAATTCCTCCTGCAAGAGAAAAAGACAAAGCAATATAGGAATTGAGTAGTTCTGCTTTGTCTCCATCGTTTGTTAATGCTCCATAGTCTTCACCAAGCAGTGGACTGAAGGACTATTTTGCGCTGCCACCACCACCATAAATGGTGCTGAAACTGCAGATGATCAGGGCCATGGAACAAATACGTTTAAAAAGTAAGTTTTGGGAGATTTCTAAGGATATGTTTTGGGCTTCCTGAAAGCCCCCCCTCCCCATTTTATGCTGGAAAAAGGTTATCTCTTGATTATTCAGCTCAGCCCTGGTGAAAACGCTCAGTGAATAATTGCAATGTAAAATCTATGTCCGTATATTAAACACCACGATGTTTCATCATATGAATACCTACACCTAGCTCATTATAGATGTGTTAAATTATAGCTCTACTATGGGTATTTGAATAATTCCAAGCCATGTGCTATCGTCAGATACTTCAGTGGATTGTACACTATCCCAGAGAGCTTTTAGGTACTTGGCAATTCTATCTGACCCATATATTAACTCAGCATGAGAAGGGCCGTGGCAGTTAGGGGGCCACGGTGGCTTAGTGGTTAAGACGCTGAACTGCAGACCAGAAGGTCAGCAGGACAGCAGTTCGAGACCCGAGTGCTGTGTGACAGAGTGAGCTCCCGTCTTCAGTCCCAGCTTCTGCCAACCTAGCAGTTCGAAAGCAAGAAATTGCAAGTAGATAACTAGGTACCGCTTCGGCAGGAAAAGTAACAGCGTTCCGTGCACCTCGGTGTTCAGTCATGCTGGCCACATGACCACGGAAGCGTCTTCGGACAGCGCTGGCTCTTCGGCTTAGAAATGGAGATGAGCACCACACCCTAGAGTCGGACACGACTGGCTGGGGACACCTTTACCTTTACCTTTTATGAGAAGTGTGTGTGTGTGTGTGTGGGGGGGGTCTATATGTTTTCTTTCTTTTTTTAAAAAAAAGAACATCTGGACTTTGGATAAGCAGGGGCGCGCGCGCACATACGCGCACTCACACACACACACACAATCTATCTGCGTATACTGTTGGCCCATCTCTCAGGAATTTATGCATCCCTAAAGAATACTTAGTCTTAAGAAGAATAACCACATGAACCTTCCAATGACTGCTTTTCAGCAGTCAACAGCCTGCTGGTTTAATTAATAATTTCACCACCCCCAAGACAGTCTGCTGGCAAAATAATAGATTAGAACAGCAGCAAAGCCCCATCTCAGAATAATGAGATATACCCAGGCTGCAATGAATAGGAAGGTAATAAAAATGTTAAAACTTCTTAATCATATATATATATATATATATATATATATATATATATGTGTGTGTGTGTGTGTGTGTGCGCGTGTGTATTCAGGCAAAGTAATTAATTGGCACTATCACATGTGACAAATGTAGACTGTAGATTCATTTCACTCTTTTTTTTCTTTTTAAAGTAAAGGCTGCACTTTATTGGAAGATATCTGATCCTTAACATTGTACCCCTTAACCCACCTAACACTATTGCCTCTTATATTTGCCCAAACCAAAAATCCAGAGAAACCCCTAAACAAAGGAAACAAACCAACCAGTGGGGGCTGGTGGCTCTGATGTCAGTGTGGTCAGTGAATCCACTCCAGGTTTCAGTCAGAACCAGACATAACTCTAAAAGAGCTATCCAAGGTGCTTTGCACTGAAGGGAGGTATTCAAGGTGCTTCACACGGTACTTCCACTAAACCCAATAGCTTTATAAAAAGAAAGAACAACAAAACCACAATCACATAAATTCTAAAGGTTACACCTTGGAATTAACAATACAACAGAAATAAATTATAACAGTTTAATGGTCCAACTGCTGTATGTTATATGTTGTTGTTTATTCAGTCAGTAGCTTCCGACTCTTTGTGACTTCATGGACCAGCCCACGCCAGAGCTTCCTGTCGGCCGTCGCCACCCCCAGCTCCCCCAAGGTTGAGCCCGTCACCTGCAGAATATCATCCATCCATCTTGCCCTTGGTCAGCCCCTTTTCCTTTTGCCTTCCACTTTCCCTAGCATCAGAATCTTCTCCAGGGTGTCCTGTCTTCTCATTATGTGGCTATGTATATAACATAGCACTCGTATTTGCCCAGTCTGAACAAGAACACAATAGTAACTAGCTGTTTTGACTGGCATCAGATATGGCATTGACTGGTTTTACCTTCATTTTGCTCCAGTGTACCCTTTAGGGATGGCAGAGAATTCCGCAATGGTTCTCGGTGAGGCCGAATGCCAGTGCATTCAGGCCCCCGAAATCTGTGGCAGAACGGCCTGCCACCCCCCCTCCCCCTTGTGGATCCCCCCTGGGATGAGACTTACCTGGGGCAGATCTTCCGGGCGGCGGCAGCTCCGGCGGCGGTGGCGGCGGCAGCAGCTGGTCTTCCGACCGGCTGCCGCCGCCACCATTTGCAGTCTTGTTGGGGCTTTTTTTTTTTTTTACAAGACGTGATAGGTTACGTAAAGACTTACGTAGCCTATCACGTCTGGCTTTAAAAAAAAAAGAACGTGTACGCAAATCGCGGTGGCTATGGCCGCCGCCATTTGCATTCCTTATTTTTGGCCGTCTTAGTCTATGTAAATATTTACATAGACTAAGACGGCGAAAATAAGGAGAACACAAATAGCATAGCAGACGCTATTTGCGTTCCCCCTTATTTTCGCCATCTTAGTCTATGTAAATATTTACATAGACTAAGATGGCCAAAAATAAGGAATGCAAATGGTGGCGGCCGTAGCCACCGCCATTTGCGTACGCGCGTTTTTTGTTTTTTGTTTAAAGCCAGACGTGATAGGCTCCGTAAGTCTTTACGTAGCCTATCATGGCTGACTACAGGGATGCAAACGGTGGTGGCTATGGCCACTGCCATTTGTGTCCCTGCTAGCCAGCGGCCGGATGTCCGGCTGCTGGCGGAGCCGGCTGGCGGCTCCGCAGAATCCCTGCGGAGTGGAGCCGGCCGGCCAGGATTCTGGGGCGAGGCGCAGAGCGCCTCCCCCCCAGGAGGATTCCGGGGGGAGGGACGGAGTTCCCCCCCCCAGCGGAACCCGGCAGAGCCAGATAAGGAGAGTTTCATACATCCCTAGTACCCTCTTTCTGCCATTTCCTGTGTTATATCATGGTTTTCAACTCTAAACCAAAAGTTTTCAAAGTTTGAACCTTCAGGAAATCCTTTCCTTACTGACTTCATTGCTGAGGAACCCCTGAATAAATGCCACAGAACCTCTGTGTGCTGTAGAGTGTTATGCTTCTGGGTCCAAAAACAGGCTGGAGGAAGGAGGAATAGCTTAAGATATAACTTTATTTTTAGGTGCCTCTAAAATGTACAGGCCTTTGGTCATGTGACTTTAGGGCATGTCCTCACATTACTTACTCCTCAATACCAAAGGATGTCACTAAGGTATAAATGCCATCATTAAACAGAGAAAGAAATGTTCTAATGTACACTCAGTTTACAAAAATCCAAGCTTCAGGGTCATCACCATTGCTCCATGTGAAGTGCAGGCCAAACAAGATGGTAAATGCCTCAATTTAAGCATCAGGGTCATTTTCAGTTGTTAAATTTTTGATGAACTGCATGCGGGTGAGGAAATGGTTTTCATTGGGACCACAGTGGAGAAGGAAAAGATTATCAAACACACACACACGTATGATCCAGTCCAAACAACCTTTGCACTTAAAGTGATGCATTTATTGTTATGTCTAGTTTGTCCTTGAGATGACACACTAAAGCACACCTCATCCTCCCTAGCAAGCCGCAACATGTGGGTGTGGTGTGGGTGCTTCCAGGTTGGTAATGTTGCATAATTTATGCTCCATTCACACTTGCAATGTCCTGTAAATTGGTGTCAGGGTTGGATCAGAGTCCAGGGAGCCCCAAAGCAGTTCTGATTCTGAGGAAGGGATAGAAACGGCAGGAGAGGAACCTGCGTGCTGTTCAGAGGAGCAGCCTGGGGGGGAGCCCCTCCCGGTGCACATTCCTGAGAGTGATAGTGACCCTGACAGGGAGAGGGAGGCGCCACAGCAGTTTCTGGATGCTAGGTGCTGGTGCACCATCGAGCGCGAGATGGCGGGCACTGAGAGGAGGCACTCAGCCCGCTTGGCACGATGGCAACAGCGGTGCCCCGATGTCCCATGGGAAAGGGACTCTCTCCTCCTAGCCCATAAGTACAGAGGCTTCCCACCTTCCCCTCCAAACGGAGATCAACTGACTCCTAATGTTAGAACCCCCAGCGAGTAGGCAGCTCTCTTAAGTCTCACTCGCAAGATCAAGCAATTAGCATCTGTAAGCGTCATTAGGTTGAATGGGAATAAAGCCTTGGAAAAGAGCCCTATTATCTGTGTGTTGATTCTGGCTACCTGAGGATTTTGGAAGGCAGCATGGGCAACCTCCTGACAATAGGGCCCTTATGGCCACCAAATATGCAACATTACAACCCAGAAGTACCCGAGCCACCATTTTCGTGCACAATGGCAGCTCCCTAGAGTGGACGGGTAGCTGCTGGGTGTTTGCCAGGCCAAGGGATGCTTGCCAAGTGGGTCCACAGGCACTCTGGGGTTTGGTAAGCAGGGTCTAGGATAGAGGCCAAGGGGGAGTCCAGCATCCCTAGTTTCAAGGAGTCTTGTCAGCCATTACACTTGTCTTCTTGAGTTTTTGAGGAACCCCAGGGTGTCCTTATACATATCCAAGATCCCCACCCCCCACACTACACATACATTTCCCTGGAACACAGTTTGAAATTGAAATGCAGCGTTCTAAATATGAAAGGGAGGCTATTCTTTAAAAACCCAGATACACAAAAGGAGAGCTGAAGGATATTACTGGTCATTGTGTGTGTATATATATATATATATATATATATATGCAGACGCACACGCACACACGTGTGTGCGTGTGCGTTGATGATGCCAATAAATAAATAAATAGTATTGAACATAAAAATGGAGAATACAGTTCACATGCCAACTGGAGTTGTTTTTTTAACCCAGTTCAAATAGAATTCGATTAGGCCAATAGGAATTGGCTCTTGTATTTTTCTTGTGTATTTTATTACAATGCAACATCTTTCAACATAGGTGTGCCACTATTTGTCAGCTCAACCTGCCTCACAAAAGGGATGGAAGGATAAGTAAGATAAGATCTGTGACAAATTGCAGAAATGATTAATAATAAAGCTACAATGTTCAACTCTACAGAGGACAAAATTGGCCACAGATGGAGTACTTCAAATTGATATAAGTTCCAGAAGACAAGATGTATTTATCTGTTACATCTGATGAATAGGAACCCTGCTACCAAAACTTCACACTGCAGTAAATTAAGTAGTCTTTAAGGAGCACAGGGCTACTTGTTTTATTAAATAATGTAGTGACCTATTCACAATTTTCCCAATTTCAAAACCGTGATATATTAATCTGCATACCAAAATAGATTTGCAATTATCCAACAATCCAAGATCCTTGTTTAGCTGATTGTCCTGTACATTTAGCAGTGTGATGAGGAATAACACTTAGGCGAAACTGGAAGAGAGTGATATTTTTCATATGTTGTGACAATTTTCTTAATTGATGCATTTGGACCTGTAGCTTCAACTCAGACCCCAATTCAGTGCTTCACAAAATGGCCCAATTTTGCTCAGACTGATTTGTAGGCTTTCCACTTATGCTCAGTTACTGAACCTGAGCTCAAATTCAGAAATCCAAGGCATTCTGCCTCCCATTTACTATCATGGGAATTCAAAATATGGCTATAACCTTTTTTCTCTTTGTTGGAATTTGATGATATTTGCAGTCATAGTCGCCCCTTAGTAGGAGAATACACCTGCCAAATGTCAAACAAATAGATACAGGAGGTTTTCTGCTACGTGTTTTATACTTTGTTTTGTTTTCATTTTTCTTAAATAATATTTCCTTTTTTATTATTGGTTTTTGGAAGAAATTGATGAAATTTGCAGGAGTGGTAGCTCCTTTTGAAAGGATCAACTCTGCAAAGCCTTAGGTGCAGGGAGTTTCATGCAAATGCAGTCTTGACATTTTGAGGGTATCCCAAAGAAGAGATGCTTATTCCCCTATGTTCCTTGCGGACCATTATTCTGAAAATGATAGGCAGCCTAGAGCTGTCCCTAGCTAAGAAACCCACAATGTTTCAGAAGGATAGGTGCCCTGCTTTATATGGAAATGGAGTCCTCAAATTTGGGGGTAAGTGTTTTCCTTCCCCTTCTCTCCCCCGTGGGTTTGGGGGGGGGCAGGTGGGAAGTTGTATGAAAATGGCAAACATCATGGAGGTATCTCCAGGCAAGAACTCCCAGGAGACCATGTGAGCTCGCCCTCTCCAAAACACATTCAGGAAGAACTCCTGGCTGGAGAAGAGGCCTCAACTCCTGCAAGCGCAGAGGGAGTTTAAAAAAAATAGAAAGAAGACCCCTCAAGAATCACCTACACTTATTAAAAAAAAGGTATGTGGAAACCCTGTCCCCCTCCCCAAGGAGAAAATTCTCCAAAATTCTCTCCCTCTCTGCAAAAGAGGCAGAAAAAAATAAAAACCAATGCCTCTTGCAGGGAGAGAAAAAGTTTCCAAAAATAGGGGTCAGGGTTCAGCACAGCACTACTCTGCCACATTCCTTCCCACCCCCTGCTCATTAGCCTTTTAGAGAAATGAAACCAATCAACACTTTGGGGAGGAGACAGAATGACTGCATCTCTGAGCAGAAATCAGTAACAAAGTTGTGTTCTGTCCTGGCTCCAGTTCTGGGGGCTTTGGAGGGAAGTCTGCTTTGCCTTGGGAAGCAACAGAAATGGTCTGCAGGGGCCCGATGGTGCTCAGGCTTCTGGTTTCATCCAAATCTGATGGACAAACCTAATTCAAACCTTCCCTCCAACAATTAGGGCCAGGGAAGATGATGTGATGGAAGGTTGAGGCCACTGAACACAGGCCCAGTCTCCAATTCACATGATGCCAATCAAGAGTAAATGAGTGAATACGGATCATATCTCAAAGGCAAAGGGTGAACAAAACATTAAAATAATATTTAAATCAATAAAGATCTAGTAACATATATTACTTCTAAATAAGTGTGACCTAATATAAAAACTCCACACCCCTATGCAAGCTTAAAGCTAGTTAAAGCCCGCTCTAATTTTAAAAGTCCTGCTTATGCAACCCTGTGAATAAGTGTTCAGAGCTGATTGAAAACCTTAGCAAAAGTTCATATTATGGCCCTTGTAGGAATAGATCACCTCAGGCTGAAAATGGAAATCGCAGACTAACGGGCCTAGTCTTTCACTGGCAAACTAACTTTGCAAGCTGTATGCTTTGACAAGGGGAAAGATTCCAGCATGTGAACCCGTATGCACCTTCTGAGGCGGTACCGTCCAAGAGGAAATGTAACATATGCTTTTCCAGCATTTGCATTAGTGCTCTGCAAAATATTTCTTCTGCCCCCCCCCCACATTCAATTACATAGGAAACAAATGGCTTTCCAAAACATTTTCAAAGGAAAAGAACAGTGAAGCAAAATTCTCATGGTAGGGTTGTGGGGTTGCTGTGCTTAGCTTAGTTACAAGGTGGCCAAGTGGCATGTGTGACTGTCCTGTCTTTCATTGTACAATAATTTCACCTGCAGTCTGCAGCCTCCCTGACTTCCCATGTTTCAGTTAAGCCCAGCAGAAGATATTATGAAGTAGCTCCTCCCATGGGGCTTTTTCAGATCAGGTAGTGTGGGTAGGGATGGCGGAGAATTTCTCCCTGAAACTTCAGGGGGCCGAGCGCCAACGTGTTCGGCCCTCCGAACAAGTTTCGGGGAGAAATCCTCTGCACCCCCCCGCACCCCGCACCCCCCCTGGGACGGGACTTACCTTTTGCAAATGTCCCTCCCGGTGGCTGGTCCGGCCGGCGGTTCGGCGGGTTTTCGAGCGAGGCGGGAGCGGCAGCCGGTCTTTCGACCGGCTGCCGCCGCCGCCATTGTAATGAAAGAAAAAAAAAACAACCTTCCCCTGATAGGCTACGTGACGATAGCGTTGCCCTTATTTTCGCCGTAGTCTACGTAAACATTTACGTAGACTACAGCCACCAAATAAGGAACGGGAATGGCGGCTCCCTATGGGGGCCGCCATTCGCGTACGCGCTTTTTTTTTAAAAAAAAAGTCACCCGTGATAGGCTACGTGATGATTCACGTAGCCTATCACGGCTGACTTTGCAGATCTAGCCGTGATAGGCTTCGTGAATCGTCACGTAGCCTATCAGGGGAAGTTTTTGTTTTTTTGTTTTACTTTCGCGTTCGCGGCCGGGCGAGGCAAGTCGCCTCCTCCCCGGCCTGAATTTCGGCCGGGCGAGGCGGGAAGCCTCCCCCCCGGCCTGAATTTCGGCCAGGCGAGGCGGGAAGCCTCCCCCCCCGGCCTGAACTTCGCAGGGGGAGCAGCGAAGCGCTCCCCCCCACCGCGAACGGCCTTCGACGACAGGTAAGTGACTTTCGTCCACCCCTAAGTGTGGGTAGCTGGGGAGGCTGCAGAGTGATAAGAGAGATCTGTAATAGAAAGAAAAACACAAACACAGTGCCCTCTTGGTCACCTTACAACAATGATGTAAGCTCAAAAATACCGCCAGAAGAAATGCAAAAGAAATTCTAGAGTACCCTGAGAATGAGGCAGAAAAAGAGAAGTGTCTTTGGCATGGAAATAAGACTTTAGGGGACTGGAGGACATATTTCAACACAGCAGCACTGATTTGAATCAGCTCTCTGACTCAGGCTTTGGCAATTACACAGCCTAAGTGTAACTCCTCAGAATGCTTTTCTTTGTGATCTTTCTGTCTGACATCAGTACACTGAATTACTACTAAGAGAGCTTGGTCAATCCGTTAGACATCATGTTGGGTCATAGGAGAGGAGGTGGCCTTTTAGATCTGTTGGGCCCAAACCACTGAGAGTTTTATTTTAAGACACTACATAGGAACATAAGAGGAATGCTGCTGGATGAGATGAAACACCCATCTGGTCCAGAGTTCGATTTCCAGATTGTCCAGCCAGATGCTTCTGGGAAGCTTACAAACAAGTCATCAAGGCCAAGCACAGTTATTGCATGCAAATCAGCCTCAGCAGGGTTTCTCCCAAGTTTGTGGCTGAAATGTCAGCCTACTGCTTGAAAAAGGCTAGAAGAATCACTAGGCCAATTCACACTTCCAAGACGGTTCTGAGAGCTGACGATCAATTTCCCAAGAGCCAACCACAAAAGCTGGGCAAACTATGTGCAGAGAGAAGACAACAGTGGCAGGATCACTCAAATACAACTTTGTGTACATTTTTGCTTTGCATACAGAAGTCACAGACAGTTGCTTTTGCATTACATATCCTCTACACCCCACAATTTCCCTTTATTTCTCTCCCTTTTGCCAAAATGAATATAATGTTTCATGTACCTGATGAAATGAGGTCTAGTCCATGAGAGTTTACATAGTAAACTACTATTTGCATACTACATACTATTTGCATTGCCCTTATTTTCGCCGTAGTCTACGTAATCTTTACGTAGACTACAGCGACCAAATAAGGAATGCGAATGGCGGCTCCCTATGGGGGCCACCATTAGCCGTACGAGCTTTTTTTTGTTTGTTAAAGTCACCCGTGATAGGCTACGTGATGATTTACGTAGCCTATCACGGCTGACTTTGCAAATCTAGCCGTGATAGGCTACGTTAATTGTTACGTAGCCTATTACAGGGGCGTTGTGTTTTTTTTTACTTTTATTGGAATGGCGGCTGCTGCCTCTGCCCCTGTCGAAGACCTGCCGAACTGCCGCCGGGACCCGCCGCCAGGAGGGACATTTGGGAAAGGTAAGTCCCATCCCGGGGGGGGGGTGCGGAGAATTTCTCCCCAAAACTACTTCGGGGGGCCGAATACGTTGGCACTCGCCCCCCCGAAGTTTCGGGGAGAAATTCTCCCCCATCCCTACATTTGCATCCATTGAGGGTTTCTCTGACAACTGCAGTTGTAGCCCAACAAATAGGGATGGCCATACTCACCTCTGTCTCTCCCTGCTGGGCACTCGCCAAAACACCATTGCTATTTGCCTCTGCTCATCATGCTACATGAGCCCCTAAACAGCCCAACAAGCACCCAGAAGCCACCCATGCCCTTAGCAAGCCACCATTTTGTGTAAAAATGGTGGCTTGTGTTTTTCCATAGAAGTAATGTCGCATAAATGGCAGCCATAAAGGGGCCATTTACGCAACATTGCAGGTGTAAATGGACCATTTTGCCTGTAATGTAGCAAAAATGCCCCCTTTATGACCACCATTTATGCAACATTACCTTTACAGAAAACCCCAAGCCACTATTTTTTTCACAAAATGGCAGCTCAGCAAGGGGATGGGTGGCCACCAGGCTCCCATAGAACATGCAGCACTCAGTGAATGGTCCAGTAAGTGAGTGGTGGTTCAGTGAGCAAGGTCCAGGAAGCTGAGAGGGGGGGAAGTCCACTCAACTCCACCCCCCCCTCGGACACCCCCAACATCCCTACCAACAAATATGGAAGGAACCAGACTAGTGCATCATGAATCTGCAACAACATATTGCAATGATATATCCATAATAGTTTACCAGCCATTAGTACCTTCCTTATTGTGGACGCCTGATAATCTTCTGATGATTCCTTGGAACAGAATTTGAAAACCAAGTTGATCCAACAAAACATGTTATCTTGCTAATTCTGGATCTCTAATTTTCTAGGACTGTTTTATCAAAGGCTGTTGATATTTGTGATACTTGAGGGAGCGGGGTGGAGGAGAGAAACACAAATATATACTGTTCCTATTTATCATCTTTCATCATACTGTGAATCACATTAAATTATTGAAAAGCAATGACGTTATCAAGCTCACAGTTCTGCTAGGCCACCATCTGTTCCATTTTACAACCCGTGAAGAAAATGAAGCGGTACATCTCCTCGGCATGGAGTGCTTTAATGTACTTACTACAGAGAGTTTTCATGGAAATGTATGGTTTCTGAGCTAGCAAAGGTGCCATTATAATTCCTTTTTCTAATCTTAAGGATTCAGTTTCTGCTTTGATGGTTTATTATGCAAAGCACATGTTTGTTTTTGGGGAACAATATTATTAACTCGGGATGGATGAATCCGTCTATTTCATGTCAGTGTCGCTTCCATATGCATTTACCCATAAGTCTGTTCCACCCAGTTTCTACATTAAGCTGCAATTAAAAAAAAAAAATCTACACCAACGTTCACAACTAGTTTCTTTCAAAATATGCATTTCTAAATGTGTTTTCTTTCAAAATGACCATTTGTAAATTGATTTTCTCTCCAAACACACATTTAAAAATGCATTTTTAAATGTCGTTTGGGCTGAGAACTATGCTGGAACTAGGGATGGGAGAAACTCTCAGTTTTGCTTTCTCCTGCATTGCATTTTTAAATCTCAAGTTCTTTCTCCTGAGTATGAACTGCACATATATATATTTTGGTAAATTATTATCAAAAGTGAATGGAAACAAATTTTTCACCCATCTCCACTAGTCAAATTTGATAGGTACAGCTGTTCCCATCACGGACAGGACCAAGATGTACCTGCTTGACATGAAGCTGTTAAAGATGTGGAGCCTGTGAAGAGAGAGAGAGAGAGAGAGAGAGAGAGAGAGAGGTGGCAACCTTAATTCAGCACCAACATGGTTGAATAAACAGAAATTCAAACCCAGACTTTTATAAGCACACAAAGCGTTGGGCTTGGATAGACAAATGTGTCATGTTTGTTTTTTCCCACATTCATTTTTTATTCTCAAGTTCATTTGCCTATCCCTATACAACATGGTCCTCTCCATGCTCCCATAAAAAAAGATGTGACCCCCCCAAAATGGAAGAGCACTACAGCTAATATAGCTAGGGATGTACGAAAGTCACTTACCTTTCTGCGGATTATGTTGATGGTGGGGGGGGAGGCATTCTGTCCCTCCCCCCGGAACCCTCAACGTGGGGGTAGGCAATCCGTTCCTCCCCCCCAGAATCCTCCACGGCCGGCTGTGCTCCGCGGCAGCTCTGCGAAGCAGCCGGCCAGGCCCAGCCCAGGCCAGAGCCGTCCACAGCAGGATTTCCGGCCGCGGAGGGCTCTGGGAAAGGGGAAAAAAGCCGCGTACACAAATGGCGGCTACAGCCACTGCCATTTGTGTTCCTTATTTTTGGCCATCATAGTCTACGTAAATATTTACGTAGACCATGATGGCGAAAATAAAGGGGAACGCAAATAGCATAGCAGGCACCATTTGCGTCCCTTTTTGATTTACCGTTTTAGCCTACGTAAATATTTATGTAGGCTAAAACGGCAAATCAAAAAGGGACGAAAATAGTGCCCGCTACGCTATTTGCGTTCCCCTTTATTTTCGCTGTCATAGTCTACATAAATATTTACATAGACTAATACGGCCGAAAATAAGGAACGCAAATGGAGGCAGCTGTAGCCGCTGCCATTTGCGTATGCGGGGTTTTTTTTTTTTTAAACCCAGCCTTGATAGGCTACGTAAATCTTTATGTAGCCTATCACATTGTTTTTTGTTGTTGTTTTTAAACCCTGCCATGATAGGCTATGTAAATCTTTATGTAGCCTATCACGTCGTCGTTGTTGTTTTTTTTAACAAGACAAGACTGCAAATGGCGGCGGCAGCAAAGCCGCCACCGGAGCCACCACCGCCCGGAACATCTGCCCCAGGTAAGTCTCGTCCTGGGGGTGATCCGCGGGGGGGGGTGGCAGGCCATTCCACCACAGAGTTCGGGGGGCCGAATGCACTGGTATTCGGTCTCACCAAGATCCGTGGTGGAATTCTCTGACATCCCTATAGCTAATGCTTCATTTAACCATATGTTTTGGCAATGCCCAATTGCTGGCTCTTTGGGGGAGGAAGTTATTATATGGATAAACCTTGTTTTGGAACACTCTTTAATATTTACTGATGCACATGTCCTGTTAAATTATCTACTGCTTCCTGGAAATTAATGCACAGTCAGTGCAAATGTATTCTCTGCACCCTTTTGACAGCTAAAAGACTGATATTACAACATTGGAAGGATAAATGCTCACCTCCTATAATGCAATGGATTGCGGACCTAACAGTGCTTTCAACATTTGAATGGGTGGTACATAGGTACGACTTGCAAACTGACATTTATATGGATATTTGGTCTGCTTTTATTGAAGTTTATGTATAATTCTTAGGAAGCTGTATTTTCATGTGTCTGCGTGTGCACATGCGTGTTTCATATGCAAGCAATTAAATTGGTATATTCAAATCTATGTAGCTACAATTTTCCTCTTTCCTCTACTTTGTTTTGTTGAAATTTTACAATAACATTAATTAATTAAAAAGATGGAACAGGGCAGCAGAGAGGAGAACTGTGCATGTCACCTCACCTAACTCTGGACAGTCTCGAAGCTATTGTAGGATTCTTCTTAAAATTACTTTCTGCTTTTTGTGTTTGGTGATGCCACCAAATTTCATAATTAGCCTGGTCACTTGTCAAACTTCACGCATCCATAATGCTCACCTTTTTAACAAGCCTGGACAAGTGGTTTATGAATTTGCTGTTAAGTACAGAATTGATTGTGAGCTTCTAAACTTGCACAGTCTATATCAAAGCAATGCCATTTCTGCACATTCACAAGCATGGCATTGGCTGGATACATCATTTCCTTGTCTAATTGGGCTTTTTTGTCCATCTACCAGCAGTGCCTCAAAGAGAAAGGGAAGGAGGCTGGGGCAGCCGTAGGAAATGATATAATGCCCTTGTCTCCTCCCCTCCATGCCCCCAGGGAATGTGCCCTTTTCCCTGTCTTCGGGCTCCATTTTCTGAGCATGGAGAGGTAGGAAGCATGGTTCTCTCTGTGCCAGCTACAAGTTGGATGGGGAGTATAGTTTCCTGGCTCCATCTTGAGAGCCAGGAAACTGAACTACTGTATGTACACGTATGCTCTCTCTCTCTCTCTCTCTCTCTCTCTCTCTCTCTCTCACACACACACACACACACACACATACATACACAAGAGAGAGAGAGAGAGAGAGAGAGAGAGAAAGAGAAAGAGAGAGAGAGAGAGAGAGAGAGAGAGAGAGAGAGAGAGAGACTGTCTGGTGGGCATAGGATTGCTCTCTTAAATATATAGCATGGTAGTTTTTCTTAGTTGCTGTTTTTATCTTGTATTTCTTTATTTCTGTTTTAATGCATTTTGTACACCACCCTGTGGTTTGGTAATGAAGGGTGGTGTATAAATATTTTAAATAATGGTGATAATAAATACATGTATGCATTTTTCTTTGTGCAATTTCCAAATCTGTTCATGTTGCTGAGTATGTGTGTGCACGTGTGTAATTCATTGTAAGCTTGAAATCTACAAATCTCTGACCAGAAATTGTGTTCAGGTCTGTGTTCAGTTCCAGGAGGTGTAAACTGGGTAATCTTGCATAATAATGTGAACCATCTCTCGTCTCTTCATAGGGAGTTTCTTTTACTTTTCTGTAGGGATGTACGAAAGTCATTTACCTGAACCCGAAAGTTGATTTGCGGTGGGGGGGAGGTGCTCCGTCCCTCCCCCCGGAATTCTGGCCGGGGGGAGGCACCCCATCCCTCCCCCCCAAAATTCTGGCTGGGGGGGAGGTGCCCCATCCCTCCACCCCGAAATTCTGGCTGGGGGGGAGGCGCCCTGTACCTCCAGCGCGAATCCTGTCCTGCCGGGACGCAAATGGCGGCGGCCGTAGCCGCCGCCTTTTGAATCCCTGCAGTCAGCCGTGATAGGCTATGTAAATGTTTACGTAGCCTATCACGGCTGAGTGAAAAAACAAAACACAACTGCGCATACGCAAATGGCGGCGCCCATGGGCGCTGCCATTTGCATTCCTTATTTTGGCACGTGTACTCTACATAAACATTTACGTAGACTATGGCGAAAATAAGGGGAATGCTATTTGTGTTCCCCTTATTTTCGCTGTAGTCTATGTAAATGTTTACGTAGACTACACGTGCCAAAATACGGAACGCAAATGGCGGCGCCCATGGGCGCCACCATTTGCGTACGCGCGGTTTGTTTGTTTTTTTTCACTCAGCCGTGATAGGCTACGTAAACATTTACATAGCCTATCATAGTGTTTTTAAAAAATCTAGCCGTAATAGGCTACATAAATCTTTACGTAGCCTATCACATTTTTTTTTTAACTTGGAAATGGCGGCAGCCAGTCAGAAGACCGGCCACCGCCGCTGCCAAACCGCCGCCTCAGCCGCCGCCAGGGATATTCGCACGAGGTAAGTCCCGTCCCCGGGGGGGCAGGGGGCAGACCGTTTCTCCACCAATTTCGGGGGGCCAAATGCGCTGGCATTCGGCCTCCCCAATATTGGTGGAGAAATTCTCTGACATTCCTACTTTTCTGAGCAACCTAAAGAAAGGAAAGGTTCCTCTTGTGCAAGCACCGAGTCATTACTGACCCCTCGAGGGACACCGTTTTTCCTTGGCAGTTTCCTGGCAGACTGTATAGCCTTCTCCAGTCCTAACTACCTTTCCCCCAGCAAGCTGGGTACTCATTTTATCAACCTCAGAAGGATGGAGGGCTGAGTCAACCTGAGCCGACTACCTGAAAACCAGGTTCCGCTGGGATCGAACTCAAGTCATGGGGAGAGTTTTGGTTGCATTACTGCCGCCTACCACTCTGCGCCACACGAGGCTCTTGAGCAACATCTAAATACTGAAGAATTTTCAAATCTGCCTATAACAGCCATCAGTAATATGTGTTCAAAATTTTCAGTTGACTACCAAAGAAGCCCTAAACATTTGTGCCCACTCCTTGCAACCCTAACTTCGCAGGAGCCTCTGCAGTGAAATGAAATGCAAAAACAGGAAGGGAATTGCAAAGAGAATTTTCTAGGGCAAGTTTGTTCTAGCCCAAGCTAGTGTGTTTAGATCTACAGATAGAGAACTTGCAAGGGGAAAAAAAAGAGGATAGGTA
This sequence comes from Heloderma suspectum, assembly GCF_057233095.1. NCBI lineage: Eukaryota > Metazoa > Chordata > Lepidosauria > Squamata > Helodermatidae > Heloderma > Heloderma suspectum. Next base: position 422,417,153 of record NC_139458.1, read on the forward strand.
GGAAATAGTAACCATATGTCTCTTTTACTGCTCAACCCAAAGTGAGAATTGCATTCAATAACTTGCATTGATTCATTTCTATAGCTTACCTAAGTTCAGCAAGAACCTGATTTAACAGAATGGTGAAGAAGAGGGGCCTTGGGGAAAGACTATCCCAAAGTCCACCACAACAGATCTGTCTGGAAAAATAACAGATGCTTATGGCCCCAGCCTCTCATTGCACTACTGATGCATTCCTATGGAGTATGGCATAATGTTCCCAGCTTGCTTCATTCCTCTTCTTCTTTCTATGGGATTAACAATGAAGGCTGACAGGGATCTGGAGGAAGGTGACCCATCATCTATGAAATTGCCCTTGATTACATTGCACATAAACAGATGTGTTGGTGCTCATTTGGCACAAACACCCATTTTAAGCTGCCTTCTCACCATGTGACAGAGCATCATCCATAGCCTACTGTTAAGCCACACAGGAATGGGTGGGTGGTCAGCAGCCTCTCTTCTCCTGGTTCATGTGTCTACCAGGAATGAATCGGCTTCTTTCTTGGAAAAATCTAACTGAACCCAAATAGAGTGTTTCCTTCAGGTTTGGAGTGTTTCTACAATGGTAAGAAGCCATGGGAGGAAGAAGCTACTTCCACTTAAAGGGGAACCTCTGCCCCAGGGGCCAAATCCTGCCTTCTGTGGTTCCTAATGTTTAACTGTATTTGTGAAGTTTGGTTGCAATGACTGCCCTTATCTTCATGACTAAAGATGTGAACCCTTTTAATTGTGGACCATTTGTGAACCATAAAGTACCACTACTTCTGAACCATGTGAACCATTGTATTTGTGAACCATTGTGTTTATGAACCATGTGAACCATTGTACTTGTGAATTTTGGCTGCAGTGGGTGCCTTTCATGACTAAAGATGTGAACCATTGTATTTGTGAACAATTTGTGAACCATGAAATATCACTACTTCTGAACCATGTGAACCATGGTATTTGTGAACCATTGTGTTTGTGAACCATGTGAACCATGGTATTTGTGAACCATTGTATTTGTGAACTTTGTCTGCCTGCAATGAGTGCCCTTATCTTCATGTCTACAAATGTGAACCATTGTATTTGTGACCATTGTATTTGTGAACCATTTGTGAACCATGAAATACCACTGCTTGTGAACCATGTGAACCATTGTATTTATGAACCATTGTATTTGTGAACCACTGTATTTGTGAACCATGTGAACCCTTGTATTTGTGAACTTTGGCTGCAATGGGTGCCCTTATTTTTATGATTAAGGATGTGAACCCCTCAGTGTTATTCAAAATTTGTTTGGGAAGGGTGGCTCTATTTCTTTATAAAACTATGCATGTATTGCCTTTTGCCCCCCAAAGGGCCTCCCAAGGTGGCTGGAAACATTGAAACAGGGGTGCAGAACACTCTTCTCCACTGGGCCAGTAGAGGTTGGTGGCTGTGCTCTGGAGCTGTGAATCTGCTTTGGGTTTCAGTCAGAACCACACCATCAGGATTCTAAAATTGCTACCTGAGATGCTGCACTGAACCCTACCCCGCAAATAGGTTCAGCACCTTGGATAGCTCCTTTAGAGATCAGACTGGGTTTGATTGAACCCCAGAGTGATTGAGTACATGTTTTACATGGAGAAGGTCCCAGGTTCAATCCCTGGCATCTACTGGTAGGGCACGAAAAACTCTTGCTTGAAATTCCACAGAACCACTGCCAGCCATTGTCGACAGTACTGTGCTGGATGGACCATGGTCTGACTCAGTATAAGGCAGATTCCTATATTCCCATTGTCAGGGTTCCCCGTATGATGACCTGGGATCTCCTGCCTCCTTAAGAGTCCAGCCTTCCTTCCTTTAAACTTTCCCTTCCCAATAACATGGGGTTTAGGGTGTAGACATGGGGTGATTGACATGCCAGACACTTGGGGTTTAACCAAAACAGTTTACTGGTAAATCAAAGCAAGCAAATCACAACTAAAAGTATTTACACAACAGAGCTGAGTGATTCAAAAGGCATTAAGAGAAAATAAAAGTTTAGATTTTTCCAGGCTGCTTCTTCCTGCTCCCTCTTCAGGCTCTGCTCTCCCCGACTCTGCTCCTACTGGTTCCCTCACGCTCTTTATATATCCTCATCCCCCAAAACCAAACATATTGCTTCAAACTTGAAGAAATGAAATTTACGCTGGGAAATGAAACTACTCCTCTCAGAGATAAACCCTCCCAACAAAAACTCCAGGCTTCTAGGCCTGACCTCCTTCTTTTCCTTGTTTCTGTAGGACTCAATCCTTCACACCTATGTTGTCTATTAAGTTACAACTGGTATTCAAAGAGATATTGTTTCCAAACTTGGAGGTTCCATTTAGCTGGCATAGCTAATATCACTGATAGATCTCTTTAGAATTTGTCTGAAAGCTATCTATCAGTGGCCATCACCAGATCTTGTGGCAAAAAATCCATAAATTCATTACAGCATTTGTATGACATATTTTCTTTTGTCTGCCCTATATTTACTTTGAACTGTTGTCCATACCCTTAGGGTGAGCCCATGTCCTAGTGTTATGGGAGAAGACAATACTTCTATCCACTTTTCTCAAACCATGCATAATTTTATAAACCTCTATCATGCCTCTTCCACCAAAACCCTATCCTCTGTTCTGCCTTCATGACCCACTCTTTTTCGGTAAACCCTTTTGGCAGCCTACGTAGACAAAATATTAGACTGCTGTTCTATAATAACACAGCGATACTCATTGTTGGTATCAGGAATAGTGGTTTGAAAGTTAGCAGGTAGATAGGCGAATGGGAATGGACAGTCCAAGACCTGTTTAGTTTGTGACTAAGTTATAAGTTGTTCAGACCGAAGAGCCTATAATCCAGGAGCGGGCAACCTATGGCCCTCAGGGTGAATGTAGCCCTCAGCCCAATTTTATGTGGCTCTTGGCCTAATTTCAAAACCGCTCTACAAGTGATCAAGATCACAACTGTGAAAAAAGTGCCAGACATCTGTCCTTCCCCTGGCAGCCCACTAGGTGAGGAGGAAGAAAGAGAGAAAGAGAAAGAGAGGGAGAGATGGGTTTGGGAGGTGGAGAGAGAGAAAAGAACATAAGAAGAGCCATGCTGGATCAGACCAAGGGTCCATCTTATCCAGCATTCTGTTCACACAGTGGCCAACCAGTTGCCTGGTTGGCTGAAAGACAGAACAGGAGTACACTTGCCTCAGTCCTATTTACCCTCTGATGTCACCTTATTTCAGCTTGGGTGGTAGCTGAAATACCATCCTTTGGCCATCTGTAGTGGTAGCACCCTTGTGTATCTGAGAAAAGACCAATAGGATTCTACTTGGGGAAGCCACCTGTGTGGATTGTCCAAGCCAGGCACGTGTTGAGCCTGGAACCAAATATTATGTTGCAGGCAATGAAGCACCAACGCTCTCACCAATGCCACAACCCTATGGTTCCTGGAGGACAGTGTATTAATGACATGAATGGTGGCAAGGTTGTCACACCAGAAGAGAGCCACTGAACTGGCCATTTGGCCAGCCCAAAGGTGTGCAGCCAGGCAAATAGGGAAGAACTCAAGAAAGTAAGATCCTTACAAATTCCAGCTGCCGTCCAGCTCCTGGGCCACCACCAAAAGCACCACCGGTCGCACCATATGACGCTGAAAACCAGTGCCCCAGCTGCATCAGAATGTATCTGCAGGTTGGCCTTGAGTAGCAACTCATGCCTCCAAAACGAGACGCCATTAAATTCCTCTAAAAATTGAAGCCATACCTGCAAATCCAAGCATACAGCAGAAGTGGCCCTGGTTCGGTGATGGGGCTGTCGCAGTCCCTGCATTGCCAAGCATAGCCAGCACAAGAAGGGCCAGCTAGGGCCAACTACTCTACAGGCAAAATTTAGATGCCCTACGACCTCCTGAAGTGCCCACAAGGAGACCTTATGAGGATGCCTAATCGCCATGAGCTTCGCACGCAAGACAGTGAGTTTGGACTGGGTAAGCCAGCAACATCACTTCAGAATATCCAACTCAATCCCCAAGAATGTTTAAACAGCAGATGAGCCCTCTGTTTTCTCGTGAGCCAATGGGACACCGAGCTCCTCCGAAAGGGAAGCGATAGCCTGCATCAAATCGGAGCATTGAGTGGTATCTTTGGGCCTGGCAAACAAGAAGTCATCCAAATAATGGACCACACTCTGCACACCTGACCGGTCTCTCACATAGGGATGGACGAAAGTCACTTACCTGTCCTTGAAGCTTGTTCGCGGTGGGGGGGAGGCGCTTCGCTGCTCCCCCCGCGAAGTTCAGGCCGGGGGGGAGGCTTCCTGCCTCGCCCGGCCGAAATTCAGGCCGGGGAGGAGGCGTCTCGCCTCGCCCGGCCGCGAACTAAAAAGTTTTTTTTTTTTTAAATGCCCCTGTAATAGGCTACGTGACGATTAACGTAGCCTATCACGGCTAGATCTGCAAAGTCAGCCGTGATAGGCTACGTTAATTGTCACGTAGCATATCATGGGGGCGTGTTTTTTTTTCTTTGATTGGAATGGCAGCGGTGGCAGCCGGTCGAAAGACCGGCTGCCGCTCCCGCCCCGGGCGAACACCCGCCGAACCGCCAGCCGGACCCGCCACTGGGAGGAACATTCGCCAAAGGTAAGTCCCGTCCCGGGGGCGGGGTGCGGGGGGTGGGGGTGTGTGGAGAATTTCTCCCCGAAACTTGTTCAGGGGGCCGAACACGTTGGTGCTCGGCCCCCCGAAGTTTCGGGGAGAAATTCTCCGCCAACCCTACGTCTCACAGCCCATTCTAGAAAGGTGCTGAATCTCCCGAACATGGCACAAGAGATGGAGCACCCCATAGGGATGGCCTGGTCCAAATAAAATTTTCCCTGAAAACCGAACCCAAGAGGTCGAAGTCCAATGGATTGATGGGAAAAATGCAAAAGGCAGACTTTGTATCGCATTTCCCCATCACTGCAGGCATTCAAGACGAGGCTGGACAGCCATCTGTCAGGGATGCTCTGACTTGGATTCCTGCATTGAGCAGGGTTAGGGATGTCAGAGAATTCCGCCATGGACTCCAGTGAGGCCAGATTCTTTAAAATCCGGCCCCTCGGAATCCGTGGTGGAATGGCCTCCCCCCCCACCCCACGGAATCACCCCGAGATGGAGTTTACCTGGCAGTGGATGTGGTGGCAGCAGCTCTGGCTGGTCTCCCGGCCAGATGTTGCCAGGCTGCTGCTGCCACAAATGGTGGCCATCACAGTGGCCGCCATTTGCATCTTTGCAGTCAGCTGCGATAGGCTATGTAAGTATTTACATAGCCTATCACGGCAAAGAGCGGGGGTGGAAACAGCATAGCGGCTGCCATTTGCGTCCCTGCTCTTTGCTATAATAGGCTATGTAAATACTTACGTAGCCTATCATGGCTGACTGCAAGGACACAAATGATGGCCACTATGATGGCTGCCATTTGTGGCCGCAGCAGCCCGGCAGCACCTGGAACTCCGGCTGCAGCTGGCCCCAGCCCGTGGCCCTGTGGAGCCACCGCGGAGTGGAGCCAGCCAGGGAAGATTCCGGGGGGAGGGACGGAGTGCCTCCTCCCCACCACAGATTGCCTGGCATGGAGCCAGGTAAGACTTTTGTACATCCCTAAGCAGGGGGGTGGACTCGATGGCCTTGTAGGCCCCTTCCAACCCTACTATTCTATGATTCTATGATCAGTGCCCCTTGGCCGAAAGCCTGGACCATAGAAACAGCCGCATCAAAAGAGGTATAATGCACTAGGGATATACAAAAGTAACTTACCTTTTTACGAAATTGATTCACGGTGGGGGGGAGGTGCTCCATCCCTCCCCCCAAAATTCTGGCTGGGGGGGATGCGCTCCATCCCTCCCCCCCGAAATTCTGGCTGGGGGGGAGGCGCTCCGTCTCTCCACCCCCGAATCCTGGCCGGCCGGGTCTGCAAATGGCAGCGGCTGTAGCGACCGCCGTTTGCGTCCCTGCAGTCAGCCGTGATAGGCTACGTAAATGTTTACATAGCCTATCATGACTGATTTAAAAGAAAAAAAATGCACGTACGCAAATGGCGGCGCCCATGGGCGCCGCCATTTGCGTTCCTTATTTTGACACGTCTTAGTCTATGTAAACCTTTACTTAGACTAAGACGGCGAAAATAAGGGGAACACAAATAGCGTAGTGTCTATGCTATTTCCGTTCCCCTTATTTTCGCCATCTTAGTCTACGTAAATGTTTACATAGACTAAGACGTGTCAAAATAAGGAACGCCCATGGGCGCCGCCATTTGCGTATGCGCGTTGTTGTTGTTCTTTAAATCAACCGTGATAGGCTACGTAAACATTTACGTAGCCTATCACGGTATTTTTTAAAAATCTATCTGTGATAGGCTACGTAAATGGTTACGTACCCTATCACGTTTTTTTGTTTTGTTTTTTACTGGAAATGGCGGCGGCAGCAGCCAGTCAGAAGACCGGCCGCTGCAGCCGCCACCGCCGCCGAACCGCCACTGAACCGCCATCAGAGCCACTGCCGCCAGGAAGATTTGCCCAAGGTAAGTCCCATCCCAGGGGGGCAGGGGGGCAGACTGTTTCACCACCGATTTCGGGGGGCTGAATGCGCTGGCATTCTGCCTCCCCGAGATTCGTGGCAAAATTCTCTGACATCCCTATATGCACTAGGGATGGCAGAGAATTTCTCCCCGAAACTTTGGGTAGCCGAGCGCCAACATGTTCGGCCACCTGAACAAGTTTCGGGGAGAAATCCTCCGAACCCACCCGCCCCCACACCCCCCCCCGGGACGGAACTTACCTTCACCGAATGTCCCTCCCGGTGGCTGGTCCGGCCAGCGGTTCGGCGGGTGTTCGAGCGAGGCGGGAGCGGCAGCCGGTCTTTTGACCGGCTGCCGCCGCTGCCATTGCAATGAAAGAAAAAAAAAACACGCCCCCTGATAGGCTATGTGACGATTCACATAGCCTATCACGGCTAGATTTGCAAAGTCAGCCGTGATAGGCTACGTGAATCGTCACGTAGCCTATCACGGGTGACTTAAAAAAAAAAAAGTGTGTACGGATAATGGCAGCCCCCATAGGGAGCTGCCATTCCCGTTCCTTATTTGGTTGCTGTAGTCTACGTAAAGATTTACGTGGACTACGGCGAAAATAAGGGCAATGCTATTTGCGTTGCCCTTATTTTCGCCGTAGTCTACGTAAACATTTACGTAGACTACAGCGACTAAATAAGGAACGCGAATGGCGGCTCCCTACGGGGGCCGCCATTCGCATACGCGCTTTTTTTTTTTTTTAAAGTCACCCGTGATAGGCTACGTGACGATTGACGTAGCCTATCACGGCTGACTTTGCAGATCTAGCCGTGATAGGCTATGTGAATCGTCACGTAGCCTATCAGGGGGCGTTTTTTGTTTTTTTTTTTAACTTTCGCGTTCGCAGCCGGGCGAGGCGGGAAGCCTCCTCCCCGGCCTGAATTTCGGCCGGGCCGAGGCGGGAAGCCTCCACCCCGGCCTGAATTTCGGCCGGGCCAAGGCGGGAAGCCTCCCCCCCGGATGGAACTTCGCAGGGGGACCAGCGAAGTGCCTTCCCCCCACCGCGAACGTCCTTCGAGGAAAGGTAAGGGACTTTCGGAACACAGATGATGGGGAAATTTCATCATTAACGGACTGACCCTTGGGGAAGGAGAGGTTATGAATTAACCTGAACTCCCCGGATGATTTCTTTGGTGCAATTCCCAGGGGGGAAACCCATAAGTTTGGTATCAGGGGTGTGTTAAAGGGGCCAAAAACCCAGCCTGCTGATACTTCCTTCTCATTTTTGTCCTGAACCAACTGTTGCATAGCGAGGAATGAGTTCTGATTCCTAGAGAATAGCAACTTGCGCTGGTCCTGGAAAGGTATACAACTAAGCGTAAAGCCCTGCTCAACGTAGATGGCACCATCCCTGTGCAGGTAGCGTCCAACAGCCGACAAAGCAGCACAATCTTAACTGAGCTGGGCCCCTTTGGGAGGGGGCTGTTGTCTGCCCCCGTACTTCCTAACACCCTGTCCCCCTCACGAGGGGCCACTGGTTCTAGGGCAAGAGGTGCATGGGTGCTGTCTGCCACAGATGAAACACTTGTGGTGGAATCTACATGGGTTCTAAGAGCAGGAAAATTTGGAGCTGTATTCCCAGCATGGCCAGCAGTGTTGAACCACCAGCCCTGCAATGCAGGTGTTTGTTTGGCCAAGATGTGACCACTGTCCGATCTCTCACCAAAACCTGGCCTAGAAGGAGTCATAAATTGGAGCCAAAGGTCCTGCTCCTTCAGATCCCATCGCATGGAAGGGTCAATGGCTGCCCTTGTGTGAAAGGCCTCATCATAGGCCAGCCAAGCCCCTCCCTTATACTCCGTGTATGCCCTATAAATTATGTATCAATGTATTTGGTGAGGATCCACCCCCATTCTGGGAATCTTTCTGGGAAACAATACCAGCATAAATCAAGTAGGGATGTACAAATTGTGTACCTTCCGGGCTGCTTGACTTCCGCAGTTTGCGGCCAGTGCTCCATTCTGCTGTTCACAAGCCCCTGGGATTCACAAGCCCCAGCCTGGCAAGGTGGGATGAGGTACAGCAGATGTCTGACCTGCTTCTGGGGTAGCCAAACTGGGGTTCCCCAATACCATATCAGATATGTTCCTTCTACTGCCTCTGCCTGAGAAGCAGGGGAGGTAGATGTCCCAATGGCATCTAAGCGCGATGAAATAGAAAGCAACAGTGAGTGCTAAGTTTGCCACCGCATTCTTTTGGGCTGAAACTCCTTGGCCTAGCTAGGCCCGGCTGAGGCAGGAGGAACAATCCTGGTGTTCTGTTCTGCGGCCTCCGGATGTGCGAGGATTGAAGCCAGGTCCGGGCCTGGTTCGTCTTCAGAAGAAGATTCACACCTATCCTGGGCCCTCTTTGCAGGGGGCTGTGGGGCCCCACCCATACCCTTCCTGCTGCCCTGTCCCTTCTTTGGCATAATGCAAGTGAAAGGAAGCTATGCAAAAACTCCTGGCAGGCCACACCTGAAAGTTCCAGGACAGCCAATTAACTAACTGGGTGAAACCAGCTTCAGCAAGGTGGCCGCTGCATGTGCTGGATCGGTACGCCTAGGCACCAGCGGGGGAGGGGGTGCTTAAGGTCCCTAGCCGGTAACCCTCCCTGCCAAAAGAGCCCCCCAGGCTGGGAAAGACAGAGCCTGGAGCCAGATGTTCCCCAAGTGGCTGCCCCTGATGTTGAGGCCCCCTTCCTCCAAACCTTGGGCCTATGGCCCTGAAGAATGCTGCCTGCTGGCCGAATCTGCAACAAGGCACGAGAGAGATCGGGGCTGCTGGGAGAAACACGTCATTGGCCCCTGGGGCCGCTGATGGTGCAGGAAGAAGCAGCCACCCCGAATTGGAGCAACTACCCCACCCAGTGCTGGCCAGAGCCCACTGCCAATGCAACTGTGTGGGCTGCAAGAGCCCCAAAGAATGGGGCTTGGTCTGGTCACTGCTGCTCCTTCGCGAGGGGCATGGCCGCTGCCACTGCCTCCTCTGCTGCCTCTGCCACTCCTCTCCATGCTGGAAGGTGCCTAACGCTGCTTAAGAGAGAGATCGTCGCCTCTCCCATTGCGCCAGAGGAGCGCATGCTAAACGCTCCTGAGCTGCGCGAGCGAGAGATTGCTCTGGGAGGGGTGAGGGTCTTGAAGAGGCTTTGCCGGCCCCTCACCTTTGGAGTGGTGCCACTTGGGATGCCCCAATGGCATCCCGAGACATCCTCTCACCCCCCCACAGCACCCCCCCCCATGGCCAGGCTGGACGTGGGGGTAGCGAATTTATTGTTCCAACTAATAGGACCCTCAACAAAATGTTGCAGGTCCTATTAGTTGGAATAATAACTGCCAGCAAGAAATAAATGAAGCTGGGAAAAGTCAGCTTAATTCCCTTGAAGAGGCTGTCCCAGAATGTTTGCACATTTTAATAGGATAACCAGAAATTCAGTAGGTGCATCATTACGCTTCCAGACATGACAAGATGAACCTGTTGCTATTCAAGTCATAGAGCCTCTGTCAAGAAAAGAAAAGGACCCCAAACCATCATGGCGGCCTGGTGCTAGTAGAACTCTTTTAGATTTCTAAGTAGATTTGCAATGTGATAGTGGTGATGATGGGGAGGGGAGTGCGCCTTGGAACGCCTTCCCTAAATCAATGGTAAGAATCCACTTACAAACCACACACTTTCCTGACTTCGCACTATTGTCTAAACCATTGATTTCTGGAAAGCTTTAAAGATAATTAGCTTAAATCAAGGCTACCTTAATTATGGGGCCCTTGAGTAATTGCCACAATGCTCGAGATTCTTTAAAACATATTAATCCTAATAGAGGCGCCAAAGCATCAAAGCCCTGACAAATACTCTCCATTGTGTATATAGCAAATATCTTGCGTCTCTGGTAATGTAACGTTCTGAGATGCATTGTTTCCATCCACTTCTTACTGCATCATTTCGTGTAATTGCTCCTGACTGGCCTAACAGTATCTGTGACAAATGAAATGTAATGCAGACAAATACTCAGGGATACATAGTGCATGGCTTGCAGAAATGGAGAGCATAAATACAAAATGAGCAAGTGAGAGAAACCTGAGGTTGACTGTCATTGGAACTTCAGGGAATAGTGCAGATTGGCTCCCAGTATTGTTGAAAAGCAATTTAAAAGTAAATAAAATGTTGGACATCCTTGGCTTCTGTTGCAGTGTTCATTTTCACTGTTATTTGTATTTAAGCCTTCCTGTGTGCCCCCTCCCCCCACCACCACACACAGGGTATTTAAGGGTATTTATATATTGGAAAGAGTGCTGACTTTGCCTTGGTGATTTAATATTTATCTAAACAAGGGCTGCAAAGTTTAATCAGTTAATTTATTTAATCAGTTAGATTATTTGATTAAAAAAACCTTTTGACTGATGTAAAAGATGTCCTCAATTAACTGAGCAGATTTTTTAAAACTATGGTTTCTAATACAAGTAACAAGGGATGTGCCAACCCACCCCTGTCCAGGATAGGCGGGTGCCCACTAAAGCACCCCACCTGCTCAAGCCCTCCCAGACCCACACCCAAGCCCCCATGAGCTTGGCAAGCCACCCGCAGTCACCCTGGGTCCCATCCACGAATGCCTGCCATTTTGCCGAGGTTTTTTTACCAAAAAAAGGAGATAATTACAAATGTGCATATTCAAATATGCACACATTTGGGCTGGGAAAGCTTGATCTATGCAATATTAGAGGCATAGCATTGATCAAGCCCTAATGTGCGCATATTTAAATATGCACTTTTTAAATTAGCACCCTTTTTCATTGAAAATAAAAACCCTTGGCAAAATGGCAGGTGCTCATGGATGGGTCTGGGTGAGTTCAGGGAGTGTCTGGGACAGGGCGAGTGGGGGTGAGCAAGGCCAAGGGCTCGGTGGGTGTGGTCCGGGGATGCGGGTGGAGGGGGGCCTGATGGGCTCCCGGACCCAGTTGCTCCATCCCTATAAGTAATTTCTAAAAACTGTAGATGGCAAGCACCATGTTGACAGAGGCTTCCCACCTCTGCTTGGACAGAATGCCTCTTCTTAAGGTGATGCCTGTTACGACACATATGCACACCATGTAAAAACCAAAAAAAGGTAAGTTTCTTCCTTCAGAACTATTGGGTTGGATCCATATTTACACTGCATCAGCTGCATTGTTGGAAGTTGACTTCCCCATCCCCTCCTTCCCATGGCAGTCCCTCCACTCCCTGAAAAATATACACAAAGAGTCAGGAGGCCCTGCTGAATGGGGTGAGCTGTGGAATGGAGAATCCCCAAGAGTTAGATGGAGGGACCTTCTGCGAGCAAAGCTCTTCCTCTCGTAGAAGACAGATCCTGGATCCAACCCATTGTTGTTGTTGTTTTCCCATGTGCACATTTATGTAAACATAAGTGCTTGCTTAATATATGAATCAACTGAAAGCTCATATGACTAATCAGCTGAGATTCCTTTATTTAGGTGACAGCCCTAGTTTAAGACCGTGATCTCCCAATTTCTTGTTTGACCTAACATGCAGGTACAGACTATGTGTCATCTATTGCATCATAAAAGGTGAGAGTCATCAGCAAGAAATGTCTCCCAAGAAATCAAACAGGAGTGCTCACAGACAAGCACCCCCACTGAATTCCTTGCAGGTAGGTGTAAGTTGTGCACCCTGTGAGATGGGGTACGCCAAGGCGGGCAAGCGCAGGGATCCCCACTTATCTGCAAGTGCCATTTTGAATAGAAATCATGGGTAAGCTACTTATGTAAATTGCGATTTCCACAAAATGGTGGCCATAAATAGCGCCATTTATGCAAAATTACAGGCATAAATAATCTAAATTGGGACTCACGATGAACATAAGTAGCTTACATAAGTAGCTTACCTGTGTTTTCTAAGCAAAATGGCAGGTTGTGGGAAGAAAGAGAAGCCAAGCACCCTTCAGTGTCTTGCCCAGGGCACCGAACAAGGTCAGGTAAGCTTTGGGGGTCTGGCGAGCAGTGCACAGGGCAGGCGTGGGGTGGGGCATTCACCCATCCCTAGTCCTAGCATCCCTGATAGCAAAATAACACTGTTAGTGTCACTTTCTGCCCTCCAGCACATTTTACACCAACTGAAGTTCTGAACATTTTGCAAAGCCAGCCTCATGTAGAGTGTGTTCCACTAATCTAGCCTTCCCGAGCCTTCAGTATGTCTTCGACTACAGCTCCCAGCATTCCTGACCCTTGGCCATGCTGGCTGGGACTGATGAGAGTAGAAGTCCAAAACATCTGGAGGGCACCTGGTGGGGGTGGGCTGCAGTGGTCTAACCTTGAACAAACCAAGGTCTGTGTTACCTTGGAGATGCCTTCATCAGGAGAGCCCCCTGCTGGAATCCTAACAGAAGTTGCACAAACATACGCCTGGCAATATCTGCCACCTGTTTATCCAGGAGCAAGACTGGATCCAGAAGCATTCCCAGATTATGAACCTGCTCCACAAAGGAGAATGCAACCGCATCCAGAACAGGCTGAGCATCTATACCTGGGTCAGCAATACATTTGACCAATGGAAGTGTCAGGATTGATTCTGAGCATGGGGAGATAGTTAGCAGCTCAGATTCAGAAGAGGAACAGCCAGAACCGGGGGATGCATTTTCCCAAGCCAGTTCAGATATGGGTAGGCGTGCTTCTCAGGTTACTAATGCACAGATGGCCAGGCCTGAAGCCCCCCCTTGCCCCCCTCTGTGAGAAGCCAGGAGGAGGACGAGGAGGAGGAGAGTGAGGACTGTGACCTAAGAGATGTTAGACTGCGTCACAGAGCTAAGAGGGAAACGTCAGGGGCAGAGCTCAGATGGTTAGTGATGTGTGAGAGGCGACGTAGGGAAGCATCACTGGAAGGGCGGGACATCCCTCCCTAAGTTGGTCTAGCCAGTAGGGATGTACAAAAAGGACTTACCTTGTCCCGCAGCTTTTTTCGCAGTGGGAGGGAGGCGCTTCGCTTCTCCCCCCGAACTTCATGCGAGGGGGGGGAGGCTTCCCGCCTTGCCCAGCCGAAAATCAGGCCGGGCGGGAGGCGCCCCATCCCTCACTGGCGAAAGTCAGGCCAGGTAGAAGCGCCCCATCTACCCGGCCGCGAAAAAAAAAAACACCCCCGTGATAGGTTACGTAACGATTAACATAGCCTATCACGGCTAGATTTCCAAAGTCAGCCATGATAGGCTACGTTAATCGTCACGTAGCCTATCACGGGTGACTTTGGAAAAAAAAAAAGCGCGTATGCAAATGGCGGCCCCCATAGGGCCATTCGCGTTCCTTATTTGGTCCCTGTAGTCTTCGTAAAGATTTACGTAGACTACGGCGAAAATAAGGGCAACGCTATTTGACATTAAAAAAAAAGGTCACTGTAGATGCCAAGTGAGCCTCTCTAGGAAGAGCATTCCACGGCAGGGAACCACTACTTAAAGGACCCTCTCTTTGGGACCTTCCATACTTTAGATGAAGGGTGGTATTCACTACTGTGAGGCTGAACTGGCATTTGGGATGAAAACTATAGATGTGGTCCTTGAGCACCTGCAGGAAGGGAATCTATCATTTGAGAGGAACTATGATGTAGTCGACAGGGTATTGGACTCAGATCAGGGAGACACGGGTTCAAATTTCCACTTAATTGTTACACTCACTGGGTGACCTTGGGCCAGTGATCATCTCACAGACTAAGGGCGCAATCCTATCAAGATAGGCAGCTGCCTCCAAACTCGGAGGCAACCACCTATGCGATGCAGGGCAGGAGCGATGTGATTTCGGCTGTCTTGCTGCAGGAAATCAGAGCGGCGGGGGGGTGCAGATGCTGGATGATGCATAGGAAGTGTCAGAAAGGCACTTCTGCCCTCCCTGCCCTGGCCCACCCCCAGGAATGCCCCATTTTCACTGCTCTGTGCTCCTCTTCCGAGCACAGAGTGCGGGACCAAACCACACTGCCTATAAGGCAGCGCTGGAGGGGGTAGAGATCGGTCCTCATGGAACCAACCTCAGAGCGTGGGCTCCGAGGTCCGTTCCCATGAGCCGACCAATCCTATGGCTGTCTAGCCACTGACTAGTGGCCATAGGATTGCACCCTAACCCAATTTAGAGAGTCGTCGTGAGAATAAAATGGGTAGGGATATATGAAATGTACTCACCCACCCGTTCCGGGGCATCAGCGGTGGGGGGGAGGTGCTCCATCCCTCCCCCTGCAATCCTCCCCAGCCAGCTCCGCTCTGCAGCGAATCCATGGAGCTGCGGGCTGGGGCTGGCCACAGCCGGAATTCTGGCCATGGCCAGGCTGCTGTGGCTGCAAATGGCGGCCGCTACGCCGGCCACCATTTGCGTGGCTGCCAAGCCATGATAGGCTATGTAAGTATTTACATAGCCTATCATGGCAAAAGGAACCTACGCAAATGGTGGCCGCTACGCCATTTGCGTGGCTGCCTTTTGCCGTGATAGGCTACATAAATACTTATGTAGCCTATTAGGGCAAAGAGCAGGGGTGCAAATGGCGTAGCGGCCACCATTTGAGCCCCCGCTCTTTGCCGTGATAGGCTACGTAAGTATTTATGTAGCCAATCACGGCAAAAGGAAGCCACGCAAATGGCAGCCGCTACGACAGCCGCCATTTGCGGCCGCAGCAACCCAGCAGCGGCCGGGCCTGATCCAGCATGACTCTTCTTATGTTCTTATATTCTTAGTCAGTGGAATGCAGCACTAGAATGTGAGGGAGGGAGGGGATGTAAAACTGGAGGTTGGCACATGAGTAGGTGGAACTGATTGAGTTTTTCACTGGCGTGGAAGTAATGTGAGAGAAAGAAAAACTCAAATGTTGTCATGCTCATCTAGTATTTGAGGCAAGCATTACAAGTAGGGATGTACAAAACACCAATCTGGCTCCTCACCGGGCAATCCATGGGGGGGGAGGTGCTCCATCCCTCCCCCGGAATCTTCAATGGTGATCCGGTTCCCCCCTCGGAATCCTGCCCAGCCGCCCGCAGCCGGACATCCGGCCGCTGGACAGCCCTGCAGGGACGCAAATGGCGGCTGTCGTAGCTGCTGCCACTTGCATCCCTGTATTGAGCTGTGATAGGCTACCATGGCAGGGGGAAAAACCCCAGCGTACACAAATGGCAGTAGCTGGGGGTTTTTTTCCCCCCTGCCGTGATAGGCTACGTAAATACTTACGTAGCCTATCACGGCCTCTGCAGGGATGCAAATGGCATCCCTGCATTAGCCGTGATAGGCTACGTAAGTATTTGGAATACAAACCTTACCAGATGGTAATTAGGGATGTCAGAGATTTCCGTGATGGATCTCGGTGACGCCGAATGCGAGTAAATACATAATGCGTAAATACGTAAGTATTTACGTAGCCTATCACGGCTATGAAGACTAAGCGAATGGCGGCCGCAGGACGGCCCCCATTCACAAAGCAGCGCTGATGGAAGCAGGTAAGTGCTCCGTTTCACACGCCTTTCGTGGGGTGGGAGCTGCGGGGACTTCGTCCCACGTGCCTTTCGTGGGGTAGGGGGGGCGGGGGCTTCGTTCCGTGACAGATTTCGGGGGGCCGAATGCACTCGCATTCAGCCTCACTGAGATCCGTCGCGGAATTCTCTGATATCCCTAATTACCAGCTGGTAAGGTTTGTATTCCAAGCCAGTCTGGCCGTGATGATATCTCTACCAGCAATTGGCATAATTGCACAACACGTTCGCCATTCATATACACAGGAAGTATTGCAATGAAGATCTGAATTGTTTTCCATCTTATTGTTTCATATATCATGGGCTTAACTGTGCAACAACTTTCACGTACAATTACTACTTTTGTGGATTGGACCGTGGCATTCTTCACCATGCTGCCTATTCGGCTCAGACTGCAACAATGATAAACGTGGATGAAAGTTTCATTTTTGTTTGTTTTTCATAAGAATTTACCCAAACTTGCACATTTCTTCATATTCAGGATGGAAAGAACGTGAGAATTTTTTTTATTAAAAACAACAACAACAGGAATGTGAGCGAAACTGAACCTGACAGCTTTGGCCATCCAGACCCAGGGCTTTGACTGCTCAGCTCTTAAAAGTCCTGCTTTGACTTGTTGTCTCTTTGTCTAATTGGCTCCTCATCTTTAACAGATTCATAGCAAATACACCATGTTCTTTTCTATGCTCGAATAGCTGGACCTACTGAATGTGACTGGTGCAGATTAGGGATGGGAGAATTTACCATGGCCCAGGTTCCGCACTGCTCACCAGACCCCCACTGGCTGGCTGCCCCTGTTCGCCACATGTGATCTGTGAGCACCCAGCAACTCACGTGACAATGGTGGCTTGGCCTTTTTCGAAAAGGCCAATTTTATGCAAATGGCAGCTATAAACCAGCCATTTACACAAGATTGCAGGCATAAATGGCCATTTGCATAACATTGGCCTTTACAAAAAAAAGGCCAAGCTGCCATTTCACAGCTTGGTGAGAGATCAGGGATCCCCACGCTTTGCTGATTTCTCACTGGGTGCTATTAATTTCATTTCAGTTTGGTTTTGATAAGAATTTACCAAACTTCACACAAGTCTTCATATTTGGGATGGAAAGAATCTGAATTCCAGAACAAATGAAACTGATAGATCCATCCATCTGATGATGTAGTTTTTGCATCAGAAGTGGATAACTGTGGCATCCCTGTGGTGATTCTACCCAGACATAGTAAAAATAATGTTGAAACCAACAGAAGAAATTCTTAACAGTGTATCTGTTTTGAAACCGTTAAATATGCATAGATATTTTCTTCTGACTACTAAATCAGGCTAATGTACTCTTCCACTGAGCTGTCATGAATCTACTGTCACAAAAGACAACTCTTTCCAGGAAGATGATGCCTTCAGCATTGCACTTAGAAATGCCAGTTCTCATTATACATGCAAACAAGTGCATGCCATGGTGTATATGTATTGACAAAGAGCTCTTGGCTGTTAAACTTTAAAGCTGATAGATCAGATCAAGTGGGAGGAGCTAAGTTTTCCCCCTAGTTCTTCAGCTGGGAATGTTCAAACTAAACTACCTGAGAGCAATTTGTACAAGAATATGGCTTTGAACTACATTTTTGCTTCTTCAAATCTGTTGTTATGGGCTGAAATATCCTCAGTTAGGAATCAGAAGGGAATTTATAATCTGGACTAGCTGTCTTCTGTGATTTTGCACACCTATAATCTCATTGTTTGCACAAGATCAGACAAGTGGTATGAGATACCTGAGAGCTCTGCCAGTTCTGTAGGTGCAAAACTACTGCCAATGGTGCTCCTGACTAGGGTTGTATGAAAATCACTTACCGTTTCGCGGATCTGCTTTGCGGTGGGGGGGGAGGCGCTCCGTCCCTCCCCCTGGAGTCTTGCCCAGCTGGCTCCACTCTGCGGGGATTCCGCTGGCCGGCTCCGCCCGCAGCCGGACATCTGGCCACTGGGCAGCAGGGACGCAAATGGCGGCAGCTGTAGCCACCGCCGTTTGTGTCCCTGTAATTAACCGTGATAGGCTACGTAAATATTTATGTAGCCTATCACAGCAAAGTAAAAAAAATGCATACACAAATGGCGGCGGCTACGGCGGCCGCCATTTGAATTGGCTATTTTTCGCCGTTCTAGCCTATGTAAATATTTACATAGGCTAGAAAGGCGAAAAATAGCGAACACAAATGGCCGCCGCCGTAGCCACTGCCATTTGCGTATCCTGCGCCCGGCCATGCCCGGCCAGGAGACCAGCCGCCGCCGCCACCCCCACCACCCCTGCCACCACTGCACCCGCCGCTGCCACCCCGCTGCTGCACCTGCCGCACCCACCGCCGCCACACCTGCCGCCGCCACACCTGCCGCTGCACCTGCTGCACCCGCCACCACTGCACCCACCGCCGCACCCGCTGCCACCATACCTGCCGCTGCCACCCCCGCTGCCGCGCCCGCCGCCGCACCTGCCACCGCACCCGCCGATACACCTGCCGCTGCTGCCAATGCCAAATCCGCACCCGCCACCGCACCCGCCGCCACCGCATCCCCCACCCCCACCCCTGTTAAATCCACCGCATCTGCCGCATCCGCCCCAGGTAAGTGCTGTCCCGGGGGATTCCGTGGGGGGGCGGGGGGCAGGAGGCCATTCCGCCACAGATTCCGGGGGGGCAGATTCTAAAGAATCCAGCCTCACTGGAATCCATGGCAGAATTCTCCGCCATCCCTACTCCTGACAATAGCCCCAAATAGGGATGGTGGAGAATTCTGCCATGGACTCCAATGAGGCCAGATTCTTTAGAGTCCACGGACCCCCAGAGTCTGTGGTGGAACAGAACACTTACCTCCGCCTCCCCGTGGAATCTTCAGCTGGATCCTCCTGCTCCAGATTGCCAGCAATGCAGCCGCCATGCTGTATCGCTGGCTGAAGGGGACTTGACTGATTGTGGACACAAATGGTGTCCAGGACGCCATTTGCGGCTGTAAAGGTCTTAGTTTAAGGTAAATGCAGCTGTAAATGGAGCCATTTACAGCTGCATTTACCTTAAACTAAGACCTTTACAGCCGCAAATGGTGTCCCAGATGCCATTTACAGCCGCAGTCAGTCAAATCCCCTTCAGCCAGCGATACAGCATGGCAGCCATATTGCTGGTGCTTCGGAGCTGGCCAGAGGCTCCGTGGAATCGCTGCAGAGCAGAGCCAGCCAAAGAGGATTCCGGGGGGAGGAACAGATTTCTTCCCCTCCATGGGTGGATTCCCCACAGACCGGAAGGTAGGGAATCCGCCCATTCCTAGCCCCGAACAGGGTGTTTCACATAGGGATGGTGTGGGCGCCCGTTTTGGTCTGGGAATCTGGCAAACTGCCTGCACCTACACCCCCCAAACCATTCCTGCTGAGCCCCTTCCCCCGCGACCCACCCCATGCTCGCTGAGCCATCCACACTTACTTGGGCTCTGTCCTCCGCTGTGATTGCCAGGTTGTGAAAAAACATGCACAATATGGCACCGTGAATCACCCATATACACCTGTAATCATGTATATATGGGCAATTCACAGTGCCATTTTGCATAGAAGTCTATGAGAGCTTTTTTGCGATTGTCATTTTTTTTGCCACATGGTGATTGTGGTGGAGGAGGAATGGGCCCGGGTAAGTGTGGTTGGCTTGGTGAGTGGGTGTGGGGCTTAAGTGAGGGTCTGGGGGTGCACAAGCAGTGGCAGGGGCTGAGCAAGTACCCAGAGAACCCAGACAGCTGGACAGCCATCTGTCAGGGATGCTCTGACTTGGATTCCTGCACTGAGCAGGGGGTTGGACTCAACAGCCTTGTAGGCCCCTTCCAACCCTACTATTCTATGATTCTATGACAGTGGGTGCCTGCCCATCTCTAGTTTTAGGAGTGGGGCATGGCATTGGTGGCATAGTGAAGAGAGATGGATGAATCTGTCAGTTCCAATTTCTCTGTTCCTATTCCTCCAAACGTATATTCAGTTTGCCATGAATTTTGAGAAGTTTTCCCATCTTAAGTTTGAATTTTTCCAAAATTTGAAAAAAAAAAAGTTTGCAAGGAAATTCATGAGCAGTTTTGTGCACATTGCTCCTAATACATGCTATTTTTAATGCATTTTGCCTAATATACATATTTTTGTTAGCAATATTCCTAATATTGTAGCAGCCATATCGGGGGTCAGACTAAGTAGCCTCATGCTTCATGTTCTTGCTGAGCTCTTGCTCTCTGAAATATATGTTTGTAAGCTGACGAGACACAGGAATTTCTTATCTTGTCAACAAAGGCTAAGGTCATAGAATTGTATATCATGTTCTCTGCTGTTCTCTGCTGTTCTCTGCTTATCATGGCTACCCTATAACCCATTTCTTGTATTATAAACAATGGTGCTAGGAGAAGAAATGTTGAGGACTGCAACTCCACATGGGAGGGAGAGGAGGAGCCATTTCCTATGTGTCACAATATCTATAAAAACAATGTGCTGATGTAAATATAAAGCCATAAAGCCCGCGCATTAAATAAAGAAAAACTCTTTTTCCTTCACTCCATGGTCTCTCTGACTCTGTGTTATGCAACAATATAACACATTGTAACATTTTTTTCCTAATATGTGCATTTTAATGCATTTTTTATTGGAGAATCTATAGCAAAATTCAGAGAAGTGCAAATTTCAAAGGATAACTGAGCTTCAGTTTACATAGTGGTCAAAAAGTACAAAATTAGTTAAGTTCGCATTAAAATTAGATAAATTCACATTACCAAAATCCTTATAGCAAAGAAAAGAAAAGAAAAGAAAAGAAAAATGTCTCTCCTTCCTCCCAAGCCACAGTTTGGATTGCTCTGTAATTTACATTCAAAGTAGCCTTCAGGGTCAGGTATTTGTGCTATCTTTTCTTATATGGAAGAGGAGATCCTTGCCAATTTATTTGGAAGACTAAGTAGAGATGGATGCATCTGTCAGGTTTCCTTTCTCCCACCTTTGATTTTTTTTTTTAACTGGAGTTTTTGGCTTTTTGTTTTGTTTTGTTTCTTTTTTTCATCCCATTTGTTCAAAAAACAAGACAAATAAATTTCTCACCCATTTGCACTGGCCTAATTCAATAGATACAGCTATTCCTAGCATAGGTAGGGCCATGTTTTACTATCAGAAAAATAATAATTGGAAACCCTAATGCGGCGTCATAAACTTGGTGAAATATACAGGAATTCAAACACAGCTTTTAAGAACTATGAACTCAGAGCCCTCTGCACAAATTTGCGCATTTTTGTAAGTTCTTTTCCAAAAATTACTTGAATGAAATTCTCACTCATCCCTAAGAGAGGAACTGGGGGAGAAAAAGTTGGATCCAGAGTTAGTTATACATAGAATAGACCCATTTAAATTAATGGAACTTACAGTAATTATGACTAACTGAAGTACCATTGATCTACTCTAAATATTACTAAGTATGGAGACAACCCATTAAAACCAATGTGCTTCTTCTCTGGTATTTTAAAACCATAAGAGGCCCATTGTCTTTCTATTTTCTAAAGCCTTCACAATTATAAGTAAAAAGAGAGATACTGAGAAATAGAGCAATCATCACTTTAAAAAGGAATCCTCCTTCGTAGTAAACTAAACAACAGAGAAAAGCATTTTTCTCTCTGTCTTTGTCATTAGGGATGTACGAAAGTCACTTATCTGGTCTCGCAGCTTGCTTCGTGGTGGGGGGGAGGCGCTTCGCTTCTCCCTCTGAAGTTCAGGCCGGGGGGGAGGCTTCCCGCCTCGCCCGGCCGAAATTCAGGCCGGGGGGGAGGCTTCCCGCCTCGCCCGGCCAAAATTCAGGCCGGGGAGAAGCGCCCCGTCTCCCCAGCTGCGAACTTCAAAAGAAAAGTAAAAAAAAAAAAAGCCCCGTGATAGGCTACGTAACGATTTACGTAGCCTATCACGGCTAGATCTGCAAAGTCAGCAGTGATAAGCTACGTTAATCGTCACGTAGCCTATCACAGGTGACTTTGGGAAAAAGAAAAAAGTGCGTACACGAATGGCGGCCCCCATAGGGAGCCGCCATTCGCGTTCCTTATTTGGTCCCTGTAGTCTACGTAAAGATTTACGTAGGGATGGCGGAGAATTTCTCCCCGAAACTTCGGGGGGCCGAGCGCCAATGTGTTCGGCCCCCCGAACAAGTTTCAGGGAGAAATCCTCACGGGTGACTTTAAAAAAAAAAAAAAAAGTGTGTACGGATAATGGCGGCCCCCATAGGGAGCCGCCATTCGCGTTCCTTATTTGGTTGCTGTAGTCTACGTCAATGTTTACGTAGACTACGGCGAAAATAAGGCGCTTTTTTTTTTTTTTTAAAGTCACCCGTGATAGACTACGTGACGATTCACGTAGCCTATCACGGCTGACTGTCCAGATCTAGCCGTGATAGGCTACGTGAATCGTCATGTAGCCTATCAGGGGACGTTGTTTTTTTTTTTTTTTACTTTCGTGTTCGCGGCCGGGCGAGGCGGGAAGCCTCCTCCCCGGCCTGAATTTCGGCCGGGCGAGGCGGGAAGCCTCCCCCCCCAGCCTGAACTTCGTGGGGGGAGCAGCGAAGCGCTCCCCCCCACCGCGAAAAAGCTGCGAGAAAAGGTAAGTGACTTTCGTTCACCCCTAGATTTACGTAGACTACGGCGAAAATAAGGGCAACGCTATTTGCATTGCCCTTATTTTCGCCATAGTCTACGTAAATCTTTACGTAGACTACAGGGACCAAATAAGGAACGTGAACGGTGGCTCCCTATGGGGGCCGCCATTAGCTGTACGTAGGGATGGCGGAGAATTTCTCCCCGAAACTTCGGGGGGCCGAGCGCCAACGTGTTCGGCCCCCCGAACAAGTTTCAGGGAGAAATCCTCCGCCCCCCCCCCGCCCCCGCACCCCCCCCGGGACAGGACTTACCTTCACTGAATGTCCCTCCCGGTGGCTGGTCCGGCCGGCGGTTCGGCGGGTGCTCGAGCGAGGCGGGAGCAGCAGCCCGTCTTTCGACGGGCTGCCGCCACCGCCATTGCAATGAAAGAAAAAAAAAAAACGTCCCCTGATAGGCTACGTGACGATTCACGTAGCCTATCACGGCTAGATTTGCAAAGTCAGCCGTGATAGGCTACGTGAATCGTCACATAGCCTATCAGGGGGCGTTTTTTGTTTTTTTTTTTACTTTCGCGTTCACGGCCGGGCGAGGCGAGGCGCCTCCTCCCTGGCCTGAATTTCGGCCGGGCGAGGCGGGAAGCCTCCCCCCTGGCCTGAATTTCGGCCAGGCGAGGCGGGAAGCCTCCCCCCCCGGCCTGAACTTCACGGGGGGAGCAGCGAAGCACCTCCCCCCACCGCGAACGGCCTTCGACGACAGGTAAGTGACTTTCGTCCACCCCTAGCCGTACGCGCTTTTTTTTTTTTTAAAGTCACCCGTAATAGGCTACATTACGATTAACGTAGCCTATCATGGCTGACTTTGCAAATCTAGCCATGATAGGCTACGTTAATCATTACGTAGCCTATCACAGGGGCGTTTTTTTTTTTTTTACTTTTCTTGTAATGGCAGCGGCGGCAGCTGGTCGAAAGACCGGCTGCCGCCCCTGCCCCTGACGAAGACCTGCCAAACCACCGCCGGGACCCACCGCTGGGAGGGACATTCGTGAAAGGTAAATCCCATCCCGGGGGGGGCGGGGGGTGGGGGGGTGGAGAATTTCTCCCCGAACAACCTTCGGAGGACCGAATGCGTTGGCACTTGGCCCCCCGAAGTTTCGGGGAGAAATTCTCCCCCATCCCTATTTGTCATGCATTTTTAAAAAGTGTCTTAGCAGGAAAGGTTCTGAGGCAAAATGCAGCAAGTCATTTAAGAGGCAGGAGATGTTATTCTGAGTGAAATGGCATATTGAAGCTAATGGACCCCATTTGAACTTTGCTTTGTTTCCTCATTAGCACATTTCCCTATGAGGCTGTGAAACTGCTCCATTTACGGAGAACATGCACTGAAGGAGAAAACAAACAAACAACAGCAAAACCACCTCACATCATTTCGATAAGGTGGGTGCGGGGGGAGACCTGAAACTGTCTGTAATGTGAACCTATAATTTACAGTGAAGCTTGCCACTAAAACCACATTTTGGCTACACTTTTGGATACCACTCTCCTGAGTCGCCTTTATTCTTATTTATAAGGGGAGGGGAGTGTTTCATTTGTGCTGAGCCAAACGTTTGTGTTGGGGGAAGGTAAAACAGCTGTCAATTGTAGGGGAGGGAGGGAGGTAAAAAATAAACCAGGGTGGGAGTGAAACTCTATGCTGCTACCCAGAATTCCTCCCAGGGACTGGAAGCTGACAGCCACCATTTTGTGGAGAGCCACTTTTTTTCCCCAGAAGCCCCTGCAATGGTGACATAAGAACATATCTACTGGGGGCTTCAGGGAAGGGAAAATGATGGCTCTGGGCTAATACTGTAATCCACAAAGGACAAATTCCTCAGTCATCCCTACCACCAGCTTACTGACTGTACACACTTAGTGGCTATTGAAATAAACCATTGCGCACACACACACACACACACACACGTGTGTGTGTGTGTCATGCAAACCATATATATACACAACAACATCCAAACATACAATTATTATTTTGAAGCACCTTAAACAGTATCCAATACTGTTGCTCTTCCTCCGCTGGTTCAGTTGTGTTCGTGGGACCCTCCGCTTACACAATGGGGAATGAGTGGTTCTCAAAGCAACCCCAGAAACAAGCAGAAATGCTTATTTCCAGAATGGGATTCAGCTCCCTTCCAGGCCCAAAGACAGCCTAAATGTTGGGGGGGGGCAAAGGAGTAGGGGGACAGTTCATCTTGTTTGCCGCCCTTTTAAAGACAAAATTGTAAACTGTTTTTTAAAATATTTGTTTGTAAAACATTTTAGCAGGCAGATAAAATTTAGAGAGGCAGCCCCCCCCCAGCCCCCCCATATTGGATACTGCCCCATGCTTGCTTCCCACCCAACTGTGCATCTATCCAGGAGCAGACGTTTGTACCATGCTGACCCTTGCTCCTATCCCCTGGAATCTGAACTGAAAACAGTCAATGTAGAGGGAGCAAGTCCAAAGGCCAGGGGGATCTGAGATTACCATAGCTCGTTTCAAGATGTTGTTGTAGGGATGCACGAAAGTCACTTAACTTATCGCAGGGGTGCTTCGCGGTGGGGAGGAGGCGCTTCGCTTCTCCCCTCGAAGTTCAGGCGAGGGGGGGTAGCCGTCCTGCCTCGCCCGGCCGAAATTCAGGCCGGGGGGGGAGGCTTCCCACCTCGCCCAGCCGAAATTCAGGCCGGGGAGAAGCACCCCATCTCCCTGGCTGTGAAACAAAGTGTTAAAAAAAAACAACCCGTGATAGGCTACGTAACGATTAACGTAGCCTATCACGGCTAGATTTCCAAAGTCAGCCGTGATAGGCTACGTAAATCATTACGTAGCCTATCACGGGTGACTTTGGGGGAAAAAAAAGCGCGTACGCAAATGGCGGCGGCCTATGGGCGCCGCCATTTGTGTTCCTTATTTGGTCCCGGTTATTTGGTCCCACAAATATTGTGGTCCCTTATTTGGACTATGCTGTATATAAATCTTTACATAGACTACCGGGACCAAATAAGGAACGCAAATGGAGGCGCCAATATGCCACCACCATTTGCGTACGCGGTTTTTATTTTTTTACCCAGAGCCCTCTGCAGCCGTAAATCTTGCTGCGGATGGCTCTGGCCTGGGCTGGGCCTGGCCAGCTGCTCCGCAGAGCCACCACGGAGCACAGTCAGCAGTCGAGGATTCTGTGGGGGGAGGAGCGGATCATCTCCGGGTGGTGGCGGCTCTGGCGGTGGCTTTGGTGGCAGTGGCAGCGGATGGTCTTCCGAGTGGCTGCCGCCGTCACCATTTGCAGTCTGGAGGTGTTTTTTTTTTTTTTTTTTACAGGGACGTGATAGGCTACGTAAAGATTTACGTAGCCTATCATGGCTGGGTTAAAAAACAACAACAACCGTGTCCGCAAATGGCAGAGGCTATGGCCGCCGCCATTTCCGTTCATTATTTTTCGCCGTCTTAGTCTACGTAAATATTTACGTAGACTATTACGGAAAAAATAAAGGGGAACGCAAATAGCGTAGCAGGTGCTATTTGCGTCCCTTTTTGATTCGCCGTTTTAGCCTATGTAAATATTTACGTAGACTAAGATGGCGAAAAATAACGAATGCAAATAGCGCCCGCTACACTATTTGCGTTCCCTTTTGTTTTTGCCGTAATAGTCTACGTAAATATTTACATAGACTAAGACAGCGAAAAATAAGGAACGCAAATGGCGGCGGCTGTAGCCGCTGCCATTTGCGGACACGGTTGTTGTTGTTTTTTAACCCAGCCATGATAGGCTACGTAAATCTTTACGTAGCCTATCACGTCCCTGTAAAAAAAAAAAAAACACCTCCAGACTGCAAATGGTGACGGCGGCAGCCGCTCGGAAGACCATCCGCTGCCACTGCCACCAAAGCCACCGCCAGAGCCGCCACCACCCGGAACATCTGCCCCAGGTAAGTCTCATCCCGGGGGGGATCTACGGGGGGGAGGGGAGGTGGCAGTCCATTCTGCCACAGATTTCGGGGGGCCGAATGCACTGGCGTTCGGCCTCACTGAGATCTGTGGTGGAATTCTCTGACATCCCTCCTAGTACCAGGTTGTGGAAAGCTAATCTACACCAACTGGCAGAAGTGCTCTGAGGTCTCAGTAGTCTGTTGCAATCCTTCCCGGAGATACTACAGACCGAACCTGAGAACTTTTGCATGCAAAGCATGTGCTTAACCACTGACCTAAAGCCCTTCCGGATAAAACTTCCAGAGTGCAGGTTGAGAAGTAAGGTAAGTCTCCTTACCTTAACTAGGATTCTGGTATTTAATATTATCAAAACACTTCAAGTCATTGCTACTGAGTTTACGAGACAAAACTATATGGCTTAAGTGAGGGAAAGAAAACTTTTTTTCTTTTCTTTTTTAAGATGACTTTTTATTAGTAACCATAATCACAGGAGAGCATCTAAAAATTTACTGACCCGCTCCATGAGATCTAAAAGTTTAATCAACTTGCTAAGGTCTGAAATCCCAAATGTGCAATAAAATGGCAAACTGTGGTGGGAATAGATCCCAGGAAATCTAAACAGAAACAGCAACGGGGAGTTCAGCTTTTAGAAACGGCCTTGTCAGAAATTTCCAGCTGTTTCTGCGTGGTAAATAATTTAAGTAAATGCTCTCAACTAAAAGTGCACAGTGACAGATTAGGAAAAAAATGAATTTTTAACAATGCTACTAAACTATATAACAACAGACTTCAGCTGAGAGTCATCCAGCTTTCCAACATGAAATCACAACACACCCCATCTAAAAATATTAGATGGAGATGGAAAAACATGAATTAATTAAGACACATTTTCTCTTTCCCAGTGCTCAGATGGTCCATAGACTGAGTCACTAGAAGGGAACAAACAGTCTCCATGTATTATTAGATCTTTGTTTTTTGGAACTTGAGGTTGTTAGAATTACTCCTACTTCTGATACAGGGGGGAAAGACAAATTTCAGTTAGCTTTTTTTTTTCTTTCTTACTGCCTTTAAGGATGAGCAAATCACCACTAGCCTAGGACATTTTTTCATCTTATCAAAACTTTTATGACTTCCCACAACATTCCTCAAATGTGTCATCAGGTGAACTCTCAAAATTAATTTCAAATGTGGCTTCAGGTGAATCTGGTGGAGAAACTATCATATGCAGGTACAGTGAATTAACTGTGCACTGTTCCCTTAAGTACAGCAAATTCCCCAGGCCCCCTCATCCTTTAGATTAGGAGAAAGTGCAGACCTGTGTTAGGTGTCCTCCTGACAGAGAGTTATATATAACTTCATAAATAAATCAGTTAAATGACTGATACCTGTGTGGATCCTGAATTCAATAGGCAAGACCACAGTTGAATGGGTCTTTGAACAGGGGTTTTGATGTCCAAGACCAACACTCTAGCCATTGCATTAGAACAGACCAATAGAACTTCTCTGAAGTGGCTTCCAGGCTGCGGGCTCAGAGGATCTTTCCACTAGGTAGCATGATCATCTGATTAGTCCACTACACAGAGAATGTGCCTCTTCAATACTCAGACTAATTTTAGAAGGTTTGCAGTATGCACCATAATCTGATAAAGCACTCAGTCCAGAGGCTTGGTGCTTTACAATTTTAATGGAATTCCTCTGGTTCAGTATATGTGTTTGGGTGGGGATTTTTTAAATTTATTTTGTGTGTGTGGGGGAGGCTTTTTAACATATGACTGAAGCTTCACAGTGCAACCTCACCTTCAATTTATGTCCATGAAATAAGGATGGTATTCCTGCTAAAGCCACTGGCCCTGGTGGATCCTGAAGATATGCTGCTGTTGGGAATCTATCCTGACGTAGCACCATGGTTGTGCCAATGTAGCCATTGTATCCTCCTGGACTGCCTGGTGAGGCTGATCCTTGGAGGCACTTCATTGCAGTGGTTCTGGTCCTTCTTGTCAGGTCATATCCAGAAGGTGGTGTTTGGGGATCACTGTTTGACACTGTGGCCATTTGTCTATTGTACCCCACCGTGTTCTGTACTATCTCCTATGTTATTTAACATCTGCATCTACATAAAACCAAATCTCTGGGAGAGATCATCCAGAGCTTTGGAGTGAGATGACATCAATATACTGATGACATTTAGCTCTATTGCTCTCTGCTACCTGACTTCAAAGAAGCAGTTGACACTCTTGAATGTTGCCTAACTTTGATAATGGGCTAGATTAACAGAGGTGGTGTCAGTCAGTAGGAAGTTTAGCTTTGGGGGACTGGGATTTAACTTGTTCTAGATGGGGTTGCATTCACCCTGACAGACCAGGTTCATAGATTGAGAGTGCTCCTAAACCCTATGCTGTCCCTGGATCTTCAGGTGGCAGCAGTGGTGAGGAGTGTATTTGCACAACCATGTCCTGTGTGTCAACTGCAGCTGTTCCTGAATCAGTCTGATCTGTCAACAGTTATCCATCCCTTGGTTATATCTTGGTTAGACTATTGCAGTGAGCTCTACATGGGGCTACCCTTGAAGAGCATTTGGAAGCTTCAGTTGATGCAAACCATGGCAGCTAGGTTGCTAATCCATGCAGGCTATTATGATCACATCACTCTAATATTCATTGTCATTGGTCATCAACTGTTTTCTGGGCTCAATTCAAGCTGTTGGTTTTAATCATTACTGCCCTAAACCAGGGGTGAAGAACCAAAATATGTTGGGGGCCTGGATGGCCACCCACCAACCTAGCCCTTTGCAGATGACATCAGGTAAGAATGGCAACACCCCTGACATCGGAGGGTATGGTCATGCCCACTTGATCTCATTTGGTTCCTGGCCAAAGTGTTCCGTGGATCCTCCCCTTGACGTTTGGGCCAGGAACCAGACTTTGCTGTGTGTAGGTTTTCCCGGTCAGGCCCAGCCATCAGAGGATCAAAGGGAACCTGGCTAGTTCTGCCTGAGGTTTGCCC
Source organism: Heloderma suspectum (assembly GCF_057233095.1). Lineage (NCBI taxonomy): Eukaryota > Metazoa > Chordata > Lepidosauria > Squamata > Helodermatidae > Heloderma > Heloderma suspectum. The sequence continues at coordinate 422,446,814 of NC_139458.1, forward strand.
ACCTGCTCCTCCCCCCATTGGCCACCACTCCTGAACACTGAGATGGCCTTCAAATGCCCTTGTTTCCACCACCCTCCGAGGTGAATTGAACAGATATATTGTATTGTTGATACTGTATTGATATGAATTTCATTTGATATTTGTTTGTATTTTGGTACATTGCAGTGTTTTATTATACCAATTATCCCTCAGATATTTTGTAGCACTAGTGCTTTTCTATTTCTTGTTAGCTGTTTTTGGGTTCCCTCAGGAAGGAAAAGCAGGTCAGAAGCACAGCAATCCATGAAAGATATTTTCCCCCCTCTGCTGTTTGTTGCTTATTGCATTGCATTTTATTCTTTTAGCTTTATGTAATCTTCCCAGAGAATATTTCTTATTGCGTGGATTAAAATATAATAAAATTATGAATTATTAAATAAAAGAATGAACAACAAAGTGGGCTAGATGAAGCAACTATCAGGTGGATCCACAGTTGGTTACAGAATCGGACTCAAAGAGTGCTTATCAATGGGATCTTCTCAAACTGGGGAGAGGTAACGAGTGGGGTACTGCAGGGCTCAGTCCTGGGGCCAGAGCTCTTCAACATTTATATTAATTACTTGGAGGAGGAGGTGCAGGGAATGCTTATCAGAGTTGCAGACGACACAAAATTGGACGGGATATAGGGATGTAAGAGAATTCCACCACGGATCCCAGGGGGCCCTAATTCCAGTGAATTCGGCCCCCCAGAATCCATGGTGGAAAGGAGCAACCCACCTCACCACCCTGCAAAAGCTCCCCGGAACGGAGCCTACCTGGAGGCAGCTCTGGCTGTGGCTTCGGCTCTGGCAGTGGCTCCAGAGGTGGCGGCGGTGGCTCCAGCTGCTGCCGGGCTGCTGCGGACGCAAATGGCATCCTGAGTAGGTTTGAGTAGATTTGTGTCCCTATGGTAGCCTGTGATAGGCTACGTAAATATTTACGTAGCCTATCACAGAGAAAATGGGAACACAAATGGCGTCCCCATGCCATTTGCCCTCCTGCTTTAGCGGTCATAGGCTACGTAAATATTTACGTAGCCTATCAGAGAGAAAATGGGAATGCAAATGGCGTAGGGGATGCCATTTGCATCCCCGCTTTAGCCATGATAGGCTATGTAAATATTTACGAGGCCTATCACAGGCTACCAGAGGGACGCAAATGGCGTCCCCTACTCAGGATGCCATTTGCGTCTGCAGCAGCCTGGCAGCGGCTGGATGCCCCGCTGCAGGTTGGCTTGGCCGGTGGCTCCATGGCCAGGCCGCAGAGCGGAGCTGGCCGGGCAGGATTCCTGGGGGGAGGAACGGATCGCCTCCCCCCCACCGTGGATGTCCCTGGACAAAACCAGGTAAGTGTTTCATACATCCCTAATGGGATAGCTAATACCTTGGAAGACATAAACAAAATTCAAAGTGATCTTGATAGACTGGAGTGCTGGGCAGAAAACAACAGAATGACATTTAATAGGGATAAATGCCAGGTTCTGCACCTAGGAAAAAGAAACCAAATGCACAGTTACAAGATGGGGGATATTTGGCTCAACAATACTACAAGGATCTTAGAATTGTTGTAGGTCACAAGCTGAATATGAGCCAACAATGTGATGTGGCTGCAAAAAAAGGCAAATGCTATTTGGGGCTGCATTAATAGAAGTATAGCTTCCAAATCCCGGGAAGTACTAGTTCCCCTCTACTCAGCACTGGTTAGGCCTCATCTGGAGTACTGTGTCCAGTTCTGGGCACCATACTTTAAGAAGGATACAGATGAACTGGAGAGGGTTCAGAGCAGGGCAACAAAGATGATCAGAGGACTGGAAACAAAGTCCTATTAGGAGAAACTGAAAGAACTGGGCATGTTTAACCTTGAGAAGAGAAGACTGAGGGGAGATATGTGCTCTTCAAGTACTTGAAAGGTTGTCACAGAGAGGAAGGCCAGGATCTCTTCCTGATCATCCCAGAGCGCAGGACACGGAATAATGGGCTCAAGTTACAGGATGCCAGATTTCGGCTGAACATCAGGAAAAACGTCCTGACTGTTAGAGCAATATGACAATGGAACCAATTACTTAGGGAGGTGGTGGGCTCTCCCACACGGGAGGCGTTCAAGACGAGGCTGGACAGCCATCTGTCAGGGATGCTTTGACTTGGATTCCCACACTGAGCAGGAGGTTGGACTCAATGGTCTTATATAGGCCCCTTCCAACCCTACTATTCTATGTTTCTGTGAATAAACTGTCATCTCGGGATACCTTAAGATGATCGCTTCTAAGACAGAGTTTGAGTAACCTCAACCAGCCCCACACACCTGGGCAAGGCCTCACAGGCCTGTAGATGTGCCTGCCAAGCAGAATGGAAGCCCCCACACCTTTTATTTTAGGAAGGACAAACTGAGGAACTGAGATGAGAAAGAAGACAGCGATAAACGCCAGACGCTCGATTCCTTGAAAGCTGGGGAATCCTCCGGAAAGCAACAGGGTTAATAGGGTACAAGAGAAAGCTGCCTGTGACTGATGTTTTATTCACTTTCCCTTTTGCCTGGTTTTAGTGAACATGGCCTCATCTGAAAATTGTGCAGCGAGGCTGAATGTGTCTGTTTTAAAGAGAGCCTTTACTTCCACCATTGCAGTTTATGTGTCCATTCCCCTCTTCTAACCTTAGCAATAACTGGCACAACAGTTATGTTGTGTAACCATCCACGTTTAAGCATCATTGAGGGTGGCAGTGGCAGCCCCTCCCCGCAGAGCCTCTGAACAAGTAGAAGCTGTTACCCGAACTAATGAGCCTGCGAAAGCTCAATGGAACCTATAGATCACTAAAGAAGTTCTCCTGCAATTCAGCGTCCCCGCTCTTCTCGGCAGGGTGTGCATATGATGAACAACCAGGCAAGTCTGGTAAATGCAGCGAACAAGTGGTGCTTCATGACAACACCCTGGGACCAGCTCCTGTCGCAGTGGAGGCTGGTGGCTCCAATTTTGGTGGGGCTGTGAATTCGCTCTAGGTTTCGGTCAGAACCAGTCAGAACTCCAAAGGAGCTATCCAAGGTGCTGGACCCTACCCCTTAAATAGGTTCAGTACCTTGGATAGTCCCTGTAGAGTTCTGGGTGGTTCTGACTGAAACCTAGAATGGGTCCACGGCCCTACCGAAATCAGAGCCACCGGCCTCCACTGCCCATTTGAGAAGGCTAACGGAGTCTTGGTCTACAGACGCAGAAGAATGAGATTCTACCGCTTCAGATGGCAGGTGGAAGATGCCGCTTTGAAATGCTTCCCATGTTAAAAAAAAAAAAGGGCCTCCCTGCATTAGAAAAGAAGAACATCCTCTCACAAGTAAAAGTGGAGCATACCCATTGGAGTAGTGCAGCCAGTGCTCATGGGCCCTCCCCAGAATTCCCTGTTCCCTCTGAGCTGAAATCCTTACAGTAGCTGGAGGGTGGGATGCATTTTTTCAGCAACAACATATAGTTGTGAGCTTACCCTGTTGTAATTAGGGATGTATGAGAAATATATTTCAGTTTGTTTTTGATCAGGATTTACCCAGTTGGATGGCCCACCTCCTAGAGAGGTGAAGTTGGTGGGAATGTCTAACGGGGTGTTTTCTGTAGCAGCACCCCACTTGTGAAACACCCTCCCTAGTGAGGGTACGCTAGCCTCCTTTAGATGGGTGGTGGCAATGCTGTTGTTTCGACGTGCTTTTAATAGTTCACGCCACTCTCTATTTTTATCTTTAATCACCCGTTTTAAAATATGTTTTAGGTCGTCCTATTTTTTAATGCATTTTAACCTTTGCATTTTTATTATACATCACCTTGAGCACTCATTGAGTAGAGGGACAATCCAAAAATATTCTAAATAAATAATACATGCAACAGAGCTGATTAATGAATACCACAAATGTATTATCATTTCAAAGGATGAGAAACTACTATAAATAGGTATTTTAAAAAATCAGTTTCTTTCTTTTCTATGCTTATAGGTACAGTACAATTTTAATGTACTCCTCTTGAAAATCAGCATATCAAACAATTTTATTGATTGATTGATTTGATTTGTTAGCCTCCCATCTGGCCAGCTACCCAGCCACTCTAGAGACAAAACAGCAGCTTTGTTCTCAGAATACCCCCTTCCTTATCATGTCTTGCAGGTCATCTATTGCTTTTGCTGAGAAGACATTTAAAAGAGACTTCCTAGTGAGAAGCTATTAGAGGTTTCTCTGAAGGGTTGACACATTATGAGTGCCTCCATATACTCTATATGAGCTACAAAGCCAATACCAGTGGCAGTGAAACAAGTCTTTTCACCTTAATTCTGCATCGGCTGAGACTTGAGAGTTTAAAAAGGAGATGTTGTTCTATTGTAGTTTCTCTTCCAATTAGGGTCATCTCTTTCCCAGAATATCAGATATTGCCTTTAAATGGGCAGTTCTCAAACTGTAGGATAGACCTGCATTGGGTGACTTGGGGCACTTGGAAGGGTACAGACAATCAGGAGAGGGAAGGGTGCAGACAATGGGACAGGGAAAGGAATTATTGGGAGGAAATGTGTGTGAGGAATTATGGCAGCATCATGGCTGCCTTTTGTCCTGCTTCAACTAGGGTTTTAAAGGGTAAGAAGTGGCAGATCTTTATCCAAATATAATGCTTCCTCTTCCCTTGCTCCGAATCAATTGATTGTGACCTTCCACTCCCCCTTAAGACAAGAAAACAAACAATTTGAAGGAGTTATATGAATATTGTTTGATAGTAGGTCAGTGGTAGGCAACACGGTGCCCACAGGTACCAAAGTGCCCCCAGACACCTTATTGGTGCCCACCGAGACACCCTACTCCCAATTTTTATTTTGAATTTTTAAAATATATTTTCTTACTGGAAGCTGGGATTGCTTCAAAATAAAGTGGGAGCCTCTAGTGGGTACAATCTTAATTTCCCATCAATGGTTCTGGGCAGGCTACTTGTCCTTTGGGACTAGCCATGCCCCTCCATGTTATGGTTTTGCCCAGGACAGTTTCTCCAATTTCCAAAGGTGCCCACAGATGCAAAAGAATGCTTACCCCTGTGATCTTACCCTGCATGGGGCAATAAGGGTCCCTTGATCCAGCATGGAGTAATGGGAATAGAGTCTGTTCCTCTTTGTCTGCCCTGCACACTGGTTCTGCCTGCACTCTCTCTGCACCTCCATGCAGGGTTGGAATCTGTGAGCACTGCCTGCAAATTTCCTTTTTTTTTTTAAAGTCCCCTTTTTAAAAAAAAAGTCTAGCAGAACCTCCCCACCCCCACACACACCTGTTTGTCTGAATTTTGGCAGACTCCATATCTTCAGAAGGTGCTGCTACTGCTTGAAAAGTTTGTGCGATTCTGTCAAAACATTAGGCATTTGTTGATTTTCCATTATATTCAATGGGAAGATCATTACAGGCTTTGGAAAATGAGGTGAAGCGAGAATCTGACTCAGATCTTAGCCAAAGAATTTATATGCAAACAGCTCTACTAATATTCTGAAGGCAGTGTGTTGTACTTGCAAGCATTTTAAGAAGGTGAGTGATCCTATCATGCCTTTGGGCTCTCTTTTACTGGTTGTTCGCACAATTCTGACATGATTCCAATGAGACCAAGTTCTGTAGAACTTCAACTGAGAGTAAAGCTATATCTATAGAAAGCCACTTTGCATAGCATGTTTTGATTTCAAAAAGGAAGAAAAAAAACACCTCTTTTAGCAACGTTGATGAAAATGTAAGCTGAAACATAAAATGTAAAGAGTTATGGATATGAGTTATCCTCACTGAAAAAGCATGGATACCTATCCTGTTAAGACCATTTGACAAGTTTTTTCCCCCATTAGCTTTGTGTTTACACAACTTCTTTAATATTGCCATTTTTCTTTGGGAAAAAAGTGCAGTTTTCAGTATTCTTAAAGAAATTATACTGAAATTCCCATACATTGGCTCTCCAGCTGCAAGGAGGTCAAATCAGTCCATCCTAAAGGAAATCAACCCTGAGTGCTCATTGGAAGGACAGATACTGAAGCTGAAGCTCAAATATTTTGGCCACCTAATGCAAAGAGAAAACTCTCTGGAAAAGACCCTGATGCTGGGAAAGACTGAAGGCAAAAGGAGAAGGGGACGGCAGAGGATGAGATGGCTAGATGGCATCACTGATGCAATGAATATGGACTTGAGCACGCTCTGGGAGAGAGCGCAGGACAGGAAGGCCTGGCGTGCTATGGTCCATGGGGTGACGAAGAGTCGGACACGACTGAATGACTGAACAAAACAGAGCACACATACTCAAGTAAGGTACTGTGAATTTTGCCACTAGTAGAAAAGGAGGGGAGTGATATTTTGCCTTTGCAATTATACCCCAATAGTGCATCAGGACAGATAAAAGGAAGTACTTCTTCACACAGTGAATAGTTAAACTATGGGATGGGCTACCATAAGATGTAGAGATGGCCACCATTTGGATGGCTTTAAAAGGAGATTAGATAAATTCATGAGGATAAGTCTATCAATGGCTACTAGTCCTAATGGTTATGCTACTCCATAATCAGAGGCAGCATGTCTATATACACCAGTTGCTAGGGAACATGAGTGGAAGGGTTCTACTCCACTCATATCCTACTGTGGGTTTCCTTTACGCAGCTCTTTGGCCACTGTGTGAACAGAAAGCTGGACTAGATCAACTTTTGGTCTGATCCAACACGGCTCTTCTTATGTTCTTATACACTTATGTTCATTGTCCGATTCTTGCATAGTTTCTGACAACAGGCTAACCAGATAAACTTTCAGTGTATAATATTAATATGCAGTGTCTAGGGATGGGGGAGAATTTCTCCCCGAAACTTCGGGGGGCCGAGTGCCAACGCATTCGGTCCTCCGAAGGTTGTTCGGGGGGAAATACTCCCCCCGCCCCCTGCCCCCCCCCGGGATGGGACTTACATTTCACGAATGTCCCTCCCGGCAGCGGGTCCCGGCGGCGGTTCGGCAGGTCTTCGTCAGGGGCGGGGGCGGCAGCCGGTCTTTCGACTGGCTGCTGCCGCCGCCATTACAAGAAAAGTAAAAAAAAAAAAAACACGCCCCTGTGGTAAATGCCCTATTATCAAGAGCCAGCTGTATGAAACCATGAAATGCAGTGAGCTGCATTTACAACTATGCCTTTTCAGAAGAAGCCAGGCATGGCTATGTGTATTTATTTGGCAGGGCTGATGAAAGCTAATATACTGTACCAAATTTTAAAACAGATAACTTAGTCTTTATCCCAGAACAGGCTCTTTGATGTGGCAAGATTAAACTGAAAAGTAAATAACAGGACACATTTGGATTTAACTGTGACTGCTATGCAGACTTTTGAACATATCTAATATAGGCAATTTACTATTTTTACTTCAAAGCCAGGATAAGCTATGCTGGATCTCCTCAGATAACCTGCACCATTCTCCCTCCTAGACAATGTGAAAAGGAATTTAAAAAGCCTACCTATAAATATAAATACTGTGTTTACTGGTGGCATTATACTTGATCCACTTTACAGACCATGAGGTGATCTGGAAACAAAAATGAATTCTGTGGCAAGCCCCTGAGAACTATATAATCTGCAATAATTGCTGGCAATAATCCACTGGACCTTGGGTTACAAGGTTTGCAAAATTTCCCTGCAGTTTATTGGCAGGACACATTGAAAGAAACAGCCTTAAAATCGAATTTTATAATGTAAGAGTGACCGGGTCACTCTTTTGCCCAATTTGGCCCCCACAGGAGGGTTCAAAATGAATGGAAGAGATCTGTAATTCATTAAAATGATTTCTGGAAGATCATGGAAAATATGAAGAACAGACAGTGTAAAATCTGTAGAAGCTGCATGGGATAAATCTTATTTTTCAGATTTTGCACAAGGGAAAATATTATTTTTTTTATAATATTAGTCACGGCTAGGGATGCACGAAAGTCACTTACCTGGTCTCGCAGCTTGCTTCGCGGTGGGGGGGAGGCACTTCGCTGCTCCCCCCAAAGTTCAGGCTGGGGGGGGAGGCTTCCCTCCTCGCCCGGCTGAAATTCAGGCCAGGGGGGAGGCTTCCCGCCTCGCCCGGCCGAAATTCAGGCCGGGGAGAAGCGCCCCATCTCCCCGGCCGCGAACTTCAAAAGAAAAAAAAACAAAACGCCACTGTGATAGCCTATAGGCTTTTTAAATTCCTTTTCACATTGTCTAGGACGGAGAATGGTGCAGGTTATCTGAGGAGATCCAGCATAGCTTATCCTGGCTTTGAAGTAAAAATAGTAAATTGCCTATATTAGACATGTTCAAAAGTCTGCATAGCAGTCACAGTTAAATCCAAATGTGTCCTGTTATTTACTTTTCAGTTTAATCTTGCCACATCAAAGAGCCTGTTCTGGGATAAAGACTAAGTTATCTGTTTTAAAATTTGGTACAGTATATTAGCTTTCATCAGCCTGCCAAATAAATACACATAGCCATGCCTGGCTTCTTCTGAAAAGGCATAGTTGTAAATGCAGCTCACTGCATTTCATGGTTTCATACAGCTGGCTCTTGATAATACAAAATATTCTAGGCAGCTGCTGAACAAATTATTTCTACCTTGGTCAGACTGGAGCAGAATGCACCAAAACAAACAGACTGACTGAGGTTCTGGAGAACAATGACCAGCCACTGCCTTATTCCTGTATCTCTGCCCTGTCTGGTGCCAGTTGGAATGAATGGGAGTCCAACAACATCTGGAAGGCTACAGATTCTCCAGCCCTGGCTTACAAGCATCTTTGAAGGTGTTTCTTTGAGTTTGGATATCCCCTCCTTCTGAAGTAAGATTGGTGGCTTCCAGGAGGAGCACCTTCTAGGTGGTGGCAACATGTTTTGAATGGCCATCTCCAAGCAAATTTGGGTTGTGCTTTTATTGATGGTATTTAGGCACCAAGTTGAATTTATTTTAAAAAGCTTGTATAGGATTATTCTGCTCTTTTATTATTTCAATGGTCTCATGTTTTATTAGCTTCATTGACTGTGCTAGTGATGTTTTTTGTTCTTGGTTATTCATGGCCCTTTTCTATTTGTATGTAATTTGTTTTTGTTTTTGTTTTGTTTTAATTGGTATGTATGATGTAACCCTCCCTCAGGTTCGTCTGCCTCTGCGTTGGGACAGCTGTTCTCACTGTTCCAGAAGCTTCACCTCCTAAATTCGCCAGGTAAAATTGACACCCAAAATGCCAAACTGCCCCTTCATGGATCACTGCCTTGTTGTGGCGAAGGGGCTTGCGTAACTCAGTGAAGCCATAAGCTATGCCGTGCAGGGCCACCCAAGATGGACAGGTCATGGCAGAGAGTTCTGACAAAATGTGGTCCACTGGAGAAGGAAATGGCAACCCACTCCAGTATTCTTGCCAAGAAAACCCCATGGAACGTATCACAAGGCTAAAAGATATGACGCCGGAAGATGAGACCCTCAGGTCGGAAGGTGTCCAATATGCTATTGGGGAAGAGCAGAGGGTATTTCCAAGTAGCGCCAGAAAGAGTGAAGCGGCTGGGCCAAACCCGAAAGGACACTCAGCTGTGGATGTGTCTGGTGGTGAAAAGAAAATCCGATGCTGTAAAGAACAATATTGTTTAGGAACCTGGAATGTCAGATCAATGAATCAAGATAAGCTGGAGTTGGTCAAACATGAGATGGCAAGATTGAACATTGACATCTTGGGAATCAGTGAACTAAAATGGACAGGCATGGGCGAATTTAATTCAGGTGACCATCATATCTACTATTGTGGGCAAGAATCCCTTAGAAGAAATGGAGTAGCACTCATAGTCAACAAAAGGGTGGGAAAAGCAGTACTGGGGTACAATCTTAAAAATGATAGAATGATCTCAGTACGAATCCAAGGCAAACCATTCAACATCACAGTAATTCAAGTCTATGCCCCAACCACTGAGGCCGAAGAAGCTGAGGTTGATCGGTTCTATGAAGACCTACAACACCTTCTAGAACTAACACCAAAAAAAGATGTCCTCTTCATCATAGGGGATTGGAATGCTAAAGTAGGAAGTCAAGAAATCACCGGGATAACAGGCAGGCATGGCCTTGGTGTACAAAATGAAGCAGGACAAAAGCTAATAGAGTTTTGCCAAGAGAACACGCTGATCATAGCAAACACGCTTTGCCAAAAGCACAAGAGGCGACTCTACACATGGACATCACCAGATGGTCAATATCGAAATCAGATGGATTATGTCCTTTGCAGCCAAAGATGGAGAAGCTCCATACAGTCAGTCAAAACAAGACCTGGAGCTGACTGTGGCTCAGATCATGAGCTGCTTCTTGCAAAATTTCGGCTTAAATTGAAGAACGTAGGGAAAACCACTAAACCATTCAGGTATGACCTCAATCATATCCCTGATGAATATACAGTGGAGGTGAGGAATAGATTTCAGGGATTAGACCTGATAGACAGAGTGCCTGAGGAACTATGGACGGAGGTCCGTAACATTGCTCAGGAGGCAGCAACGAAATCCATCCCAAAGAAAAAGAAATGCAAGAAAGCCAAGAGAAAACTCCCTGGAAAAGACCCTGATGCTGGGAAAGACTGAAGGCAAAAGGAGAAGGGGACGGCAGAGGATGAGATGGCTAGATAGCATCACGGATGCAATGAATATAAAGTTGAGCACGCTCCGGGAGAGAGCGCAGGACAGGAAGGCCTGGCGTGCTATGGTCCATGGGGTCACGAAGAGTCGGACACGACTGAACGACTGAACAACAACAACAACAACAATGCCAAACTGGTTCCCTTTACCAAACCAGGAGTAGTGCTCAGGGAATATGAACACTATTGGTAGCGCAGAAGGATGAACAGGACATGGGAGTTTATAATTAAAAAAACAAACAAATTAAAGTTTATTTAATGTAAGAGATGTTATATCTTTTTATTAATCACACAGTTTTTGGTCTTGCCCTGCTGACTCTACCCCTTTTAACTCCAGTTCTCAAAACCCCACTGTATCGATGTAGCTTAAGCAAACCCTATGGCATTATCTCTTATCTCTAAACTCTATCTCTGTCTCCAAACCCTTTCTAACCAACTCTCTGCCCCTGCCTTTTATAAACTCAATCTCCTCTCTCCTTCTCTCTCTCTCTCTCTCTCTCTCATACACACACACACACACAAGCCCCTTCCACCTTTCACTCACTCTCAATGAAACAAGTATTTATTACATTTATTTATTTGTTACATTTATATCCCACTTTCTTTCCTCCTTAAGGAATCCAAGGTGGAGTACATAATCCTCCTCTTCTCCATTTTATCCTCACAACAACAACCCTGCAAGGTAGGTTGGGCTGAGAATCTGTGACTGGCCCAAAGTCACCTAGTGAGCTTCCACGGCCAAGTGGGTTCTAGAACCTGGATCTCCTGACTCCTAGTCCAACATTTTAGCCACTGCACCACACTGGCTCACAGCAATTAACCCTAACTTACCTTGCTTTAACACAGCGAACACATATAAACATTAATATAGACTCCACATGGCAAGCATTGTGATTTTGTCACAGTATGTAATTAGCTTCTTGATACATCAGAAGGAGAAAGGGTTTCTATTTGTACTCTTGCTTCTGTTACGGAACTGTTGCTTTAAAAATGTATTCCATTGCTCACTGTTAAACAATCCATGTGAATTTGCTATGAAAATGATCACTTTTGATTTCCTTGTTTGTTTGTATTTTGTTGGAAAACAATAGAATAAACATAAATGTTTTTAGCATCACTTTGGAATAGGGGTGAACAAAAGTCACTTACCTTTTCTCGCAGCTTTTTCGCGGTGGGGGGGAGCGCTTCGCTGCTCCCCCCGCGAAGTTCAGGCCGGGGGGGAGGCTTCCCACCTCGCCCGGCCGAAATTCAGGCCAGGGGGGGAGGCTTCCCACCTCGCGCGGCCGAAATTCAGGCCGGGGAGGAGGCTTCCCGCCTCGCCCGGCCGCGAACACAAAAGTAACAAAAAAAAAAAAATGTCCCCTGATAGGCTACGTGACGATTCACGTAGCCTATCACGGCTAGATCTGGAAAGTCAGCCATGATAGGCTACGTGAATCGTCACGTAGCCTATCACGGGTGACTTTAAAAAAAAAAAAAAGCGCATACGCGAATGGCGGCCCCCATAGGGAGCCGCCATTCGCGTTCCTTATTTAGTTGCTGTAGTCTACGTCAATGTTTACGTAGACTACGGCGAAAATAAGGGCAACGCAAATAGCGTTGCCCTTATTTTCGCCGTAGTCTATGTAAACATTGACGTAGACTACAGCGACCAAATAAGGAAGGGGAATGGCGGCTCCCTATGGAGGCCGCCATTATCCGTACACACTTTTTTTTTTTTTTTAAAGTCACCCGTGATAGGCTACGTGACGATTCAGGTAGCCTATCATGGCTGACTTTGCAAATCTAGCCGTTATAGGCTACGTGAATCGTCAAGTAGCCTATCAGGGGACGTGTTTTTTTTTTTCTTTCATTGCAATGGCGGGGGCGGCAGCCGGTCGAAAGACCGGCTGCCACTCCCGCCCCGCTCGAACACCGGACGAACTGCCAGCCGGACCCGCCGCCGGGAGGGACATTCAGGGAAGGTAAGTCCCGTCCCGGGGGGGTGCGGGGGCGGGGGGGTGCGGAGGATTTCTCCCCGAAACTTGTTCGGGGGGCCGAACACGTTGGCGCTCGGCCCCCCGAAGTTTCGGGGAGAAATTCTCCGCCATCCCTACTTTGGAAACTTTTTTGTAGAAAAGCGATTTCAAAATACCAAGTACAAAAAATAAAATAATTCCCCAGTTCTGACCTTGTCTCTCTGGCCCCTGTCCCACTAGTAGCCATATACCAAAACTGCCCAGAGGCTGTCTGTTCTCATACATAGATTCTGTTCTCAGGCAGTGGGCTGTATGCTTCTCCTGTGATTCCCTCATATTTCTCCATCGGTCATCTCACACAGAATCAATGGCTGTGTTAGGACAATCGTATCCTGGCTTAATAACAGTGAGACTCATGGACTGGCATGCAGTCACTTCACTCATCCCTTTGTGCAAGCTGCTGAAATGGGAAAATATGGCAATTGGCTTCTGGACAATCTAAGTCTTTAATGGTGCAGTCCTATCGAGATAGGCAGCTGCCTCCGAACTCAGAGGCAACCACCTATGCAAAGTAAGGCAGGAGAAACATGGGGGGATCATTCCCTCTGTACCTCTCCTGCCCTGCTATTTCTGCTAGACAGCTGATTTCAGCTGTCTAGCTGCAGGGGGGGGGAGTGGGAGAGGAGGCTGCCATATGATGCATAGGATGTGTCATACATAGGGATGTCAGAGAATTCTGCCACGGATCTTGGTGAGGCCGAATGCCAGTGCATTCGGCCCCCCGAATTCCATGGCAGAATGGCCTGCCACCCCCCCCCCCCCGCAGATCCCCCCAGGACAAGACTCACCTGGGGCAGGTCTTCTGGGCGGTGGCAGCTCCGGTGGCGGCCGGTCTTCCGACCGGCTGCCGGCGCCGCCATTTCCAGGTTTGTGTAAAAAAAAAAAAAAAAAAGACGTGATAGGCTACGTAAAGATTTACGTAGGCTAAAACGGTGAATGAAAAAGGGTAGGGATGTACGAAAGTCACTTCCCTTTTCGCAGGGGTGCTTCGCGGTGGGGGGGAGGAGCTTCGCTTCTCCCCCCGAAGTTCAGGCGAGGGGGGGAGCCGTCCCGCCTCGCCCAGCTGAAATTCAGGCCGGGGGGGAGGCTTCCCACCTCGCCCAGCCGAAATTCAGGCCGGGGAGAAGCGCCCCGTCTCCCTGGCCGCGAAACAAAGTGTAAAAACAAAACAAAAGAAAAGAAAAACCCCGTGATAGGCTACGTAATGATTTACGTAGCCTATCACGGCTAGATTTCCAAAGTCAGACGTGATAGGCTACGTAAATCGTTATGTAGCCTATCACAGGTGACTTTGAAAAAAAAAAGAATGCAAATGGCGGCCTATGGGCGCCGCCATTTGCATTCCTTATTTGGTCCCAGTAGTCTATGTAAAGATTTACGTAGACTGCCGTAGAATGCTATTTGCATTCCCCTTTATTTTCACCGTCATAGTCTACGTAAATATTTACGTAGATTAAGACAGCCAAAAAGAAGGAACGCAAATGGCGGCGGCCATAGCCACTGCCATTTGTGTACGCGGTTGTGCGTTTTTTACTCAGAGCCCTCCGCGGCTGGAAATCCGGCTGCGGACGGCTCTGGCCTGGCTGGGCCAGGCCTGGCCAGCTGCTCTGCAGAGCTGCCGCGGAGCACAGCCGGTCATTCGAGGATTCCAGGGGGAGGAACGGAGCGCCTCCCCCCTGGCCAGGATTCCGGGGGGAGGACGGAATGCCTCCCCCCCACCATCAACATAATCCGCAAAAGGTAAGTCACTTTCATACATCCCTAGTCGTACATTCAGATCCATTCTCCCCATCCCGAAACACCCCCAGCCCTGCCCCTTTTCAGCCACTCTTGCTCCTCTTCCTAGCATGGAGGATGGGGTTTCTCCATGCTGCCTCTGAGGGGAGGTCGGTTTTCCAGGAACCAACCTCAGAGTGCAGGCTCTGAGGTCAGTTCCCGGAAAACAGGATATCCTATGGCCTTCTAGCCACTGTCTAGTGGACACAGGATTGCTCTCTAAGCCACCTTCAAACCATGGTTTCAAAATCTTGGTTTGCCCAAAAGCCATTAAACACCATTTCCTAGTTTGGACATAACAGGAAACTATAGTTAACTGGAGATTTCCTGGCTTGTTGGTTTGCTCATGCAAAGGTGCTGGGGAGTGAGGCAGCTGCATGTGGGGTTCAACCATATCTCAACTTATTGTTGGACTTGCATATCTCAACTTATTGTTGGACTTGCATTGGACTTGGACCTGAGATATGTTCATCTGACAATAGACAATATTGAGCTAAATCAACCAATCATCTGACTTAGTATAAGGCAGCTTCCTATTTAAAGGAAAACCAGGAAAACCTTCTGTATGTCTGGTTGGTGGTCCTTCAACACTGCCCTTGATTCAGCTTCAACGTGTGATATGGATTCGATGTTATTGATTATATAGCTTAGTTGGCTCCTAGAGTGAAAGACTATGCATCCCCCAGAGTCCCTGTTTTATTCTCATAAGAACACAAGAAAGTAAGAAGAGCCATGCTGGATTAGACCAAGGGTCCATCTAGTCCAGCATTCTCATCACCTAGTTGTATGCAGAGAGGAGTAAGGTGAGATTTCCACAGAAAAGAGTCACTTGGTTGATTAAACGTGGACTGAAATGAACGGCAGTGAAGCTAATGGAAAAATCAAGAAAAGTTACAAAGCTCAGGAGTCAAGGGACAAATCTCCGGAACATTGACATTTAATGTCCGCTACATTAGAATATACATGTGTTTGTCAATTCAGTCTGAGATGAATATTCATTGATTAGTTAAATTAGCCAAGTAATACACTTGCAGCATTTACATACGTTGTGCTTGCCTGATAGATTCTGACCTGGTTCACATGATCACAGGGTGTTTAATAAGTAATGGCAGCTTGTTAACCACCTTTTGCATGCCAGTCGTGTGCTAGGGGGAGTATCATAATTACTCGTAGCAGCATGGCTTGTTGTGTGTCATGTGAACCCAGCCAGGGTGGCTTGTTGCCATGGGTAACAAGCCAGAAACCATGGGCTGTTGTATGATTTGGAGTGCCTTGTTACCCTTGGTACCCTGACAGGGTTCACACAACATGACAAGCCATGCTGCTGAGGGTAATTATGCGAATCCCCTCGGCACACGACTGAAAGACGCAGCAAGGGAAACAAGCCGCCATGGCTTATTTCTCCTGCCTATATCATTTGAATCGAGCCTGTGTCTTTTAAATGTAAAAGGGTGTCCCTAATAGGATGTATGAACACTTGCCCTATTCACACTCCCAAACGTCAACGCGAGTACATTTTGCAGGCAAAGCTTGCACATTCCTGAGCTTGTGTTACTTGTTTCCAAAATAAGTACTTTAAAAATGCACAATTTGGAAAAAAATACACATTTTCACTGTTTACCCAGTGGGGGAAAGTACACATTTATGTGTTCACTTGAAAAAAAAAGGTGTCCCCTTTGCATATTTTTTCCATTCAACTAGGGGTGTATGGAATAGGGATGTCAGAGAATTCCGCCACAGATCTCAGTGAGTCCGAATGCCAGTGCATTCAGCCCCCTGAACTCCATGGCGGAACGGCCTGCCACCCCCCCACCCCCCCGTGGATCCCCCCCTGGGACGAGACTTACCTCGGGTGTATGTTCCGGATGGCGGCGGCTCCAGCGGCGGCTTCGGCGGCGGCAGCTGGTCTTCCAACCGGCCGCCGCTACCGCCACCATTTGCAGTCTCCCCCCCCATTTGTGATAGGCTACGTAAAGACTTACGTAGCCTATCACATGTGGGTTAAAAAACAAAACAAAATGTGTACTCAAATGGTGGCGGCTACGACCGCCGCCATTTGCGTTCCCTATTTTTGGTTGTCTTAGTCTACGTAAATATTTACATAGACTAAGACGGCAAAACTAAGGGGGAATGCAAATAGCATAGCAGACCCTATTTGCACTCCCCCTTATTTTCGCCGTCTTAGTCTACGTAAATATTTACTTTTTTTTTTAACCCAGACGTGATAGGCTGAATACAGGGACGCAAATGGCGGCGGCTATGGCTGCCGCCATTTGCATCCCTGCTAGCCAGCAGCCGGATGTCCGGCTGCTGGCGGAGCTGGCCGGCGGCTCCACAGAATCCCCGCGGAGCAGAGCTGGCCAGCCAGGATTCCGGGGGGTAGGCGCAGAGCACCTCCCCCCCGGTGAGGATTCCAGGGGGAGGGACGGAGTGCCTCCCCCCCCAGCAGAACCCAGCGGAGCCAGGTAAGGGGGGTTTTGTACATCCCTAGTATGGAATACTCACCCTATTCCGGTCTGGGCATCCGTGGGGGGGGAGGCAATCTGTCTGGCTCCACTCTGCGGCAAGTAAATATTTATGTAGCCAATCACGGCCAAGGGCAGGGACGCAAATGGCATCACTTAAGTTGGACGCCATTTTGTTCCACAGCCCAGCAGTGGATGGCTGCGGAACGAAGATGACAATTCGGACCAGCCACTGCCAGGTAGGATCCATCCCGGGGGGATTTTGGGGGGTGGCGGGGGGGTTGTCTGTTCCGCCACGGACTCTGG
The DNA here is from genome assembly GCF_057233095.1 of Heloderma suspectum. Taxonomy (NCBI): domain Eukaryota; kingdom Metazoa; phylum Chordata; class Lepidosauria; order Squamata; family Helodermatidae; genus Heloderma; species Heloderma suspectum. The sequence goes on from NC_139458.1 coordinate 422,464,026, forward strand.
GCAGAATGGATTCCGTGGCGGATTTCTCCGCCATCCCTACATTCAACCTTGGACAGGGGGGAGTAGGGATGTATGGATTTTGTAAAATCTCTTCCATCTGTGTTTCATGGATTGTGAGGTGTCTTTTGTTCCATTACCTGCTCACTGACGGAATCAGTGTTGTTGTTTTTTCAATTTCCTGACTTTGCACAAATTTACATTTTCACACATTCACACTTGTGAAAATGTGCAAATCCCCCCCCCCGATAGGCAAATCTCTTAAAATATATATTTCCATGCTTCTGCCTATTGGGGAAATGCAGATTTGTGGCCAGTGGGTGGTTTTTTAAATGTATTTTTCTATGGGTAAATTTACATAAAACTCTGGAAAGCAAAAATAGAACCAGTCTGCAAGTTCGCAGAATCCAGGTGACTTGGGAAAAGCCACTCTTCTGAGAAATCCATGGGCTGGATTCATCGAAATCTGAACTCATTTGATTCTGTTTTTGGATTTATCTGACATCCCTAGGGGGGAGTTTGTAATTGGGAATGGGAACAAAGCAGACCAAGCGTCAAGGTGGAAAGCAGAGAATGTCAACAAACCTACACCTCACTGACTGGCCCATCCCTAGTCCCTAATTGTAAACTCTCAAACCCCCAGACAGTTCATGGCACACGTTGGGGGGAAATATTTGCTAGGGATGGGAGAGAAATCCTCCACAGACCCCAGTGGGGCTGGATTCAAAAGAATCCTGCCCCCCAGAGTCCATGGAGGATCGGAAGACTTACCTCCACCTCCTGGAGGAATCCTCGCCAGCTGGATCCTCCCTGCTGGCTGGCTCTGGAGCGCCAGCGATACGGCTGCCATTACCATATTGCTGGCTGGGCAGATTGACTGTGGATGCAAATAGTGTCCACTACACCATTTGTGGCCATAAAGGTCTTAGAGTAAGGTAAATGCAACCGTAAATGGCAGCATTTAGCTTAAACTAAGACCTTTATGGCCACAAATGGCATGGTGGATGCCATTTGCGTCCCTGCTTTTTCACACAATAGGCTACACAAATATTTAACAGAATATTTCATTCTGTTAAAAACCTGTCTGAATTGCTCTGCTGTTCTATACTTCTGGCTCCTTATCCAGGGGACTGTTTGATTAGGGATGTACAAAAGTTACTTACCTTTCCGCGGATTATGCTGATGCTGGGGGGGAGGCATTCCATCCCTCCCCCCGAAATCCTGGCTGGGGGGGGAGGCGCTCCATTCCTCCCCCATGGAATCCTGGCTGGCCGGCTGTGCTCTGTAGGGATTCTGCGGAGCCGCCGGCCGGCTCCACCAGCAGCTGGACATCCGGCCGCTGGCTAGCAGGGACGCAAATGGCGGTGGCCATAGCCGCCGCTGTTTGCGTCCCTGCAGTCAGCCATGATAGGCTACGTAAATGTTTACGTAGCCTATCATGGCTGATTAAAAAAACCAAAAAAAACACGCATACGCAAATGGCGGCGGCCATGGCCGCTGCCATTTGCGTTCTTTATTTTGGCACGTCTTAGGGCTATGTAAACATTTACGTAGACTAAGACAGCAAAAATAAGGGGAACACTATTTGCGTACGCTCGTTTTGTTTTTTTTGTTTTTTTAAGTCAGCCATGATAGGCTACGTAAACATTTACGTAGCCTTTCACGGTGTTTTTTTTAAATCTAGCCGTGATAGGCTATGTAAATCTTTACGTAGCCTATCACTTCTTTTGTTTTTTTGGTTTTTTTAACTGGAAATGGTGGCGGCAGCAGCCGGTCGGAAGACCAGCCGCCGCAGCCGCTGCCACCGAACCACCGCCGCCGCCGCCGCCGCCAGTGCTGCCAGGAAGATCCGCCCCAGGTAAGTCTCGTCCCGGGGGGCGGGGCGGGCAGACCATTCCGCCACCTATTTCGGGGGGCCAAATGCGCTGGCATTCGGCCTCCCTGAGATCCGTGGCGGAAATCTCTGAGATCCCTATGTTTGATCATGACTCAGCAAATTTTGCCAAGTCTTCACTTTCTGGGTTCAGTCTGCTTATTTCAGTCTTTTCTGCTAATAACTAGAAACATGAGATCTAGTAACTAGTCTGAGGCAAAAGACATACACCTAGAATTGAAAAATTCTGAGCCCAGTAATTTGTTTTGAGTGGTTCTCAAACCACTTGGAACCAGGGATCACAGTACTATTACAGTTAATATACATTTAAGTGGAACATTGCCCAGGAAGTCCAACCCAGTCACATTTGACTTCAAAAGAGGAAATGTCTATAAAATGAGGGAACTGGTGAAAAGGAAGTTAAAAGCAGGAGTCAAGAGGATTAAATCCCTTCAGAATGCATGGAGATTACTCAAAATCACAATAACAGAAGCCCAGCTAAAATGCATACCACAGGTTAGGAAAGGTAGCACCAAGTCCAAGAGATCACCAGCATGGTTAACAAGCAATGTTAAAGGAGCTATTAGAGAAAAGATAACTTCCTTCAGAAAATGGAAGTCTTGCCCACATGAGGAAAACAAAAGGGAGCACAAGTTTGCACAAAGGCAATGTAAGTAGACAATAAAAGATTCAAAGGAGCATTTTGAAGAGCGTATCACTAACAGCATCAAGGTCAGCAATAAAATAAAAAATGCAGAAATCCAGCAAGGGAGGCAGTTGGACCATTGGATGGCAAATTTAGGGATGACGGAGAATTTCTCCATGAAATTCGTGGAGGCCGAATGCCAACGCATTCGGCCCCCCAAAATTGTTGGTGAAATTCTCCGCCCCCCAACCCCCCCGGGATGGGACTTACCTCCCTCGAATGTCCCTCTCGGCGGCGGGTCCCGGTGGGAGTTCGGCGGCAGTTCGGCGGGGGTGGGGGCGGCGGCTGGTCTTCCAACTGGCTGCCGCCACCGCCATTACAAAATAAAGTTAAAAAACAAACAAACACCCGTGATAGGCTACGTAGCGATTTACGTAGCCTATCACGGTTAGATTTCCAAAGTCAGCCATGATAGGCTACGTAAATCGTTACGTAGCCTATCACGGGTGACTTTGAAAAAAAAAACAGCACGTATGCAAATGGCGGTGCCCTTATTTTCGCCGTACTCTATGTAAATCTTTACGTAGACTACCGGGACCAAATAAGGAACACATATGGCGGCACCCATGGGTGCCGCCATTTGCGTACGCTTTTTTTTTCTTTCAAAGTCACCTGTGATAGGCTACGTAATGATTTACGTAGCCTATCATGGCTGACTTTGGAAATCTAGCCATGATAGGCTACGTAAATCATTACGTAGCCTCTCACGGGTGGGTTTTTTTTTTCACTTTTTTATTTCGCGGCCGGGGAGACGGGGCGCTTCTCCCCGGCCTGAATTTTGGCTGGGCGAGGCGGGGCGCCTCCCCCCCCCGGCCTGAACTTCGGGGAGAGAACTGAAGCGCCTCCCCCCCATCGCGAAGCAAGCTGTGGGACCAGGTAAGTGCCTTTCGTACATCCCTAATGGCAATGGAATTAAAGGAGTACTCACTGAGGACAAGGAGATTGCAGAGAAGCTGAATGAATTCTTTTCATCCGTCTTCACTGCAGAAGATATACGACAGATACCTGTACCTGATGTTTTCAGGAAGGGAGTCTGAGGAACTGAGGCAAATAGTGGTGACAAAAGATGAAGTTCTCAACTTTATTGATAAATTTAAAGCAAAGAAATCACCAGGCCCAAATACTATCCATCCTAGAGTTCTCAAAGAACTCAAATATGAAATTGATGAACTTCTAAGCAAAATATGCAACATGTCCCTAAGATCAGCCTCTATACCAGAGAACTGGAAGATGGCCAATGTAACACCAATTTTCAAAAAAAAAGGATCCAGGGGGGATCCGGGACATTACAGGCCCTCTAGCTTAACATCTGTTCCAGGTAAATTGGTTGAAGGCATTATGAAAGATAAAATTAGTAAGCATATAGAAGGATGGGCCCTGCTGAAAAGGAATCAAAATGGCTTCAGCAAAGGTAATTCCTGTCTCACTACTAGGGATGGCAGAGAATTCCACCACGGATCTCGGGGAGGCCAAATGCCAGTGCATTTGGCCCCCTGAAATCTGTGACAGAACAGCCTGCCCCCCCGCCCCCCCGTGGATCCCCCCGGGATGAGACTTACCTGGGGCAGGCCTTCTGGTCGGCGGCAGCTCCAGTGGCGGCTGTGGTGGCGGCAGCTGCGGCAGCTGGTTTTCCGACCGGCTGCTGTTGCCGCCATTTGCAGGTGTGTGGTTTTTTTTAATACCCATGTGATAGGCTACGTAAGTTTTTACATAGCCTAAAACGTCTGGGTAAAAAAAAAAAAGGCGTACGCAAATGGTGGCGTAAAAACTTTTGTAGCCTAAAACGACTGGGTAAAAAAAAAAAAGGCATACGCAAATGGCCGCCACCATTTGTGTTCCTTATTTTTGGCCGTGTTAGTCTATGTAAATAATTACGTAGACTAAGATGGCGAAAATAAGGGGAACGCAAATAGCGTCCGCTACGCTATTTGCATTCCCCTTATTTTTGCCATCTTAGTCTACGTAAATATTTATGTAGATTAAGACATCAAAAATAAGGTACATGGGGTTTTTTTGTTTTTTTTCCCCAGAGCCCTCCGCGGCTGGAAATCCGGCTGCGGACGGCTCTGGCCTGGCTGGGCCTGGCCAGCTGCTCCACGGAGCAGCTGCGGAGCACAGCCGGCCAAGGAGGATTCTGGGGGAGAGGAACAGAGCACCTCCCCCCCATCCAGGATTCCGGGGGGAGGGACGGAACACCTCCCCCCCCCATAAACAAAATCTGTGAACAGGTAAGTGATTTTCGTACATCCCTACTCACTACCATGTTAGAGTTCTTTGAGAGTGTCAATAAACAGACAGGGTTGACAGACATTGTTTACTTGGACTTCCAAAAGGCTTTTGACAAAGTCCTTCACCAAAGACTCCTGAGCAAACTTAGCAGTCATGGAATCAGAGGACAGGTCCTCTTATGTATCAGTAACTGGTTGAAGAGCAGAAAGCAGAGAGTAGGAATAGATGGTAAATTCTCCCAATGGAGGGAAGTAAATAGTGGAGTCCCACAGGGATCTGTATTGGGACCAATGCTTTTCAACCTGTACATAAACCATCTGGAATTAGGAGTGAGCAGTGAAGTGGCCAAGTTTGTGTGGATGACACCAAATTTTTTAGGGTGTTTAAAACAAAACAAAAAGGGATTGTGAATTGCTCCTAAAGGATCTCTCCAAACTGGGAGATGGGGCATCTAAATGGCAAATGCAGTTCAATGTAAGCAAGAGTAAAGTGATGCATGTTGGGGCAAAAAATCCCAACTTCAAGTATAGTCTGATAATATCTGAGCTAATGGTGACCAACCAGGAAAGAGATCTTGGGGTTGTGGTGAACAGCTCAGTCATGATGTCAACCCAGTGTGCAGCCACTGTAAAAAAGGCAAACTCCATGGTAGGTATCATTAGAGAAGGAATTGAGATGAAAACTGCCAATATCATACCGCCCCTAAACAAATCTATGGTATGGCCACATGTGGAATACTGTATCCAGTTCTGGTCACCACACCTAAAAAGGGATACTGTAAAGCTGGAAAAAGTGCAGAAAATGGGCATGTAAAATGACCAAGGGGCTGGAACATCTTCCCTGTGAGAGAAGCTTTCAACAGCTGGGATTGTTTAGCTTGGGGGAAAAAAAGGAGGGTAAGGGGAGACATGATAGAGGTATACAAAAGTTATTCATGGTATGAACAATTTGGATAGGGAGACATTTTTTCTCCCTCTCTCAAAATCCTAGAACCCAGTGGAGTCATCCCACAAGGCTGATTGGTGGGAGATTCAGGACAGATAAAAGGAAGCACTTCTTCACACAACACAGAAAATATGGAATTCGCTATCACAGGAAGTAGTGATGGCCACCAATTTGGATGGCCTTAGAAAGTGGTTGGACAAATTCCTGGAGAAAAAGGCTATCAATGGCTCCTAGTCCTGATGTCTATGTGCTACCTCCAGTACCAGAGGCCGTGAGCCTATGTACTAGGGATGTATGAAATTGGCCTTACCTGGCTCCGCCGGGTTCCGCTGGGCGGGGGGAGGTGCTCCGTCCCTCCCCCCGGAATCCTCGCCGGAGGGGGAGGCACTCTGCGCCTCCCCACCGGAATCCTGGCCGGCCGGCTGTGCTCCACAGGGATTCTGTGGAGCCGCTGGCCGGCTCCGCTAGCAGCCAGACATCCAGCGGCTGGCTAGCAGGGACGCAAATGGCGGCGGCCATAGCCGCCGCCGTTTACATCCCTCTAGTCAGCCATGATAGGCTACGTAAATCTTTATGTAGCCTATCACGTCTGACTTTAAAAAACAACAACACACATGCGCATACGCAAATGGCAGTGGCTACGGTTACGCGTGTTTTTTTTTTTAAGGTCAGACGTGATAGGCTACGTAAATCTTTACGTAGCCTATCATGTCTTTTTTTTTTTTTTTACACGGGAAATGGCGGCGGCGGCAGCCAGTCGAAGACCGTCCGCCGCCACCGCACCACCGCCGGAGCTGCCACCAGAGCCGCCGCCACCCGGAAGATCCGCCCCATGTAAGTTTCGTCCCGGGGGGATCCGCGGGGGGGCGGGGGGCAGGCCGTTCCACCACAATTTCGGGGGGCTGAATGTGCTGGCATTCGGCCTCCCCGAGATCAGTGGTGGAATTCTCTGCCATCCCTACTATGTACACCAGTTGCTGGGGAACATGGATGGGAGGGAGCTGTTGCACTCATGCCCTGCTTCTGAGTTCCTGGTCGACAGCTGGTTGGCCACTGTGTGAACAGAATGCTGGATTAGATGGACCCTTGATCTGATCCAGCATGGCTCTTCTTATGTTCTTACTAGAAGTGAATGGAACTTACAGTCATCTCACACAAAAATCCACTTTGAGGTACCACAAGCTTTCTTAATGTCAGTCAGTGATATTTGGGCTGGTCACTTCATTGCTGCTATTGCAAAACATTTGGGAGTCAGCAGTCCTTGCTGATCTACTGAAAATCCCTCAGCAATCTACCAGTGGATCCAGATCTACATACTACGGACCACTGGACGTAAATACCAGAATCCTTTGCTCCTAGCTTCCATAATTCTATACTTTCACTTGGAGGGGGAGATTTTCATTACTTCGCATTATCAATGTACCCAGATGCATTTTTTTTTTCTTGCAAGTCCCCCCAGCCCCCAAAAGAAGTTTGCAAATGTGGTAGTGCTTCAGATGTAACTTGGAAAAGGCAAAACTACCCCCTATCCCCCCCCCCCCAGTGTGGCTGGAGCCACTACCTAAGACATGTGTGCAACTGTTGTATTATCTGTTGGCTAGTGCCCTTATCATCTCTGGCATGATATGACATCTGCATCCCCATTCCTGCTGAACAGCACAATCCCCTAATTGTCTACTCAGAAGCAAGTCCCATTGAATTTAATAGTATTTACTTCCAGGTAAATGTGCATAAGATTGCAGCAGCCAAGGTATGCTGACAGTGAATCTTACACATGTCTACTTAAAAGTAAATTGCACCCTAAATATACTTTGTTAAATCATGTAATTAGTGATAATTGTGTGCGACTTGTACAGAGTAGATCAGCCTTCCCTGACCTGGCACCCTCCAGATGAGTTGGACTTCATCTCCCATCAGCCCCAGCCAGCATAAGGTATAGTGGTTAGAGTGTTGGACTGAGACTCAAGACATCCGGGTTCTAGTTTTCATTCTGCCAGTTTACTCACTGAGTGCCTTTTGGCCAATCACTGACACTCACCCTAACCAACCTCATAGGGTTGTTGTGAGGATAAAATAAAGAAAATGGGGACTGTGTAAGTTGCCTTGCATTCCTAGTTCCAAGAGAAAAAGAAAGTGTTGGATAAATGTAAATATATGTATATATGTATGTATATGTATATATATGTATATGTGTGTGTGTGTGTGTGTGTGTGTATATATATATATATATATATATATATATATATATGGTCAAGAATCCTAGGAATTGTAGTCAAAAACATCTGGAGGATACCAAGATGGGGAAAGAAGGAGTAGATACTCTGACTGTGGCCATACATGAGGTTCCATTGTTGATTTGCTTCTTAGTGGTATTTTAAGAACATGAAAGGGGCTATGTTATATGGGGGCTTAACACTCCCCATATATAAACTGAGCCACCTGAGTTGACCCTATCCCAGACTGGAAGTCTCAGCATGGGGAGCAACACATCTCCTGGGCTGTGTCTCCATGACAGCAGTATGAGAAGGGAGGAGTGGCTTACCCACATTTTTCTAGGAGCAGGTTTTGGTCCGGGCTGGGCTTCATGAGGGTGTGCATCACCACATTTTAAGTCGCTTCACATAACATACTTCCACGTTGGGTGAGGTGGGGTTGGAGAGAACGTCATCTGAGTGGCAGAGGCTGCTCAACTGATAAGAGAGGCTCCCCCACCACCACCTCCAGGATCTCCCATTTCTCCGTGAGGAAGGTGTGAAATTAGTTACTTCCCTTTGCGTGCATTTCGGAGATAAGCCTCCTATGACCCCCAAGCTTTCTAAGCGATTGTTGTGCTTGATCCCTGTAATGGAGGGAGAGGGGAATCAATTACTTCCAATGTGCAGATTTGGGAGGCAAGCCTCATAATGAGCCCCAAGCTTTCTAAGCCGTTGCTGCGCTTGATCGCTGTAACGGAGGTAGGGAATTAATTATTTCCTAGGTGTGCATTTGGGAGACAAGCCTCGCTGAGCACAATCGATGTTACTTCTGAGTAGACACTAAGTGGCTTGTGCTGGGAATGACAGGGTGGGAGACAAGAAACACCCCTTGACCAGGGTCATGATGAAAGGCACACCCCTGGGCAGGGCTAGCATACCCAAGGTAAATGTGGGGGTTGGGACACACAGCAACTATACCAAAGAGAACCCTATTGAAGGAAAAGAATCAGACTTTTAAGCACTCTCAGGAAATCAGATTATTCCCTGATAAGCTCCGGGGTGGCTGCTGAATGGCCACAACATCCTGTATCCATAAGGATCTCAGTAGGCAGCCAGCTCGGAGTAAATCACTGGTGGAGATATCCCCCTGGATATCTTCTTTGGATCCAATGTGCTGCTTCATCAAATCTGTATATTCCTCTTCCCCACACCAGCTGCACACTGAAAAACTCTTGTTTACATTCTATGCTTGCTTTCTGGTCAGCTGTTTTATTTTTCATCTGCATTTAGAATGCAAGTATTTCCCCAGCATTACATTTACTATCCATCTTTTTGCCAAATTTCCCATTGCAGTGCTATCCGTCATAAACATGAAAGAACTGACCGACTCTGGTAGTGTTAAGCTGAATATTCAAGTGCCTTTCAGATGTGCTTATTTTATATTTTATTACCTTATGGTTTCTTTTTCTTTTCTGCTACGTGCACGCACACGCACACACCCTTTCACACCCAGTACATGAGTTATTCTGCAAATGCTTTAGCCTGCTGACACTTTAACAGATCGATCGGTGTGATAAAAATAAACAAAATCAAAAACAAAAATGCTACCTTGCTTTCAATGGGGCTCTGTGCAAACTGAGATTAAAACCAATCGAAGAATAAAAATGCTGTCTGACTGGAAGGTATTTTTGAAACAGTTCATATAAGCCAGGGTAGACATGCAATTTATTTACTGAAAAGGAACTTGCTATAAATGCAACACAACAGACATAGACAGGGTTGGATTCATATTTAGTCACAGTCAGAGTAGACCCATTGAAAGCAATGGGACTGGAGTTGGGCATGACTAATTGAAATCCCATAGATTTCAATAGGTCCACTATTGTTGTTGTTGTTTATTCAGTCAGTCGCTTCCGACTCTTCGTGACCTCATGGACCAGCCCACACCAGAGCTTCCTGTCGGCTGTCACCACCCCCAGCTCCCCCAAGGTCGAGTCCGTCACCTCCAGAATATCATCCATCCATCTTGCCCTTGGTCGGCCCCTCTTCCTTTTGCCTTCCACTTTCCCTAGCATCAGCATCTTCTCCAGGGTATCCTGTCTTCTCATGATGTGGCCAAAGTACTTCAGTTTTGCCTTTAATATCCTTCCCTCAAGTGAGCAGTCTGGCTTGATTTCCTGGAGTATGGACTGGTTTGATCTTCTTGCAGTCCAAGGCATGCCACTCTCAGAATTTTCCTCCAGCACCACAGTTCAAAAGCATCTATCTTCCTTCACTCAGCCTTCCTTATGGTCCAGCTCTCGCAGCCATAGGCTACTACGGGGAATACCATTGCTTTAACTATGCGGACCTTTGTTGTCAGTGTGATGTCTCTGCTCTTCACTATTTTATCAAGATTTGTCATTGCTCTCCTCCCAAGAAGTAAACGTCTTCTGATTTCCTGGCTGCAGTCAGCATCTGCAGTAATCTTTGTGCCTAGAAAGACAAAGTCTGTCATTGCCTCCACGTTTTCTCCCTCTATTTGCCAGTTATCAATCAAGCTGGTTGCCATAATCTTGGTTTTTTGGAGGTTTAACTGCAACCCAGTGTTTGCACTTTCTTCTTTCACCTTCGTCATGAGGTTCCTCAGCTCCTCCTCGCTTTCAGCCATCAAAGTGGGATCATCTGCATATCGGAGATGGTTAATGTTTCTTCCAGTGATTTTAACTCCAGCCTTGGCTTCATCAAGCCCAGCACGTCGCATGATGTATTCTGCATACAGGTTGAATAGGTAGGGTGAGAGTATACAACCCTGCCATACTCCTTTCCCAATCTTAAACCAGTCCGTTGTTCCATGGTCTGTTCTTACCGTTGCTACTTGGTCATTATACAGATTCCTCAGGTGGCAGACAAGATGACTTGGTATCCCCATACCACCAAGAACTTGCCACAATTTGTTATGATCCACACAGTCAAAGGCTTTAGTCAATAAAACAGAAATAGATGTTTTTCTGAAACTCCCTGGCTTTCTCCATTATCCAGCGGATATTGGCGATTTGGTCTCTAGTTCCTCTGCCTTTTCTAAACCTAGCTTGTACATCTTGCAATTCTTGTTCCATGAATTGCTGGAGTCTACCTTGCAAGATCTTGAGCATTACCTTACTGGCATGTGAAATAAGTGCCACCATTCGATAGTTTGAACATTCTTTGGTGCTTCCCTTTTTTGGTATGGGGATATAAGTTGATCTTTTCTAATCTGTTGGCCATTCTTGTATTTTCCAAATTTGCTGGCATATGGCATGCATCACATTGATAGCATCATCTTGCAAGATTTTAAACAGTTCAGCGGGGATACCGTCATCTCCTGCTGCCTTGTTATTAGCAATGCTTCTTAAGGCCCATTCCACCTCACTCTTCAGGATGTCTGGCTCTAGCTCACTGACCACACCATCAAATCTATCCCCAATAATATTATCCTTCCTATACAGATCTTCTGTATATTCTTGCCACCTTTTCTTGAACTCTTCTGCTTCTGTTAGGTCCTTGCCATCTTTGTTTTTGATCATACCCATTTTTGCCTGGAATTTACCTCCAAAGTTTCTAATTTTCTGGTAGAGGTCTCTTGTCCTTCCTATTCTATTCTCTTCTTCCGCTTCCGCGCATTGCTTGTTTAAAAATAATTCCTTATCTCTTCTGGCTAACCTCTGGAATTTTGCATTTAATTGGGCATATCTCCCCCTATCACAGTTGCCTTTTGCTTTCCTTCTTTCTTGGGCTGCTTCCAGTGTCTCAGCAGATAGCCATCTTGCCTTCTTGGTTTTCTTTTTCTTTGCGACGTTCTTTGTTGCCACCTCCTGAACAATGTTGTGAACTTCTGTCCATAGTTCTTCTGGGACCCTGTCTACTAAATCTAGTCCCTTAAATCTATTCTTCAATTCCACTGCATATTCATGAGGAATATTAGTGAGCTCATATCTGACGGATCTGTGGGTCTTCCCTATTCTCTTTAGTCTGATTCTAAATTGTGCAATAAGAAGTTTGTGATCTGAACTCCAATCAGCTCCAGGTCTTGTTTTTACCAAATGCATAGATGTCTGCCACCTTTGGTTACAAAGGATGTAGTCAATCTGATATCGGTGTCGACCGTCTGGTGAGGTCCATGTATAAAGTCGTCTCTTAGGTTGTTGGAAGAGAGTGTTTGTTATGCACAGTGAGTTGTCTTGGCAAAATTCTATCAGCCTATGTCCTGCTTCATTTTGTTCTCCCAGACCATGCTTGCCTGTAATTCCAGGTGTCGTTTGACTACCCACCTTAGCATTCCAGTCTCCTGTAATGAAAATAACATCTTTGTTTGGCGTACTATCCAGTAGGTGCTGCAGATCCTCATATAACTGATCTACTTCTGCTTCTTCAGCATCTGTGGTTGGGGCATATATTTGGATCACTGTGATGTTAAATGGCTTACCCTGAATTCAAATTGAGATCATTCTGTCATTTTTTGGATTGTATCCAAGCACTACTTTAGCCACTTTACTATTAATTATGAAGGCTACTCCATTTCTTCTGTGGTCCTCTTGTCCACAGTAGTAGATCTGGTGGTCATTTGATGTGAAGTGGCCCATTCCAGTCCATTTCAGTTCACTGGCACCCAAAATGTCTATATTTAATCTTGACATCTCCCCAATAACCACATTTGCCCTGGCTCATAGATCTTACATTCCAGGTTCCTATAGGGATGGTCAAAAGTCCCTTACCTGTTCTCGAAGCTTGCTTCGCGGTGGGGGGGAGGCGCGTTGGTTCTCCCCCCGAAGTTCAGGCGAGGGGGGGGAGGCGCCCCACCTCACCCAGCCGAAATTCAGGCCGGGGGGAGGCGCCCCATCCCTCGCCGGCGAAATTCAGGCCGGGTAGGAGCGCCCCGTCTACCTGGCTGCAAAAAAAAAAGTAAAAAAAACAAAAACAAAAAAACACACACCCGTGATAGGCTACGTAATGTTATGTAGCCTATCACGGCTAGATTTCCAAAGTCAGCCGTGATAGGCTATGTAAATCATCACGTAGCCTATCACGGGTGACTTTGAAAAAAAAAAAAAGCGCGTACGCAAATGGCGGCTCCCATGGGGACCGCCATTTGTGTTCCTTATTTTGACACGTACAGTCTACATAAAGATTTACGTAGACTACGGCAAAAATAAGGGCAACGCAAGTAGCGTTCCCTCATTTTCGCCGTAGTCGACGTAAATGTTTATGTAGACTAGGTGTGCCAAAATACGGAACGCAAATGGTGGCGTCCATGGGCAGCTGCCATTTGCATATGCTTTTTTTTTCTTTTGAAGTCACCCGTGATAGGCTACGTGACGATTTACGTAGCCTATCACGGCTGACTTTGGAAATCTAGCCGTGATAGGCTACGTAAATTGTTACATAGCCTATCACGGGTGTTGTTTTTTTTTTAACTTTACTTTTTGTTTTGCAATGGCGGTGGCGGCAGCCGGTCAGGAGACCGGCTGCTGCCCCCGCCCCGCCGAACCACCACCGAACCGCCGCCGGGACCCGCCGCCGAAAGGGACATTCAGCCATGGTAAGTCCCATCCCGGGGGGGGGCAGGGGGCCAGCGGAGAATTTCCCTACCAATTTCGGGGGGCCGAATGCGTTGGCATTCAGCCTCCCGAAGATTCGTGGAGAAATTCTCCACCATCCCTAGGTTCCTATGGTGTGTTTAGGGGTGCACGAAAGTCACTTACCTTTTCTCGCAGCTTGTTCGCGGTGGGGGGGAGCGCTTCGCTGCTCCCCCCGCGAAGTTCAGGCCGGGGGGGGAGGCTTCCCGCCTCGCCCGGCCGAGATTCAGGCCGGGGAGGAGGCTTCCCGTCTTGCCCGGCCGCGAACACAAAGTAAAAAAAAAAAACAACAACGTCCCCTGATAGGCTACGTGACGATTCAGGTAGCCTATCACAGCTAGATCTGGAAAGTCAGCCATGATAGGCTACGTGAATCGTCACGTAGCCTATCACGGGTGACTTTAAAAAAAAAAAAAAAGCGCGTACGCGAATGGCGGCCCCCATAGGGAGCTGCCATTCGCGTTCCTTATTTAGTTGCTGTAGTCTACGTAAATGTTTACGTAGACTACGGCGAAAATAAGGGCAACACTATTTGCGTTGTCCTTATTTTCGCCGTAGTCTACGTAAACATTGACATAGACTACAGCGACCAAATAAGGAAGGGGAATGGCGGCTCCCTGTGGGGAGCGCCATTCGCGTACGCGCTTTTTTTTTTTTTTTAAGTCACCCGTGATAGGCTACGTGACGATTCACGTAGCCTATCATGGCTGACTTTGCAAATCTTGCCGTGATAGGCTACGTGAATCGTCACGTAGCCTATCAGGGGACTTTTTTTTTTTTTCTTTCATTGCAATGGCGGGGGCGGCAGCCGGTCGAAAGACCAGCTGCCGCTCCCGCCCCGCTCGAACACCGGACAAACCGCCAGCTGGACCCGCCGCCGGGAGGGACATTCAGGGAAGGTAAGTCCCATCCCGGGGGGGGGGCGGGGGGGCGGAGGATTTCTCCCCGAAACTTGTTCGGGGGGCCAAACACGTTGGCGCTCGGCCCCCCGAAGTTTCGGGGAGAAATTCTCCGCCATCCCTAGGTGTGTTGATCTTTAGAACATCGGATTCGTCATTCATCACCAGCACCGTCGGCTGCTAGCCGTCCTTTCGGCTTTTAGCTAGCTGTGTCATCACATCTGAGGCTAGTTGAACTTATCCTCTGTTCCTCCCCAGTAGCATTTTGACCATCTTCCGACCTGGGAGTCCCATCTTCCGATGGTATACTGACGTATCTCTGGTTGTACTGATCCATTTAGTTTTCATGGCAAGAATACTGGGGTGGGTTGCCGTTTCCTTCCCCAGGGATCATATTTAATCTGACCTCTCTGCCATGCCACTTCATGGATCACTGCCTTGATGTGGCGAAGGGGCTTGCGTAACTCAGTGAAGCCATAAGCTATGCCGTGCAGGGCCACCCAAGACGGACAGGTCATGGCAGAGAGTTCTGACAAAATGTGGTCCACTGGAGAAGGAAATGGCAACCCATTCCAGTATTCTTGCCAAGAAAACCCCATGGAACGTATCACAAGGCTAAAAGATATGACGCCGGAAGATGAGACCCTCAGGTCGGAAGGTGTCCAATATGCTATTGGGGAAGAGCAGAGGGTATTTCCAATAGCGCCAGAAAGAGTGAAGCGGCTGGGCCAAACCCGAAAGGACACTCAGCTGTGGATGTGTCTGGTGGTGAAAAGAAAATCCGATGCTGTAAAGAACAATATTGTTTAGGAACCTGGAATGTCAGATCAATGAATCAAGGTAAGCTGGAGGTGGTCAAACATGAGATGGCAAGATTGAACATCGACATCTTGGGAATCAGCGAACTAAAATGGACAGGCATGGGCGAATTTAATTGAGGTGACCATCATATCTACTATTGTGGGCAAGAATCCCTTAGAAGAAATGGAGTAGCACTCACAGTCAACAAAAGGGTGGGAAAAGCAGTACTGGGGTACAATCTTAAAAATGATAGAATGATCTCAGTACGAATCCAAGGCAAACCATTCAACATCACAGTAATTCAAGTCTATGCCCCAACCACTGAGGCCGAAGAAGCTGAGGTTGATCGGTTCTATGAAGACCTACAACACCTTCTAGAACTAACACCAAAAAAAGATGTCCTCTTCATCATAGGGGATTGGAATGCTAAAGTAGGAAGTCAAGAAATCACCGGGATAACAGGCAGGCATGGCCTTGGTGTACAAAATGAAGCAGGACAAAAGCTAATAGAGTTTTGCCAAGAGAACATGCTGATCATAGCAAACACTCTTTTCCAACAGCACAAGAGGCGACTCTACACATGGTTCAGGAGGCAGCAATGAAATCCATCCCAAAGAAAAAGAAATGCAAGAAAGCAAAGTGGCTGTCTGATGAGGCTTTACAAGTAGCTCATGAAAGAAGGGAAGCGAAAAGCAAGGGAGAAAGGGGAAGATATACCCAACTGAACGCAGAGTTCCAGAGAATAGCAAGGAGAGACAAGAAGGCCTTCTTAAATGAACAATGCAAAGAAATCGAGGAAAACAACAGAATGGGAAAGACTAGAGATCTCTTCAAGAAAATCGGAGATCTCAAGGGAACGTTTTGTGTAAAGACTGGCATGATAAAGGACAAAGAAGGCAGGGACCTAACAGAAGCAGATGAGATTAAGAAGAGGTGGCAAGAATACACAGAAGAACTATGCAGGAAAGATCTGAATATCCCTGATAGCCATAATAGTGTGGTCACTGAACTTGAGCCGGACATCCTAGAGAGTGAAGTCAAGTGGGCCTTAGGAAGCATTAGTAACAACAAAGCTAGCAGAGATGACAGTATTCCAGCCGAACTATTTAAATTCCTAAAAGATGATGCTGTTAAAGTGCTGCATTCAATATGTCAACAAATCTGGAACACTCAACAGTGGCCACAAGACTGGAAAAGGTCAGTTTACATTCCAATTCCAAAGAAGGGCAACGCCAAAGAGTGTTCAAACTACCGCACAATTGCGCTCATTTCACATGCCAGCAAGGTGATGCTCAAAATCCTACAAGCTAGGCTTCAGCAGTATGCGAACCGAGAACTACCGGAAGTACAAGCTGGGTTTCGAAGAGGGAGAGGAACTAGAGATCAAATCGCCAACATTCGCTGCATCATGGAGAAAGCAAGAGAATTCCAGAAAAACGTCTATTTCTGCTTCATTGACTACGCTAAAGCCTTTGATTGTGTGGATCACAACAAACTGTGGCAAATTCTGACAGTGATGGGAGTACCTGACCACCTTACCTGTCTCCTGAGAAACCTGTACGAGGGTCAAGAAGCAACAGTAAGAACCAGACATGGAACAAACGAATGGTTCCAAATTGGGAAAGGAGTACGACAAGGCTGCATATTGTCACCCTGCTTATTTAACTTATATGCAGAGTACATCATGAGAAATGCCAGGTTGGTTGAATCAGAGGTCGGAATTAAGATTGCTGGGAGAATTATCAACAACCTCCGATATGCAGACGATACCACCCTAATGGCAGAAAGCGAAGAGGATCTCAAGAGCCTCTTGTTGAGGGTGAAAGAGGAGAGTGCAAAAGCTGGTTTGAAACTCAACATTAAAAAAACTAAGATCATGGCATCTGGCCCCATCACTTCCTGGCATATAGAAGGGGAAGAAATGGAAGCAGTGACAGATTTTATTTTCTTGGGCTCCAAGATCACCGCAGACGGTGACTGTAGCCATGAAATTAAAAGACGCTTGCTCCTGGGGAGGAAAGCTATGGCCAACCTAGACAGCATAGTAAGAAGCAGAGACATCACCTTGCCGACAAAGGTCCGTCTAATCAAAGCTATGGGTTTCCCAGTAGTAATGTATGGCTGTGAGAGCTGGACTATAAGGAAGGCTGAGCGCCGAAGAATTGATGCTTTCAAACTGTGGTGCTGGAGAAGACTCTTACGAGTCCCCTGGACTGCAAGGAGGTCAAATCAGTCCATCCTAAAGGAAATCAACCCTGAGTGCTCATTGGAAGGACAGATAATGAAGCTGAAGCTCCAATATTTTGGCCACCTAATGCGAAGAGAAAACTCCCTGGAAAAGACCCTGATGCTGGGAAAGACTGAAGGCAAAAGGAGAAGGGGACGGCAGAGGATGAGATGGCTAGATAGCATCACGGATGCAATGAATATGAACTTGAGCACGCTCCGGGAGAGAGCACAGGACAGGAAGGCCTGGCGTGCTATGGTCCATGGGGTGACGAAGAGTCGGACACGACTGAATGACTGAACAACAACAACAACTCTGCCATGACCTTTCCATCTTGGGTGTCCCTTCACGGTTTAGCTCATGACATCATTGAGGTGCTCAAGCTCCAGCACCATGACAAGGTAACGATCTCCAGATCCACTATGACTATACCTAAATCTAGATCTAACTCACAACTCAAGGAATTTTTATTCCTCTGAAATGTGGGCTGCAGAAAATAACTGTATCCCTGAGCCACATGACGACTTTAAGAACTTCATTATCACACACACACACACACACACACAGAGAGAGAGAGAGAGAGAGAGAGAGAGAGAGAGAGCATGATGTCAATACGGTGACATAGTTCCTAAGATTCCTAAGAATGTATTGATGGACACAGAGGGAGATAATATAGCTATTGCAGCACATCTCCCTTTCTTGAGAGTTCGAACTGTTTTGTTACGGAAATGAAGGGTTGCTAGCTAGAGCATTATACCTCATATATAGTGTTGTAAGAAGAAATTTGGGGCAAGGGACAGTTATTTCTGGAAACATCCCTTTTCTTTCGCTGCCATGTTTTTACTCCAGGAGAAATATAATTCAAGTATCAGAGGTTGGACAGCATACCAGTTCTTCCTTCAAGCAAAGTTCCCATCCTCCAGCTTTTCATCTTTCATAAAAGTAAAGATCCCTTCAGCTGTTGCTGGTGTTGGGGAAAGAAAAGAAAAGAAAAGAAAAACTGGAAAAGAAGCAGGACTGACTCAAGAAGCAATAGATCAGGCTCTGGTGAGGAGGGGTGTGTGTGTATTTTGGGGTGTGTGTATGAGCTGGGGAAGGGGCAGTTTCTCATCCTTTATCTCAAGGTCTTGAATATAGTGCAAGAAACATTTAATCCTAGCTAACCCTAAGTAGAGAAGCTGACAGTGTGATTTTTTCATGTTGTCCTCCATATATTTCCCTTAAATAGTTAAGTTTATATCTTACCTTCAATATCTTATCCCTTTTATTAATTTCTCTCTCATTTCTTAAATCCACCTTTACTTTATTTTTGTCAATACAGGTTGCTTCCCTCTATAACTTCTCTTCCTGCTCCTACTAGATAACCTTGTATACTTCAGACACAACAATGAACTCTTGATCTCATGTTGAAATGTAACAAATGCATGAGAAACTAAACAGATGTATGCAAAGCTTAATGCAACTTGAATTGAAAAATATCCGGAATGTACTCTATTACCCAAAACATTTATGTGCCAGTGGAGAACATGGTGAAATGTGAGAAGGTTAATGTGTCACCAATTCTGTGTTATATCCATGTGAAACATTCTAGCCCAGGTGAAGGAGGGGGAGTGTGAATGGACGATGTATGATTTTATTGCAGGAAGACCAAATGAGGGTGCTCTGGTATGTGCTGAAGATTGCCAAAGTATCAGTTACAGAAGTTGGAAATGGGCCTATAAAGAGGGGTATCTGAAGATGTTTTCATAACAAAGGGCAGTATGGTATGACCATGGAAACAACCTTGAGAGATGTTGAGGAGTCAGAAGGATGTGCCAATCTATCAGTAACAGCCATCAATCCTGGAATTTGTGACATGATGTATTATCAACAAGGAACACACCGAAACCCACTTTGATGCCTTAAGCCCCAACAAAGGAAAAAGAGTATAAAACCCCTGAACCTGTCAGTGTTCAGGAGGGGCGTGGTTGCATCTGGATCATTGTATGTACACATACCAACAGTACCCTCGATCCATGGGACACGTATTATGTGCTCTGGCCAAGTGCTTGATAGCATGTGGTGAGTAAGTTTTGGGTAGAATTCAGGGAATGGGATTTTACTGTCCAGGGCATAGATAAGGTGCAATTATCTCTGTACTCCCCTTCATGGATCACTGCCTTGTTGTGGTGAAGGGGCTTGCATAACTCAGTGAAGCCATAAGCTATGCCGTGCAGGGCCACCCAAGACGGACAGGTCATGGCAGAGAGTTCTGACAAAATGTGGTCCACTGGAGAAGGAAATGGCAACCCATTCCAGTATTCTTGCAAAGAAAACCCCATGGAACGTATCACAAGGCTAAAAGAGATGACGCCGGAAGATGAGACCCTCAGGTCGGAAGGTGTCCAATATACTACTGGGGAAGAGCAGAGGGTATTTCCAAGTAGCGCCAGAAAGAGTGAAGCGGCTGGGCCAAACCCGAAAGGACACTCAGCTGTGGATGTGTCTGGTGGTGAAAAGAAAGTTTGATGCTGTAAAGAACAATATTGTTTAGGAACCTGGAATGTCAGATCAATGAATCAAGGTAAGCTGGAGGTGGTCAAACATGAGTTGGCAAGATTGAACATCGACATCTTGGGAATCAGCGAACTAAAATGGACAGGAATGAACGAATTTAATTCAGGTGACCATCATATCTACTATTGTGGCCAAGAATCCCATAGAAGAAATGGAGTAGCACTCATAGTCAACAAAAGGGTGGGAAAAGCAGTACTGGGGTACAATCTTAAAAATGATAGAATGATCTCAGTACGAATCCAAGGCAAACCATTCAACATCACAGTAATTCAGGTCTATGCCCCAACCACTGAGGCCAAAGAAGCTGAGGTTGATCGGTTCTATGAAGACCTACAACACCTTCTAGAACCAACACCAAAAAAAGATGTCCTCTTCATCATAGGGGATTGGAATGCTAAAGTAGGAAGTCAAGAAATCACCGGGATAACAGGCAGGCATGGCCTTGGTGTACAAAATGAAGCAGGACAAAAGCTAATAGAGTTTTGCCAGGAGAACATGCTGATCATAGCAAACACTCTTTTCCAACAGCACAAGAGACGACTCTACACATGGACATCACCAGATGGTCAATATCGAAATCAGATTGATTATGTCCTTTGCAGCCAAAGATGGAGAAGCTCCATACAGTCAGTCAAAACAAGACCTGGAGCTGACTGTGGCTCAGATCATGAGCTTCTTGTTGCAAAATTTCAGCTTAAATTGAAGAACGTAGGGAAAACCACTAAACCATTCAGGTATGACCTAAATCATATCCCTGATGAATATACAGTGGAGGTGAGGAATAGATTTCAGGGATTAGACCTGATAGACAGAGTGCCTGAGGAACGATGGATGGAGGTCCGTAACATTGTTCAGGAGGCAGCAACGACATCCATCCCAAAGAAAAAGAAGTGCAAGAAAGCAAAGTGGCTGTCTGATGAGGCATTACAAGTGGCTGAAGAAAGAAGGGAAGCGAAAAGCAAGGGAGAAAGGGGAAGATCTATCCAACTGAATGGAGGCGGGGGGGCGGAGAATTTCTCCCCGAAACTTGTTCGGGGGGCTGAACACGTTGGCGCTCGGCCCCCCCGAAGTTTAGGGGAGAAATTCTCCGCCATCCCTAAGCAGAGCTATCTGCCTGGGAAGCGGCTATTGTTTTACTGCAGACACTGACTGCAGCCAGGAAATCAGAAGACGTTTACTTCTTGGGAGGAGAGCATTGACAAATCTTGATAAAATAGTTAAGAGCAGAGACATCACACTGATAGGGATGTACGAAAGTGACTTACCTTTAATGAAATTTGATTCGAGGTGGGGGGGAGGCGCTCCGTCCCTCCCCCCCCGAATCATGGCCGGCCGGGTGCACAAATGGCGGCGGCCATAGCCGCCGCCGTTTGCGTCCCTGCAGTCAGCCGTGATAGGCTACGTAAATTTTTACGTAGCCTATCACGGCTGATTTAAAAGAAAAAAATGTGCATACGCAAATAGCGGCGCCCATGGGTGCTGCCATTTGTGTTCCTTATTTTGACATGTCTTAGTCTATGTAAACATTTACGTAGACTACGGCGAAAATAAGGGGAACGCAAATAGCGTAACATCTACGCTATTTGCGTTCCCCTTATTTTTGCCATCTTAGTCTACATAAATATTTACGTAGACTAAGACGTGTCAAAATAAGGAACACAAATGGTGGCGCTCATGGGCGCCACCATTTGCATACGTGCGTTTTTTTTCCTTTAAATCAGCCGTGATAGGCTAAGTAAACATTTACGTAGCTTATCACGGTATTTTTTAAAAATCTAACCGTGATAGGCTACATAAATCTTTACGTAGCCTATCATGTTTGTTTGTTTGTTTTACTGGAAATGGCCGCAGTGGCAGCCGGTCGGAAGACTGGCCGCCGCAGCCGCCACTGCCGAACCGCCGCTGAACCACCGCCAGAGCTGCTGCTGCCAGGAGGATTCACCCAAGGTAAGTCCCGTCCCGGGGGGGGGGGCGGGAGGGGGGGAGACCATTTTGCCACCAATTTCAGGGGCCCGAATGCGCTGGCATTTGGCCTCCCCGAGATTCGTGGCAAAATTCTCTGACATCCCTACATGCTGACAACAAAGGTCCGCATAGTTAAAGCAATGGTATTCTCTTTAGTAACCTATGGCTGCGAGAGCTGGACCATAAGGAAGACTGAGCTAAGGAAGATAGATGCTTCTGAACTGTGGTGCTGGAGGAAAATTCTGAGAGTGCCTTGGACTGCAGGAAGATCAAACCAGTCCATACTCCAGGAAATCAAGCCAGACTGCTCACTTGAGGGATGGATATTAAAGGCAAAACTGAAGTACTTTGGCCACATCATGAGAAGACAGGAGACCCTGGAGAAGATGCTGATGCTAGGGAAAGTGGAAGGCAAAAGGAAGAGGGGCTGACCAAGGGCAAGATGGATGGATGATATTCTGGAGGTGACGGACTCGACCTTGGGGGAGCTGGAAGTGGCGACCACCGACAGGAAGCTCTGGCATATGCTGGTCCATGAACTCACGAAGAGTCAGAAGCGACTGAACGAATAAACAACAAACATAACCTCAAATTATGTTTTACATATTGCAGCCCAGTATCATTATCTGGGCAGGCTGGCTGCCAAGTTCTTGGGGCTAGTTCTTTTCTACTTTGTAGGAATGTATGAATAGGAATGTTGCAGGCATCTGACTGGGTCCGGGAGTCCGGGAGTACCTGGCTTGGTGAACCCCTGCTTCAATCCACTAAGCCACGTGAGTGGCCAGGACATACCGGACCCATCCATTTGCTCCCGGGAGCTGCCCGTCCTCCATGCGAGGCCTCCAATGTTGCAGAAATGGCCTTTATGGCTACCATTTTGCGCAACATTAGATATACAGAAATCTGAAGCCCCATCTTGAGTTAAAATGGTGGCTTGCATGGAGGACCAGGTGGCAGCAGGGTGGTCCTGGACTGCTCACTCAGCCCTCCAGGGGCTTATGCAGCCTGGCTTGCACAGGAGGAAGTGGCAGGTCCTCAAGCCCCCACCGACTGTGGACTTGAATGAGTCTGTCCATCCCTATCGATGAACATTCTTGAAGCTGGTGGAGGATGGTCCTCTAGGCATGAGCTTAACACTATGTAGTTCTCTGAGAAGGTTTTTGACTCAGAACCTCGATACAGGCTGATCTGGACAGTGCTGCTTACCAGGGGCTGTTGGAGTTATGTCTGCCAATTATTCTGAAGAGGAGTTCCCAGTGGCAGAAGGGGCATATGTTTTATTGACTTGCTTGTACTTTCTTCTTGCTGCCATTATTGTTCTGCATTGTTTTGTTTTCTCCTGCTTTAATTACTCTGCTGATTTATTCTTGCTTAATAAATCTTTAGCCTTCACCCATTAGGGTGTTCGTTGTATACCGAGTCCTTAAAAAAACTGTTGCCTACTGGCAATACAGTGATGTGTGAAGTGGCCACCCTAGTTTTGTTCACTGGGCCAGTTGCCAGCTTCTTTTGTGTAAAAGCCAGTTTTTCTTACTGGTTTCCAGAATGTCTTGAGTAATATCAGTAGAGTTATTCCACCAAGTATGCATTCTTCATCTGTAGATGTTCACTAAGGACCCAGGCGGTTGAGCTAATGCATGAGACAAGGCCTATTCATGTATTACTTCCATGTAGGAACTTACCATGTTGAAGCAGGAGCAGGGCTGTGCTTTTAGCCCTACTCCCACTCCCCATGTTGCGTGTCTGTCCTCTGATGTCTGAGCATGGCCATTTGCAAAGAACAAGGGGGTGTTCTGTGCATATAGATAAAGTATTAGTAAATAAAGGAATTATTTGGTTAATAAGAGGAGTCATGCTGGATCAGACCAGAGGGCTATCTAGTCCAGCATTCTGCTTGCATAGTGGCCAACAGGAAGTCCACAAGCAGGACATGAGTGCAATACCTGTAATTGGATTGGGTTGGATCCAGTGAAAGGTAGCTGCACTTAGGTCCCATTGAAATCCATGTGAAAACTCAGTCAATTGCTTAAAGCACAATCCTATGCATGTTTAGACAGAAAAATAAGTCCTCTAACTCCCAGTCCCAGCATGCTGGGAGCAGTAGGGATCTTTTCTGTCTGAACGTGCATAGGATTGTGCCTTAAGCTGAAATCCTATATCCACTTACCTGGAAGTAAGCCCTCTTGAACTCAATCATATTTACTTCTGAGTAGACATATATGGGATTCTGCTGCAAGCCAAGACTCATTGAGTTCAAATAACACGAAGAGCAATCCTATGCACGTTTATTCAGAGGTAAGTCGACTGAACGACTGAACAACAACAACAAGTCCCACTGTGTTCGCTGAGTGATGACTTGGGAAGATCTTCATATGTCTGAAGGACCATTACTGTTGGAGGAAGTGATGACTGAAAGTGTGCAGGGTAAAGTGAAATTGGGTCCCAGCCCGCACAGGTTCAGTTGGAGCTTTTATTTACAAAATCATCATCATCATCATCAGGTTTTTTCCTTCCCTGACAAGGTTATTTAAAAGAAGGATTTGACCCATCTGAACAAAATGGATACCAAGTGTAGGTGCAATCCTATGCATGCTTAGAAATAAAAGAAGTCCTACAGCTCCCAGCATTCCCCAGCCAGCAGGGCATTTTTTTTTCTGTTGTAGGACTTTGTTTCTGTTTAAACAAGCATATGATTGTGACCTGTACCGATGAATGCAGGTTACCACATCCTCACAAAATTTCTGAACAATTGGCTTGCTGAAGTAGCTCATAAGATCATTTTAAGTACTGGTGCCATTCTAGACAAGGCTAAGGTAGATTATCTTTGCTTATTTGGGAAGAATTTCCATCTCATGCATAAAAGAAGATGGTCGGGCAGCATATTTCGGCTTGATCAGACCAAAGCATGTGACAACGTTGTTTTGTTTTTGGTGCCTGCTGAAGACTTTTGTTTGTTTGTTTAATCGAACAAGACTTCCCTAGTTGACCAGCCACAGTTTTATTGGTGTAATATGGTTTCAAATACTTTAATTCTGCAGTTTGATTCCTTTTTCTTTCTTTTTATTGTTCATTGCTCAGGAAATGTGTTAGATATCGAGCATTATATAAATCCTGTAAATAAATAAAATGAAACTGCCACGATCATACTGTACTTATTATACCAATCTATGGTATGACCACACTTGGTATACTATGTACAGTTCTGGTCACCACACCTAGATAGATAGATAGATAGATAGATAGATAGATAAGATTAGATAGATAGATAGATAGATAGATAGATAGATAGATAATGATAGACAGATAAGATTAGATAGATAGATAGATAGATAGATAGATAGACAGACAGACAGATAGATAAGATTAGCTAGCTAGATAGATAGATAGATAGATAGATAATATTAGATAGGATAGATAGATAGATAGATAGATAGATAGATAGATAATGATAGACAGATAAGATTAGATAGATAGATAGATAGATAGATAGATAGACAGATAGATAAGATTAGATAGATTAGATAGATAGATAGATAGATAGATAATATTAGATAGGATAGATAGATAGATAGATAGATAGATAAGATTAGATAGACAGAGAGAGAGAGAGAGAGAGAGAGAGAGAGAGAGAGAGGTGATAGATAGATTTGGGAAAGGTGCAGAAAAGAGCAACTAAAATGATCAAGGGGCTTGAGCAAGTCCTCTATGAGGGAAAGTTGCAACAGTTGGGATTGTTTAACTTGGAAAAAAAGGAGGCAAAGGGGAAACATGGAGGTGTACAAAATTACAGTATGCATGGTGTGGGGAATATGGATAGGGAGGCATTTTCTGCTCTCTCATAATACTAGAACCTGGGGTCATCCCATGAAGCTGATTGGTGGGAGATTCAGGACAGATAAAAGGAAGTGCTTTTTTCACACAGCACAGAGTTAAACTATGGATTAAACCAATTCATGGAGGATAAAGCTATCAATGGCTACTAGTCATGATGGCTATATGCTACCTCCACTATCAAAGGCAGTATGCCTATGTACACCAGTTAGTTGGTGGGGAACATGGGTGGGAGGGTGCTGTTGCACTCATGACCTGCTTGTTGGTTTACCATGGGCAGCTGGTTGGATACTGTATCCAAACAGTAGAATGCTGGACTACATGGAGCCTTGGTCTGATCCAGCAGGGCTCTTCTTACATTCTGATGTTTACTACCCATTGCTTTGGTAAGTTCTAAAATGGAAAGGCATTCCATCTGTATATGTGGAACATCTGGAACTATTGTATACGGAAGCTACCATAACTTCATAGGTAAATATAGGCATAGGGGGCAAGGAATGGTTTTGATGTATGGCATGAGGCAAGGGTGCCTATTGAGTCCCATCCTTTTTGCTTTGGTATTATATACTGCATTGAGCACAACTGAAGTGAAAAAAAGGTCATCATGGGCATTTGTTTTCCCATAAAAAAACACCCCTTGTGCAAATGTCAAATCTGTTGCTCCCGCAGACAATGTGTCCATATAGGTCAACAACAAAAATGAAATCACTGTGGTAAAAATACTAATGTAGTATTTGTAAAACTGAAAAACAAGGTTTAAATGAGTTAATCACTTTGTTCAGGAAGAGTCCCCCTTTTTACATGACTTATGATAGTTTACAGCACAATCCTATACATGTCTACTGAGAAATAAGTCCCACTGAATTCAATGGGGTTTATTCCAAGGTCTGTTGGTATATGACTGTAGCCATATATACTGAAGTGAGATTGTATGAAACAGCTGCATGAAGATACCCACACAGAAATCGCACAGATTTTGGTTGGTTGCAGCATACCCTCAAAATGGTTGCATTTTTGTTTCAGAAAATGCTACTGAGGCCCAAAGTGGTGCTGACAGAAAACGTAAGATGTTTTTGTCTGTTTATTTGCTGGAGCCTAACAGATCAATAACATTCCCAAGAACTATTAGAGACTTTATATGGGGAACTGTAATTTACCAGCATTTACTTTAAATGGCATACTATAGTAGCTAATGTATGCCATATGTATGACAGTTTAAACTGCAATTGCTTGTGTAAAACAAAAATATACAGCTCTTTGTTCGCTGTGCCTCGTCATTTTTATTTTTAGTGAACTTCTTTGCAGAAACAGTTTACTCACCTGTTAAAACTCCTTGACAGGGAGAATATGATAGTGAAGCCTCAAAACTGAGCTCCCTCCACCCTGCTCCAAGAGCTGTTTATGTGCTGCCTGAGAGGAAGGAGTGTGTGAATTATTGCTGATAGGCAAATGGGTCTGACTATCAGAAGGGTAACAACAGCGTTGCTCTGACAGCAAAGTGAAGCCCAACTTCGCAGTCAAGGAATGGAATAGTGGGGATTGTTACCTTTTTGCTAAAGAACGGAATGATCTGAGTGGTCAAGCATTGTTTAATAGGATGGGCTTGAAATGTACAACTAGAGTACATCTGAGTACAACCAGATAAATAAAGGGGGTGATCCATCCCTTTCCATTCATGCAACTCACAAAGCTGTACAGGCAAAAGAGTCTCCTCTTAGACTTCCTGAAGAAGAGTGCCTCTCCACTGTCTTAGACCCCAACCTGGTGAGCACTGTGCCAAGCGCATGGTGGTGTGCTCAGCCATTACTTCGAATGGGTTGCCCTTCTGCATCTCACACAAAAGTGTAACTCATGTAATAGGGACCAGGAGAGAAGTAAGGTGCCACATACTACTTTATAAGGCACAGGAGGGCCTCCAATTCATTGTGATGGCACAGTGCATCACAACGTGCTTGGCACAATATAGGCACCCAGATTTGGGTGGGCAGGGAAAGAGGGCTCTACAGGCAACACCCCATGGCTGGAATCTCCAACATGGTACTTGTGGGCACCACTGTGCCCACAGACAAGTCTCTTGGTGCTTTCCAGGCTCTCTGCCCCCTGATTTTAATTCTATTTCTTAATATATTGTTGTTGTTGTTGTTGTTTTAACCAGAAGACTGACATGCTGCAAGACAAAGTACTGCTCTCTAGCACCATATGTATTTGGATTCAAAAGTGTGTGTGTGTGAGGGGGGTTATTATTTTGTTTTAGAGCTCAGCCCCCATTTTTGTCTTGTACTTAGGTTCTTGGGCAAGTTACTCTTCTTTTAGTCTTACCAATTGCCTGCTGGGAAATAAACATTTTGTGATTGGTCAGGCCCATCATGGTATGAACAGGCAAGTCCCAACCCCCCGGCAGCCATTTAATGACAGCACCCACCACAACACTCTCTCAAAATTCCAAATGGGCCCACTGCCCCAAAGAGGTTGAGGAACCCTATCCTATGGGAATTGTTCCTGCAGGGACAGAGCATTTTCTGACCCAGTCATCCCCTTATGTATTAGACTGACAGACTACTTTCTTCCCTTGAGTGAAAGAAGGAGTCATTAAGAAAACAACACAGGATAATCCTGAATGTTTCAAGTTCAACACACACATGCAGGAATTCACTCCAATGTCCAATCCCCTTCCTTTCCCAGTTTTGATGCTCAAAGCATCCATGTGAATCACACCGTCTTTAAAAACATTGGGAGTGAACTGAGGCATTTGGCCAAAAAACTGGCTATATGTTTCAAATCATCAGTCAATCAATTTAGACCCACCTTCCCCTCTCTTCTTATCTCAGTTCGTTGTGTCCTTTGTATCTTTCCTTTTCCTTCATCTACCTTTGCTTTGGTTTCTTTTCACAAACCACTGAACTCATCTTGCATCTGGGCTCTTGACAATTAGGTCTTCTACCTCCCTGGGTCTGTTTCCAGTACTCAGACTGCACCACAAAGCTATTGTCCCTTGGTTATGTATGAAGTCTTCTAAATCCCAGTCAAATTGACATTTTCCCCTTTCCTCACAAAAACTGAACTACAAATATCCTGAGAGCTCTGTCTCCTGGGCATTTGGAATGTTCATGGACATCCCTTTTTGTTACAGCAGCTCAGCTAATTACTGCTAGAGGCTTTAGGGCATGATCCTGTGCAGATAGGCAGCTGCCTCCAATGCAGGACAGGAGAAGCACGGAGGGGATTGTTCCCTCCGCGCATCTCCTGCCCTGCATTTGCAACTAGACAGTCGATTTTGGCTGTCTAGCTGTGGGAAGGTGGAGCAGGCACTGAATGGGTCATACAGGCATTTCCACCCTCCCCATCCCGGAATGCCCCCCAGGACGGGAGTGCCCCATTTTGACCGCTCCGCACTCCTCTTGCGAGTGAGGAGCAAGGGGCTGTTCCGCACTGCCTCCTAGGCAGCATGGAACTGGAAGGAAGTTGGTTCTCCAGGAACCGACCTCAGAAGTCAGTTCCCGGAAAACCAGATATCCTATGGCTGTCTAGCCACTGACTAGTGGCCATAGGATTTCTCCCTCCGTGCCACAAGTATAATCCAATACAGTTGGCTTTTCCTTTTAACAACAAGTGGTCCTTTGTTTGTTTTTCTTCAAGAAAAGCTTTCTGTTATCTTACAATATTTGAAAAAAGATACCCATATTGAGATTTTGGTGAGAAGCAAATGTAATAACATTCAATTAATACATTAATTAATTTATTAAAGGATAGGTGATTGTCTGGCCAAGAATGTTAAGAGCCAACAGTAACAGAAACAAAAACACAGCTCGATCAGACAAAGGGTCCATCTCATCCAGCATGCTGTTTTCAGCAATAGGCAGAAAGATGTTTGGAGGTATAGTGCTTCTAAACATGGAGGTTCCATGAATATTCCAAACAGAAATTATTTAATTAGCTCACAGCTCTAATAAAAACGTGTTTCTAATGTGGGCAAGAGTGTCCAGACTGAGCTGGATATATCCCACTTAGATTGCAATCCTATGCATATTTAGACAGAAGAAAGTCCTGCAAGTCCTACCATTCCCCAGCCAGCCTGGGAGTTGTAGGACTTTCTTCTGTCTAAACATGCATAGGATTGCACCCTTAAGGAATTAAAATGGATCTGAGCAATAATAGTTATCATCTGAGCTGAGATGGTTTCTGAATGCTCTCTAATCTACATATTATCGGTACCTTTGACATATCCAGAGGAGGGGGAAAAAGAAACAAGCTATATTAAATATAGTTTTATTTTTACTTACTCCCACCTTTTTTCAGGACTAAGAAAAAGAGAACATTTTCTTCTCATGTTATTCCTTTTAGTTTTAAGAAGCAATAAAACGAAAGGAGACTGAATAGAAATCTGAATTCCCCCTTCATTTAAATTTTAAATATATTTAGAGTGAAAGAGTGCCAATATGATGGTAATAAAAAGTATAGCCCTTGTTTGTTTTCAGTGTGGTTGAGGGGGAAAAACATATTTAGAAACCAGCTACAGGGCAGTAAAATTGATTTCTGGTTTATCTGATATAGTTTTGAGTCCCTTGCCAAGCTGGGAAATAATTGATTGCTTGAAGCCTTATAGCAGTGTTTAAAAATTGATAAATGCTAAAGCAGGCACTATGCTTTATAGGTACTCCAGAGTTGTGGGACCCCAATATTTCTTTCTCATCACCACCTCTAGATCATGAGGCAGAATGTAAAAGGTGCTTCGTCTTAATCTCAGAAAATTACATTCAGCTACTCTGAGTCTACCCTATATCGCTGTAGGTGTCAGAGGACCTTTTAAGTCAGATACTAACTGATTAGTAATTTACGAGCTGTGGACATCTGTTTAAAGTTTAACATATGGTTTACCTTACATTAGACACTCTAACTGAAACAAAACAAAACAGGCTTGGGCCCATATGCATAATATTTTTCTATCAAGCTAGCATGGCCTTCAGAATAGGTGAATCTGTCAAGTTCAATTTTGCTCATTTTTTCCAAAGATCTGTTTATTCCATCCCATTTCCTCATCATTTTCCACCACCACCACCACCACCACCACCTCCACCACTAATAATAATAATTCCAGAGAAAAATGCACATATTCTCAAAAAATGTGCATAAAATGTGCCAAATTTTGTATACATTTTTCAAATTATACACATGGTTGTAGTCAATTTCCCCTAAAAAATTCTCTTAGGATATAGCCATCTTGTGCGCCTCTCTCTGTAATAATTGCATTTTTGTGCACACTTATCTGACCTATTTGCATTTT
Source organism: Heloderma suspectum (assembly GCF_057233095.1). NCBI lineage: Eukaryota > Metazoa > Chordata > Lepidosauria > Squamata > Helodermatidae > Heloderma > Heloderma suspectum. The sequence goes on from NC_139458.1 coordinate 422,495,125, forward strand.
GAACACATTTCAGAATCATCATCATCAATATTTCGATACCACTGCTCATTTGTACAAAGTCCGAAGCTGCTTATAAAAGAAGACAACAAATACAATACAAGAGATAAAAAAGGTAAAGGTGTCCCCAACCAGTCGTGTCCGACTCTAGGGTGCGGTGCTCATCCCCGTTTCTAAGCCGAAGAGCCAGCGCTGTCCGAAGACGCTTCCGTGGTCATGTGGCCGGCATGACTGAACACCGAGGTGCACGGAACGCTGTTACCTTTCCCGCCAAGACGGTACCTATTTATCTACTTGCAATTTCTTGCTTTCGAACTGCTAGGTTGGCAGAAGCTGGGACTGAAGACGGGAGCTCACTCCGTCACACAGCACTCGGGTCTCGAACTGCTGACCTGCCGACCTTCCAGTCTGCAGTTCAGCGTCTTAACCACTAAGCCACCGCAGTCCCTATACAAGAGATAGTAGCATATTAAAGATTGATGCAAAGACAGTTCATGGCTGGCAGGAAGGGCCCTTTCTGTGATGCCACCAAATGGAAATCTGTAAGCCACAGAATAGGCAAAAGAACCTCCCCTGAAGATTGTATTATTTATTTTATGAATTTATTTCATTTCCGTACTGCCTAATAGCCGAAGCTCTCTGGGAGGTTCACAAAAATTAAAACCACAAAGCAAAGCATAAAACAATATACGTAAATATGAATGCTTAAACCACAATATAACAGTACATCCAGAATAAACCTAGCAGCAATTGTAGCGGGCTGAGAGGTTGGTATAGGGAGAGATGTTCCTGGTTCAGACTTGTATAGGGCTTTGTATATTAATAGCCACAGCTTAAACCCAATCTGGTAGCAAACTTGCAGCCAGCGTAGATCCTTTAGCACAGGCATAATCTGTGCAGGGTAAGGCACTCCAGTCTCTATTCTAGCCTCTGCATTCTGTACCAGCTGCAACTTCTAACCAGCTTCCAGCCCCACATGGAGCACGTTACAATAATCCAGTCTTGATGTTATAAATGTGTGGATCACAGTGGCCAGGCTAATCCTGTCCAGGAATTGGGTGCATTTGGAATACCAACCCAAGCTGGTAGTATGCACTCCTAGCCATGGAGGTTATTTGACAGTGATGGGTCCAGGAGCATCCTCAAACTGAAAATCTGTTCCGTTAAGCAGAGTGTAACCCCATCCAGAAGTGATAGTTCCCTTAATTTCTGGACCTGGGAACTATTCACCCACAATGCCTCCATCTACCAGGATTCAGCTTCAGCTAATTGGTCCCCATCCAGCTCCCCACCGCATTCAAGCACTGAGCTAGCTTGTGCATGGCCTCTCCTGATTCAGACATAATGGAGAAATACAGTTGGGAATCATCAGCATATTGATGGCACCTCACCCCAAATCCTCTAATGACCACACCCAGCAGCTTCATATAGATATTAAATAACATTGGAGACAGGATGCTACCTTGAGCCACCCCACAGCAAGACCGCCAGGGGGCCATCATATAATGCCACAGTACTGTTCTCTAGAACCTGACCTGTAGATCAGAGAACCAGTGTAAAACAGTGCCCCAACCCTCAATCCACAGAGTTGATTCAGGAGGATAAAATCATCATTGGTATCAAAAGTAAGAGAGATCAAGTAAGTGTAAAAGAATTGTCAACTCTCCTGACTGCGCTATGGAGGCATATCTGTGACATATTACAGGTAGGGGTGAACGAAAGTCACTTACCTTTTCTCGCAGCTTTTTCGCGGTGGGGGGGAGCGCTTCGCTGCTCCCCCCACGAAGTTCAGGCCGGGGGGGGGAGGCTTCCCGCCTCGCCCGGCCGAAATTCAGGCCGGGGGGGGAGGCTTCCCGCCTCGCCCGGCCGAAATTCAGGCCGGGGATGAGGCTTCCTGCCTCGCCCGGCCGCGAACACGAAAGTAAAAAAACCCAAAAAAAGTCCCCTGATAGGCTACGTGACGATTCACGTAGCCTATCACGGCTAGATCTGGAAAGTCAGCCGTGATAGGCTACGTGAATCGTCACGTAGCCTATCACGGGTGACTTTAAAAAAAAAAAAAGCACGTACGCGAATGGCGGCCCCCATAGGGAGCCGCCATTCGCGTTCCTTATTTAGTTGCTGTAGTCTACGTCAATGTTTACGTAGACTACGGCGAAAATAAGGGCAACGCAAATAGCGTTGCCCTTATTTTCGCCGTAGTCTATGTAAACATTGACGTAGACTACAGCGACCAAATAAGGAACGGGAATGGTGGCTCCCTATGGGGGCCGCCATTATCCATACACACTTTTTTTTTCTTTTTTTTAAGTCACCCGTGATAGGCTACGTGACGATTCACGTAGCCTATCACGGCTGACTTTGCAAATCTTGCCGTGATAGGCTACGTGAATCGTCACGTAGCCTATCAGGGGACGTGTTTTTTTTTTCTTTCATTGCAATGGCGGGGGCGGCAGCCGGTCGAAAGACCGGCTGCCGCTCCCGCCCCGCTCGAACACCGGACGAACCGCCAGCCGGACCCGCCGCCGGGAGGGACATTCAGGGAAGGTAAGTCCCATCCCGGGGGGGGGCGGGGGGCGGGGGGGGGTGGAGGATTTCTCCCCGAAACTTGTTCGGGGGGCCGAACACGTTGGCGCTCGGCCCCCCGAAGTTTCGGGGAGAAATTCTCCGCCATCCCTAATTACAGGTTATAAACACTCTTTTTGTCAATGTATCAATGCTCTTTTTGTCAAGGTATTGCCTCAGGGCAACCCACAATGACGACTCTAATCACAGAAATCTGATAGGAAACCTGTATCATTATTATGGAATAGCAGAAAGTCATAAAATTATTCACCAACATCATTCTGGGGAGACAGTTATAGGATGGTACAAAGGGTGGTGGCAGAGTGGAAAGGACGCTATTGCACTTGTGAACACACTGACTATATATATATATATATATATATATATATGGCAACCTTGAAATCTCCCTCAAAGGCTAAATGGGGAGAGTCATTTATCACAGACTAGGGATATATGAGAAATTCATTTCAGTTCATTTTTTATCAGGATTTACCCAGTTCAAACCTTCTCAACTTGGAGGCAATCTGAGGTCAAAGTCTACATTTCCAACCTTGCAATGTCATTTGCGAACAAAAACAAATGCATTGAAGAGCATGTGTATATTTGGAAAATGTGCATGGAAAAATGTGCGCTTCTGAAAAAGTGCACAAATACACGAAATGGGAGAAGGATGCAAAGATTTCAAAGATCTAGACAATTTATGAGTGCACTTGGGAAAATATCGATGGATTTTCATGCAAGAACAAGAACAACAACAAAGCTCACAATCTAATACAGACTCAAGTCAGAATGAGCTGTGGGAAGGAATTCGGAGAACTTCAGTGAGCTTCGAGCTTTGCTGATTCACACATCCTTCTCAGGGACAGGTATCAGAAAACCTGATAAATTAGGACAGTTGGAACATATTTGTAGATACTATGTTTTTATCCTATCCTTCTTTAGAAAATTGTAGATGATCCCCCCACCTAGGGATAGGGGAGAATTTCTCCCCAAAACTTTGGAGGGCCAAGTGCCAACGCATTCGGTCCTCCGAAGGTTGTTCGGGGAGAAATTCTCCGCCCCCCCTCCCCCCCCCGGGATGGGACTTACCTTTCACAAATGTCCCTCCCGGCGGCGGGTCCCGGCGGCGGTTCGGCAGGTCTTCGTCAGGGGCAGGGGCGGCAGCTGGTCTTTCGACCGGCTGCTGCCGCCGCCGTTACTAGAAAAGTAAAAAAAAAAAAAACGCCCCTGTGATAGGCTACGTAACGATTAACGTAGCCTATCACGGCTAGATTTGCAAAGTCCTTTAATAGCGTTGCCCTTATTTTCGCCGTAGTCTAAGTAAATCTTTACGTAGACTACAGGGACCAAATAAGGAACGCGAATGGCGGCTCCCTATGGAGGCCGCCATTTGCGCACACGCTTTTTTTTTTCAAAGTCACCCGTGATAGGCTACGTGACGATTAATGTAGCCTATCACGGCTGACTTTGCAGATCTAGACGTGATAGGCTACGTTAATCGTTACGTAGCCTATCACAGGGGCGTTTTTGTTTTTGTTTTTTTTCTTTTGAAGTTCGCGGCCGGGGAGACGGGGCGATTCTCCCTGGCCTGAATTTCGGCCGGGCAAGGCGGGAAGCCTCCCCCCCGGCCTGAATTTCGGCCGGGCAAGGCGGGAAGCCTCCCCCCCCAGCCTGAACTTTGGGGAGAGCAGCGAAGCGCCTCCCCCCCACCGCGAAGCAAGCTGCGAGACCAGGTAAGTGACTTTCGTACATCCCTACCCCCACCTTCCATAAGATGTAGGTTAAAATGGGAGATTGTTTGGGCCAGTGTGTGCTTCAAAGCAGACTGGGGATTTCTAGTTCCCTAAGGAACTGGATCCAACCCTGCATGTTTGCCTTGTCAAGGGTAAGGATGTGCAAATCAGCAAAACTCAAGCTCACCAAAGTTCTCTGAATTACACCACAAAGCTCATTCTAACTTGAATCCATTTAAGATTGCAAGCTTTGTATGTTTGTTTTTCTTTTCGCATGAAAATTCATCTGTAATTTTGTGCATAGGTTTCCAAAAGTATGCACCAATTGTGCACATCTTTGAATGAAAGGTATGCATCCCTCTCCCATTGATTAAAGTCTATTTGTGTGCATTTTTCAAAAGTACACATTTTTTTTCATGCACAATTTTCAAAAGTGCACATGCTGTCAACACATTTGTTTTGGTCCATTGTTCATAGTGGAAGCTCAGAAATGTATAGTCTTGGAGTACAGATTGTGATCAAGTCTGTGTTTGGTCTGAAAGATGCAAACTCGGGAAATCCTGATCAAAACTAGACTGAAATGAATTTCTCATACATCCCCAGTCAAGGGGATACAGGAAATAGTGCCTGAGCAGCAATTTGCAAGGCAAGATCAGTAGGTTGGAGGGATATACGTAACCCTTCCTCTGCCCACCATTTTTTTTCCCCTCCAAGTGCCCCCCTATGGACTGTTTTAGGGAACTTTAATGAAAAAGTTAATTGCCCAATACACTGTGGTGCAGGAATTGCACTTGTTGAGTTATTTTAGTGAGGCAACATCTCGAAATGAAAATTGGAATTGAGTTAGGGATAAATGAAACCTGCTCTACCTGCCCCACACACTGCTTGCTCAGTCCTCCTACTTAACTCACCAGTAAACAGTGCAGGGGAAGGAGCTGGGCTGTCGATGGGGACTCTTATTTTTTGGGGGGGGGTTGGTGAGCCACCACTTTTGTACAATATGGGGCTCTGTATTTTCATAGATCTTGCAGAGTAGGGATGTACGAAAGTGACTTACCTTTCGCAGATTATGTTGATGGTGGGGGAGGAGGTGTTCCATCCCTCCCCCCGGAATCCTGGCTGGGGGGGGAGGCGCTCTGTTCCTCCCCCCCCCCGGAATCCTGACCGTCCGGCTGTGCTCCGCAGGGATTCTGCGGAGCCGCCGGCCAGCTCCGCCAGCAGCCGGACATCCGGCCGCTGGCTACCAGGGACGCAAATGGCGGTGGCCGTAGCTGCCGCCACCATTTGCATCCCTGCAGTCAGCCATGATAGGCTATGTAAATGTTTACGTAGCGTATCATGGCTGACTTAAAAAACAAACAAACGCGCGTACGCAAATGGCGGCGGCCACGGCCACCACCATTTGCATTCCTTATTTTGGCACGTCTTAGTCTACGTAAACATTTACATAGACTAAGACAGCGAAAATAAGGGGAACGCAAATAGCCTAATATATATTAGTCTACTAAGCAAATAGTCTACTAAGATGGCGAAAATAAGGGGAACGCAAATAGCGTAGCGTCATTTTTGCCATCTTAGTCTACATAAATGTTTACATAGACTAAAACGTGCCAAAATAAGGAATGCAAATGGTGGCGGCCATGGCCGCCGCCATTTGCATATGCACATTTTTTTTTTTAAGTCAGCCGTGATAGGCTACGTAAAGATTTACGTAGCCTATCACGGTTTTTTAAAAAAAACCTAGCCGTGATAGGCTACATAAATCTTTACGTAGCCTATCACTTTTTTAAAAAAAACATGAGCCGCCGCCGCCAGGAAGATCTGCCCAAGGTAAGTCTCGTCCCAGGGGGGCAGGGGGGTGGCAGGCCGTTCTGCCACCTATTTCAGAGGGCCAAATGCGCTGGCATTCGGCCTCCCCGAGATCCGTGGCAGAATTTTCGTACATCCCTAGTAGGGATGTACGAAAGTCACTTACCTGGTCCTGCAGCTTGCTTCGCGGTGGGGAGGAGGCGCTTCGGTTCTCCCCCCAAAGTTCAGGCCGGGGATGGAGGCGCCCTGCCTCACCTGGCCAAAATTCAGGCCGGGGAGAAGCGCCCCGTCTCCCCGGCCGTGAAATACAGAAGTGAATGTTAAAAAACACACACACACGTGATAGGCTACGTAACGATTTACGTAGCCTATCACGGCTAGATTTCCAAAGTCAGCCATGGTAGGCTACGTAAATCGTTACGTAGCCTATCACGGGTGACTTTGAAAAAAAAAAAAAAGCACATACACAAATGGCGGCGCCCATGGGCTTTTTTTTTGTGCTTTTTTTTTTCTTTTCCCCATTTTTTTTCTTTTCCCCATTTTTTTTCTTTCCCCATTTTTTTTCTTTTCACCATTTTCCCCATGGGGAAAAATTCCCCATTTTTTTCTTTTCCCCATAGCCTATCACGTGTGTGTGTGTGGTTTTTTTTACATTTACTTGGAAATGGCGGCGGCGGTGGCAGCCGGTCGGAAGACCAGCCGCCGCCCCCGCCCCCGCTGAAACGCCACCAAACCACCACCGGAACCCGCTGCCGAGAGGGACATTCGAGGGAGGTAAGTCCCATTCGGGGGGGGTGGGGGGGCGGAGAATTTCACCGCCAATTTCGGTAGGCCGAATGTGTTGGCATTTGGCCTCCCCGAGATTCGTGGAGAAATTCTCTGCCATCCCTAATTCCCTACCGTGCTCAGCGGCAGCTCTGCGGAGCAGCCGGCCAGGCCCAGCCCGGCCAGGCCAGAGCCGTCTGCAGCCGGATTTCCGGCCATGGAGGGCTCTGGGTAAAAAAAAAAAACAAAACAAAAATTTGCGTTCCTTTTTTTTGGCCGTCTTAATCTATGTAAATATTTACTTAGCCTATGACAACAAAAATCAAGGGGAACGCAAATAGCGGCGTTCCTTTTTGCATCCCTTTTTCATTCACCGTTTTAGCCTATGTAAATCTTTACGTAGGCTAAAATGGCAAATCAAAAGGGGATGCAAATAGCGCCCGCTACGCTATTTGCGTTCCCCTTGATTTTCGCCATCATAGTCTATGTAAATATTTACGTAGATTAAGATGGTAAAAAGAAGGAACGCAAATGGCGGTGGCTGTAGCCACCGCCATTTGCGTACGCATTTTTTTTTAACCCCACCCAACCATGATAGGCTACGTAAATCTTTACGTAGCTTATCACGTCTTTTTTTTTTTTTACACACAAGCCTGGAAATGGTGGCGGCGGCAGCCGGTCGGAAGACTGGCCGCCGCTGAAGCCGCCGCCAGAGCCACCACTGGAGCTGCTGCCGCCCGGAAGATCCGCCCCAGGTGAGTCTCGTCCCGGGGGGGATCCACGGGTAGGGGTGGACGAAAGTCACTTACCTGTCCTCGAAGATTTCCTGCGGTGGGGGGGAGGCGCTTCGTTGCTCCCCCCACGAAGTTCAGGCTGGGCGGGGAGGCTTCCCACCTCGCCCGGCCGAAATTCAGGCTGGGGGGGAGGCTTCCCTCCTCGCCCGGCCGCGAACTAAACAGTTAAAAAAAAAACCGGCCCCATGATAGGCTACGTGATGATTAACGTAGCCTATCACGGCTGACTTTGCAAATCTAGCCGTGATAGGCTGCGTTAATCGTCACGTAGCCTATCACGGGGGCGTTTTTGTTTTTTTTTCTTTGATTGCAATGGCGGCGGTGGCAGCCGGTCGAAAGATCGGCTGCCGCCCCCGCCCCTGACGAAGACCCGCCGAACCGCCGGCCGGACCCACCGCCGGGAGGGACATTCGGCAAAGGTAAGTCCCGTCCCGGGGGGGGTGCGGGGGGTGGGGGGTGCGGAGAATTTCTCCCCGAAACTTGTTTGGGGGGCCGAACACGTTGGCGCTCGGCCCACCGAAGTTTCGGGGAGAAATTCTCCGCCATCCCTATCCGCGGGAGGGGGCGGGGGGGGCAGACCGTTCCGCCACAGAGTTCGGCCTCACCGAGATCCGTGGCTGAATTCTCTGACATCCCTATTGCAGAGTAGATCTACACAACGGTGGCCATAAAGGTTCATTTCTATGGCTGAAATGGACCTTTAGGGCCACAGTTGTGTAGATCTAGGGATGCTGGAGAAATTTGAGAAGGACTAAAATGGGCTCGGATTTCTAAGACTCCGACCTGCAGAATCCACTGCGAAGTGACCCCCTCAGGCTGTGTGG